>NC_140909.1:9141264-10341264 GCF_045865225.1 Trachurus japonicus
TCCCTTGTGGTTTTTAAATGTGCTTGTGCTATATAAATAAAGTTTATTGATTGATTCATGAATATGCAAAAAATGCGTCATGACTTGTGCCCGCCCACCGCCACTGCCTGGTCAACTCTTAAATTAGTTATGGTGTGCATTAGCGACTTCGCTGCTGAAATTCCTTGTAGCAGAACCCAAACACTACACTACTTACGTTGATTTACATTAAGCACTACGCACTTTTTCTGCACTTTGCACCTAGAGTATACTGAACATGGGTACTGTCCTTCGTAATTTATATTGTCTTCTGCCAGTCTGTATTTTTTATGTGGTGTTTGGTGTTGTGGTGGTCGTACTGTATCGGAGACCAAACCAAGACAAATTCCTATCACTTGTTGACATGGCAATACATTTCTTGACTTGACTTGACTTGACACTACATTGACATGTTAATAATTTCAAAAAAATCAATCTTTGGTTTGGGGCGTCTTTAAATGCAACTGCTTCAAAGCAACTCTCGTTTTAAGGATAACCTTGAATTCAGTTTCTGTCTGACGATCAAAAAACAAGATGCCTCCATTAAACTGGCATAGAAATAAGCAAAAGTATGTTTGAAAGCAGATTCTGGATTGTGTGAAAAGGTGATGTGGTACTCAAAGCAGCACTGAAGATTACATCATGTTTGTCTGGTGGGAGGACAGTCGATGGAGATTTAGCACACTGGCTGTGTATTTTTGAAAAACCTTAGGCTAGAGAAAACATGGCCTCTGCCTTCACACTTGACTCAGCAGAGTCATTGTGAACACTCGGGAAATTGTAAATAACACATCCTGCTGGCCTGCAACATCTCACACAAACCCCTTCGTGCCTCAACTAGTCACAGCTTCGATATTGATTACTCGAAGGTACGGGTCACTGATGTGTTGAAGAATGGCAACGGGGTAAAGACAAGTGTTTTTTCAGACTGGCTTCTCAAACCATAAAGCTGTTTGGAGCAGGACGGAGACATGGGAATATCACAGGATAAACAACATGCTATATTAAAAGACAGCTGATGCATGCTGGAGACGTTAGCTTGCCGTTTTATCACGAGCACAAGGGTGATTTTCTCTCTCTTTTTACCTTTGTCTTTGAATGGAAACAATGTTAAAAGAGACTTTGCATGTTATCTATACACAGAAGCATCACAGAGCTCCCTGGGTTCTTGTTCTCACAGAGAAATATACAACAAGCGAACAACAGTTCAAAGACTGGCTCACATTTTAAGAGCTGTCACAAACAATGAAAGGAGATATGGCGAAACATTTTTACCTGGCTGATCCACAGAACGTGACCTGGATTTATGGATGTTTTCTTTACCTCGTACTGTATAAGTCATATGCCAGAGCCAAAAGGCAACGCTTCTTTGAGAGTATCTGTTGCCTGTCTCAGAGACAGATCAAGCCACTTCTGATCAATATTATCCTGCAAATGAAAGCTATAGGCAAAAGCTTTGCCTCCAGATCAAAGGAGTCTAGAGAGAGTTAAAAAAACAAAACAAGTCTCAGGCAGAGACACAGTTCACACTTTCAAGAAAAAACTCAAATCGAATGAGACAACACTGTCAAAACAACTTGACTAAGACTAATATGGCTGTCATATTCATGTGTACGATAGCAGAACAATGTCAAGAGCTGGACAACAAGGGCTGACCCAACTCTTTCAGTATATTCATACTCTACGCCTGTTAGCGGTTACATGGACCGTCATTTTATATGAATATGACATGGAGAATTATGTCCTTGATCATATGTCAATGTTGCCCAAGTTTTATAAATATGATTGATTAATTCATTGATATCCATGATAATTAGATGCAAATTTGAATACAAAAAAGGTCAACTCGGTAGACGACTGTCAAAATCAAAAGATTTAAGCTCTCACTATGCAAACAGAGCAGCCAGCAAAGCCATGAAGTGGAAGACAATCGATGAACGGACACTCTCTGTGTATATATTAGGTTACGCTGCTATTTCAGATTACTTCATGAAAGACAACCAGTGGGGATGAAAAGATTCAGCACATGAGAAGGTGAATTGCTTCTGTCCGCTCTAAGTTCTTACTCACTGTTGATCACTCTACAGTAGCTGGCCACAAAAAGGTTTAATTCTGAGTTGATACGGTTGCAATTCCCCAATGAGTTTGCAAAATCCTCTAAACTTAATATTTAAAAAAATTAAAATGTTTGGATTGTATTTTTAATCTGCTGATCTGAGTCAACAACAACAACAAAACATCCTATATGGAAATATATGGGGGCTTTGTGTAAGATGTCACATCCAATTTATGAAAAGTAACATATGTGAGTCATAAGCATCTAATTCTCTGTAATATTGTACAGCTCACTGTAGTGATGATGTCATCTGGAGATAAGTCCTCCACAGACGGTGAATAATGGAGCAGCTCATGGGATATTATGTCAGCACGGTGATCTTACTGGAACGGAGCGATGCTTTCTGATGACATGCAATAGACCCTGTAGTGCCCTTCTTGTTCCTATAAGAAGGGCACGGTACTGGTCTCTGGTGTTCGGGCGCGTGCCTGTGCGGTCAAACAATAAAGTGCCCAAAACGAGGTTCCAAAGGTAAAACACAAAACATTTATTTACAACAAAATACCTCTTTGCAGTAGTGGCAGGCAGGACACGAATGGCACATCAAACACGGTCAAAAATGGTTTGCCTTCAACCAGCACACCTGGCACTGATTGTCCTCAGTTTAAATGCACCCCCGTGACCAGAAGTGCGTGACGCCACTTCCGGTGCACGGAGTTATCACAATAAAACCTTTACCTGCCAAATACAAAAACACCAAATAAAGCTAAAATGGCTCCTACAGACCATATATCTAGATAAAAAATCATCTGGACATAATATCTAACATTGAAAGAGCTCGCTGGTGCATTTGAAAAAAGATTTGTCTGATAACATTAATTTAAATCTCGATGCTCTGATTTCCTCTGGCACTGAGAAGTATAAAATATTTATTTGCTGCTGTAATTTACAGCAAAACAGCAAACAAATGTTGAAGTAAATGTAATGGTGATTATGTTTTTATGAACATAATGATGCAATGCTGTCAACATGTAGCATATGGTGCAAAAATGGTGATACTGTAAAATGTTCACTGACTGGATTTGTTTTTCACCAAAGTACCTAATCTTGAAACTACAGTTTGGCAACAGCTAATTACAACATGATGATTTTTTTTATAGTTTTGTTCAGGCAGCCACAGCATCAGTTAAGATAAATACTGTGCTGGTTTAAAACCACAGGGACTTCAGGCATAATGTGTTTAACCAAAACCACAGTTTTGTTGGTTGTTGTAAATACAATCATGGATGGGATTCGGTACAAAACGCCTGGTTTCTAGTGTCACAGGGACTGTAGTCCATAGATTTAATGTTTCATCTATTCATTCATTTAAAGCACATGTTGCCTCTGACTATAATTCAACCAGTGATTACATTCTACACTGCAAATGGAAAAACATTTTAGGAATCTATAAATGTCATTTCAATGAAACGGGATAGAGAGACAGTTTATATGTTTGTGGAGAGACTCAAATTTCCAAAATAGTGCTGAAACAATCTGTGGATTAAAGTGAAATTCCGGCGTAAGTGTAAACCATGGTCAAACACACCGTAACACCGAGTTAGACCCCCCCTCGAGAGATCAATTTGCCCGACCGCTACATTCACGAGATCCACCAACTTCAGCAAATACCGCAATATCGCCACACACGGCGCTGTCCGGATCCACTGTCTGACCGCAACCAAAACGCCACCATTTGCCCAAAATAATGCTCAGAACTGCACCAAATGTCATCAATAGTACACACAGGGTCCCAGCACGTAGTACGAGTTGTCAAACATCTGCTAGCTTTGCCTGTTTTCTTTAGCAAGGAGATGCAACTCAACTCACCTACTTCTCCTCCGGGAGCCGCTCGTTCGTGAGGAAGCCCTGACGAGTCGATCACCGAGTGCACCGGAGTTCCGCAGCTCTTAAAAATGCTCATTTGCGCCTATATCGTGGCCAGCACTCGATAATAATAGTTATAAAGTGATATGCAAGATAAAAAAAAAAAAAACTCTGATTGTATTTCCATGAGGTAATTGTTGATTGAGCTGCGGAACTCCGGTGCACTCGGTGATCGACTCGTCAGGGCTTCCTCACCAACGAGCGGCTCCCGGAGGAGAAGTAGGTGAGTTGAGTTGCATCTCCTTGCTAAAGAAAACAGGCAAAGCTAGCAGATGTTTGACAACTCGTACTACGTGCTGGGACCCTGTGTGTACTATTGATGACATTTGGTGCAGTTCTGAGCATTATTTTGGGCAAATGGTGGCGTTTTGGTTGCGGTCAGACAGTGGATCCGGACAGCGCCGTGTGTGGCGATATTGCGGTATTTGCTGAAGTTGGTGGATCTCGTGAATGTAGCGGTCGGGCAAATTGATCTCTCGAGGGGGGGTCTAACTCGGTGTTACGGTGTGTTTGACCATGCCGGTTTACACTTACGCCGGAATTTCACTTTAACGGGATTGCAGACAATTGGAATGGAAAACAACTTTGATAATGAAATAATTGTTTTAGTTATGTATCAAGGAAAAAAATGCCAGACACGCTTGATGATTTGCTTCTTATTTCTGTCATTGTAATTCAACATCTTTAGGGTTTTGAGCATGTGGTAGATTAAACAAGCAATTAAACAAAAGTGCCTTGATCTCTGGAAATGGTGATTTGGCGGTTTTTTAAATTAATTAATTAATTAAATCATCACAACACCAATCAACATTTAAATGAATAAGAAAAATATATTAATCAGCATAGCCTTGGGTAGCCATGAAATCTTTTTCTGTCAGGAGTGGTCACTTCCTGTGTTTTGAAACAGCAAAAAAATTATGTTCCCAGTGGATTAACCTACAATAAGCCCTTAGCTGTAAATGATATATAGCCACTCTACAATCATATAGCATGTCTGTTTGCTAGTTAACATACAGCAACAGCGAGGTTTACCGCTGCTAAATCCAGTGACAGACTGAAATAGTCTTGCTTTAATTGCTTGCACAAGGCTAAAGCTTCGGTACAATTGTCCGTAACACTGCAGCACTACTTATCACAAAAAAGCCTATTTGTCTTTATTACAGCTTTGGAAAATGAACATCACCGCCACCCACCCTGCAGTCCTATCTATAGCTTTCATTTTCTTTTGCATTTATGAATATATTATACATGACATTAGATTATAGATACCTGATTTCCCTGCAGGCGCTGCCATGCACGATCAGGGAGACTAATTAATGCTAAAGGGGATATTGTTTGGCTAAACTTAGCAACGAGTGCGTGCATGCAGATCAATTGCCTTCAAAGAGCAATGATTAAGTATATTAAAAAAAAATACAAATAGTTATGATCCTTTATAATTTGTGCAGCAGAGCTGGAGGCTGTTGCCCTATTGTGTTTCCTCCCTCAGAGTCCAAATTAATATCCTCCGGCTAGGCTGCAGCATGAATAAGACACCAGAAGGCTGTAAGTGAGTGTTTTTGTCCTTCACTGCAGGTGCTACTCAAAAAGTGTTATATAGGCAACAGAGGTGGCGAGAAAGAGCAGGGAAGTGAAAGAGATATGCACAAGAGGACAGTGTCATCAAAGTGAGGAGGACAGACATAGAGGAAACGGTGGGAGGAGAAGAGGGCGGGGGGTAATGATGAAAACTTAGCATCTCTTCTGTCAACATAGCGGCACATCAACATGCTGTGTGCACCTTCCAGGATATTATAGGTTTCTGTCATGGCTCTCCAGGGCCCTTTGCTTCCTCTAATAGCCATACATTATTCTCCTTTATCTATAGCCTCATCCTCACTAGCCCTGGTCATCACTCTCTCCTTCAGCTGCGCCACAGCTCGTTGTTCTGCTTCTCATTCAGTCTCTGTACAAGAAGACTCTTCTCTCTTCCACATTTATTCAGTCAGTCTGCCTCTTTTGCATTATTAGTAAGTAAGTGATAAAGATGTGAATGATTGCTCGGTTATTTTCTTTGACAACGTGGGTAGCAGCTGCTCCTGATTTGATCAAGGAGTAAAAGGTTAAATTAAGAGCCTGCAATGGGTCTTTTTAATCTCAGCAGCTACTATGTCAATATTTACTTCTGGTTTCCTTTCGGGGGAATTCAAATGCAATTTTTATATTGACACAACGATGATACATTACGGGGACAACTAATCATGTTGAATCATGCTGAAAATTTGCCAAATATTGAATGGAGGTGTTGAAAGATTTAAAATATATGCCTGTAAAAGGTTTACACTATCGTTTAAGGTGAACCGTGTATTTCACTGTGGGTCGCATCAACTCCAGGGACAACACTGCTGTTATGAGAGAGAAAAAAAACACAAGACCTGCACTGTAAACGTCAGACAGCCCCGAAGAGATATCATACCAAAAGTGGACAGTGGCTATTGAAAAGCATTCTGCATGACTGGATGGATGAGGACAGGACAGGCGGTACGGACATAACATTGTATGATGCAGAGCAGATCATGTGAGTCTGTCCCCAGCTCCCTCTGAACAATAAACAGCCACAACAGACACACAACGCCTGTCAGCGACTGCCCTCCCCTGTGGCTGCTACTGGCACAGAGTGGCACACAGCAGATACTAAAGGATGGACGAATCCTCCACTAAATGTATGATTCACATCCATATAATGAGCCTTAAACTATACTAAACAACTTGAAACCTGTATATCTTCAGCAGATCGTGTACTAAGATGCATGAGTGTAGTGTAGTGTATACCTCACACACAGCTCTCAACTTGAATCTTGCGATGGGCACTATGAGGGGGAATTCACCTGAATATGTCAGTCAAACGTTAGACAAGTACAGGGGTAATAGAGTGAATTGGGATATAAAGGAAATTAGAGTTGAAAAAGCAATTTCCACAAAAAGAACCGAGAGCAGCTTGCAGATGCCTAAGGTGCCGTTTAATATAACGAAGCAGGGAAGGAATTGGACCATTAAGGACATCTAAAAATTAAAGACCTTTCCCAGTCTGATGAGACACTAAAGGCCTATGGCAATATAACTACAATCGATAATTTTAGGCGTAGACCAGGGCTGTGCGTGGATGAATCACCGCGGATTGTACTGTAGCATTAGGTGTGTGAACAGACTTCCAGAGGCAGGTCCAATCTTTGTACAACGATACCCAGTCATGCTGTCAAAAATCAAACACTTTTCAAAAGCACGGACGTCTTCTTTCATTTCTTTTTTCTATTTTCTATTTTTTTTCGTGCTCAAAGCTCACCGCCCCGACAATGAGGAGGAGGACACACATCCACAAGCTGAACGATCAGCATCCATCCACCGCTCCACCTCCGGGTGCTTTTGGAGGAGAAATATACTAGCTATCGCCCTCATGGACCGGGGGGCTCATCGATCATGTTGTTTACCGATGATTAACGGAATCATTAAGACATTTTTTTTAAAATTAATATAACTGTGTCTTACCTGGAAAATGTCATATGCTGGTCAAGTCACCTCCGTTTCAGATCGGCGAGGGGTGGTGCTGCTGGCTGGTCGCGCATCACTCAGTGAATGACTGAGACCGTAGCGTTTCAGAGCAGAGGCACAGCAGCAGCAGCAGCAGCAGCAGCAGCAGCGCCCCGGAACGAGTATAAAACATAAGACCAGCCCACTGCAGTTGTCTGGTCCGTGAACACACCACCACCGTCCGCTGCTGCCCCGCCCCTTACTTACTACAGCGCGAGCTCCACCGTTACTCCAACAGTAATCCACTACCCAGACGTTACCGCAAAAATATAACTAAATAATAGAAAGAAAGAAAAATACTCAAAGTATCAAAATAATAGTTTTGCTGTAGCTGTGGTAGCCTACGCACTCGACCATGTCAGTTAAAAATAACCGTTCATTTGGTTGTTGTAGCAACCATCATATCTATGGTAGCAACGGCCAATTTTGATTAGCTAACAGTTAGCTACCACCCATGCTAGCCTAGCATAGATTTTTGCCACGCATTCGCTCTAAAGAAAAAGGTCGTTTAAAAACACAATTCACCGGACTATATCACTAGAATCTCCAGGTCCTCCAGTTATTTCCGACAGTTGTGAAATTATTAAACAACTCTAAACTTTACTCAGGTGCTGCAAACAAGCTACAAAGATGTTGTACGACGCCAAGTCAAGATCGCTGATTCCCGGCCTCCGCTTGGAATCACCTGCGTCCGTTGCTCATTGCTGCCTGCGTCATAGCAGAGACGTAAGGAGTCGCGGTGAATGATAGCTACAAAATCTTTTACTCAACAAGGTGTATTTTTCTTCTTCAATATGTCAACAAACTGGACAGATAGCTCACCAAATTCACGGAGGGGTGGAATAGGTAATTCGGAAAATATAAAAATGTACATTGTGAAATCTGACCGATTTTTTTTTACCCTCAACAGCTGCGCACCATTAAGTTACCATGCCAACTTGTCAGTTTGAGGAAATTAGCCTACTAGCTAGCTAGTTAGCTAGTTAGTTTTAGCAGCTACTGTAGCAGCTCGTAAAGTAAATAGCTAACGTCAATTCATCTCATCCTGTGTTAAACTTATTGGCAATGAATGTCCATATAAATTATGATGACACGAGTAGCCTGTCCAAACAAAGGCTGGTAACGACCTTGTGTTTATTTTCTTCACTGCCACAGCAACCGAAATGAAAGTTAATGGAAAGGAGAGATACGCGGGACACAAGATGGAGAAATGGAGACAGAGAAGTTGATGGAGACGATAGAGGACCAACTGGTTCCCAGAGAGAGAGACGAAAAAAACAATATCTAGGTAAGATGAAATATCCTAAATCAAGGCTATAAGTTACAGAGGTGTTGTTGTTTTTAATCTTACAAGATGTTCGTTCTTCCCTAACAGTTTTAATGTTACACATTGGGATGTGACATTTTGCTGTTCCCTTGGCAGTTCATTTTTGCTTACCTTGAGTAATCTTTCTGCCATTTCCTTGCTTTTTCATTGCTCAGAATAGGATTAGGATAATATCACTTTGCTGTTCAACACAAAGAAAACCGACTGGCTTGATCACATTAAAAATGTAGGCCGTATTAGAGAAACATTGGTCATTACAGTGGAACCAGAGTGGAACTTATACTCTATATTTAACAGCACTAATCTAGCATAATTATAATGTCATCATGGTATAGAATTATTGTATAAATATATTATTCTATAAAATGTGCCATTTTAGACAGATCTGTGTAATTTCTACTGATATGATTCTTAAGCTATTATTATTCACGTTTTTCCCTCCATTCATGTCTAATTACCCAGAAGGTAGGCTACATGCATGGTTCAGAAAATCTCACAATTTGATTTTGATTCTTGGGGTCATGTCTCGTTTCAAAATTGATTCTCTATTCAAAATCAATTGCAATAAGTTGATTGTCTGTAGTGCTATTTGTTTGCATCCATGACATGCACACACATGTACTTGCCATGTTGACAGTATGACTGTGCACCAGTCGAACATGCAGCTCAGTTATATTAGATGATACCATGAATGTAGCCGTTTGTAACTGGCATAGCTACAAGCAACAGTGAATGAATACAAGTAGTTTGTGTTTTAAATGATTTAATCTACTTACTTGTGTTAAAACATGTGAAGTGGCATTGGAAAAATCCATTCAGAGGAAAAACTGCTGTGCAACAGAGCTAGACTATGAATACGCACCTGAGCTAGCTTTTACTTCCAGCAGCGCATTTTGTTCGAATGTAACAGACTGACTTTGAGTATTTACTACTTACCTTTTTTATTCATTCAGCAGCTGAGATGCTACCTGTAGCAAGTGGCAGTTTTAAGGTGGAATGCCTCCTCCGTGTTTATGAATGCATGGTTGACATTTGGAAATCACTGTAAATTTCAATATGACAACTTTGACTGTTTGGTTTTATCAGCTTTCTTTGGAAATGCCATGTGTATGAAAAAAAAAATTTTTCATGGAGCATGCCCTCCAACACACATATGCAAGCTCAGTTTTTTGGATTCGGTAGTCATGTTGTCAGCCTCTGAGCAACATGAAAACCTCTCAACTGTCCCATTGACTCCAGTGTTAACTGATGATAACCAAAAACATAAATGTGGGCACATTGATAACAGTGGTAGCTCAGTCATTCTTCACATCAGCAAAACAGATGACACATGTACATCTTCAGCAAAGTGTCACAATGAAAAAGTTTCAGCAATTTGAAGATCTTTTTTTTTTTTTTTAGCTAAGGCATCTTGTTTGTAAAGTGCCTCAACAACTCAGCTATTTCAGTCTACACATACTTTAGAGACAGAAGTCTGTGTGTCTGTGTGTGTCATTGTGCCTATTTTCTCCAAAAAAATAGGCACGTTGCTGATCAATAATACTGATGAAATGCTGTTGCGTCACAGTTTGTCAGAAAACATACAGTTCACATACATGTTTCTCTGCGTGCAGAGTTAGGTACTGGCTGTAATATGTATCATGATTATCTGAGTCTGAGTTGTCTTTCAAAAATGGCATGTGGCACTTTAATGTCATAGGTATTCAGCAAGTGTGTTTATTTTTCTTAATAGTGATGACTTATGACTATTACATTTCATCATTAGTGTGTGAATGGGACACCCCTAAATTGCTACTCGCCTACCGATGGTAGTTGTTCGTTGCTGATAGCAGTTTAGCCAACTTCCAATAGTAAAATTGTATTAAAATGCAAATGAAAGACAAACAAACAGAGCCAACTCTGAAATGACAGTTTATTGTTTAGTAAAGAAGGGCTTATCTCTAAAGTCTAATGTTCATTCTGCGGTTTGTAAACAGTTATTATGTTTGTTTCATTCTGGAGATTAATTGTAATCGCATTATTTGTATCTGTGTATCAGCCACAATGGAAAACAGTGGATCAGGCTTGGCCTTTCTGGTTTAATCCATGCTGTGATGGAAAAGAAAAAGAAAAACACAACACATTTTTATCACTTTTACTGATAATTAAATTTAACAAAAAATGTTGAGTCACATAATAAAGTAGATGCTCTCCAAAGCTGTTCAGCCTCACACATGAGTTTCAGGTTAGTACTGCCACCAAGTGGCTGTGTCATAACATTACAGCTGAATGAAGCAACAGGGTGAGATCTATCACATTAAATCCACAAATGCAACAGAAAAACAGCTTTGATAAGTCTTTTTTTTTTCACCAGAAAGGATAATCAAACAGTCCTGTATGTAGAAATATATAGAAATAATACTAATTATGACATGTTAGCTCTTTAATTCCAGATAAGTCAGAATTACTAAAAGAAATAAGCCAGTTTTGTTACATGGTCATGATAGATAACCATCAACCACATGACAACATTTATAGAAAATTGATTTAGAAAGTACCATTATTTACCATCATAATTAAATGAGTTTGATGTTTATTACTGTGTCAAAGTGGTACATCATGTCCCTGCTACTGCATTGTGTTTTCTCATTCATCAATCAGAACCTTTTTTGTAAGGGAGAATAATATGAAGCATTGATATTATAGTCATTGTATTGGACTTGATGTTATTAACGTGTGACATATTTACTCAGATAAATTAAATGTTCTTTTCAACAGTAACGATAGTTGGAGGTCATTCCTCCATCAATACCTTTTGTGTATGGTAGAATAATTTGAAGCATTGATTGTATTGTTTTGGACTTGATGTTAGTGATCTGATGTATTTAAACAGATACTTTTTCATTTTTAAGTATATTTTTCTGGCTTTTTTCCTTTAATTGATAGGATATAAACAGATAAAGAGAACATGTTCTCTTCAACAGTAATGATAGTTGGGGATGTGAGAGGCAGGAGGCTAAAGGTGTGCAATTACAACAACAACGTGTAGCACAATAGTTACAAAAGCATAAAATAAAATGAAAATGCAAAATGTTGTCAGTAATTGCAACACTATTTTATTTCATTTTATTTGTCTTTGAACCAGGGACAGTGCACATGAATCAACATTTCAGTTTCCACATCAATGTAAATGTGCAGGAGTTAGCTAAAGCTAAACTAGAAATTTCTATGAGATGTTGATGGCTTTTATTATTATCAGTATTTGTCAGGAAGTCCAGCTGGTCTGAAATGTTTGGGATCTTTTCCATCTTCTCAGGTTTGCTGCCTGATCAGCCTAGTCCTCATGACCATGACCCATTCTTTCTTGTGTCCTCTCTTGGACATTGCTGGAGGAAAAGAGGAAAACAGGCAATGAACATCAACACAAGCATGGGACCATACACTTCAAAATGTAGTTAACACAGTGCTGTATAAAAGATCTAAGATCAGAAACCAGTTTCACCAAACATGGCTGTTTTACATAGGCATACAGTACAGTAGGCATACATAACTCTGCAGTAATTAGCATTGCATCTGGAGGAAACAGGAGGATAGTGAACTAAGCACAGCAGTCTGGACCTGTGATGATCATCAGATTCATCTATATTTCCCAAAGTATGTTTTGAGATGGAGCTGTGTTGAGGTAGGCCTGCAGATTGTCTTATTAGGCTGATGTTATCATTATCAGATAAAAGCTCAGCTCAGCTCCAGCTCTCATTCCCGTAAAAATAACAACAGACAAAATACTTTAGAAAGATGTGATTTGGAGGTAGCAAATAAATGTGATACCAAAAACAGCCAAAAATTATCCCTGAGGCAATCACCTCTAAGATGAGAATAAAACCAATTCAAATAACCTTGGATCCATCTACAGCTTCATTAACAAGATTTTTTTGTTGAAAATAAAAAACCTGATATGCAGCAGCCAACAAAATAATCTCCTTAACTCTTTGCTCCTCACCTGATGACTTCAGCTGCCCATCTTCCCCCTGGTCCCCTCTGTGCAGCATCGTAGTTTCCTCTTGAATGAAAGTATTTGCCCGAGTTTTCATAGTTGGCCTCCCTCACGTCTCTGTGGCCTCGCCATATATCATGACCCCCTGATCAGACAAAATTGAGTAAAAACTCATGAGAGAATGCAGAAAATAAAGCCCATCATGTAAAACACTACATCATGCATGTCAGACACACAGTTATACACATTTTTAATGAATATGTAAAAAAAAAAAAACGGCCACAGTACTAACCTTGAGCAGGTTTAACAGGCCACTGAGCACTGGCTGGTTTAACAGGCCACTGAGCACTGGCTTCTGCAACCAGAAGCAGAGCAAGACCTGCTAGAAGCAACTTCATGGTTGTATATATCTGAAGGAAAAGTAAGTTAAACACAGTTCATCATTACACAAACTTAAATACATAATATCAGGTTCTATCACTATATGAAAATGTGAATTTACCTTCTGTGCCTTTTTCAGAGAGTAGACTTAATTTCTTGTGAGTGTAGACTGCTTGTCTGGACCTTTCTTTTATATTATTCTGAAACAGGCTGGGTTACCGGATTTCAGAAAATTCCCGTAGAAAAGGTTAGAGATCAAGAATATCAAATAAACACTTTGGACATTACCAAGTTATGCAACTGCAGGTAATGCAGGAAAGACCAGCAAGTTTAAACAAACAAAACAGAACATTTTGTCACACAGGGAGGGACGAGATTACAGCTGTTACTGTCGTCCTGACAGTGACTCCCGACACTTGAACCTGAGTTGCTTTTATTCTGAAAAACTCTAACAAGTCAAACTGTAGGATCTGTTGGACACTAATTCATCTGTCTAACCATCATAACTATGACACCTGAAACTGTAAACACAGCTGATCGATCGAAAAAAATTACAGCTTCAGTGAATTTACTTTCCGTCACTGAGAACAGGTTCTTAAATGTAACTCAGTCAAAGTAAGACGTATCCTCAAGATTTTTAGCAGTTCTGTTAGGTCATGCATGCTTTACAACATGCTGGCAAAGCTGGACATGTCAGATTTGTATGGGCTCGGAGAAAATCGCTTGGAGGTCATTCCTCCATCAATACCTTTTGTGTATGGTGGAATAATTTGAAGCATTGATCGTATATTGTATTGGACTTGATGTTAGTGATGTGATGTATTTAAACAGATACTTTTCGTTTTTAAGTATATTTTTCTAGCTTTTTTTCCTGTAATTGATAGGAACAGACAAATTAAATGAGAACATGCTCTCTTCAACAGTAATGATAGTTGGGGATGTGAGAGGCAGGAGGCTAAAGGTGTGCAATTACAACAACAACGTGTAGCACAATAGTTACAAAAGCATAAAATAAAATGAAAATGCAAAATGTTGTCAGAAACTGCAACACTATTTTATTTCATTTTATTTGTCTTTGAACCAGGGACAGTGCACATTAATCAACATTTCAGTTTCCACATCAATGTAAATGTACAGGAGTTAGCTAAAGCTAAACTAGAATTTTCTTTCATTACTTTTATCAGAAGTTGATGGCTTTTTTTATTATCAGTATTTTTCAGGAAGTCCAGCTGGTCTGAAATGGTTGGGATCATTTCCATCTCGTCCCCAGCGGTTTGCTGCCTGATCAGCCTCAGAGTCCTCGTGACCATGACCCATTCTTTCTTGTGTCCACTCTCTGGCATTGCTGGAGGAAAAGAGGAAAACAGGCAATGAACATCAACACAAGCATGGGCCAAGTAAAGTACACTTCAAAACATAGTTACTGTACACAGTGTTGTATAAAAGATCTAAGATCAGAAACTATTTTCACCAAGGGTGGCTGTAACAGGTGTAGGCATACAGAACACTGCAGTAGTTGTAACTGTAATTTAGTATTGCATCTGAAGGAAACAGGAGGATAGTGAACCAATCACAGCAGTCTGGACCTGTGATGATGATCATCAGATTCATCTATAAAGTATGTTTTGAGACGGAGCTGTGTTGAGGTAGGCCTGCAGATTGTCTTATTAGGCTGATGTTATAATCAGATAAAAGCTCGGCTCAGCTCCAGCTCTCATTCTTGTAAAAAAAACCCAACAAAGGTAGGTAGCAAATAAATGTGCTACCAATAAAACAGCCAAAAACGATCCCCGAGGCAAGCACCTCTAAGATGAGAATAAAACCAATCCAAATAACCTTGGATCCATCTGCAGCTTCATTAACAAGATTTTTTTGTAAAGAAAATAAAAAACCATATACGTATGCTGCAGCCAACAAAATAATCTCCTTAACTCTTTGCTCCTCACCTGATGACTTCAGCTGCCCATCTTCCCCCTGCTCCCCTCTGTGCAGCATCGTAGTTTCCTCTTGAATGAAAGTATTTGTCCGCGCCTATATAGTTGGCATCCTTCATGTCGTTGTAGGCTCGCCACATATCACGAGCCCCTGATCAGACAAAATTGAGTAAAAACTCATGAGAAAATGCAGAAAATAAAGCCCATCATGTAAAACACTACATCATGCATGTCAGACATACAGTTATACACATTCTTTAAAAAATATATATACAGTATACTGTATAAAAAGGCCATATTTCTAACCTTGAGCAGCTTCAATAGGAAACCTGTGCCACTGAGCATTGGCTTCTGCAACCAGAAGCAGAGCAAGACCTGCTAGAAGCAACTTCATGGTTGTAGATATCTGAAGGAAAGGAAAGTTAAACACAGTTCATCATTAAAACACAAACTTAAATACATAATATCAGGTTCTATCACCAAATGAAAATGTGAATTTACCTGCTGTACCTTTTTTAGAGAGTAGAGCAAAACTTAATTTCTTGTGAGTGAAGACTGCTTGTCTGGACCTTTCTTTTATATTGTTCTGAAACAGGCTGGGTTGCAGGATTTCAAAAATTCCCAGTGCAAAAGAGAAACCTAAGGACATTCCCAAGTTGTGCAACTGCAGGTAATGCAGGAAAGACCAGCAAGTTTTATACAAACAAAACAGTTTGTCAGACAAAAATCTGTTTCAATTATACGTTTCCACTTTTATTGATTCTTTATGTTACAGCAGTTGTTTCTATATATCTATAGCAATTGTTTTTTGATTTCTTAAGGTTATGTTGTTGAATTTCTTTTGACAAAGACTGGAAGAGAGGCTCCAACTATCCAATCAACAAGTTAAATATTTTTCTATGAACTTGTCGCTAAATATGGACAGAGTTTAAGCCTATACCCCATTTTGACAGTAAATGTAATGCAATAATGTTGCTGACAGACTTGCGTTACATTGTTGTTTAATTTAATATTAAAATCAACGACAAAACCGTTTCCTCCAAAAATGTAGTGGCTGGTCAATGATTTCAAATCCTGTTCTGACTCAGTTTGTCAGGATGGCGCTCATATGACATCATTTCTTTTATGCTAATGTTGTGTGTTTAGGTTTTGTCCGGTGCTGTCAGTTGATGTTTTTGAACACAGGTCATGTCTCTTTGCACGTCGAGCTTAGTTTCTGAAAAGTCTTGAGCAACTTGCTGGAATGTATCATGTTTATCTGAGTCTGAGTCGTATGTGTGACCCCTGTGTGATGTCTTCTGTTAAAAAGGAAGCTCTCGGAGCTGTTCAGGTTTGTGATAACAGCAGGTAATCACATTAATTGTATCTGTGTATCAGCCACAATGAAATCAGTGGATCAGGCTTGGCCTTTAACAATTTTATTTTACTGATAATTCAATTTCACAAAAAAATGTTGAGTCACATAATAAAGTAAATTCCCCCCGAAGCTGTTCAGCCTCAGACATAAGTTTCAAGCGAGTACTGCCCCCGAGTGGCTGTGTCATATAATCACATTACAGCTGAACGAAGCAATAGGTGCACAGCAGGGTGAGATCTGTCACATCTAATTCACAGATGCAACAGAAAACTTTGATAAATCAATTGTTTTTGCCAACAAAGAACAATCAAACAGTCCTGTATGCAGAAATATATAGAAAGAATATTAATTGTGAGATGTTAGCTCTTTTTTTTTCAGAATGTTGCTGTAGAAAGTCAATATCATGATAGACTGTGTTTGATGTTTATTACTGTGTCAAAGTGGTACATCATGTCCCTGCTACTGCATTGTGTTTTCTCATTCCTCCATCAGAAACTTTTTTATATGGAAGAATAATTTGAAGCATTGATATTGCAGTCATTGTATTGGACTTGATGTTATTAATGTGTGACATATTTAATCAGATAAAGTAAATGGGAACATGTTCTCTTCAACAGTAACGATAGTTGGAGGCAGGAGGTCAGAGGTGTGAAATTACAACAACAACGTGCAGCAAAGCTACAAAAACGTAACATAAAATGACAATGCAAAATACTGTCAGTCACTGCAACACCATTTCATTTATTTGTTAAAGCAGAAGTAAGCGATCCGGTCGTTTTGGCTAACTTCTTGTCAGCCGATGGAGTTAGCGGTCCCCGCCCTCGTCCCTACGTCACCACATTCACGCGCATCCCTTGGCTGCACACACAGAGAGGACCGCCCCTTTATGCCGTTCTCTCTCCTCATTGGATAAAGGTTGTAGGATACAAGGAAAGTTTTCTCCTCGGCTTACAGCAGAGCAGAGTGACTGACAGACCCGTGTTTCAGACCAAACACTCTATACAAGTGATTGCTGTCGGAAGATATAACTATTTAAGACTTATATTAACACAAACATTCCGCTTACTTCTTTAACTAGGGACAGTGCACAACAATTTCAGTTTCCGCGACACTGGGAGCTTCCGCTACAAACAAGCTTATAACCTATACTTATTTAATTTTTTTCGGAACAATTTCTCATGTTGGGGCTTCAATACAAGAGGGACATTACAGACGAGCACTATGGAGGTATTTGGATGTTTTTTTGGTGTGTCTTTTTGGACAAAGAAAAGTGAGGCCCATTCGCAACCGTCATGTGGACATGGTAGATAACCATCAACCACATGACAACATTTACAGAAAATTGATTTAGAAAGTACCATTATTTACCATCATAATTAAATGAGTTTGATGTTTATTACTGTGTCAAAGTGGCACATCATGTCCCTGCTACTGCATTGTGTTTTCTCATTCATCAATCAGAACCTTTTTTGTATGGGAGAATAATTTGAAGCATTGATATTGCAGTCATTGTATTGGACTTGATGTTATTAACGTGTGACATATTTAATCAGATAAATTAAATGTTCTTTTCTTTTTTTTTTTCAATTATCTTTTTATTTATTTTTTACATTTAAGTGACATAACAGACAATCAAACAAACAAAGAAATAAGGGAAGAAAAACAAACAGCCAAAATAAACAATAACAACAAAATACAGCAAATCAAATTACATCAGTCCATGGTCACAGTTCACAGTTCATCCTTGTGGATGTTATGTAGGCATGTCAAACCCTATTATGGTATGATAGTGTCAGAGGTCCATAAACGGTTCCCATATCCTCAGGAAGGCATCCCCCTTATTTTTTAGAGCGTATGTGCGTTGTTCCAGTCTTAAAGTTTCATTTAAGATTTGTTTAAACAGATTAAATGATGGGGGTCTTTGTTGATTCCAGCTGAGCAAGATGCACTTCTTTGCTATATAGGACATTATGATAATCCTCTTCCTGCGTGTGATGTCCAGTGTCTTGTCCAATTCCGTACCAAAGAGGTACCGTGTTGGTGTAAGGTCCAGCTGGGTTTCCACAACCTTAACAGTTAGATCATGTATCGCTTCCCAGAAATGTTTTAATTCCTTGCATTCCCAAAAGACATGCATAATTGAACCTATACATGTTTTACATCGATGACATCTAGGGGATGAGTTGGGAAACATTTTACTTAAGCGGAGTGGAGTAAGGTACATCCTGTGCATGAATTTATAATTTTGTTCGATTATTTTATTACACGACAGTGAGGAAAAAACATTTTGACATATGGTATCCCATTGATCTTCATCAAATGCACATCCCATATCCTTCTGCCATATATTCCTAAGTGGGGTCAAGGAAGAGCTGTAATGGTTCAACAAAGTACTATAAATTACAGAGATTTTTCCTTTTAATGATGTGGATTTCACCAAAATCTCCTCAAGATTTGTCAGCCCCAAAGACAGGCGTTTTTCCTTTTTTAGAGTGTTTATTAGATGGCGAATTTGTAAGTCTTTATAAAGGTCCTGTTTCGGGATTCCGTATTCTGACATTAAATCTATAAAGGACTTGAGTGTGTCCTCAGCAAACAAATGTTGGAATTGACGTATACCATTGTCTCTCCACTTTGCAAACAAGGAGCTTTAAATGTTCTTTTCAACAGTAACGATAGTTGGAGGTCATTCCTCCATCAATACCTTTTGTGTATGGTGGAATAATTTGAAGCATTGATCGTATATTGTATTGGACTTGATGTTAGTGATGTGATGTATTTAAACAGATACTTTTCGTCTTTTAAGTATATTTTTCTGGCTTTTTACCTGTAATTGATAGGAACAGACAAATTAAATGAGAACATGCTCTCTTCAACAGTAATGATAGTTGGGGATGTGAGAGGCAGGAGGCTAAAGGTGTGCAATTACAACAACAACGTGTAGCACAATAGTTACAAAAGCATAAAATAAAATGAAAATGCAAAATGTTGTCAGAAACTGCAACACTATTTTATTTCATTTTATTTGTCTTTGAACCAGGGACAGTGCACATTAATCAACATTTCAGTTTCCACATCAATGTAAATGTACAGGAGTTAGCTAAAGCTAAACTAGAATTTTCTTTCATTACTTTTATCAGAAGTTGATGGCTTTTTTTATTATCAGTATTTTTCAGGAAGTCCAGCTGGTCTGAAATGGTTGGGATCATTTCCATCTCGTCCCCAGCGGTTTGCTGCCTGATCAGCCTCAGAGTCCTCATGACCATGACCCATTCTTTCTTGTGTCCACTCTCTGGCATTGCTGGAGGAAAAGAGGAAAACAGGCAATGAACATCAACACAAGCATGGGCCAAGTAAAGTACACTTCAAAACATAGTTACTGTACACAGTGTTGTATAAAAGATCTAAGATCAGAAACTATTTTCACCAAGGGTGGCTGTAACAGGTGTAGGCATACAGAACACTGCAGTAGTTGTAACTGTAATTTAGTATTGCATCTGAAGGAAACAGGAGGATAGTGAACCAATCACAGCAGTCTGGACCTGTGATGATGATCATCAGATTCATCTATAAAGTATGTTTTGAGACGGAGCTGTGTTGAGGTAGGCCTGCAGATTGTCTTATTAGGCTGATGTTATAATCAGATAAAAGCTCGGCTCAGCTCCAGCTCTCATTCTTGTAAAAAAAAACCAACAAAGGTAGGTAGCAAATAAATGTGCTACCAATAAAACAGCCAAAAACGATCCCCGAGGCAAGCACCTCTAAGATGAGAATAAAACCAATCCAAATAACCTTGGATCCATCTGCAGCTTCATTAACAAGATTTTTTTGTAAAGAAAATAAAAAACCATATACGTATGCTGCAGCCAACAAAATAATCTCCTTAACTCTTTGCTCCTCACCTGATGACTTCAGCTGCCCATCTTCCCCCTGCTCCCCTCTGTGCAGCATCGTAGTTTCCTCTTGAATGAAAGTATTTGTCCGCGCCTATATAGTTGGCATCCTTCATGTCGTTGTAGGCTCGCCACATATCACGAGCCCCTGATCAGACAAAATTGAGTAAAAACTCATGAGAAAATGCAGAAAATAAAGCCCATCATGTAAAACACTACATCATGCATGTCAGACATACAGTTATACACATTCTTTAAAAAATATATATACAGTATACTGTATAAAAAGGCCATATTTCTAACCTTGAGCAGCTTCAATAGGAAACCTGTGCCACTGAGCACTGGCTTCTGCAACCAGAAGCAGAGCAAGACCTGCTAGAAGCAACTTCATGGTTGTAGATATCTGAAGGAAAGGAAAGTTAAACACAGTTCATCATTAAAACACAAACTTAAATACATAATATCAGGTTCTATCACCAAATGAAAATGTGAATTTACCTGCTGTACCTTTTTTAGAGAGTAGAGCAAAACTTAATTTCTTGTGAGTGAAGACTGCTTGTCTGGACCTTTCTTTTATATTATTCTGAAACAGGCTGGGTTGCAGGATTTCAAAAATTCCCAGTGCAAAAGAGAAACCTAAGGACATTCCCAAGTTGTGCAACTGCAGGTAATGCAGGAAAGACCAGCAAGTTTTATACAAACAAAACAGTATTTTGTTAAAAGTTTGCACTTTTATTGATTATTTATGTTACAGCAGTTGTTTCTATATATCTGTAGCAATTGTTTTTTGATGAGAGCATGTGTGACCTTTTAAAGGTGAATTTTTGTTTGAGCGTTTAGGTTTTGTCCAGTGTTGTCAGTTGATGTTTTTGAACACAGGTCATGTCTCTTTGCACGTCGAGCTTAGTTTCTGAAAAGTCCTGAGCAACTTGCTGGAATATGTATCATGTTTATCTGAGTCTGAGTTGTATGTGTGACCCCTGTGTGAAGTATTCTGTTAAAAAGGAAGCTCTCGGAGCTGTTCAGGTTTGTGATAACAGCAGGTAATCACATTAATTGTATTTGTGTATCAGCCACAATGAAATCAGTAGATCAGGCTTGGCCTTTAACAATTTTATCACTTTTACTGATAATTCAATTTCACAAAAAAATGTTGAGTCACATAATAAAGTAAATTCCCCCCCAAAGCTGTTCAGCCTCAGACGTAAGTTTCAAGCGAGTACTGCCCCCGAGTGGCTGTGTCATATAATCACATTACAGCTGAACGAAGCAATAGGTGCACAGCAGGGTGAGATCTGTCACATCTAATTCACAGATGCAACAGAAAACTTTGATAAATCAATTGTTTTTGCCAACAAAGAACAATCAAACAGTCCTGTATGCAGAAATATATAGAAAGAATATTAATTGTGAGATGTTAGCTCTTTTTTTTCAGAATGTTGCTTTAGAAAGTCCCATTATTCAATATCATGATAGACTGTGTTTGATGTTTATTACTGTGTCAAAGTGGTACATCATGTCCCTGCTACTGCATTGTGTTTTCTCATTCCTCCATCAGAACCTTTTTTATATGGAAGAATAATTTGAAGCATTGATATTGCAGTCATTGTATTGGACTTGATGTTATTAATGTGTGACATATTTAATCAGATAAAGTAAATGAGAACATGTTCTCTTCAACAGTAACGATAGTTGGAGGCAGGAGGTCAGAGGTGTGAAATTACAACAACAACGTGCAGCAAAGCTACAAAAACGTAACATAAAATGACAATGCAAAATACTGTCAGTCACTGCAACACTATTTTATTTATTTGTTAACTAGGGACAGTGCACAACAATTTCAGTTTCATACATTCATTTCATTACTTTCATCAGAAGTTGATGAATTTTAATTCTTATCATCAGTATGTGTCAGGAAGTCCCTCCGGTCTGAAATGGTTGGGATCATTTCCATTCCTTCGCCATGCAGCGGTTTGCTACCTGATCAGCCTCAGAGTCCTCATGATGATGACCCTTTTACATCTGTGACCTTTTTGTAGAGATGAGAGCAAGTCTTAATTTCTTGTGAGTGTAGACTGCTTGTAGGGACCTTTCTTTTATATTGTTCTGAAACAGGCTGGGTCACAGGATTTCAAAATCATAAAACTTCCCAGTGCAAAAGAGAAATGGTTAGAGATCAGGAATATCGCACAAACACTGAGGACATTCCCAATTTGTGCAGCTCCAGGTAATGCAAGAAAGACCAGCAAGTTTTATACAAACAAAACAGTATTTTGTTAAAAGTTTGCACTTTTATTGATTATTTATGTTACAGCAGTTGTTTCTATATCTCTGTAGCAATTGTTTTTTGATGAGAGCATGTGTGACCTTTTAAAGGTGAATTTTTGTTTGACAAAGACTGGAAGAGAGGCTCCAACTGTCCAATCAATTAGTTAAATAGTTTTCGATGAACTTGTCACTAAATATGGACGGAGTTTAAGCCTATACCCCATTTTGGCAGTTAATGTAATGCAATAATGTTGCTGACAGACTCACGTTACATTGATGTTTAATTATATATATATACAGTATAAATCAACGACAAAACCGGTGCCCTGCTAAAAAATAAGAAGATTTTATTCTATCGAGCAGTTTCTCTCTCAGGCGTGACACTGGATGCCTGAGAGTGGAGCCTGCACCGGAAGCAGCCACACCCTCTTTGGAAGGGTTGGTATCATTTCTTGTTGTTGAATTGAATTGATTTCCATCTCGTCCCCAGCGGTTTGCTGCCTGATCAGCCTCAGAGTCCTCATGACCATGACCCATTTTCTCTTGTGTCCATTCTCGGGCATTGCTGGAGGAAAAGAGGAAAACAGGCAATGAACATCAGCACAAGCATGGGACCAAGTAAAGTACACAATTTCATCAAGTATGGCTGTTATAGGCATAGGCATACAGAACCCTGCAGTAATTAGCATTGCATCTGAAGGAAACAGGAGGATAGTGAACTAAACAGTAGTCTGGACCTGCGATAATCACCAGATTCATCTATTCCCCAAAGTATGTTTTGAGATGGAGCTGTGTTGAGGTAGGCCTGCAGATTGTCTCATTGGGCTGATGTTATCATTATCAGATGAAAGCTCCAGCTCAGCTCCAGCTCTCTTTCCCGTAAAAATAGCAACAGGCAAAATACTTTAGAAAGATGTGATTTAGAGGTAGCAAATAAATGTGATACCAAAACAAAAACAAAAAAACAGCCAAAAATTATCCCTGAAGCAAGCACAGATAAGAATAAAACCAATTCACATAAACTTGGATCCATCTGCAGCTTCATTAACAATATTTTTTTATTAAGAAAATAAAAAACCTTGTACTGTATGCAGCAGCCAACAAAATAATCTCCCTAACTCTTTGCTCCTCACCTGATGACTTCAGCTGCCCATCTTCCCCCTGCTCGCCACACATCACGAGCCCCTGATCAGACAAAATTTAGTAAAAACTCATGAGAATGCAAAAAGTAAAGCCCATCATGTAAAACACTACATCATGCATGTCAGACACACAGTTATACACATTTTTTTTTTTTTTTTTTAAAGGCCACATTACTAACCTTGAGCAGCTTCAGTATGCCACTCAGCATTGGCTTCTGCAACCAGAAGCAGAGCAAGACCTGCTAGAAGCAACTTCATGGTTGTAGATATCTGAAGGAAAAGAAAGTTAAACACAGTTCATCATTAAAACACAAACTTAAATACATAATATATATTCATCAGGTTCTATCACCAAATGAAAATGTGAATTTACCTGCTGTACCTTTTTTTAGAGATGAGAGCAAGTCTTAATTTCTTGTGAGTGTAGACTGCTTGTCTGGACCTTTCTTTTATATTATTCTAAAACAGGCTGGGTTACAGGATTTCAAAATTATAAAAAATTCCCAGTGCAAAAGAGAAATGGTTCGAGATCAGGAATATCACACAAACACTGAGGAGAGTCCGAAGTTCTGCAACTGCAGGTAATGCAGGAAAGACCAGCAAGTTTAAACAAACAAAACAGTACTGTACATTTTGTCACACAAAAATCTGTTTTCATTAGTTTGTACTTTTATTGATTATTTATGTTACAGCAGTTGTTTCTCTCTGTAGCAATTGTTTGTTGATTTCTTAAGGTTATGTTGCCCTCTTGAAATGAGAGCATGTGTGACCTTTTTAAGTGAAAATGAACTTTGTTTAGGACTTGAACACACTCTTGCAAAGTTTGGCACAGACCTCTAAGGCAACGTCAACTGACGTACGCCTGTGCTGAATAATTTCTGTAATGCTAAATATGACTGTTAGCTGTTTAAATATTTAATGTTATCATAAAATAATATACAGTATCTCACAAAAGTGAGTACACTCCTCACATTTGTAAATATTTTATTATATCTTTTCATGGGACAACACTGAAGATATGACACTTTGATACAATGTAAAGTAGTCAGTGTACAGCTTGTGTAACAGTGTAAATTTGCTGTCCTGTCAAAATAACTCAACACACAGTCATTAATGTCTGAACCGCTGGCAACAAAAGTGAGTACACCCCTAAGTGAAATGTCCAAATTGTGCCCAAAGTGTCAATTTTTTGTGTGTTTTGACCACTGCCTTGCTAAAGACACTGAGGGTAAAGGTGATGGACTGTCCAACATGTCTCCAGACCTAAAACCCTACTGAGCATCTGTGAAGCATCTGTGGAGCATCCTCACATAGAAGGTGGAGGAGCGCAAGGTGTCTGACCTCCACCAGCTCCGTGATGTCAGCATGGAGGAGTGGAAGAGGTTTCCAGTGGCAACCTGTGAAGCTCTAGTAAACTCCGTGCCCAGGACAGTTGAGGCAGTGCTGGAAAAATTGACACCTTGGCCACAATTTGGACATTTCACTTAGGGAAGACAGCAGATTTACACTGTTACACAAACTGTACACTGACTACTTTACATTGTATCAAAGTGTCATATCTTCAGTGTTGTCCCATGAAAAGATATAATAAAATATTTACAAAAATGTGAGGAGTGTACTCACTTTTGTAAGATGCTATTACTTTATGATAACATTAAATATTTAAACAGCTAACAGTCATATTTGTGAGATACTGCAAATGTCTCACTTTCCTCTACTGACAATATTTATAAATAAACACATGTTCATGGTGGTACAGGTGACCACGCCCACTTAGGAGACAGGAAGTGCATAACATTTCAGATCATTGGCGCAGCTTGTAATGAGCCATCTTTTCATACAAGGGGATCTTTGGTTTCAGCAGTTTAAAGTATTGTTATGGGCTCTATGCACAACTCCACTACTTCCTGAACTTAATGGTGCTCCTTTTTGATTAATCCAGGTGTGTCTGACCATTGTGACTACTCAGACACACCAGGATTAATCAGTTTGTCCAATAATGTAAGACAGGAAATAAAAGAGCAGCATTTTGTTCAGGAAGTAGTGGAGCTGTGCATAGAGCCCATGAACTAAGGCAGGGGTGTCAAACTTGTTTTAGTTCAGAGGCCAAAAACAACACAATTTGATCTCAAGGGGGCCGAACCAGTAAAATAATTGCATGATAACCTATAAATAAAGAGAACTTAGAATTTTTCCCTGTTTTAGTGCATTAATAAGATGATTTTTCAAAGCATATTCTCAATAACGTGAAATTTGTTGATAAAAACTTGTACAGTTTCAACAATATTATGCCTCTTCTGTCTTCTATGTAATTTTCACACTTGGCAAATTTATCCTGAGGGTCAAATTGGACCATCTTCTGGGCTGAACTAAGGCATCTTTATAGGTTATCTTGAGTATCTTTAGGAAATTAGCGTTCTTGCTAAATCTGGTGCAGCCATCTTTTTATTTCTTTTAATAATTAATGTCACTGCACGCTGTCCTGTTATAAACTAAATAAATTAGACTAAACTAAACTTACAATTCTCCAAAAATAAAAACAGGCTTCTGATCTCTTTTCATGTTCCTGAGTGGCTGATCAATAATATTGATCAAATCCTGTTTTGCCTCTTGTTTGTCAGGAGTGGCGCTCATATGATATAATTTCTTTTATGCTAATGTTGTGCATTTAGGTTTTATCCAGTGCTGTCGGTTGATGTTTTGAACACATACAGGTCGTGTCTCTTTGCACGTCGAGCTTAGTTTCTGAAAGTCCTGAGCAACTTGCTGGAATATCATGCATGAGCCTGAGTTGTATGTGTGACCCCCGTGTGATGTACTCTTCTGTTAAAAAGGAAGCTCTCGGAGCTGTTCAGGTTTGTGATAACAGCAGGTAATCACATTAATTATATCTGTGTATCAGCCACAATGGAAATCAGTGGATCAGGCTTGGCCTTTCTGGTTCAACCCATGCTGTGATGGGGAAAAAACACAATTTTATCACATTTACTGATAATTCAATTTCACAAAAAAATGTTGAGTCGCATAATAAAGTAAATTCCCCCCCAAAGCTGTTCAGCCTCAGACGTAAGTTTCAAGCGAGTACTGCCCCCGAGTGGCTGTGTCATATAATCACATTACAGCTGAATGAAGCAATAGGTGCACAGCAGGGTGAGATCTGTCTCAACTAATTCACAGATGCAACAGAAAATGTTGATAAATCAATTGTTTTTGCCAACAAAGAACAATCAAACAGTCCTGTATGCAGAAATATATAGAAAGAATATTAATTGTGAGATGTTAGCTCTTTTTTTTCAGAATGTTGCTTTAGAAAGTCCCATTATTCAATATCATGATAGACTGTGTTTGATGTTTATTACTGTGTCAAAGTGGTACATCATGTCCCTGCTACTGCATTGTGTTTTCTCATTCCTCCATCAGAAACTTTTTTATATGGAAGAATAATTTGAAGCATTGATATTGGAGTCATTGTATTGGACTTGATGTTATTAATGTGTGACATATTTAATCAGATAAAGTAAATGAGAACATGTTCTCTTCAACAGTAACGATAGTCGGAGGCAGGAGGTCAGAGGTGTGAAATTACAACAACAACGTGCATGCAAAATACTGCCAGTAACTGCAACACTATTTTATTTTATTTTTTAGTTAACTAGGGACAGTGCACATTAATCAACAATTTCAGTTTCATTCATTCATTTCATTACTTTTATCAGAAGTTGATGGCTATACAGTAATTCTTATCATCAGTATTTGCCAGGAAGTCCCTCCGGTCTGAAATGGTTGGGATCATTTCCATTCCTTCCCCAGTGGTTTGCTACCTGATCAGCCTCAGAGTCCTCATGATGATGACCCATTTTTATCTGTGACCACTCTCTGGCATCGCTGGAAGAGGAAAACGGGCAATGAACATCAACACAAGCATGGGACCAAAAAAAAATACATAGTTACACAGTGCTGTAAAAGGTTTAAGATCTAAAACCAGAACACTGCAGTAGCTGTAACTGTAAATTAGCATTGCATCAGCTCCAGCTCTCATTTCCAAAACGAGAGTATATTTCCAAAATACTTTTGAACGATGTGATATAGATGTAGCAAATAAATATGCTACCAATAAAACAGCCAAAAATTATCCCTGAGGCAAGCACCTCTGGCAAGATGAGAATAAGACCAATCCAGTAACCTTGGAGCCATCTGCAGCTTCATTAACAGGATTTTGTTAAGAAAATAAAAACCTTATACGTATGCCGCAGCCAACCAAATAATCTCCATAACTCTTTGCTCCTCACCTGATGACTTCAGCTGCCCATCTTCCCCCTGCTCCCCTCTGTGCAGCATCGTAGTTTCCTCTTGCATGAAAGTATTTGTCCGAGTTTGGAAATTTGGACTCCCTCATGTCGCTGTAGGCTCGCCACATATCACGAGCCCCTGATCAGGAGGACACAAGACAAAATTTAGTAAAAACTCATTAGAGAATATCTGAATATGTCAAAAAAAAGAAGAAGCCATATTTCTAACCTTGAGCAGCTTCAATAGGAAACCTGTGCCATTGAGCATTGGCTTCTGCAACCAGAAGCAGAGCAAGACCTGCTAGAAGCAACTTCATGGTTGTAGATATCTGAAGGAAAGGAAAGTTAAACACAGTTCATCATTAAAACACAAACTGAAATACATAATATCAGGTTCGCCAAATGAAAATGTGAATTTACCTGCTGTACCTTTTTTAGAGATAAGAGCAAGTCTTAATTTCTTGTGAGTGAAGACTGCTTGTCTGGACCTTTCTTTTATATATTGTTCTGAAGCAAGCTGGGTTACAGGATTTCAAAATTATAAAAAATTCCCAGTGCAGAAACGTTTAGAGATCGGGAATAGCGCACAAACACTGAGGACAATCCCGAGTTGTGCAACTGCAGGTAATGCAATGGCAGAAAGACCAGCAAGTTTTATACAAACAAAACAGTACATTTTGTCACACAAAACTCTGTTTTCATTATAAATTTGCACTTTTATTGATTATTTATGTTACAGCAGTTGTTTCTATATCTCTGTAGCAGTTGTTTTTTGATTTCTTAAGGTTATGTTACCCTCTTGAAATCCGAGCATGGATAAACTTAAATAGATACAATACTTTATTTGTTGGGGTTAAAGTTGGATCTGTATGATTCACTGTTGCAATTTTTTTTTTTTACTTTTATGTGCTTGATTTCTATTAGAGAAAACTCTCCAACTCCCACCACAAATCCGCAGAACTGGAAAGAACAAAAAAAATCTGACATTAAAGGTGCATTGCCTTTTTCTTATTCTGTATTACCGTATTCACTTACATTGATGGATGAACTGATTTTGGATGAACTGATTTTGTGGGCAAAGTTCAAGGTCACTATGACCTTATGAAACAGATATTTGACCATAACTCACAAATTCATGTATGCTAACCATGGCAGAATAGAAGACAAATGTCCAATAGGAATAAGGGATGACATTTTATATGAGGTCAACTTCACTGTGCAAAAATCATTCTGGCTATTATTCAGTGCCGTAAACCAAGGAGATTGTGACCTGTCCTCCGGGTTAGCTGGTTTGCAGGGCCATGTGCAAAGTAAATCTAGTTCTTTTTACATATTTTTTTTTCCCGTAGGCATAGTTGTCATTCTTACTTCAGTTTTTCCTCATCATATAATGTTTTCTTATCATCCTTGCCTTTTAAAAGCTCTAACTTTTTCCCTTGTCTCCCTCTGAAAGCGTGACGTTGGTTAATTTGCCACTACTGATCAGTCTTTTGTGTGAGCCTCATTATCCCGTCACAGTCTTAATGCTCTTTCAAACCTTTTATTAGAATGATAAGCTTAAACAGGGGTCTTTTATCATTAAAATGGAAATATGCACTCGACTAAACAACCAAAATATTTCATTCATTTGTTTTAGCAAAAAAGAAAAAAAGGTTTAAAGGCCCATAAAATGATTCTTTCAAAAACAAGGCCTTTTAATGGAAATTCTCATTAGTAACCATGATTCCTTGAGATAGTCTGAATGCAATGTTATGAGTGTATTGTTCTCTGTCAATCATATTGTGCTGTGTGCTGCCTCAAACCATTGTCTGCTATTTTTTTTTTAAGATTTTGAGATGCAACCTCATTAGATATAAAATGTATCTCTGTCATCTCATTCAGACACCTCACGCCTGAGGGAGCTATAGGTCTGATTTGGTTTCATTTTATAGAGAGACGACAGAACTTGCCAGAGCAGGACTTTAATTGTCTTCATACAAAGTGCAGTAAGTAGAGCAAATCAAAATATTTTTTAAAATGACACCAGATCTGCTAGGTGGTAGTTGCACACTTTTTAATTTATAAAGTGCTTGAAACCCGGTTGGGGTCTGTAGCCACACCACCGGTTGCAGGACTCCTTGTAACTGAAGACAGTTCTTTATGACTCTGGCTTTATATTTGGTTTTGTTGTGATGTTGCAGAATTGACTCAAGATTTCTCCCTGACACAACATGATGGATAAGAATCTAAATATCTAAAATGTAAAAAATAAAAAATGGTGTGCTGTGACTGTGTCTCCTCCTTATACAGTATATCTTTTGAAACTAATTACTCTGTTAACTTCATTACTATATTAAATGCAGTGGGAGTTTTTTTCCATAGCAATATTGAATTTGCTGTATATAATATACTTGTATTTGATGTAGCTTCATGAGGCTGATGGATTGTGTTCAGTCCATCTGCTGGTCTGGTCTGGACTAGACTGTTACAAAACAGGAAGGGTTGTATCAGAGCTTGTTTGGTTGCTTTCACTTTCAAACTAACGGACTCTGGTGGTTGTCGTAACACAATCTGTAAAACAAATAAGCTGCTCTTGTTGCTTTGTTTGCCGGACACTAAGCGGGAAAGTCCACATTCCTCTCGAGCCTTATCTCAGGTTTGACCTTTAGTCAAACAAAGACTGTGAAGTCTTCAAATTGAACTTCTTCATTCTATTTATTTTTTTATGTATTTTTACCCCTTCTCAGTTTCTGGACACTTAATTCTGTTGTGGATTTAATTTTAAATTGATAACCATGGTATATTTGCCCATCAGTCTACACGATGATATCCCACAATGACAAAAACATGTTGTTTGATTATTTCTTTCAAATGTGTTTGCAAAACAAACAAACACACACAAAAAAGGACAGGGATTGGTTAAGCTTTGCTAATATGAGCAGAGGCACAGTAATAAACTATAAAACGTATTGTACACGACAAAACAAATAACCACTGTGACTGTAAATTGAATGATGTGTATTATTATTCAGATGCGTTAATAGCACCATATTCCTGCAGTAAGCATTTACATTCATCTTGGTAATTCCCACTTGGTCATGTGTGTCACATCAATTAATCAAGTAATTTTTTCCCGTTAACCTTTAATTAGTAAATTTCAAGAACACTTGACTGTTGGGTCACAAATAACTAGAGATTATATCATTATCTGTGAGGAAGATGGATCTCTGAAGAACAAACACACACACGACACACAGTGTTTTAGCTGGTGGTTGTGTGTGTGTTATACCTGCACTGTTTACTCTTTGAATAGCTGCTTTTAAAGCCTGTTGTTTTTGTTCAGCATTGTATCCTTAATGCGACAGAGTTGTTGAAATGTGTTTTAAACACTTGACCACCTTTTAAATTATAATGTGACCACAGATTCCATTCAGTCTCTGTATTTATTTATTTAATTTTAGAGAAATACCACAGCTTATGTAATATATCATTTAGCAACGCTGGACTAATATGCCATTGGCATTGTTATGACCACTCACTAACCCAGAGAAAATGCAGCTTGACTGACAACACTGACCTATCTGTTCTCTCTAAGCTTCTTATCATACCCTGACTGGAAACTGCTCTTTCTGCTGCTGTGATGTTTTATCAGCCCTCTGAGCTTTTAACAGTAGTTTTCCCTTCATCAGAGAACAATCTCTAACCTGTTATTCACTTATTTATTTATTTATTTTGCTTGATAGGTGAAGTATACTGTAGGGATGCACGATATTGGCTGATAATTATCAGCCAAAATACACAGATAAGTCAGATAATGACATTTCATTACTAGAGCCAGTTGTAGTTAGCCAACATTGCCTTGATTTTCTCTCATTTTCAGTCCTCAATTGATTTAAAACAATAATAAATGTTGATTTTTGTTTTGGTTACAGTAGTGATATCGGTTATATTATTTGGTTAAGTCAGAGGCAGAGCTATAATGTTAAATTCCTCTTTACTCACTACATCTTAGCCTTTGTGTACATATAAACAATTAAAAATGTTATCGGCATCATCTGTTATAAGAAGCAGGAAGTTATCAGTTATTGATATCGGTGGGAAAGAAGAGTTTTCGTGCATCCCTGCTAGTATACTGTGTACTTCTGCTTCTGAATGACTTTCTCTTTTACCACAGTTCACTGCAGGCCATGTTAAAGATTTGTTGTTTAATTTTAGATCACACAGACTCTCCAACCACAAACCGCTTTGTTGGCCCGGATCACTGAGAATGCTTAATGTTTAAGATTCAGTGTTCGAGGAGAGATTTGAAACTCTGCTTGGATTTATATTTGCAGATACTTGACTAATGGTATTACATCAGCCACCAAAGACTTAAACTGAAATGAGTGCATTTCATAATTTATTGCACTGCAAATTTTGGATAATGTATAAACCAAAGTTGTTCTGGCACTTTTAAAATGTCGGATGATTGTAGACCACGACCATGAGTCACACCATATGAAGACAGAAACATAAAATTATATATTGTCTGATATTTGTTGGCCCACCTGTTGGTTGTGTAGCTGTGCATATCTTAAAGCCTATAAATATGCTGTAAAAACACGGCACATTATTCCCAAGGCTGTTGTGTGCTAGTTTAAATGTGTTGCTTTAGTGCTCATAACAATCATGGTGTTGATTGCAATATAATGGCTCTAAAATTACCTCAAGTCTGTGAGTGCTCATGAACCCCCCTTTTATAGTTTCAAATAAAAATAATACAAAAAAAAAAAGAAACATCCCAGAGACTGAACAAATCTTTGTGAAGAAATTACGTGATGTACCGAAAACTGCTGGAGGATTAAAGCATGGCTCAGGCAGTGCTGATGAATGTGTTGTTTTGAGTTCAGAGAAGACACTGTGACAGGCTAATAAATATTCATCACAAAGATAGTGGGAGAAAAAGAGTGAGGAAGAGAAGGAAGAGAGCTGATGCAATGAGAAGTTTGGAGCAGGGAAAGCTGTTTGTGTCTAATGTCTCCAGAATGAATGCACCGTGTATGCAATAGATTAACTGGATCCCTCACATGGCATGAAACAAAACCAGCAAGGCTGGGCCAACAACAGAAGGAAATAAAAAACCCTCACTCATAAGATGGCTCATCATGAAAGAGGTGTCAAGACAGAAATCTGGGTGGTAGAACAAGGGAACAAATGTCAAACTGAGATTTGAAACAGCAGAGCACTGAACTGATGAAGCACAGTGATCCATGATGGAGATGTGGATAATTGGAAAATCCTTCCCAGAAATCACCTTTTACTGTGTTGGTAAAGTTCCCAATTACGGAGGTTGAGGCATAACTATGACATACAAATTGATTGATTGATTGATTGATTGATGCCTATTTTCTTCCCATGCTCCAATAAAATGTTCACTTAAAACAAAATTGTATTTATCTAAGTTTTGTCCGCATGTCCATTAAAGCCCTCAACACCATGTGGAGATGCCATTGTTGTCATTGTTCGCCGCTAATCACAGTGTTTCTGTAAATGTGCATCTTTATGTGAATGGGCATGTGCAATAGAACCGAGGCAGCTGTTGTACTGTTTGTATTTTATTATGTCTGGATGTGTGTTGTCTTTACTACTGCTCATTGTAAGGTCCAAGACAAATTTCCCATTGGGACAATAAAGTCTATCCTATCCTATCCTAAGTTATGTACTGTTTAAAAATGATAGATAAATCAAGTCTTTTCTTCCTTTTTTGCCTCAAATAGCGAATTACATCACAATTTGCCTCAAAATAGTTTACAATCTGTAGCGCATATGACACCTTCTATTTTTAGACACTGTGAAAACTCCCCAAAATAACCCTCTAGTGGGAAAAAATGGAGAAACCAAGGAGAAGCAATGGAGTATCGGATCAAGATCTCATTTAGAATAGACATAATAACCATAACCATGATGAACGTATATAGGCTGTGCTGAGTTTCAATTAAATTACTGTATATTGTGTGCAATGAGTGCAATACCATGTCAGAAATACAATGAATTTGTCTTCTATCTTTTCTAAATCTGATCCAATATAGTGTATTGGCTCTACTGTAATCACAAATCATGTGACAATCCAATTAAGGCACATTATTATATTACATTTTACCTTTCACTGTGAGTGCTATGGTAGATAAATGTTGGAGGTTTAGCTGTAGCCTATTAGTCAAAACCTTGAGTCGAGTCACATTGTCTCTGTGTGTATATATATAGTCGAGTATCAAAGATTATAAGCACCCATCTGTTTTCTTTGACCCTGGTCTATTTCATTTAACAGCCCATAATGATGGACGAGAGGGAGTGAGCTCTGCTTCCAGATGGCCGCCACTGATTGATGTTTACCACTAGGGACCGCCAGCGAGCCGTGCTGCACGCGGTGCTCCGGGCGAACGTGAATGGTGAGTAAATGTGCCCGATCGACTGTATATGGGCCCATTGGCTGTAATGGCATGATCACAATGAAGGCACCACGGGCGGCTCGTGACACTGACACTGATGAGAGGCACAGAGACTCAACACGTGAGCGACAGATACAAAAAAAAAACCCACAGGCTACAACTTATAGGCTGGGCTGTGCACATTCTCACAGTGAATCCCATTGATTATTGATTCCACAGTGATATCACCGGTATAGGCTGATAAGCATGACTGAAGATCAGGACTGATTGTAGCCTATATATTGATATATAAAACATTAGTTCATGTCATTGGTGGTCACATTACCACTAATGTCTCCATGCTGCTGCCTTCACTTGCGCTCTTTTCATCCCATAGAGCTGCGACAGACTTCAATATTGATTATCAGAACCGACTGTCATATTTACCATTATTATCAAACAGGGTGGATACAACATGCCTGAAAGCTGCATGTCATCGCGTTTTTTTTCTCTTTTTCTTTTGCACAACATATGAGCGATATTGGCCTACATACAGACATGAATTATGCATATTCATATCTCTTGGATGTTATCATTTAAAAGAAATGTGCTTTCGGAGTGAAAGTGTGCGTAAAATGTCTCGGTGTGTTGGGATGATGAGGACTGGAGTCTCCGATTGAAACGGTCAACAACACCGAGGGCGCACGGATTCTTCGCCTCAGCGTTGAGTATAGACGACCTCCTACCGACTTCTTTCACGTCACCCCGCCCGTCTGCCTGCCGTCTCCTCCCTAAAACCTTTGCTGCGACCATCTCTTTTGAGTGACTCTGTGCTGAGAAGAGGAGGAGGAGGGGGAGAGACAGAGAGAGAGAGAGAAAAAAAGAGAGAGTGGTGGGAGAGACAAAGTGAGAGAGCCAAAATACATGCTAGACTCCCAACATCACCTAGACTACCTGCTCCATCCAGCTCAACAAGGGGAGGAGGACGCACAAGTGCAGGCGCGTCCATGCCTGCCAGCCGAGCGAGACAATAAGCGGGCAAAAGGAACCAACACATCCAAAAAATAAATTGGAATAAGAGTTTATCCCGAGAACTCTTTTGGAGAAGAGCACAGCGTCGCCACGAGAAGAAGAAGGCAGTCTAAATGAGTACACTGTAAAGAAGAGTCATGCATCTCAACAGAGAAGAAGACAACAGCAAAGGTGAGCCAAAGATTTCAGCGGCCATCGGCACCACATCATATTTAACCCAGGCACTCTGTGTAGTTCAAAGCTCTCGCGTTGGTTTGCCAGATGCCCTTGAGTGTGTCATGTTGATGTCAAGTAATGATGCTGAGGGTCATTCCCCCCAACAAGCTGCTGGTAACTGCTGCCACGGCTCTGCTGTGTGTGTGTGTGTGTGTGTGTGTGTGTGTGTGTGTGTGTGTGTGTGTGTGTGTGTGTGTGTGTGTGTGTGTGTGTGTGTGCCTTGTCTGCCTTTCATCACCAAAACGCGCCGAAAAGCCTCGGATGGCAGCGAGAGGGGATGTTGCATACACCCAAGGTGGCAATGTAGTGACTGTCTGAGAGAGAGGGGAAGAGAGAGAGACAGCCACTTGAGCACTTGTTGTACTCTTATTTGGATCCACTATGGTGCTCGCATCCGCGTTGGGCTTTTTTTTGTTTCTTTTTTTTGTTGCACGAGGTCACCAGAGCATTAATGCACAAGGTCATCTGTTGTCGCTCACGCTGATGGGCAGCCTGCCGAGGTTTGTGTCGCTATCAGGCGCGCGTGTTTGCATCGTTGTCTGTAATTGAGTCGCCACGGATGTGTGTGTGTCCTCCGTCGTGGTCGAAGGGGAGAATTAGACAGCAGACGGTGTGTAATGACACGAACCCCCTCTGTCAGGAGAATAATGAGGGAGTAAATATCTGTTGATGCATCAGCCAGCACCATATAGGTTGTTTTTTTTTTTTACTCTAAATCTTTGAACTGAGGTCGAGGTCACTGACTAACACCTGATGAAGGAGAGCTGCCTCTGAATGTCTGTCGACATGACGCAGCCAGTGTCTTACTAAGCATTATTAAATAAACAGCAGTAAGACATGCATTGTGTTCACCACACCCACATGGAGTGATTTAAGCACTGCTACAACGACTGACATGTAGCATGTACAGTAGGTAGCACCACTATCTGCAGTGTTACGTTACACGTGTGTTAGATTCACCAGTCAGTCTATTTCCTGTAATGTTCAAAAACTCCCCAATCATTCAGATTGAATTCAAACCTTCCAAGTTAAAACAATAAAAATTGAAAAATAAATATACAACTATACCATAAACTCAGCTTTTTTCCCCCACCTGCAGGCAGCATGCATGCAGGTAATGATGTGATATTACTAGCAGGGAAATACAACATGCATTTTTGATGTGCAGCTTTCGGGCTCTATGGATGGCTAATATCTTTGTTTTTAGCAGCTGTAAAGCATGCTGTTCAGTGAGGAGTTCCCCATGTGTTGAGTGGAGCCCTGCACAGTGCACACTGCTTTGTCCCTCTTCTAAAATGTCTTACGACCTCATTGCCAGATATGGTTTCACCAGGGACAAAAGATGAGTCACCATCTGCAACAAGAAGTGATTTCATGATTACATGACAGGCGTGTGTATGTGTATGTGAATGTGTGTGAGACAAGCATTGAGTGTGTGTGTGTGTGTGTGCATCTGAAAGTGAGAGGGGATATGTGTGAGAGAGTTGTGCAAGTCAAAAGGCAGCGATGGAAAAATGAAGTATAACAGAAGTGTCCAGACGTACTGTACTGAAACACAGCACCTTGAAAATACAGATGGAAAACTTTTCTATAAATTCTGCTGAAATAAATATTCATAATTTATTGTGTTGAAAGTAGAATAAATAAATAAAAAGTTTGGACAGTTACACCACTACAGAAAACAATATACCAACAATAAACAATAACCATAAATAAATAAAAAAGTCATATCAAGTACATCTCAGTAAAAAAAATACACAGGATGAATTATGTATGAAGTGCAAAGCAGCTACGGGTGCTGACGTTGATATTTTCCATGAATTACAAACAGCACGCTCCAAAATAATTGACTGAAATCTCATGACTGGCATCTCTAAACTTTACATTTTCATAAAATTGAATAAATGGTGACACAAAACAAATGGTTATTCTGAGAAAGCACGAACAAAGGACAAAGCGCCCGATTGCTTTCGCTCACATTTTAACTGTTACAGTGACAAGCTTTTTTTTTTTTAACTTAGTGCAAGTGACATACAGTATTAAAGCTGCCAGGAGTTCTTAAATGTTCTGTAAGGCTAGCCGATTTACTACCTAAACTCTCTGCTAAAACAGATGGTGTTTTATGCTTATAGGCTGTTTGCTATGTCAAAGTGAATCAGATCAATAGCTCAGATTCATTACCAAAAAATTTATAGCCCAGCCTCTAGCTTTAAGTGTCATGTACAATTACCCTGCATAGTCTAGACAACGCAGAAATACATTTAGCACATTTTCATGCGAGAGACAATCTATTTTTTATTTAAGATTAATTTTAGAAAAGCATAGAGCGTTTGTTGGCTCCAGCGTTAGTAATTTATGTTAAAAACAAAAGTGACTGTTCATTTTGGAGAATTTGATTTGATCAGCAGATAGCTTAATGTATGTTATAGCCGGCGGGTGGAAGAATCTTTTCCACCTGTTGGCTGAGAAACTGTGCATGAGCTGTCGTTTCAACTCTCTGTTTACTTAAAGACGAGGACCCTATCTTCTTATGTAAGCAAACATGATGCCCAAAAAGTGAGCTATGGAGACAGAATAAATGTAATTCATAGCATAAATAGAGAATTTGGCATCGATGGAGTACGTTTTTTTTTTTTTTATCATGGATAATGTGAATAAAGTCAATACTGGTACCAAAACCAACCCAGTGTATCGTTCAGCAACAGAATATTTGTTTTTGTGGTTTTGTTTCCTCCACAAGTTTCACCACTGTCTGTTTGTTTGTTTGCTGGTTTGTTTATTTGTCAGCAGGGTTACCCAGAAAGTATTGAACCAATTTGCACCAAACCCAGTGGAGGGTGGGCCAAGGAAAAAAAAAACCCATTCAATTTTAGGGGGAGATCCGTATCATTAACTTTGAATTTGATTTTTTTTTTTTTTTTCTGAAGTTTGGTGTGTGCTGTTTGACATTGGCCTTGGCAGAGGTCTGAGTTTCTGAGTGTGCTTCTAGTTCTCATTATCGAATAGTCTGCCAATGATTTTTTTCAGTGAATCCAAAACATTGACAGGGCGCCTTCTGCTGCAAGGTGAGTACTTTTTTTTTTTTTTTACTTTTGACTCTTCAAATATATTTTGCTGATGATAGTTTGATTTATGTCAGGATTTCAGTATTTTCACCCACTACGCCTCCTGCCACTGCAGAATGCATGAATTTCTCTTTTAAGTTTATACCTTTTCAGAGGCAGAGTTTAGTCTCAGCTTCTTTGGATATGTGGCTTGCATTTGGGAATTAATTTCTTTTTTTTAGTTTATGTTACAGATAGTAAGTAGATGGGGATATTACTAACCCTATTCAAGTAAGATATCTGGAGGTGTCGCATAATGAACCGTGAAAAGAATGTTATAGAGGAACTATGCCATTTTTTTTAACCTTAATTAAACAGTTTTGGAGTAATTGTGATGGTTAAATGACTTGTTACAGGGAGAAAGGAGGCTCTCTACTTTCCACCTAGCGTCTCTTGGTTGAAAACCAACCTTGCAAGATCATCACCTCCGACCCAGATCTCATCTTGGCGGTGCCACGACACAAACACGCCCCTTAATCTCAGATATGACAGATAAGACTACACAAATATACACATCGTAAAACATATATAAGATATAACGTTATCCACCGCTCCACGGATTGCCGTCTTGCGAGCTTGGTTGAAGTGAGTGAAGTCAGTGAATGGTTTTACATGTTGATGCAACAATGCAATCTACTGTAAGGTCTGTGGTTTCTGAATCAGTCATTTTCCCAGATATTGATCAGGTTGTCCAAGTCTATGCTATAAGAATAGCGAACATATCCTGCCATGTACTCATGGTCTTCTTTAGAAGAGCCCAACTATTTGTATCTCTAGGTAATTGATTGATGAATTGAGGAATGACAGCACTGCAGAGCAGAAGCATTATACATACAGTACGTATGAACAGGCATGAGTATAGTCAATAGTTAATCGGACTAGGCAGATGTATCGGTAAATTTAGAGTTTTAAACAAAGGCAGAGATACATTTCACTATGATGTATTCTGCAATTTGTATGTGATGATCGTTGTGTGGTGTTGTAATCTCTCCAGAACAGGTTATACGTGAATGTCGGGTGTAAAACAGGCCTCGGTGCAAGGAGCAAAAGAGAATCATTATTAATCTGACAGGTGAACATTCAGAAATAATTGCTTAATATTGGTAGCATTCACATTCATAGGGCAATGCTTAATTAATATTATGGTTAAAAGCAACTGGCTGGAATCTTATTAGTAGTTTGAGACAAACTACTGGAGAAAAGACAGAGACAGTATAGTAATTAATAGTGTCTGAAACAAAGATATTTTTATTCGCACTGTTGTGAAGCAAGCTACTTAAATTTACAGAAGCAAGGAACCAGACAGTGAGACCATGAAAGGGAAAATATTGCCCTTTTTCTACTGAGGTGCACACATATTTACAGCCAAAGAGGAGAATGATGGAAGATCGCATCAAAAATAATGGCGGAATAGAAAAGTCAGACAGAAGAGGGGGGGCAATAAAAAGACACAATGTGTCACAGAGAGGGACAGATGATGAGTCTGTGTGTGGTGAACAAGGACAGACAAATAAATTCTTCAGCGTGTCAGAAAACTGCCACATCAATATCTCTTGTGTTTGGAATTGAAAGAATAAAATAACATGACACAATATCTAAAGAACTACAAAGTTAGAGAGGGGAAATAAGTCATAATGAATGGATTAGACAACAAAACATCCGACCCTAAAGGGATACAGCTGCTCTTTCCTGATGTCGGTCGTAACTCAGAAATGAAAGATGAAGGTGGAAGGTGAAGGATGTCCACTAAAATGAAGTGATGAAGAATAAAAAAAAAGAGCCATATTGACAGTTCTCTGAAATGCTCTCTTGGCCGAACCGCAAGCACTTTAGAGATGGTCCCTGGTTTCTGCTTGTCACTGTCTGTTATGTTGGAGGAAATACATCACCATAAAAATTAAATGGTGTTTACTTTATTTGTTCAGATCATCTTATCTGTTCGTATCTTAATAATGTTTTCATAATGCTCACATCCATATGCTAAACCAGTTCAGGGAAACACATTGTGAGATGTATGTAAATGCATATTTGTGCGCCGTGTTTGCATTTATAATGGATTCGGTGTGCGGTTCAGACAGAAGCCCATGCTCTTACATAACTCTGTTCCAGCCACAGCAGAACACGTCCGTGATGATAAAGACAGGATCCTAATTGTTCCTGCATTCGCTTTGCTTCTGTCGCTCCTCTCACTTGACCCTGTGTGTGCCATCTTGTCTGGGTTTTTACTTTGTGCCTCACAATTATTGATAAGTAGCAGCGCGTAAGGATGAAACAGATGGGCAGAAATTGGCGGGGTAGTGTTTTTTTTTTTGTTTTTTTTTGTAGATTTTGTAATCTGGATGAGGTTGCATCAAGAAAAAGTATTCTACCACTGTACCAGTAGTGTGGGTTGAAAATATTACTGGCAGATATAGGGGGCTGGTGGAGAAATACAGAAATAGATAATTGGAGACAGAGTCAGAGAGGAAGCGAGAGATGCGGTGTAGATTTTGAGAGAATATCTATGCTGCGCCTCTGAGTAGTGAGTACTCTTGAGGAGGCAGCAAAAGAGAGAAAGAGACACACACTATGCCTTTTTATTCAGTGAACTCATTGAAGCAACACTGGTCTCCACACAGAAACAATTAAGATGAGAGAGGCGAGGGGGAAAGAGAGGGAGCAACGAGGAAAAGGGAGGTTGATGTGCTCTTTTTTTTTGATAATGATTTATGTTTACGGATTTGAAGACAGCTGCTCTCCATCTTGTCTGGTTTGTAAAATGCTGGCAACAATAACAGCGCGTTTAGGTGGATGTAAAGTAAATATAATCTGAACAGTCTGATGTAAGACTCAGGGGGTGAGACAGACGGGTGCCTCTGTATATAAAAGTGATTTATTTGCTTGTGTTGTTTTATTTTAGCTTTGATGTGAGGGTGTGACTCCAACAACAAGGAGACTGTTGAATCTTCACCCTTTTTTCCGTGTTTTATCTAAATAGCATATCAGCAATTTTTGTAGAAATACTGCTCACATTTTTGATGAGCTTAAAACAACTTAGGTCTGGGTGCTCTGACGGCTAAGAGCACGTCCCATGTGGGCATACTGAGCCTCAAAGCAGGAGATCGCCGGTTTGACTCCTGGCTGGATTCATCATTAACTGAATGTCAATCCTTCAAACTCTCTCTCCCCATCTCCTGTCCGTCTTTACTGCTTATTCCGATAATAATTATATAAAAAAAAGAAGCTTAAAATGGTCGGAGAAAAAAACCAAACCATTTCTCCTATATGATGTGATTCCACCACATCTAAAAGTAAAAAAAACTGGCCACTTTCTAAAAGGCTTGCTGTCAAAGGCTGGAAAACACTACCTCCCTGATCTCAATTCAGCAGTCTTGTGTCCTTTACATGCCTTGTAGTGTCTACACGATGAATCATATAAAAAAATAGGAGTGCAGTCTCTCCTCCAATGCATGTAAGGATTTTATACTTGCACATGTGAAAAAAGACATACTAGGTAGATCTGTGACATGTTCTCCAAATGATGTGATGTGAAGCCCCCACCAGTGGGCAATAGCATACAAATCACTATTGAGGCATTGATCTGTCTTATGATCAATGCCGTGATGAATGCAGCGGCGTAGGTTATGACCTCTAGATCCCCCTTCAGCTTTAGAGCAGGTGCCCCAACCGGTAGGGGTCGACAAAAGACGTGACTTGCGAACGCTGCCAATTATTCCTTGGGGAGTTACAGACAACAGCTGATTGAACAGCGAGACATCTCGGACAAGGGCATGCTTCTTATTGGCTTTCCACTTAACCATTTTATGTTATGATCTCTTCGCTATGAATTGACTGACAACACCTGACTTAATGTGGCGATTTCTTTGGTTGCTACGTAAGATAAGACGGACAGATACTTTTTGGGACTCCTTTCTCAACCCACAGTGGTCTTATGTGACTCTGAAAGGCTCTCAGTATGAGTAAGGCAGAGGGCTATTTGTGGTTTGTTCTGCTGCCCAGAATGGAGGCTTGACAGCAGGAGCAACGCAAGAGTGCAACTTGGCTCTCCTTGTATTATTGAACAGGACACAAAAATTAATTGTATAAGTGGGGGATTGATGGCTCGCTGGATGTACGGCCCGGCCGGAGTGATGGATAGATGGACAGATAGATGGATAGATGGGTAGATGGATGGATGACAAAAGAGGAAGAAATAATCCAGATAAAAGATGTGTGCACCCCACCTAGACTGAGAGAGGCGAACAGGATATTATAAGAACAGATATCAGCAGTCTAGCCAGGAACAGATGGTGAGACAGAGCTACGCACAGACAGATTCTTCCTGCCAATACGGGACTGACGGAGAATAGACAGAAAATGTGCAGACACACACACATAAACACAGTTTTGGACTTGTAAAAAGTCTTGATGAGAATGATGTCAAAGGCTGCGTTTCTGTCACCGTCACACGCGGAGCCCTTCATTTCCTCTCCGCTCTTTTGTTCTGTTTCCTCTCCTCTTTTCAATTCTCTGTTACTGTAACAACCCCCTCGACTTCTCTCTCTAACTCTCTCCATCTGCCCGGGAGGCTTTCATTACTGTATCATTTGAAATGTCATGATAATGCACTTGAATACAAACAAACACTGATGCCTGCGTGATATCCTGGACTATCATTTGATCCAGTTTTGGATTCCAGTTCCCAGCAAATGTATTTATGTTGCGCTGGTTAATTATTCATTACAGGTAGTAGAGAGGCAATATAATTAAATGAGCTAATGCAAAGAATCTCTCAGGGACTATTAAATGTAGCACAAATGTTTAGTTCACAGATAATTAGGTTTTACTTTGTCTGATGCAGACAGACAGACATCCTAACCACAGCTACACCCGCTAGTAAAGCTGGTATTGGTTAGTACAAATATGTTGGCGTGTACAGACTTGGCGGGGGCTCATACACAGGAGTGTGTGCAGAAAGAGCCGGTGTGTGTACTAAGCCCACCTTGGTGGACACACACTGATCACACTCCTGGCTCTGGCACTTTCCCAACAAGTTGTCCCAAGTTAAATCTTTCTTGGAAACCTTCACTGTGTTCTGTCTTAGCAGGTATTTGCTGTTAAACAAAGCACCTTCAGTTACAATTGTAGAGTAAATAATTAGCAAGTGTTTTTTCCTCCAGTGAAACACCAACATTAACCTTTCTTTCACGTGACTTGATAACGGTGCCACTCATTGGACCGTGGAAGCTCTTTGCTTCTTCAAAGTAGCTTTTCTGAGAACAAAGTCAAATTTGTCTTTTCACCAGAGTAGGTCTCTGTTGCTGCTTGATTAGCTGCGCAGAATGAGGTTGTTGAGAATCAGACTGAGTCACCCAAATCACTCTTTGTAGTTTGCTGTTTGATCTGGCTTCCAGCTGCAGGGGTCAATAAATTCTCAGGCAATGTTTTCCAGACTAATAAAACAAATATGGCTGCAACCATCAATTGCCTTTATTATCTCTTAATCCATTACTTCTTCATTTAATCGTTGTTTCATTTCCAAGATGACTGAGGATAGTGGTAAATGCCCGAGGTGATATCCTTAATGTGTTTGAGTTTTTTTTATTAGTCTTTTACTGTCTGGACAAAACAAAGTAGGCCTATACTGTATTTTAGAAGCTGAAATCAGATTATGTTTGTCATGTTTAGCCACAATGGTGGCGTGGCTCGAGGGATTGGTCTCTTGGTTGTCCCACTTCTGGCCCAGACTTTATAAATATTTGTGTTTAGTGCTAATTAGCAAGTGTTAGCATGCTAACACAATAAACTGAGATGGTGACCACAGAAAATATTGTACCTGCTTAACATTAGCATGTCAGTGTTGTCACTTTGATCAGGGTAGCATTCATCCCACGGCAGTGACGGCACTGCTGTGCTTATAGCTTCTTTGAGTTGCTAATAATAAGGCCATCTCATTGCTTTATACATAACTTAAATCAGGAGTCTTCAACGTTTTTCAGGCCAGGGACCCCCAAACTGATGGAGAGATGGAGCAATATACTATATTGTATATTATATTAAACTGAGCATAGTGCCATGTGTAAACATACGTTGTTATTGTGTATTCACTACTAAGCAATTCAAATAATACACAGGTTCATATATTTAACATGTACAGGTAGTGAGTAGTAGTAGTTAACAGGTGGGTAACATAGATTCATCCACATTAATATGAGACTCTTTTATAACCAAAAGCAGACTCCTCGGGGTCTCTTTAATTTCTGTTGATCAATTTGTGTAACTCTCTCAGCTCTACTGAAGGTAACATGACCCCCCCCTTTTTCTTTTTTTTTTTTTTTAGCTTTCTCTGGCCCATCCTACCATGAAACAATCAACTGAAGAATTGTAAAACCCCATTTATCTTGTGTTTTCGGACAGAAACACAACGTCTCAGCTGACAATTCACACTCTATAGTGTCTGAGAATCTGAGCCCATTCCCTTGTCAACCTTCAGCTGCCAGCTCCACTCCCGCTCTGAGGCCTGCTGAGCCCGACTTTTGATTCACGCCAGCGATGAAAAGCAGTGGTCTACATTGCTGGATGGAAGTAACTTGCCTTCAACTTGAGTCCTCAAGGATGATGTCGGCTACAGCCTTCAGCACATGGTCACTGTGCGGGCCGCCGTGTCCGTCTCAGGGCTGTTGAGCAGCAGCTGAGGATGTGCTACAGTGTTCTTCTCCTGAGGCACCGAGGGCATGGAGGTGACTCAGCCTCGCTCCCAAAGAACAGACTGGACAGGCTGTTGCAGAGGCAGCGCATTATTTTAAGAAAATTCAGAGCAGGTTACATTTAAATATACTTCTCCCTTCTGTCTGTTCAGTTCTCTTGTACGTTCCCTTCCTAATTGTACCGCTCATTATTCTTTCCCTTTGATATAGGCTTTTATTTATGCAGTACCTGTGTACTTGGCTTACTGTTGACTACAGATTTACTATATATGCTCTCCTCCTCTCTCTCATCAGCAGTCAGCTCAGCTCACTCTAACAAGGAAAGCTCTTATTGTCTGTCCGTTGTTTGTGTGGCCAGTCAGGATTCAGTGCATATGTGTCTGAGGAGACAGGAAACACATAAATGTTATACATGAATTTTAAAGTATGACTGCTCACATAGCATATAAAGCACTTTTATAAAAGCCTGGCGTGACCTGCACATCCTCACAGTATAAGTCACCCATGTTTTCCATTACAACTAAACACCCACCACCTGCACACCGCCACTTGTGATTGTAATTGCCGTGCTGTTGTTATCAGCTATCTATCTATCTATACGATGTCCTCTCCTGCAGGGCAATGAGATGGAGAAATACGAGTGTGAGTGTGTGAGTGAGTGAGTGTGTTTGTGTGTGTGGTTGTTTACAGGTTAGCATAATGGACGGCTCCATCCCTTTGTAAATGAAGTGTTTGGTCATACATACAGTTGGGTCCAAAAGTCTGAGATCATTTTCCCATTCATGGTCTCAGGCTTTTGAACCCCAGTGTGTGTGTGTGTGTGTGTGTGTGTGTGTCTGTGTTGGCAATGATGTGCGACAACATGCACATCAGTTTTTGTGTCATTGTCAAGCTGATGTTCTCCTGCTCCGGCGTCACTTCTGTGCCTCTCTCCTTCAATTACATTCTCCCAGCTTTTAATGGATTGTTTTTTTTCTTTATTTTCCCAGTGTGTCTAAATCCATCATACATTTTAAATGCTCAAATTATTGTGATGGAAAGTGGCCACGATTGGAGAGGGAGGGGAAAGGAGGAGGATGGAGAGCAACGATGACACTCCAGCGAGGCATTTTGGAGAAAAGATAGTTGGCAAAACAGAAGTGACTTGAAGAGTAAGACAACATCTGCGTTAGGTCTCAACGATCTGCTGAAAAGAAAAAAAAAAAATCATCTTAAAATTATTCAAAGCAAATTGTGATGTGAGTAACGATTTCAACTAATTTAATTACACTGATCAATGTTCAATCACATTGCTGAATATGAAACATGCATGGCTCAAAAAAAAAAAAGAATTATTTATCATCCTTAATTGCGGTAAAAGCTTCAAATAATCATTGTATGGATTTGAAGTCCTATCACCCACTCCATTTAATTATCATCAGTCTTTTCACTCCACAAAATGTACAGCCTCATGGTGGCATGAAGAGAAGAGGAATCCCGCACGCTGTGTACCTTGCTCAAGAATATTTATTGCAACATTTCAGTCAACAGACCATACTTATAGAATTAAATAATAAATATAAAGATAAATAAAGCCACTCCCTATTTAAAGATGGCTTCTTGCCACTGTTCAGTGTTTGCCTGAAGAAGGTCTGTTGACCGAAATGTCGCAATAAATATTCTTGAGCAAGTGACAAAGTGTGCGGGATTCCTCTTCTTTTCATGCATCAGTCGGGATCAACTGATCCCAGTCTGACGCACCTGTAAAAAAAAAACAGATGTGCGGAGACGTCCCTTCACTACGAGCCTCATGGTGGCACCAGAGAGAAGGTTCTTCAGCTGGAGACTGGTAGTTGTTAATCTCCGTGTGGATAAACTTAACAGACTGTCCAACAAACTGCTATAGCCACCGACAGAGCGACGCCACCAGCACAGCTAAAAATGTACAGGTAGGAGAGAAGTACTATAAAACGGAGAGAGAACAGTCGGGTCCATGGAGCGGTGCTGAGAGGTGAACAGATGACGAGAAGTTCTTGGACGGGTTGAGTGAGGTAGTGGTTTGTGGTTCATTTGGTCGGACTGGTCGCTGGAGGTTGGAGAGTCACAGGAGAGAAAACCAGACAGCTGGGTACAGGGCTAGTCCGTGTTTATTTATAAATAAATGCTTTGAATAATTTAGAGGAACCATCAAGAGACCACATGGGCTTTTCCCAAGGTGGATAGGCAGGGGGATGTAAAACCATATTCTGAATTTATATGGTACTGTTGTTGGGATTATCATGTCCTTGGAAAAGGTTCCTCTGGGAAACGGTGGACATGTTGGGTCACATTGGGAAAAATTTCCCTGGCAGAAAACACATGCATTATGAATATCAACTCAGATGCATCATTAGATTACAGTTTGTCTCTTATCCTCTGAAAAGTATGTCGGCTAAAACAAAAAGAGAAGAAAAAAAAAAACATTTTGCTACCTATATACTGTATTCATCAAGCCAGCCCCCCACCCACTCTTTTCTGTCCCTGCCTCACTATCTATGCCACAGTGTTTGCAGCGTGTGATCCTTGCGATGTTGCCCTAGATTGCCGTGGCACCGGGGTTGAGAATCATGAAACAAAGGCATACTGCATGGATCACAGGAGCACAAGTCAGACACACAGAGGCAGAGATAAATCGGAAAAAATAGCATAAGAGAAAGAATGAGTGTGACAGGGAGACTGTGTCTGTGGATGTGTGCACGGGCTTGTGTCACAGAGACAGAGGTGTGTGTGTGTGTGTGTGTGTGTGTGTGTGTGTGTGTGTGTGTGTGTGTGTGTGTGTGTGTGTGTGTGTGTGTGTGTGTGTGTGTGTGTGTGTGTCTGTGCTGGATAATAGTAGACCAGAGGAAGACTGGATATACAGGCTGCATGGAGGGAGATAGAAGAGAGATCAACAAAAGGTAAAAAAAGAGCAGGTGGTTGTTGTCTTTTCCCTGTAGTTGCTCTGGAGTTTTATTTATCCACAGCTGGTGGATGAACACAGTTGTGTATCCCTGTTGGGGAGTTACAAAAATGGTCAAGACTTGTACAAAACAGGACTTTAAAATGAAAAGCAGTGAAAGTGTGTCTTCTAAGTCGATGTAGATTAGATTCAGTGTGAGAGTTGGTGTTTCAGAGCTTCAGTAAAGCAGTAATTCTCTTTCTTATGTCCTCTATACCCCCAGACCAAGTTACAACTAGTTACATCATCCATCCAGATTCATTCGATCAAAGCGTTACCTGAGTTTAATGCTCATGTTCGTTTATCTATACTATGTGTGTTTGGTTTAAACACTCACAGACATTTGAGACGCTGCCTCGGTTGGCTCAGGGGAGTACAGTATATCGTAGAGGCTCTGTCACATCTGCACCCTCTCCTGTGGATAGAGAGGATACAGTATGTAGGTGCAATATACTCACATTCTGGTAGATACATCTTAGGTTAAATATTAGTAAAGGGTGTATTTACTCTCACCAAAATAAATTTTTTGCAAATGCATGAGGCGCGTTCAACGTGTTGCATCATTTGTCATAAAATGTTTGCACAGCCCAAGTTTGCGTTGTTCTGAAATTTGCAGTAACATCCGTGTTTACTTACTAGCAGTTTCCCTCTTTCTTGTATTAAATGATGCATGGCCCAGTTTATTGCACATTATTCACCACCCGTCAGTGAAACAGTGTGAAACCTTTGGCTGGATTGTATTGTGTCAAGTGCATAAGACACGGGCTTCTTCACTCAGTTTATTTAGCAACAGTACACAAATATCTAGTAAATTTTGAAATACATAATAAAAGTTCAGTTCAGTATTTAATTAACATTTGCTTGTAGCTACTTTTTGCTCAGTGGTGTAGCAGGTAATAGCCTCAGTCAGTGTAATTATTGGGAGCTCACATACTGTGCAAAGCAGTATCTACTAACAGTGTAAAAATGTAACATCAGGTAATCAATAGTGACTATACAGTTGTCATGATTGCAGTGGCTTCTCCCATGTTTCAGGAAATATTAATCCCACTAATTTTGTTATAAAAAGGTCTCAGAGTGTCAGTGTCACTGCGGTCCGCCATGTTCTGACACAACAAACCCATGTTGCTCCCTGCGCATTCATCTTGGAGACCGTTGCTGGTTGATGTCTCGCAGTAGCTATTACGTAATTAACCACAGTAATCTAACATGGTTATAGTGATGATTACAATTTAAATGGTAATATTAGCCGTCTGGCAATGGGTCGGGACTGGCAACCGTTTCATCTTTAGTATTTACATGTGCACGGGAGTTAAAAGTCAACTGAGAGCATAGTAATTTTCCCATTTGTGACCAAGTCATTCCTTTTCTCAGCCAACAGAGACATTTCAGATTTTGAGAGATTACATGTTTACATCTGATTTTTAAAACCATGTCGAAGTCAATATTTATCTTCCCTTCCCTCAAATCCCTTCACCAGCAGCCTGTCTCTCCATCCAGCTGTCTCTTCTCCTTACTTGCTTCCTTATCTCTCACTATCTTCCGGCTCTTTGGTGAGTCACCTTGCATGTCTGAGTAATTATACACACTCACAGACACACACATGCACAACAATGCAGACATAAACAAAATTAGTATATGAGATACATTTATTCAAAGTGATGGAAAATTATTCACATCAGTAAATAGCTGTTTGCGGGAGAAGTCGCTTTCATTCTTGATATTGACGGTCTGTCGATGTGTTTAGGTTTCAGATGTTTAACAGTCTTTATTCGGATGTAGGATCAGTGTCACAGTGCATTGTGGGAGTGTGTTATTTTAAGTACAAGACAGAAAATGAAATATGATACCCAGAGAACTGAGGATTACATATATTATGCACACGTGCACGGCAGTTAATTGTACAATGAGACAGGATTTCATTAACATGGAAAGAGAGGAATGCATGTTTTGCGTGTTGGACTGAAACATTTAGAAAAATGTTTATCGATAACTATCTATCTTGTGGGGTTTTTTCTCACCAGCATTTCTATTTCGGTTTAGGTAGTAATCATTTTCTGTAACTTATACTCCTCCGTGGAGATTCATTTAAACTTCCTCCTTCTGGCAGTGAGGGTAATTACACAAATGGTGATCCTCAACAAGGGAACAACCACAGCAATGGTAATCTGTGCTTGTTCTTGCTCTCAAATTTAGACTTTGAGTTTCTTTTTTTATCTGTAGCATCAGAAATATATCTCGGACACATCCTAGCCTTTTTTTGTTGTAGACTCAGCCAGAACCCCAAAAGCATTGTGTTAAAAAGAAAAAAAGAAAAGGAAAAAGTTTCTCGCCTCCAGTGAAAAACCACAGGAGATAGCAGGTCGCAAACAATAAATGGCTAGTTCAGTCTTGCATGTCTTAACTGTGCCGTTATAGGAATGGCAGCGCAATAATCAATGCATTTCTGTGTTCCCATATGTCCGATGTCACTGTAATTTTATATTGGATGGAGCTCATCCTGTGCCTGAATCCTCACAGATGTGCCCGTAGCTCTGAAGAACACAGAAAATCATTGCTAATATCCAGCGGCTTCATGCATTTAATGGCAGGGTGCATTAGGTTGCCATCATCATGCCCCGTGGCTGTTGCAAACTAGTGCTCAGTGGAAAGAGCCTGACTTCTCTTATGAATTAGATATGACATATTAGAGACTGCATTTAATTAATCATGACAAGGGATTCCACCTCGATTCTAGTTCTACCTTTAATGACGACTAATTATTTACAGGGTACTACAGGGCCATGGTTTTACAGAGCCAAATTTGATGAGCCAGTCAAGATGAAACCCTTCTCTGTCTTGTGCCTCCTCATTACCAGGCTTCATAACACATCACATTTTCTTCAAGGCATGATGTTACCCATATATGTAGTTTCCCCCTTAAAGGTTATTCTAAGCATTATCATGGTGTCACATACACGTATACCTTGTATCAGCTTGCAACAAATGAAGCCTCAGAGTGGGCAGTACTGTATAACAAAGTAAGTGGATATGCTGCAGAAAATTAATTACCTAACAACATCAAAGGAAGAAAAAAAAGTGCAATTACTTACCTTCATAACTAAGGGACGGGACAGAATTATGGATAATTTCAGTGGAAGTCGACCCTTACTATTCTTCAACAAAGAACTGCCATCCCTTTGACACGTACAAGATTTTATAATTACACTTCTGCAACAAATGAGGTCAGTGTGGCTGAGCTGGGGAGACGAGGAACGAGAGTCTCTTGCTCCAGCATCAGCAGGTCTGTCTTGTCTGGCTCCCTGTACGGCCCAGTGTCCTCTGGGTGAGCAGTCGTCTAGCGCGGCTACATGCAGACAATGAGCCAGTCACCATCTCAGTCGGCCAGGCCACTGTCTGCTCACACTTGATACACAGCAGTTCTCATCTGTGTCTAAAAGATCCAGCCTTGTATCTTTTTTCTCCTTTTTTTTTTTTTTTTTTTACTCTATGCCATTATAAGTGTCTGGCTTTCAAATGCAAAATTTATGCTTCATGGAGTTCCCACAGTTGAATGAAAATTGTCTCCAATTGTGGTGTGGCGAACAAGAGTGTTTTTTAGACACAGTGATACACTCAGGGAAAGAAAAACAGAGCGGATGCAGTAAAACGGTTCGCAGTCACAGTTTTAGGTAAATGTGTTTTGGTAAAGCTGCTTAACTATGTCCTTGTTGTGATGTTGAAGTGTTACGTTACTTGTACTGTACAGCAGTTCACAATGTGGCTTTTCATAACAAGATATACTGTTCTATAAACAGTACATGCTGAGGGGAAACACACACACACACACACACACACACACACACACACACACACACACACACACACACATACAGCACAGAAGCCACATGTGGCCTTGGCTGATGTTACCAGTGTGCCCCCAGTAACGGCAAAGCAAAAGGAAATGTGAAAAAAACAAAACAAAGAGCCAAGCAACTGTTTGTGAATTGTGTATTCCAAGTTAAAACAGCAGAAGGCACTGGCAGGAATCTTCCATTGGAGAAATACATGAGTCAGGATCGCTTTCAGGTTGTGTTGCAAACGGCATTCAAGTCGCTATGCGCTAAAAAAAAACACAGAAGTGCCAAGTGAGAGAAAAAAAAAAAGGAAAAACCAGCGAGCCAGTGCTTTTCTTCTAGTGTGGAGTTACTCATATTCATATTCAATCATCCTTTCATCCCTTTACAATACCTAGTTATAAAAATCCATGCTGGAGTCTATCCCGCTGTGCACTGAGTGAAAGGATGGATGGAAATGAATGAATCTCCTACCAGAATGAGTATTGTTTGAATAAGAATATTTGACCAGCTGCATTCACAGTCTTGGCGGGCAGCTCACTGAACTTAATTTCTGAGGAGGGGTCGGGGGGGATAAATGAAATATGTTTGTGTGCAAGGCGTTCGCCACAGAAAATAATATTTACCAACAAGACAGAACGTTAATTATTCAAATATAGTTGCAGCCTTGAAAAATATTTGTTAATTCCACAGGAAAACCATGGAGCAGACATATTACCGATGGTTGGTTGGAGAAATTACATGCTGTCGACCTGATTAATTGGAGGTAACCACCCCGGTGACTGATTTCTCCTAAACTGCACCATTCAATTAATGGGATCTCCGTTAAAGTATCTGGAGACAAATATGTGCTTCAGTGCATGGTTGAAAAATAAATTGCAGCCAGGTCTAAAAAAAAAAACAGTGAATACTTGATGCTGTTTGCACACACTCTATTGATATTAATCAAAGTTTAAATAGATTAAAAAAAGAAGTATCAGACAGTTCATTTCTTGGCCTCTGAAAAGTACACCGCAGGAGTCGGGATGATTGTTGGCACGTTGGCATCATGGCGCGGTGGAAAGTAAATGAGTGGCTGACCAGCGAAAACCTGGTCTTAAGTCAGTGACGCAGTTCACTGTTATTTTTGGGCGCATTGTCAAGAGAGTCATATGCACCACAGAGCACATACACGGCCTGTTACGCACAAACAGTGTGTGCTGCAAATGTGCTTAGGTGTTGGGGAAAGTCAGGAGGAACACTGCAACCTCAGAAGGTCAGAATAAGTATTTGTGACACGAGGCTTCAGTTTATGCACGTTGGATTGTTATAATACAGCCACAGGGCACCAACTTCCAAAGTCAAAACAACATCTTTTTATTTTATTTTATTATTAAAGGGATAGTTTAACATTTTGGCAAATTGGCCCATTGCCATAATCCCTATAGTCATAGCAGTAGGTTCATTACCTTGAATTGTCGGTGCGAACTATTTTTAGAACAGTGGAGCAGAGTCATGAGCTGCTACGCTACGGAGGCTCATGGGATTTCTTGGTTTCTCTCATCAAACTCATCAAATACACAATCCAACAACTCCAAAACGCTCTGGTGGACAAGTTGTGACCTGCACATTCACCACGCTATGAGATAATAATGGAACGTTATGATACAGAGTTGTTTTGGAGGCAAATATAGAGACTGCTTGCTGAAAACGTAACGTTCTGTTATTATCTCATAGCGTGGTGAATGTGCAGGTCACAACTTGTCCACCAGAGCGTTTTGGAGTTGTTGGATTGTGTATTTGATAAGTTTGATGAGGGAAACCAAGAAATCCCACGAGCCTCCGTAGCGTAGCTCTGAGCAGGTCGTGGCTCTGCTCCGCCGTTCTAAAAATAGCTTGCACCGACAATTAAAAGTACCAAACCTACTGCTATGACTATAGGGATTATGGCAATGGGCCATTTTGCCAAAATGTTAAACTATCCCTTTAATCAGCCAAAATATGTCAGCAAAATCTGTTGCCTGCTAAATGTCTCAAGGTCAGTTCGCAAGATTTTGGTGAAAACCTGGTTTTCATTCCCAACCAAAGTGTAGTTTGCGCTGGCAGACTTGGATTTGGCCAAAATAGTTATAAAAAAAATAGAAAAGCAGCACCAGTACTAGTCTCAGGACTTAAACCCAGTGGAGCTGGTTTGCGAGGGCAACAAGTTCTGGAACAAACTTTCTGAACGGTAATTCTTCCTTGGTGAATAAATGAATGAGCAAATTTAGAGAAATATAGTTTAAAAAGAGTTTCCTTGTTTTTAGTCTCCTCTGTGCCCAATTATAGCCATATCTCCTAGAACAGGCTGTTGGTCTAAGAAAAAAAAATGCACTCAAAACAAACACTGTTGGTGGAGCTGAGCTATCTGACATAATATAGAAGTGATGGATTTAAAGTAACGCAGACCCCTCCAGTCTTTAAGACTGGATCAAGCCAACATGATAGGAAGTGCATTTCATCCTTATTTAGAGCAAAAAAAAGAGAAAACAGCATTAAGTCACAGTTAATGTCACTTAAACCGTTCAAGCTTCTTTAGGGATTAGACCAGATTAAATAACTCAACAAGCCTCACAACATTCAGAGGGCATGTCTCAGGTAACAAGTATCCAACATACGACTAAAGGAACTAAAGCTGGCTGAGAGGAGAGAAGCAAAGTGGGCAAGAAAGGGCGAGATGCGTGGATTGAGGGCATGAAAAAGGCACCTTCATGGATATTAGTTTTCTGTGAAGTTTCCAAGACTGTTAACAGTTCCGGTACACTTCTCTAAAAAATACATTGGGTTGGCAGTAGCGCTAAAGCACATCTAACCCTGAAACCATTCAGGTCTTGAAAGAGTTGTTTTTCAAATCATGGCAGCATTGATTGAAGACTGAAGTGTCAGTGGATGTAATTAAGTTTTTCTATACAAGATGAGTACCTTTATTGAATCTGGGTTAGATAGAGGGTTAGGGGTTGGAGTGGAGCCATTTTCTAAGTTAAACTGTATGTTGCAGTGAAGAACACCTTCCATCACTAACACCCTTAGTCCCTCGAACAACACACCACATACCTTTCTGCAGCACTGATAAGGTGAATTGCTTTCAGTAAACTGCACCTTCTCTCTTATAATTTATTGCAAGGCGAAAGACCAACCAGTCAACAACACTGCTCTCTGCAGCAACAGCGGGATGGTCTGGTTGACCATCCAGCTGTCACAACACTGAATCAACACAGAGCCATTTTCTTTGCTGTCACTGTCTGCAAAATGTAGAAGAATTGAAGGAAATGCTTTGGGTATAGCTACAGATTTCTCAATAAACTAAAAAAAAAAAACCCATCCCACTCATATATAGCAGGGTCTATTGATAACTGCTGGGTGCTGCATGGTTATTTTTTTTAGTGTATTCATCATCTCAGAGGATGTCACACAGGTATTTAGGTGATTGTGCAATGCCATCAAGTCAAATTTTCCCCCTGACCAACTTCTTGAGCCACAGAAAGAAAGAAAGTCTTGGAAATTAATGAAAAAAATTATATTGCATAGTCTTTATCGACGGATGAGTAATACCGTTTTAGGTGACCTGTGGCTCCACCATCAAAACAAAATCACCTCCATGTCTTGACAGATGTCAGAATCTCACAAGCAAATTGCTTTAAAATTCACTGAACACATTTATGGTCTAGAGGAGCAAGTGCTTTTGACTACAGAGACACTGTGGCTCTTCTTTTGGCATCCCTCTCAGGACAAACGTTGCATTGATAGCCCTCGTAATGATCCGATTACTGGGCATATGCTCAAAGCATTACAGGTTATGTCTACAAGGTTTTACTTTTACTAGTTCTGTTTTACTTCATGTATTAAGTACTTGCTCCGGGCAAAGAAACAAAACAAGACCACAGCTTGTCTGTGTAAGCAGTGTGTTACAATTCATACTGACATTTTATTGTTAGGCAACTTTTAGCAGCTGTAGTAATTTTGACAGGAGCAGAGGAGGAACTCAGGTAATGCAACTAACATATAAAGCAACAATTTGTGTTTGTGGACTATGACTTGTCTGAATACCCTTAGTCATTTGTCATTTGTCAGTGACCTGGTTAGGTTTTTTAGTTCACTTTCTGCTCCCCCTCGAAATTATTTAAGGCTTTTAAAGCTGCTTCCATTCATAGCCTCGGGGACTGCAGGGTGATGCTGGCAGAGTAAACATCCAGGTGAATGTTGTCACATTACCATGTCAAGTTTATATGTGTGAGGACTCTGTGTCCCCCTGAATTCCCAAGTGGTTGAACCTTGGTTGCATTTTAAACCTTTATTTGCTTGTTGTGTGATATTTTTGGAGGATAAAAGTCTTACTGCTCATTTTTTATGAATCTATCTCTATACAGGTTTGTACATCTGTAGGTTTAATGTATTTTTTCAGTGCCGTCCACATCCAACACTATGTACTGTACTTTAACACAGATGACATTCTGGTTTCATGGTTGATCATTGTTGTGGCGTGCAGATTATGTAACATAGTAGTTATTCCCTTCTTCATATTTCATGTCTACGGGAGTTTATGTGCTGTAATGAAGGCGAGGTTCAGTGAATTGGAAGTGCGAGTGCAGCCCCCCGAGTAGCTGGAAAACCAGGGCAGCAAGGTGACTGACTGTAACACGCCCCGAAGCCCTCGGTTCACACCCCCATACATGGCACAGCCACGCACCAGGTTTACAGACTTGTTTAAATTCTGTTGCTTTAAAGATTCTCAGTTAAGATGAGGAAATCATTAAAAATTGAAGGAGACACGAGACTCCAATGCCTGAATGTTTTTATTCTCATCTGGGTTCATTTATCTCAAACAACAACACTGTCTCCTTAAATGCCTGCTGGCGTGCCTCCAAGTGGCTTTTAACCAAGGAAAATCTCCGTGCAGGGGTTTGCAATATAAATGCAAAACCAATATGAAATGCCAATAGTTGAACCAGCCATAAAAAAAAATTAAAAAAACTTGTCTGTCTCTGGTGTCTATTACAAATAACTCACAGACCTTTGCTACAGAAGTCATATTTTCCGTTTTGAAGATTAAATATTGAAGGTCGGTTCATTTGCATGACACCCAAGTACTGAGCAATGATATATTCGCTTTAAATTGACAATCACCTTGTAAATTGTAAGGCCAGCCAAACTCTAGTTCACTTCTTGACTTACAGGAAATAAATGTGCTGTTAATAGCTCAGTTACTGGACTTTTTTTTGTGATTATTCTTTAGCTACTATATAATTTGTAACTTCCATACACTGTCAATGAAAATATATGCTTCACAGAACATTCCCAAAAACCCACAATACACCCCTATTATCACGGTGCTTCATTCACTGCATCAATGCACTGATTATGAATTATGTTGTTTCACCTCCATTAATCTGCCGAAGTAAATGTGATGAACGACTCTCTCAGTATGAAACGCCTGGAATTAAGATATTCTTCGGTTTTTAAAGGAGCACACCACCAATTTTACACGTGTGGATTTTACCGGTCATCGGGAGTAATACTCCGCCTGTGGAAACAGTTGTCTAAAGTCTTCGGTGGCTTATTGTGGAGCTTTGGGGTTTTATCGGCTTAGAGAGTTCTGGCTTGGACTTCAAAAGATATACAAGGTAGTGACAGTTCCCAGTCTCAGTCCTCGCCGCTGCTGCTTCAGTTTATAACAGTGGAGTATAATAACAACAGTTTCTGATACACCATTTCACATTTACATTTTTCATCGATTTGACATTTTGGTTTTGAGTTTAAGACATTTCACTGTTTAGTCAAACGGCTCCTTCAGTTGTAATTTTTTTTTTTTTTTTTTGTCTTCAGTATCAGAGATATTCAGTCGTGTTCCAGTGAGGAGGCACAGGTTTGTTGTAATAGCTTTAAATTTTCAGTGTTTGGCAAGAAAAATCACTCTTGCATTCAGTCTCCGCGGATCCCAGAGAATCTCTGTTAAGTTCAGGGCTGATTCCTCCACACATACTCCCATAAAAAATTCTCAAGGATGATTCTACTCTTGTGGCTCAATTGCAGTAATCTTTCAGATTTGCAGCCGCCAAATGAGCTGACGAGTCTATTGCTGTTCAGAAAAATGACAAGGCCACAATTTCTCCAGAGTTCACCGTTGAGCTAGCGTATAGATTTAGACGTAATGTAAGACCAACTGATTAGTGCGGGATGAAATATCTGGAAATTTTGAGCCAAAGCCGACAAAATACAGTATCTGCAATAGGAGTTGTATTGTATATCTGATTTTCTCTCTTCATCGGATGTACCCATCTGTGTTTATTAATTTTTTTTCCATCCACTAAAGCTACGTAGGCCAGCAGATCATTTTCAGATCTCTGATGTTGTTATCGCCAAGAAGCATAGACTGTGAGAGTAATAATAACGCAGAGTCAGCAGAAAAATATGGCGCAGTCCAGTTCCTGTCTCAGATTTTGACCTTGAAGTCTTATCCAATCATGGCCATCTTTAAAAGTGACCCTGATGTAATGGGTGGTGAGGTGTCCTATGGGTGCTCGTTAATGGGTGCAAACTAGAGCGTCAGATGACAGCGCTGCTCCTCCATGAGCAAGACCTTCATTTGTCAGACAGACGCACACAATCAGGACTGATGATCTGACTGGTCCTGAGGCTGTCTGGATTCAACCCCACTCACCAGCACACTCACAAAGACACACACACACACGCACACACTTCCCAGTCTCCCCTGAAAATAATGACCCCATCGGTTGTCTGTGCAGTCATCCTATTAGTAATAGTTATTAGTAATTATGACAGGGGCAAAGGATGAAGACAGGCAATGCAGAATATGAAGATCAATAACAGCAGAGTTCAGGTGAAAGGATTAATCAACAAAACGCAGAACTCTGACACGAGAGGCTGTTTTTCATTTCCCATTTGAAACCACTACCCCCCCCCCAACCAGAAACCAAACACAGCACCAGCTTTGAATGCAGAGTAACAATGTCGGATTCACAAGTCACAACTTCCACAATAAAAACCAAACATGCTCAATGACCCTCTGTTTATTCGTTTTGTCGCATCTCCTCTTCCTCTCTGTCATTTCAAGCCCCACTATGTAGTTTTTCGACCTTAAAATAATGTTTATAAACTCCTTGAAGTGGTAGAGAAATGGCTAATAGGATGAAAGGTGCCGCCGGTGTTCTGTCGATTTCTGCTACTTGTCGAGAACTGCTACTTTGTGGTTTTGCGCATGTGCAGAGCCGATTTTCCAAGTTTCTTTTCCAAGCTCATATTTTTTTTAAACCCTATGTTGCCGCTTGTCAGTCATGTTGTTAACGGTTGTCATTGTTGTTGTTGAAGTGTTGTTGTTGAATGAGTTCTTGTTAAATGTTGTAATGGTCTAAATATGCTGCCATTCATCCTACAGTGGCAGTGAGGTGGTCAGTAGTCATACATGAATGCATAGAATAGCTGGAACATTATTTGATACGCTACCCCTGAAATAAATTTCATCACAGTTTTTGTACATTAGACACATGCGACAAGAAAACACTTACTGTATGCCTTTATTTGATATACAGAGGTAAAAAACCATTAGTATTTTTTGATAGGGTAGCTTGAATCGATAGATAGACCTATCGGTTTATGTGGCGGTAGCAAACGGGATCGATGTTACCGGCGACATGGCACGTACTCCAAAGCTGTTTAATTAAGCTTAAGACGTAGCATAGTTAAAGCAGAAGTAAGTGATATATTTGTGTTAATATAGCCTAAGTCTTAAATAGTTATATCTTCCGACAGCAATCACTTACATAGAGTGTTTGGTCTGAAACACGGGTCTGTCAGTCACTCTGCTCTGCTCTGAGCCGAGGAGAAAACATTTCTCGTATCCTACAGTTTTTATCCAATGAGGAGAGAGAACGGCATGCAGGGCTGTGTGTGCAGCCAAGGGACGCCGTGAATGTGGCGACGTAGGGACGAGGACTGTTATGGTGCGTTCAAGGAAACTCGTATTTTTCCGACCGTGAAGTCGTACCAGTTCGATCTGGTACGAGTTCACCGGTCGGAAGTTACGAGTGGCCGTTATAGTGACTTTCACAGGTAAAACAGGTCGGAAAAACACGAGTGGGTTGCCTGGAACGCTACAAAGTCGTAAGTTGTGACTTGAAGCTGTAATTTACGATTTCAAAAGCCTGCCTGGAACGCAGCATTAGCGAAAACGACCGGACCACTTACTTCTGCTTTAAGCTATGAATCCTGCGTAGTTCCTCTTTATTTTTTACAATTTTGTAAAACTGTATTATTGTAACACTGATGACGAATGTCCTCTATCCTCTAAACCACAATCTTGACCATGCAATTTTTTTGATTGTTCCATAAGCTTGTTCATTATCACAACAACTGTAGGGTTGCATTTTCAGGAGACGCCTTTCAGGATTGTATCCCAGGGTAGAGACAACCAACCAGTCTGGTCATCCATCCATCCGCCCACACACACACACAAACACATACACTCCACTGGCTCTTGTATAAATCACAGCCCAGATGAGTGTGCATCTGTCTGTCTTTATGCATGAGTGTCATTGGAGATAGGTTTTATGTCTTTCCTCAGTGAACAGGGGAGGTCAATGGGAAAAAAAAAGGGAAAAAAAGAAAGTGGACGCTGCAGTAGACTCAAGGCCACACAGGTGGATCTAAGAAGAGCAGTGACAGAGCCACCCAGTCAGACTCCCAGAGAGACGGTCAGACGGAGGGGCTGGAGCAAGTGTGTCCATATGGACTTCCCTGTCAAAGCCACTCAGCTCAGCAGTCCATCATAGCACTGTGGGGCAGGGTTAACACTGTTCTCAGGTCTAAGTGCCAGTAATGAAGTCATAAAACACTCCACACAGGGACCCTAAAGTGACGACACTGGTAGAAACAGCGACTTCCACCTGCGGTTGCTGATTACTGTACGACTGAGCTAATAAGGCCAATGCTGCGTGTCTGCAGGAGGTGACCGGACCTCTGGACCCAGCGCACTCCCACTGAGCTGATGCACATGGCAGATAAAATATTTAATAGGTATGTTTTTGGCATGGCCGGTGTTATCAGTCAATTTTAGCTCATTATAGATTGCTATCAGTTTATGTTTGCCGGTAAGTCACAGGAAATTGCATTGAAAAAAAAGCCAAAGCCCCAGTCTGGTCCTGATGCTTGGAAACCAAACTTAAAGTATTAATAAAAAGAATTAAATACCTGTTGCATTTTACTGGTCCCTAACCTCTTCCAGTCCATTTACTGTAGACTAGATTATTCCTAACATTTACAACAGAATATAATCAAAAGTATTTGCTGCGGACTTATCAGACCTTTGCATGTGACTCTTTATTAATGACCCACAAGCTCAAATGTAGTTCCTATTAATACCATTGACTTTGACTGACCTCGGCTGAGTTAAAAAAAATACTGTTGTCAGATAGTATTTTTTTTTCATATAAGTGCTCAAATATTGATACTGGTGTCAAAAATACAGTATTAATCCTCCTCTACTACATACGTATGCATGCATATGTGTATTTCCATCACTTGAAATCCTGAAATCCTTCACACCAGCTTGACTACACAGTCTGTCTGACATTAATCCTTATTCAGCTTTACATTTTTAAAATCAGTGTGACAAAGTAGGTATACCACGTATGCCCTGTGTAATACGCTTTGTCTGGTTTAGGCTTAAAGATTTAGTGTATAGTGGCGTTTGTGTGTGAGTCTGCTCCGCTTGACTCTTGTTCCTACCTTCCTGTTGCGTTTATGTGATTAAGGTGACAGTCAGAGGGCACGGGATAAAAAATGCCAGTCACACCGCTCCAGGCCACGCGCTAGTAAGTATGCTACTGAGCAGTTGTCGCTGTGTTACTGCCGAAAAAAAACAGTAGGTGGGTGACAAGGAGTTGACAGAGTTAAACTTCAAGAGGTGTGTGTTTTCTTAAAGGCTTTTTAAGCCTGAATGCATTCAACCTGACAGCTTCTCCTCAACCTATCGTGAGTTTAGGAATCACTGAGTGATGCTGAGAAGTAGGTAGATGTAGGTAAAAGGTAAAGACTGAGGTTCTCAGTCTGGGGAGTGTGGAGAATAAAAGTTTTGTTGGACAAGGTCGATTTTATGGAGCATAAAAACACAGTATTTGTTATACACATTTAGTCATTAATGTACATTTCCAGCATTGTTTCATATGGGTTACATGATGCAATCAATGGAAGCAGATAAATTATACAGTTTTAGAAAGTGTTTAAAATAAAATATAAAAAAGAGGAAGGGGGAAGTGTTGAGCAAAATGGTAATATGGTACAGTATGGTTCAGTATGATATAGTTTTTAAGGGAATTGAGAATAGAGAACTCAATTTACATTGGAATAGAAGAGAATTAGGGACCAGATAAGCACGTGTTTTTGAAATACACATTCATTCATCGTAGATATCAGTGTCACCCAGTCAGTTTTTGGTCCAGACTGAAATATCTCACAGCTGTGGAATGGATTGCAATAAAACCTCTTCACATTCATCATGCCCAGAAGATTAATCCCCTTACTTTGATAATACCATGACATCTCCTCTTTTCCCTCTTTCACTTCACAATTTTCATGTATTTCTCACAAATACAATTACCATTAAAAAGAAAATATTGGACAGAGCAAACATGCAAGGGAGTCCAAAAAATCCTTAAGAAGCTTGACAAAAGGAGTTCACTAAATAAGATGGACATTGTGCATCAGCTCCTCTGATCCCAGTTGGTCCAAAACCAGAGATGTTCTTCCTGCCCCTTCAGACCTGCCGCTTGTTGTTTTGTTGGAGTTTCAGCTCCAACTTCCTCCTGTTTTCCCTCTGAGACTCCCTTCATCTTCACTTTCAGTCCCTCTTCCATCGCCCTCATCTCCTCCGTTATTGACGGCTCTAAAAGCCCTCTTCTGAGTGTCCTTGATGTTTGTTGTTAGCAATAGCTTCTTATTTGGATCACACTGGACACCCTCTTCTGGAGCTATCCACATAGAAGGTGGTGTAGTCAAGCTGCCATTTGAACAACCCCCGACTTTTCATGTAGCACCATTATCAGGTAAAAATTTGAATGCACTAACGATTGCAGTCTCAACAACCTTAGACTCTATTTTTATTTGGGGTTATAAACACGGCTGTGGATTTATCTGGTCTCACCGCAACTTGTTTTGCTCTTGTGAAATATAATGTTGGTCTCAAAGCTTTGTCTCATAGTTGACTAAACAAAATAACTTGGCAGAAGGAAATTGTTCTTAGGTTGAACTGCTGACCGCATGCTTGCCTCATTTCATGGTCCAGAACTACTGGCTGTCTGTAGCTCTGCCTGTTAATAAGGGAGCGTGGGGAAGGAGGGAGGTAGAGTTTGGCCTGGTTTCTACAGTCGTCAGCTGTGAATATTTTATTCTTTTTACATCTGATGTGGGATGGATGCTCTCCGGAGTCGTATCTTCAATGTATAGTATATTGTGTAATAGGGGTAGATGTGTGCGTGTGCAGGCTTACAGTATGTGTGTATCTGCCTTTTGTGTCTTTGAGAAAGAAGAAGAGACAGTAGGCAAGATACAGAGGAAGAGACAGATCAGACAGGACCTGGACAGACAGCGGAAGAGCTGAAATGGAAGACCGATCTTATCGTGCAGTGATGTTTCACTGAGAAGATTAGAATTTGAATCTTGGCACGAGTCCACAGGTCTGACTTTAGGGGCGCAGACGCTGTATTGACGGAGGAAAATTACACAATATGTGCCTCAAAGAAAGAGTGTTAAATCACAGACATGCACACAGGTCTTTCATCAGAGCCAAGGCTCATTGATACATGTGGGGAGCGAAGGCCGGCTCGTGTGGTCCAATCCAACAGACCAGCTACTGTTGCTCAAATCGCTGAAGAAGTTCATGCTGGTTCTGATAGAAAGGTGTCAAAATACACAGAGCATCGCAGTGTGTTGCATATTTGGCAGCAAAAGGGTGGTTCAACACAATATTAGGCAGGTGGTCTTAATATTATGCCTGATTGGTGAAGGAAAATATCATCTCCCTGGAAATAAAGAAAAAAATTATATGCAGCTTCCTGTGGGATTGCAGCAAACTGGACATTGTATTGTGAAGATCCCCAGTATTGTGGCAGCTCCATCTGCTCTTAGGGATGATTGGCAGCACATTTATGGGACCAGGTGCAGTGATCCTCCAAAAAACACAGAATTATTTTTATTTCAAGGCAAAAAAAAGAGAGAGAGAGAGAGAGAGAGACGAGGCTGGATTTCATATTCAGACTGTGTGAGCTCTGCAGGCAGACTAGCCGGTTAAACCAATTGTAAACTCTCTCTCCATCTTTTTCATTTCTTTGCCCCAACTGTTCCCACATTAAGCTTCTGTCACCTCAGTCAATTTTCCGTCTCTGAAGTATGATATTGTGAGACTTCGGGGCATATTAACCCTCAGACATAAAAGTTTGCCACACTTAGATAATCGGCAGGACTGTAACTCAATTTCAAAGTACATTTCAAAGGATCACGTTAAAGCCGGGACGTTTATTTACAGTTTATTAACAGTCAGCGAAAGTAATAATGTTTCACCTTTTGAGCCTAAAATAGCCTTTTAACATTCACATTATACTGTGTAATCCCTTAAAAGAGACATTATACTTTAATAATTGTGTGGCCTCTATACGTTATTCTTATTTAAACCGGATAACAAAATGTTTTTATATTTTACATCTACAAGTAGAGAATATTTACAGGTAGAAGAATAATTAAGGAACACCAGAGTCTTATGTGATATTTCATCAAAGATTCAAGGTTTACTGTAGCTCCATTGTCATGCTACAATAGGGAATTGATTGTACATTGTGTAAGCAAGTGGGACCCGTTAAAAATTACACACCCAGAAAAGGTATAAAAGAAAAGACTGATTCGAATTGCATTTAACAAGCAGAAACAGGAAAACACCCAATAAAGCAGAGGTGTCGTCCTGAGCTGTGACCAGGCTCTGATAGATGGAGAGAGAGGATGTTTGTTGGGGGACCGTGTGGTTTGACATGTGGATCCTCATCACAGAGAATATTTGTTCACACAACAACAGTGGGCTCTTCCAGATAAAGTGTGCTGTGCTGGTGGCCTGAAGGTGGAGCAGAAGCAAATCCTCTCCACACCAGAGATTCAAACTTGGCCCTCTGTATTCTGTTGCAGAGAAATGTATTCAGTCCTATCTGCCAGTCTCCTGGCGCTTTCTCCAGGCCAGCTGCAAAAGGATTTGTGTAGTAAAAAAAAAAATCCAAAATTCAATTTCTGAGTTGCAGAATCACCTTATACTCTAAATTGGCTTTGATGTGTTTGTGCACAGCTTTGCTTTTAGGGGAAGTACAGGTGGTGCATGTGTTGCCACTGATTGGCATGTTTGAGAATACTAGTGTTTTGTTTGTCCAGGAATTTGGTTTTGTTCAGAGAGATTTCTGTGATGTTTCACTGTCAGGCGTCGGTGTGTTGTTCTGCCGTAACATAATGGTGAACTCAGTAAAAGCTTTCACCACAAAATTTTGGACATTTTTCTCACTCATCTCATCAACCCATTTTACATCTACCAACTGCTTCACTGTCAGATCGGTGTTTACGGCAGAACTCTCTAGTTCACACTATTATTTACAATCCATAACATGTTCATTCAAACATACCATCACAATCCTAGAAAGCTGAATATGAGTCAGACGCGCACCTCGTATATATGTCGTGGTTAAAGGGATAGTTCAACATTTTGGCATATTGGCCCATTGCCATAATCCCTATAGTTTTAGGAGTAGGTCCGTTACCTTTAGTTGTCGGTGCAAGCTGTTTTTAGAACTACGCTACGGAGGCTCATGGGATTTCTTGGTTTCCCTCATCAAACTCATCAAATACACAATCCAACAACTCCAAAACGCTCTGGTGGACAAGTTGTGACCTGCACATTCACCACGCTATGAGATAATAACAGAACGTTACCAGACAGAGTTGTTTTCGAGGTAAATTCATGCAAAACCGCTGATGCGCGTTCCTGTCGGGGGCAGTTTTTCAGCAAGCACGCTCTGCATTTGCTTTGAAACCAACTCTGTCTCGTAACGTTCTGTTATTATCTCATGGCGTGGTGAATGTGCAGGTCACAACTTGTCCACCAGAGCGTTTTAGGTGGCTCGGCTCCGCTGTTCTGAAAATAGCTTGCTTCGACAATTAAAGGTAACAAACCTACTCCTAAAACTATAGGGATTATGGTAATGGGCCAATTTGCCAAAATGTTGAACTGTCACTTTAAGTTTTAATTAAACTATAGCCACTGCACAATGGATTATGGGAAACTGTTGCATTTGGAGGAGTCTTTGAAATGGGAAAGACCATGTCGGTTTGTCCCATTATCCATGGAGAAATGTGGACTTCAGAGGATCCAGCTCTCCTATCACAACTTCCTCTGTGATGGGTTTATTAAATAATTTTTATTAACAATCGGCACATCCAGAGGTCAATTAACAGGAGGAATGTTTAGTGCTAAAACGCTTTGTAAAATGCTCCAAAGCCTAAGAGCCTTAAAAATTAGGGAATGTTCTTTCAGAGTGGCTCCTAAATTGGCTGGTTAGTTAGCAGCTATTCTTGTAACAACCCGAGGCGTTTAGCGAAGAGACTGCTGGATCATCTTGTCCAGTAAATCAACCATAACTCCGGCTCTCCAGCAAAAAGACAGATACTTGGTGTAAGACTCCATAATGAAACTGCATCTATAAAAATAACTCACAAGACTACTTTCCTTCAATACAAATGATAAGCTCAAACTCAGGCAAGTGGGTTGCAATATGCCAGATTACAAGACTATTTTTCAGAGCTGGGAGGACTGATGACAGCGTCTCTATGAGGCAATAGTGCAAAAGGGAATTGGACTCACTCAGGCTGCAATGGCAGGGTTGTTTTTTTTGTTTTTCATTGGATCAGGGTTGCATTTTATGACTAACAACTGTAGAGACAATGCAGCTATTAGTCACATCTTGTCCACAAAGTCAATCTTATATATTGTAAATACAGCTGATTTCAACTTCCATTTGCATGATAGCACAGATTAGAGGTTTTGTTACGTAATTTTTCTTTTGCTATAGGGAAGAGCTGTTCATAGTGACTGTGCTATACCCAACAGTAAAAGTTATCTGAGTTCAAATTTGAAACATTTTTCCTTAAAACAATGTGATATTTCCCCACAGAATTGCATTTTATGTAAATTAATGTTTAAATGCATGCATGGACTGCTTGATTTAGATTTTCAATCACAGAGGTTTATTGTGTGACTTTAATTTGAAAGAAAATATGAAATTATTATTACATTATTTAATTCAATTTATTGTGGTCATTGTACCCGTAGCTGAGTGTTTATCTTTGTAGTTCTCTTCAATAATGCCTCACTATGTGTGGTGACCCACTATTGTTGAAAACTGAGCTGGGAGTTTTGAGAATTTGGAGGCACTAAGAAAATCACCACCATAAATCAAAATAAACTATTTATATAGATTAACAACTAAGGTCAAAATCAGCCTTAATACTTGGCAACTTCCATACTTGACCTGCTCAGAGCCCATATATTCCCTCTGAAGACATAAATGTGTAAAAATGGGTCATAAACATAGTGGAGTAGTGAATTAATTTAAAGATCTTTTCATACAATTTGGTGACAAAAAAACAAAAACAAAGATCATTAACATGCTCATCCTTCATCACAACAGCAAAATTCTGAATAAATGGACTGTGAAATTGATAAACCACATTATATGTCATTATCAGATCATGCCGTGTATGGAATTGCAGTATAACGACATCTAAAATTGTGTTGAGTGAAGCTTAATTAGTAGGTAAATAATAATGAAACTTAACTTGTTTTCCTCACCGCGCTCGCTGTGTCTGCTCTCGCTGTCTTTTAAAAGCAGGCATCTGTTTTTGTGTTTCATTCAGTCCACCACTTTTTGATAGTTTTTAACCTCTCCCGAAGAAACCGGGCTTTCATCTCCAGTCCTACTCTTCAGCATCTCTGTGTGAGTCATAATGACTCCTCAGCTGTGTCCATTCACCCATAGCCTGCCTTGTCGCACACAGTAAACCTCTGGATCCTCCTCATTACGGACAACAGATCACAGTTCTTTCTTACACATACACACACACACACACACTTTGATGGGTCCGCCTGCAGACTGTTAAGATGTTTTGCCTGGATAAACACACCTGCCTGTCAAGTGTATAAGGTAATGAGTCAGTCATGGCTGTGCAGTATTACGTCCCTCTGAGACGGCAACAACAACAACAATAGCCAGTTTACAGGAGGTCGCATGTGGAGTTCAGAAAACATGGTCTTTAGTCACTGAAGCAATAAACTAATGTTCTTGTTGTCCAAGGTTTTGCTCTGTGTTTGATCCCCCAACACTAGTCATACATCTGTCCTGATATACTCGGATGTTGTGTGTTGAAATGAAAAAAATACTGTTTAAATTGGAGAGTCGCCAGTGTTTTTGGATGCCCGTCCCCTGTGAGGCCTGGCTTGAGTAAGGAGCAGGCAACAGAGCGAGTGGTTTTGACGTTTCAGTTGAATGAGATGCAGGGTTACAGAGTCACAGCGATGGTTTGGCAGGAGTGTAATGAAATCTGCTGGCATGCATTAGGGAGTGTATGTTTCCCCCAAAAGACAAGGGGAAACAAATGGGCAGGTGAAATGGGGAAAAGTCAACTTACACTAAACATTATGAATGCAAGAGAGATTTATCTAACTCATGTCTCATTCACAAACATGAAGAAATAAAATCCTGTTTTGTCAGCCACAGCTACGGTGAAGGACGCCCTCTAACCATGTCGCACTGTATTAAGGTAAACTGTGCCTCGGCTACATGTTCACAGTAAGACATTTCACCACTCACCCACTCTGTTGTCACTTTCATATCTCTAATGCGCTTTAGTTCAGGTCTGTTTTGGGTTGAATGCGACTTATTAGGGAGTAGGAGTTATCATGAATTCATCAGACAGAGGTGTTGCTCATTTTCAGAAGAATTTTCCGATCTGCCACTGCCATTACAACCATTGTGACAACACTATAATTTAGGCTTAGGCATGAAAATTGACTTGGTTGTTTTAGGGAAAGATAATGGTTTGGATTAAACAAACACTTTGCTAAAATAGCAGGACCTTTGTCATCATGGTTTCAAACGCATGGTTAAGGGTAAGGAATGACTATTTGAAATAGGAAACAAACCCTGGTGTCCTGTGTAAAAGTCTGATGTTTTGTTCACCAACAGATCCATCTGAACATCCTCTATAATCTAATATAATATCATCTAAGATCTGACTTCCTCCTTTGCTTCAGTCATCATTAGGTTTTGCCATTTGAACATAGATATATATTGAATGTATAGGAGCACTCACAGATACAACTCTGGTGCTGCCGTTCATCTTGTAGACAATCTGCACTATAGTCCTGCACCATTTTGTGAACATAATATCTCAATAACACATTTAAAGGGACATTGTGTAACTTCTCCTGCACTGTAAATCTAAACATTGGCTTTAATAAAAGGTATTAAGTGTACTTAACTCAGTTTTTATTAACATGTTGGTAACACTCATTTTGAATAAGTTACTAGTACATTGGGGTTGAAAAACCTTCCAAACTCAGTATGCTCAAGTTGTATTGATTTAGAAAAACCAAGTCCTGGGAACTTGTGCCTTTTCAAGAGTAAATGTACTTAGTTACATGTAACTATGAGCATTTACTCTTATACTTTAACACCCTACATATTAGAGGTGTTGGCACTTAAAGTATTTTTTTCTCGTTAAGTTACTTCCATAGAGGGTTACTTCCTATTCTACTGTCTTACACTTCAGAGGAATTTGCTCCTCTAATTTTTTTTTTTTAACTTCATTTCTTTTCTTCCTTTTACATAACATTATTGGCACAATTGTATTGTTTACAACAAACAAATATCATATAATCTGTAGTTTTAAATTAAACAATTCAAAACTGTGGATCTAACAGAAGTCTGTCAGTCAGCGAGCAGGGCTGGCAGTGCCACACTCCGCCACTGCGCCACTGCGCCCTCCCCTCCCCCACACGTTTCAACGGTTGCGCATGCGCACTGACTGCACAGGTCATCAACCGACATCAACCGACACCTGCCTCTCGGCGCGCCGCGCGGTGGACACGACACGGCTGCAACCGCCATCGTTCTTCTGCTGCTGGAAACATTTGGTGAGTCCATGCTTGACTAAAAGGGGACTATGCAAGTCTGTTCGCTTTTCTGCTGTTTCGCTAACGGTCCTCCCGGCCAATGCATGTGTTTTAGATGAAACCGTCGAGAAAACAATCGATAGAGCGATTGATAACATTATCTATCATGTGCGATGTTACGACGTGTGTCTCTGTGTAGTCTTATCCGTCATAAACAAGAGATTAGGGGTTACAGGCCACGTTTGTGTAGCAGTGCTAATGCTAACATTATCTTAACAATAAGGTGGATGTACTTCAAAAAACTTATTTCACCGCTCCATATATTGATTTTTCGCGCGTGGCCATATATTGATTTTTTGCAGCTTCATTGTAAACAGATGCACATGGCCAGGGACTGCTAGCAAAACAGAGCAGCCGACTTGCAGTTCCTCTTTGATTTAACATTTGAAATCCCTAGTTTAATGTTACACTGCTTTCATATTTCCATTGAAGGTAGGCTCTACTCCCCAGTCCCCTCCTCAAGCACAGACTTTTTTTCTCCCCCCCCCAAGGGAGGGACAGGTAGTTAGTTAGTTATTTTTGTCATGAATGGTCCCTGGGAGTTTAAGATTTCTCTTGACTGCATTTTTGAAAGCAGGTTTGATAAGATAAACAAAATAAAAATAGAATTTGAGAAAATAAATGTCACTGTAGATTCACAATGATATAGCCTAAGTCTTTGTAAATGTTTATGCTTTAACATCTTGTTTTCAAGTAAAGAACTCTTGCTCTTACAGTGAGGATTTATTGATGTCACCCAATATTATATGAAATAGTATGGTATGTGATTTTAGCATGCTTACCCCCACAACCCCATCACCCTACTTTTTTTTTTTTTTTTAGGTTTTTGCAGAGTTTAGCAGAATTGCCAACAAACATCTTGAAAGCAGTTTCTTTGAGTCTCTTGACAAGCACACGCCACGCATCATTGAACCCCTGCAGTCAAAAAAAGGAGCTGCTGGACAGAAAATTCAAGAATTAATGGACAACTTGGTAAGAAATTAATTGTTTCATGTTTTTGAGGAGTTCTTACTCTCATCTACATACACTGATACAGACCAACATTTTCATTCTCTGTTTGACTTGTACCTTGTAATTTTTTATTCTAATTGATGTTTTCTGTCTCTGTCTTATTAGTCATCAGATGTAACAGCAAGACGCTCTGTGGTCCTCAAAGGGCTTCCCATGATCTTTGGAGATGACCCAAACAGGTTCTAAAAGACATGTTTTGTAAGTACTTGGGCACAAAATACATCATATTCACTTGTAATACAGACATCAAACATATACAGTATGTCCCTCACATTTCTGCCTGTATTCATTGATGTAGGCCTTTCTTTACTGTCTTATCTATCACTTTATTTCAAATTTAGAGGGTGTTATTGTATTGTAGCTTTTGTGTCTCTCCATCACAGACCTTAGTGTATAGTTTATAATGATCGTAGTGTCTAACTATCCAAATACTTCCTGACTTACAAATTCATTTGCTGATTGTTTCTTTTCAGGAGACAACGAAAGATGAGGCCATAGACAATGTCACAGTCGGTGTATTGACCATCCTGAGTGAAGATGATCCTGAGCAGCCCGTTTCCACAGCCATCATCCTTGAGGGAGGTATTGTGATGGACAAAATTCGGGATTTGCCACAGGCAGTTTGCCTCATATTTGGCCTCACACATGCCTTGAACCTCGATTACCCAAAATGCGTTGGAAACACATTCATTCAAAGTGTAATGCTTGGTTTGGGAAACAAAGCCCTCCCCCCTAAACTGCTAACAGTTAAAAACATGTTGTTTAACGAATGAGGAGTCAGATGTGCGGTAGCACTCAACAACCTTTGTTCTCATTATTGCACCATGCATACAATCTGTGTTAAAGGGATAATTCACCCAAAATTGAAATTTCACTCATGATCTCCTCCCCCTCATGTGGACTAAGGGCTGGAAGAAGTTTCAGAGTCCTCCGTGGCTTCTCTGAGTTACAGGGGGTCTCGGCGTAGCAGTGCATGTCCATATAACGGTTGCAAATGGATACCAACTGTCTATATTTCAAGCTTGTTTTGTAGCGGAAGCTTCTCGAAGCTCCTCTTCCCGGTTCGTCAAATTTGGACGAACTGGGAAGAGGACGGACCCTGGTTCGTCCTCTTATTTCAAGCTTGTTTGTAGCAGAAGCTCCTCTTCCTGGTCCGTCAAATTTGGACGAACCGGGAAGAGGAGCTTTGAGAAGCTTCCGCTACAAAACAAGCTTGAAATATAGACTTGTTTAATTTTTTTCGGGGCAATTTTGCATTTCGGGGGCTTCAATACAAGACGGACATTACATACGAGCAGCATGGAGGTATTTGGATGTTTTTTGGTGTGTCTTTTTGTTACGAAGACAGTTGGTATCCATTTGCAACCGTTATATGGACATGCACTGCTACGCCGAGACCCCCTGTAACTCAGAGAAGCTACGGAGGACTCTGAAACTTCTCCCAGCCCTTAGTCCACATGAGGCGGAGGAGATCATGAGTGAAATTTCAATTTTGGGTGAACTATCCCTTTAAGATTCACACTAAATCTGCATACTGTTTATGTTCTTATGATAGAGAAGGGAGGTTTGGTGCTTTTATTAAACAGCATTTTGAACTGTTTAAGAGTGAAGTGAAAACATTATCATTTTGTTGTTCAATTGATACTCAGACCTGTTCAGTGCTTTTATAATAGTGCCTTCTTGGGATGCAGGTGTTGAATTATGTGTAAAAAGAAATGATATGTTGGATAATGTGGCCAGCAAATACTCCATCAAAAATTGTGAGCACTAAATCTGCGTACTGTTAATTCTGTGCACATGTGAAATAAATTGAATGCAGATAACACTCTTTTTCGCAGTATTTTTTTCTTTCAAATTAAGTGATGATGACAAAGTTATTTTAAGTTCTGTAGACTCAGAATTTACAAGTTTATTTCAGTACAGTAAAGTTACAATAAATTAGTTATTTTAAGTAATATACAATCATCACAAGCAAGTTAATTCAAGAGCTGTGAACTCAAAATACCCAAGTTTAGTTTAGTATAGTAAACTCATTTTAAACAAGTTCTCGCAAGTACTGCACACTTATATTTAATAAGTTACATGTACTTACTTAATCAAGTTTACTTAACTCAGTTAGTTTAAGGCAATAAGTTTGCATATTTTTTTTGAGTAAAGTCAACTTATTATATCTTACAGTGTGTTATCTATTCAGGAAAATCAATTATTTGGTTCAAAAGTCTGTTTTTCATTAATCAGTAATCACCCCCATCAACAAACTGAAGTGTTCCGGTAAGCTCTGAATTTGCCGTTCATATCATTCATATATACATCAAACAGGTAAGCTCGGTGCTGGCTGCCATGTCGTTTCGCCATGTTTTTACGTTCAGTGGCAGCGTGACGGTAGGACACCACGGAAACTCAGCGGAGACACCGGAGCTGTCGGCTCAGGTCGAGGTGGCGTCTGTGAAAAGGACCACTTGTTTACATAGAGGCTTGTTTATGCCATTACATGCAGCGGCTGTCGTCCGTCTGCCGTCTGCCCAATTTCACGTGAATGCAGCATTAAAAAATACGATTGAGTTGCTTGCGATATATAACCGCAACGCTAGATGGGAGTAATTCCTACACAATGTACCTTTAAGGAAGTTCTCTACATTTGGCCTTGAGGATGGAGTGATTACATTGCCTGTGACAAACCCACTTTGGTCACAACTTGAGAGTTACTTCACCGGTAACAACACTGTTTCGCATGAAGTCAGACGAACCAATGATGTCCACCGGTGTTTTTTATTTTTACCCCAATATCAGTAGTCTTTGAGTGAGACCGGCCAATTCACAGCTGATACAGATCATTTCTTTTGTGTTTTGTTAGCAGCTGGTTTAGGATTTGTTCGGCCTGCTCGGCTCGACCAGTAAGAATCAACGTAATCCGATAAAAGGACCACAACCATAATGAAGGCACCCCTACTTATTATCTTTTTTTATTAAATCTCCAGTACCTACAGTACGTATATAAATCTAGTTCAGTTTCTGGTACTTCATTGTTCAGCCTTGGAGGTCGATGCTTGGTCTGGACAGACCTGTACTGTATGTAAACATCAACTTCACTGATTGACAGAGGTTGTTTGGCTGAGTAGTGATTTTTTCTTGTGTGTTTCTCTGACACCTGTAAAAAATGTCATGCTTCAGGCTTTACTTTACGTAGGTCAAAGCATTGGAAAGATTGACACCCCACCCCTCAGGCAACCAGTATTTATGGACAACAACTTGCTGGGTGAGTTAAGTGGCAGTAGAACTAAAGGAACAGATCTGTGTGACAAAACGCATCTGCAGCAGGTGGTAGTCAAATAAAGGAGTCCATTTATTCCCCTCCGAAATAAATACACTGACAATAATAATGGTAAAACTAATTTCACAGATGACAATATATTTCACAGTTAAATCAAACAAATAAATGTGTACTGACTACTTAACCATGTACTTACTGTATGACAGAAGGGCTCCACAAAACTGAACTCTGCCAACAGTCAGGTGGTTTCATGTGAGACAAACTCACACCTGCTGGGAATTCAAGATTGAGCCGGCTGTCTCCTCTACCTGCCAGACTTCTCACAGCTTCCTCCTGCTTCTTCACTCCTGCCGTTGAAACTGAGTCATGAGGAGTAAATAATGCAATCTTCAGAGTCAGTGAACTGTAACCTTTTTCCTTTAGTGTCTCAATCTAGTGCTGTCGTGATCCCAGACACTTGGTACCAATACTAATGATAAAATCCCAGGATTTCTCAATATTACATTAACAAAATACCACAACAAATTGACAAAAGCTGAAGCACCACACCACCATGTAGTCATTGTGCAAGCAGTGGTTTAAATCGACTAACAAGGCGACGGAGCCATGGTGTGAAAACATTCATTTAAGTAATCAGCATTATTTTTTGATAACAGCCGAGTAATGATGTCAAATCCGGTTCACATTATAAGCTGCCGCTACATTAGCCTAATCAAGATAACGTTAGCCTTTGTGAACACTGTGAGGAGTTGCAACTGATGTCACAGCTCTCAAACTACAGTGGCAACATTACAACATTTGAACATTTTGAGGATGTGTAAAGTTATAACAACTAAAAAACCACTCATCCTGAATCTTATGCATACATCTGTGGGGGCCTCTCTTTGCGCTGCTTCCCTGCTTTTCTGCTTCCTCATTTAATTTCAAACACCTCAGGGCGCTGTTTGCATGTCGGCTTTTGTTTGTCCACAACTTGTCCCTGATGATCCCGTTTTAAATTGCAGAATATCTCCATTTATCAGTCGTAGTGGCCTGTTCCTGCACCTGTTGTTACAGTTTATTGTATTAGCAATTCCCTCTATAACACTTGTGAGGTTATTATACTGTCCTTTACATCAACTACGGTGCTTTCATTGATGTAGAAAAAATGTCGTTTGGTATTGACGTGTCGGTCCTTGTGAAATCCACACCGTTAGTCCATTCAAGAAGCAGTCCAGATAACGGAGACGCCTGAAGTGAGGCTGAGCTTTGATACAGTCGTTGTCTTTTAAACAGACACACTTTTCCTCTTTGATTCCTCCTCTGTTTCCCTCATAATTGAATGCCTATATTCCTCCCACTGGTCGCCACTTCTTCTGGCAGTGCGTCTATTGTGCCAGTCAAGGGTCGCCTCCCCGCGGTGGCGGCCCTCTCCATGTTGCGCCGACCTACAACAAGAGCTGCTCCTCCGGAGGTCTCCAGTGACTAATAGCGCTTATTCTCTGTGTCGTGCCAGGTGCCAACACCAGGGGCTGAGTGAACAGAGCACAAACAGATAAGCACGGCAGGTGGAAGAGAGGAGACGCAGAGAGAGTAAGGGGTAAATTTGACAAGAGAAGAGAGCACCGAGTGAATTAGGAAGAACTGTGAGGGGGAGTGTTGGATAGAAAAGCTAGAGAGAGAAGGCGAGAGCTTCGTCTTTGAGGGATAATTACACTTTATTACAACTTTGTCTTACGTTCAGAATATTTCAGTGATATGAACAGTGCACTCGCTAAAATGATTGGATCAGGCAGCTTTTAAATGAATAAACCCAGGAGTGTGAGAACCTATATCTGTCTCTCCGTCTTCTGACTTTCAGCACAAGCTAGATTGGCTTAGTTTATCTGCCATTTGATGTGTGGGCGGTAACATACAGTTAGAGTTAATTTTAGCTTTTTTTTCTGCTGTTGGTGGAGGCAAAGTTGAAGAGAATAGTAAGACAGAAAAAGAAAACAAAACCCTCTGTAGAGCTGCAGAGTCAGGTGATTATTCTTCATCCTGTCCTTCATTTTACATTATCTAAGTCATCTGATTTGATATTAGCATAGGAAATCTGGGTTAATAGTGTTGTGGTATGCTAGTTACTCACAGAGGTGCTTTGTGACAGTAATTAAGGCAGGTGAAACTCGTTTAGAGTGACTTGCATTTGAGTTATAGTGATTTGCTTTGTGAAATTATAAAAAAGAATCTCATAGAAAGTTTTTCATCGTGAGGTAGATTTTATTTTGAGGTTAACCTTGTAGGTACATGTTTTCTGATTCATCATCGTTAGTCCTTTTATAACAAATGGCCATCAACAAAAAACAGCAATTTCAAGACCATTCAGCAGTGAGTAAGTTGACAAACAGAGGGTGATGAATATACTCAGTGAGAGAGTGGCACTTCCAGTCGCAGGTGTCTCGTTAAAGTAAATAGGCTTATATATACTGAATAAATATATTTTGTATGAATAAAATGTGGTAACTGATTCATATTCTGGGTGAACAGGAGCTCGCTCAAGGCACATTCCCACCACATCGCCAAAACTGTGCTGAATTAAACAGTGAATGTTGATTAATGTGTTACTGGAGCCTAATGTGTCACATGTCACAAAGATAGATAACAGTCTCGAATTGAAAATGCCAGCAAATCTTTACACATTGACTTGTACTCAGTATAGGACCCGGTATCATTACTGGTGTACGGCTCAGACAGGGAAAAAAACAAAAAACAGCTCCTTTAACCAGATCATTTTTCTCTCCTCATTTCTGAGTTTGACTCTATGTTTTTTTTCTTTAATCTTTTCTTTATCAATCATATTCTGTAAAAATAAAAAATAATGAACTGACATGAGGCTATTTCTCAGATGAACAGTTCTAATCATTAGATCTGGGTTATATATTTTATAATTACCACATGCGTGCTAACAGAGACGGTCCAAGTGGGAAGATGGGGGAGACAAGAATAACAATTAATAGGGGAATATTCAGAATGATACCTCACTTCTGTTCGCAATTACCTATGGATCTGTCTTTGCATTGCATTTGGTGATTAACTAAATAATTACAGGGCATATATGCAGACACTAGACAGTCTATAATACATAGGGAGAATAACACTGAGAAAGAGAGAGTGTGTTTGAGTGATAGCAGCAATACTGCAAGAGTCCCTTGTTTACACTTGGAGCCATGGGAGGTGCCCAGTGTGATACCAAACACAGCTCAGTAATGTGCTGCATCTGGAGGTAATCCACATTTATTGAACCTTCCATGACCTGACTTTACTTTACATCCCTGTATCATAGCAGGCACTGTATTTTTTTTTTCCAGAGCTTTTAAGCATGTAGCACGCCGTCTTCATCTGCAGGTGGAGTTTGTTTCATAATGCAGACAAAACATTTTAAAATTGCTGTGGATAAAAATCAATCATCTACGGAGATCCACCCATGAAGAAGTCAAAATACAGGTGAAATGTCTGGAAAAAAGCGAACGAAAACAACCAATTATAAAAGTGATGTATCAGTATTGGAGTCAAGTATCAGAATCAGTGGATATGAGTTAAATCTACGATGAAATTCATGAGGGTTTATTAGAGGGGGGAAAAAAGCCGACCAGCTGCCCACCTTACATGTAGTTTCATATTTAGTATTTGGTATCTTGAACTTTTATTGATCAAGTCTGCAGTATATTTATCAAACAGGTATCGTCTCAGGCAGAAGGGAGATGTCTGTAATGAGGACTCCTCCAGACGCTTGTTCACTCACTTCAACAATATGAGGTTTTCTTCCAGGTGGTTAAACCGATTCCAATAGTTGTTTCCCTTAAAAAGGAACGGTTTCATTGTTCCACTGTTCCTCGTTTTTCAGCTTGCATGTTGCATGTTCATATTCAAAACTTATCTAATATGATATTTAGTCACTTTTAGACAGGCAACATGAAAAAGCAACTAATAGCACTGGCCTTTCTAACCACAGTTTTCATTATTCCTTCATTATTTCTCCAGTCACTTCCTGTTTAACATTTTTTAAATTATAGTGCACCTTATAACCCTTTAGAGTACAGCTTCTATTATTGTGGTTTCAAAATGATATATTACTGATCATTGTTCCCAGCTGAGTCCTTAGAGGAAGAAAAAAGAAGCTTCTGAACAATCTGATTTTAATGTGGCCAGTTACAGCAACACGTGGCCAGGAGGTCATTTTAGGAGAGTTATGAGCTGCTGTGGGTGGTAGATTTTTGGAGAGTATGAGCTCATCTTCTTGGCAAAGACCTTGTCCTCATGTGAATAAATCAAGAACAGATCACTGGAGGGACACTGTTAGCTGAGGTAATACAAGTGTTGCATCCAGCCATCATCGTAAAGTGAGAAGCCGAAACCACAAAGCAGCGTTCAATCCTCATCTGTAATCATACTCTGGAAGAACGAGACCCAGCAGGATGATATTCTGTGTCAGGTTGTTGGCTTTCTCTCTCTCTCTCTGTGTGGCGAGAGATTCGCTCCTGAAAAACCTGCGTGCCGTCGTCTTTATGTTGATGTTCAGGGAGGACATTTCCTGGGTGATTCAGAGTCGGGAACGAGACATTTCTGCAGTTGCTGTCCTTCATGTGTGTATTGTTCATGTTTACCTCCGAAGCCGAATGATGAAACAAGACAATAAACACACTGCTGCTGAGCTCTGTTTGTTCCAGCTCGGCCCGGTCTGTTCTCCCAGTGCACAGATCTCACTTTAATCTGTCGGTTGGAGGACCGGTGGGAACGGACGCTCTCCATGGTGCTGAAGCCTGCGTGACATGAAGTCGGCGGTCGGTTGTGTGCGCGGTGGTTAAACTCACTATAGGATCTCATTTCTACCTGGTATTAAGATGCAATAGCTGGATTATTATGAGATCTGATCGTCTCATTTACTCCAATTATTCATTGATAGCATTATTTAAATTCTACTCACACATTTTCCCTTTGATGTGGAAGAAGTTGTCTATGGCTTTTTTTGCAAGGTAGCTTGAGATATCAGGAGGAGAGGGAATGAAGTCTCTGATTCTGTGTGATCACAGTATGAGCCGGGACGTCTCTGCATGTGGTCCGGACAATCTGATGGAGCTGTATGCAGGTGTATCCAACAACCAACACATGAGATGAATTACTAGTAGTATTGGTATTATATAGGATTAATTACCTGCCATATTTAGAACAAAACAGGATCAAGGGAACTCTTCTCTGGAACAAAATATTTAAAAAGCCTTTATTGAACAGCTAGTTCTTAATGAAGATTAAAAACACCAACATGTTCCGGCTCACAGGCCTTCATCAGAGCTGCCATATTTACTTGAATCAACTGACAATCTGTCAGTACAGATGTTTGCCAGGCTTTATCTTAAGGTTATATTTGACTTCTGTTTTTATTGTTACAATGCAGGCCTTTTGAAATGACACTTGCAAATCTGTTTACATGCATATACTGTAAGTGTAAAACTAACTAATGGTGTCATGTTATTTTACACTAGTTGTCTCCTTATTTTGACTTCCTTATGCTTTTTTTATGAATGAAACATCAGCACTTGAATATTACATAGGTTACCTGTTCTAGGCTGCTCTAAGTGTTAAAATTCACTTTTCCTGTGTTAATGACTGAAGTCATTAAGTCCCACAGCTGTTAACACATCGTCAGTCAGACCCGTGTGTCCACAGACGGAGGCCCAGCAGTTGTTAAGGGTCTGAGGAGTCATTCTTCTCTCCAGCTGGTTGTGTGTCCTCCAGCTGGAAAAGTATTTCAGCTTCTAGCTGCTACGACGGAGCGGGCTTTCTGTGTTTCTGTGTGTGTTGGTCTAAGACTGAGACCCCTGATCAGTTCAGCGTTTAAAGGCTTTGGAAAGTGACGTTACCACAAGAACACACCCGCTGCTGTGAACTGATAGACAAGAGGAAGAGGGAGGAAATTTAACCTTAATGTGATCTTGATTTTCCAGCATATTCTGCCATGTTTCACTATTTCAAATCTGATACATTATCAACCAGTCGAAAAGACTTGCACTAATTTTGGCGAGGCTGGTGGGGTAAAAGAATTTAACCCAGGATTAATTCAACTCAAGGACACAAACCACTGCATAAATGTTAAGTAGACGAGCCCCTGGAGAAATATAGTGTATATATACTGTATATAATGTGTTTTTTTCTAGAAATTAAAAACACCTCAAGCTGCATATTTTAAACTTTTTTCAAAAGTGAGCAAAGATTGTCCATGTTAAGTATTATTGAACATTTTATATCATAATAATAACAATAATGCCTTTTATTTATAGGCGCCTTTCAGGACTCTCAAGGTCACTTTACAATAAAAGTACAAATAGTAAAACAATGAAACAAACAATAAAACAATAATAAAACTGACTGTGCAGTGATTGTCTTATATATGCTTTGTCAATAATAAAAGTACCATTGAAAGAAACAATAATAAAACAACAATAAAACACTACGGCAACAGTGAACATCAACAATGAAATATATGTAAGAGATGATGTTGGAAAGTGAGGAGAGAACAATCAATTTAGCTTTGTGTGACAGCAGGCGATGCTGATGAGATGATGATATGTTAGAAATGTTTGGATAAGGAAGTACCACAACTACCACAACACAAATATCATCCTTGTTACATTAAGAAAAGCAGTGTTACCAGGAAACTTGGTTTGTGCATTATACAAAATGATGAGGAAAAAGATTAATTAAGTTGTTTTAGCTAATCCACATCGTCTGTTTATTGACCCTCAACACATTTATAAATGTTGAAGGTGCACAGGTGGGGATCAGAAGAGCGATGGGTGGATAACAGAGAGAACCTGCCGTCAGATTAAAATTTCAGGCGGAGGCGGAAACTCCTTAAAAAATGGACTGCATGCGCTGCAAAGAAAAAAGGATGAGGCAGCTCTGAGCTCGTTGTTTGTCGACATTGTTTTGCCGGCGTGCCACTGCATTTTGAATCACTTGGCAGACAAGGTGGCAGATAACTGAATGAACGGCATTGTTGAGAGGCAGTAATTGAAAGAAATAGAGATGAGGAATAGAAGGCAGTGGAGGAAGTTTTCATCTGTCAAGATGGGAACAAAGTTGCTGAAGGATTTACGAGATAGAAGAGGGAAAACGGAAGCTGGTAATTGCGTGGCTTCTGGCCCCATGATATTATCTCTTCCTGACATGGGCGGATCTCCTATTGATACATGCAGCGAGCATGAGCATGAAGCAATCTCTGAGCCTTTGTGTCGTTCCCCCCTCACTCTTGTTTCATTTCTCTCTGTGTCTCACTGATGACAGATGCCAGATGACATAGATGAATGGAGAAAGGGAGGGAAGAAGGAAGGAAGGCACGTTGCAAAGCATCGCTCCTGATTATACCTTCACGTCCCCCGCTCACCCCGAAAATTGTGGGGGGTTTTTTGTCGCACGTTGTTCAGTTTCAACAGCGAACCCGACTTTAAACCTCACTCAGGATGGAAAGTGTTACATTACGTTGTGTTACATCTCTCTCTTTCTCTCTCTTTTCTGCCTTTGTCTCTCTCCCTCAGGCTCAGTGTCTCTCAGTGTGTTCCTGGTGTCTGTTGCGTTCGTAGTGTGTGCCATTTGGCTGGTGGCTCTGTGTGGCGTCTGCACCTGGTGCCAACGTAAACTGGTAAGTTACTGTGCTTATTTTCTCACACCCTCCCAAAGTCATTTCAACTCAGCCGACGTCCTTTGTGAACTTCAATACTGAAACAAATTTGTGTTGAAAACATTCAGATATAAGGAGAAAAAAAAGAAAACAGAGAGGAATAAAAGATAGCAGATCAACGGTAACAGCAGGAGATGCAGATGATCATATACTTCTTTTAGATGTTATATCGCTGCAGCTGATCGGGTAACGTTTTGTTCTCTCGTTCTCCTTTTGTTGGCTGAATTCTGCTTCTGACAAAGGCAGAATTAGCTTTTAATAACGCTCATTAAATTTACATCACTTACTGTCCAGTTGTGATTTGTAAATCGAGTTAAAACAAAAGATCTGAGCTCAGTTTCTGCCATGTTTCCTCCATTGTTTCATCGTCGCTCTGATTTATAACAGTCATCTTTAAATATCTGGATTTGCCTGATGAACAGTGTATAACCAAAGTTGCACTTTTCTGTTTAGACCCAATAATCAAACAATTAATTAAATAAAAGTCGCATTCCCGAACAAAAAATGCCCTTTTCATACAAAACTAAAGAATATTGAACTCTTATTAGCATCATTATCATTTCAAACTTTTTTCTCGATAACAATTTATGAAGTATTTCTTTGGCTTTCGATCGTTCTCTTTTTTTCTCAGCCATGCGCTCGTCACATTCAGCAAAGTGATTGTGTTCCAAGTGATTAAGCAAATTGGCTGTTATCCATTTCGAATCCACCACTGTCTGATAGTCGTGACTGACCCACCCAAGAGGAGGGTGGGGTGTCTGCGTCATTGTTTCTAAAAACAATCTGTTTCTGTCCATCCTGACCACACAAAACAACCGAGTTTTCAAAAATAAAACTGCAGCGTTTCCCAAATTTCCATTTCAGAGGTAGTAAAACTGATCCATAACAGGCAGATGAATCTCCCTTCAGGGATTAATAAACAAATCCTTTTTCTTATTTTTATTCTCAATGTCATCACCGGCTTTATTTTGAGTGAACACAGACTAATTTTTTGTTGGACGAGGTGGTTTTGATCTGTTTTCGGTTGGATTACCAAGCCTTACACTTCGGTATTAAATGTCTAAATTGAAATCAAGAATCAGAAATGCAATGAAAGAAGATCAGAAAATGTGGCCAAACATTCATTGTCAGATTTCTTCATTTCAAAAAGTTTGTTGATACTCAAGCGCTCAGTGGCGAATTCCTGTTCAACATTACACAAACTGAAAACTCCTCACTCCTACATGTCTCTGAACAACACCATGGCATTGAGGATACATCGTCCAGTGAACATCCAGTCTGGTTTTTTTCCATGACACTCTGTGACCTTGAACTGAATGTGTATATACTGTGATTTCCTGCTATGTGTTGAAAAATGTTTTTTTTTGCTGTTTGTGCTCTCTGGCACCGGAGCCACAGAGAGGCCGTATGTTTGGCCATGACAGTAAACATGATCAGAAAACCTGAGTGTGCTCTGTAAACACGGCTTTGTGTGCTCTGAGCTTTGTGCATCATGGCTTCTTGCCTCCAGCGCTAATGATTCATATGCTAATGAGCATCACTCAGAGCTATTGGCTGCCGTGGGAGCCACTGTAATTCCTCCTATATATTCTTATCTGCTGGCATTTCCTACACTCTGTCCTGCTTTCCTTCATCCTACCCTGCCTCCTCTTTGTCCCGCTCTCTCATCCCCGTCTGTCGTTCTGTCCGTTTGAGGAGTGACTGCAGCACAGCAGCTGATGAAACACAGAGTTAACTCGTCTGTTCAGAGAACCAGCAAAGCTAAATGGCAAAATTTTCAAGGGTGGATTTGCAAATATAACTATTAAGAGCTGTTTAAAATTGAAATTTCTCTCAAAAGAGAAAAAATAACAACAGCATTGGACCTAAAAAAACAAACAAACCAGTGGCTTATCTTTGTTTACCCTCAAAGTTATCTGTGTCTGTCTTTGTTTTTGTGTCACCCTCCTTTTTCCTTTTGTACCAAACGCTGGAGCATGTTTGTCTCTTTGCCACTTTATCTCTGTGTCCTTGCCAGAATGTCACTGATTTCTGTTTCCAGGATCATCCCTCTCTTTTCTCACCTCTGCTGCGACTGTAGTTTACCCTTCATAGTCCTTGTCTCTTCTTTTTTTAATCTCACATTTCATTCTAGTGCTTGGTTTTTTGTTTTCTTTTTTATTGTAACACCTCCTAAAGGTTAAATAAATAAAGACCAACAGGTAAATATATATATGTGATGAAAAGGTCAGAGTAATGATTATTTTCATAGTCCATTGGTCAGCTGATTATTTACCCTATGAACTGTTTTGGCTGTGAAATGTCAGAAAGTAGTGAAAAACATCCATCACTTTAGCTGCATGCGGCGTTTCCTTATTGTTGGATTTGTCCAATTAAAGTCTGAAACACAAAGATTTGAAACGGATATTATTCAATAACAAAATGAGCACCTAAAATGTACACAATATATTTGTCTAGAAGACACGATGCAGGGAGACACAGCAACAGATACTGTAGCTACCGGTTTGCAACAGCAGAAGCTCAACAGTGACGAGATTACATCTTCTAATATAACAGCGAGATAACAATAATGACGACGTGAAACGGTGGTAATTATTGTATTTCGGAGATCACAAACACATTTCATTAGTTTTTCCTGCAGTCTCTCTCTCTCCTCCTTTTGTTCAGGGCACTGTTGTACTGAGGCACTCACAGCACGTTGTTAAGGTTATAGAGAGTCTGGTATCTTGCGTAAAATAAAGAAAAAGTCAACACTGGCTCGCAGCATGAGACAGTCTGACTTATTAACATTTAACCGAACCCGTGGTCTTTCCCCAACCTTCACCGCAGTGTCTCTGCTGCCTAAATATGTCCAAGGGCCATAATCCAGGTAGCAAATACATTTTGTACAAAATGTGAATTTGCCAAAGCCAAATGAATCTCATTCAACTCATTTGAATCAGACGTTAGATTTTGTGTGTTTAAAATCAAGAGATAAGTCACGTACTCTTCTGATGAATCACATAAATATGAATGACACATTTCTGGTCATAAAGGAAAAAAAAAGATTAATGGAAAAGCATTTGCTCCAGGAGAGATGAAGCTGCCCGCAACTGGTCTCCTGCCATTGGCTGTTTTATGGGAGTGGGTTAGGGGGGAGGAGAGAGGGAGGGACCAAGAGGAAGCGGAGGAAACAACCTCAGAGGAATATCAACAGACATGAGGAGGAGAAGGTGCTGCTGAACATCCAGGTGTGTGATAAACATGGCGACAGCAGGATTTAAGGAAGCAGCGAGCCTCAAACATGTCAACAGGGGAGAAAAAAAAAAAAAAGCTTCTGTCCCTTTCACAGCTGCTGCAACATCTCACGAGGCATCTTTAACTCGCTCCGTGCAGCCATGGCACCGTCATTATTCTGGATATTCAGCTTCATTATCTCTCTCCGTGCTGTTTCTCAGCTGGTCCTCGTCCTACGCTCAGTCGTCGTCGGACTCGGTTGTTCCTGTTTCTCCCTGTCCTCTCACTCTTTCGTTTTGTTTCTCACATCCTCCCACACTCTCTCAACATTGTACCTTCTCCACCCTCACCTCTCCAGCCTCCTGAAGATTTTATGATTCTGTTAAATGATAGATGAGGTGCACTTGATAGCATATTCTTGACTGCTAGAAACCTATCCTTCTCTGAAGCTCTGAGTCTAATATTATTCTGTCTGGAGCGAATGCACTGGACGCTGTATGTGTGTATGTTTACAGTGTAGTGGCTGGACGTGGGCACAGATCAGACCGCGGCCCTGGAGCTTTTTTTTTTATTGAAAATGTTTGCATCGAGCTGGACATATGAGATGTGACAGGATAAATAATAGAGTGCATTGTGGATGCATTAGAGATAGATGCAGTAGGATACATAAAGAGGCCACCTGTCTGCAGGACACTGAAGGCTGTATTCAGATAAACATTCAGCACTGTGCTGTGTCTGAAAGCCTCCTGGCTGCTTAAAATCATTTATTGAGCACAAGTGCTCCACTCATCAGAGAATACAAAAAATGAACTACAAATCTCTCAACCAGAAAGAGGGAACTTCAAAGTCTGATATCATGTAGAAATAAACATAAACAAGCATTAGTGGAGAAATATCTATCCTGCCTTTCTAAGCATGTATTTTTAAAGACAAAACAACAAGCAGTCATAGAAAGAGAAACTGTAGTTTGCTGCAAGCAGGGCTGCACAATAAATCACAGTATAATACGAATCACAACATGGCCAATCAACATTGCAACTTATGTAACAACAACAATATCTGTTACAATATCCACAATATCAAGCAGCCATAGTTCAAAGACAAAGACCAAGGCCCAGGTTCGTTTCCTTAAGCCTCCAAAGGGAAGATACCACCTGACGAGTGAAAAGTGTTAGAAGTAGAGAACTTCCCCTACGAAATGGGACACCACTTAGTGGAGCCTCACCTACATCACGTGTAGCGAGGACAAAGGAGCCACAACCTGTAGTGGGTTTTCAATCAGGTTTTAAAATGCCGTCTCGAGCGGTTGTTTCACCTGTAGCGTGGGCTGTAATGGTCTTTACTTGTTTGATGAACCAACAAAGAAGAAATGCAGAAAACAGAAGACGCCTTCGCCGCTTTTCATCTTGCACAATGTACGTTCAAAGTCTGCACCTGGCCTCCCTCTGATTTAAGGGGTTAAAGAGTTGAAAAGCACTTAACAGTACATCAAAAAGACCAACATACATGAATGTGAACAATGTCAGGAACTTAACAACATGAATAAAAAACACCCACGAAAAACAAACTTTATTCACCAAGAAATACTGTACTTACATAAAGTAAACTAACCCAGACAAACAAATAATTACATATATCTACACATATACTTTTGTCACAGTCAAGACTCAGCTCCCATCCACATAGAAATTCATCCCCACTGCCCCTCTAATCATCCATCTCGTACAAGCCTCATGTAGGGACAGTTCAGTCTGAAAATCAGTTGTTCGTAACTGGCCATTTTATTCATTTTTTCCAGCCATTCATTATATTGTATAATATATTTTGTTTTCCAGTGTCTTATAGCAATCCTACACCTAGTAATAAGGGCCAATCTACACCATGGAGTTTGCTGGAGTGATAATAACTCTACTCCCTCTGTTATTATACCCCAAATACATAGGACAGGGCTCTGAGATAAATCTATCCTAAATACTTTGTTAATGAATAATATTATATTTTCCCATAGGTTTTGTGTTTTTTCACATTCATACAACATGTGTAAAAGTGTCCCCCTACTCCTCTAACACCTCATCACATGTAATTAGGTGGGTCTGTATTCCTCTACTTCTGCTCTGCTCTTAAAATAATTGGGACACCCTACCTTTACACGGGAACGTGGAAAAAAACGAGTGGTAAGGCCATAATCGAGTGGAAGTGGTTATTAAAACAGGGCCCAAGTGCTATCCTCTTACCAAAGGTGTTTCGTAACTTTTGTGAGCACGTGTGACTTTTCTAAGTTTTCAGTCCACTAAACTTTAAACACAAAGGTGGTAGATCAGAAAACACGTACAAGTCATTTCTGGAGCAGTCACGTGGGTCGTTTGGTGTTTAGACAAGTGACCTGTTCTGTCCGTTTAGGCGTGAGGAAACTATAAACTCATATAGTCTTGTTGGTCTCCACCTGAAACCATCTGTTCTCTGGTTTCCAGACAGCTCTTCAATATTTATAAGATGCATTAAAAAACTGTCTATACTTTAGGCACACTGAGCCTTTAGACAAGTTTGTACCAAAAACCTTCCACTGTCCCCTTCAAGAGTTTTAAAAATAACTTTAACTTTAACAACTCTAACCCAGAGTGTTGTCTCCACTCTTCTCCCTTTAAGGTGTCATAATGTCATGATTAGGTTTCTACTGCTGTTTCCGTTTGTAAAACTTCCAATACAGTCATCCAGTCATGTTTTTTTTATTAGCGAATCTGTGACAAGCGCTCTTCAGTGACTCCGCTCACTTTCATAAATAATTGGAGGAACACATTTTCAGTCAGCTCAGCAAATCGTGATGTCAGACTGTCCTCATTTTTCAGACTTTCTGTTTTCTCCTACGTGGCTGCAGAGCTGCTCTGAGGTTAGCGCTGCCACTTCCAGCGTGATGACCCCTCAGCCTGAACCTGAACCCGCTGGCTCAGCTGGAGGCTTTTAAAATGTGTATGCCCTCACACTGTGCATGTGTATGTGTGTGGATGTCTGCACTCTCTTCCAGTCCGAAGAAATGCAGGTCAGGTGAACAGGACACTGCAGGTTTGAATGTGACTGTCACATCCTGCAGAAGAAGTGACTACACATGACTTCACACAGCAGAAGTCTTCTAGTTGTCCCTGTTTGCAGGGGGCTTAACCTCTGCAACTGCCAGAAAAGAGTGGAAATAGGATGCTCACATTACACTGTTTTGTGAAAATTGGCTGTCTGTTAATTTGTGCCTTTAACACACCATCAGTTGCCAACAGCAGAACAGAAACCGCATAAGAAAAAAAGATCCAATAAAAACACAGATTTTCTGCCGGTGACACTTAATTTCACAATTAAAATTCAATGGCAGATTGCATCGCTGGAATTTAGCATCACAACGCCGTCTGCTGTTGCCATCTTAGCGAGGGTTTATTAGTCGTCGTTAGCCTGAGGAGTGTGTGCAGTGTGTTAGACAGGACACATCTTCATCACAAAAAGCTCCTTCCTGCACGTCCTTTCATATGTTGCACGGACAGTTTAAGTCATAACTGTGAAAAGAAGGAGACGCCCATAACGTTTTAAACTCTTTGTGCAGGGCTTTTTTTTATGTGCGGAGGCTGATGTCTTCAGATTCACATGTGAGACAAGATGCTAATTAACCACAGCTAAGGTCTTTAGGATGTCAGAATAGGTCTCAAACTATTAGCAACTCACAGGCTATAAATAAATGAAATTACAAGTTTATCCAAAGTGCTCTCACTCTGTCTTTTGTTTTTTTTATGGTGCAATATTTCCTGCTGATGACTAATACAGCAGAGACATATGCAAAACACAACATATTTTGTTTAAATGTGTCATTTGTAATTAAAACTAAGTCAAGTTGACGAGGTAGATAATTAATCCGGAGCAACAGATGGTTGTTCGGATGAGATCTCCAAAGAGTATCAAGTCCAAAATTGATTGATTCCTTGATTATGAATAAAACTTCACACACAAAAACCATTGTGTGTCTGATGTAGTTTCACAGCAGGTCTGACAAATGAAGAGAGGTATACAGTCTGTTTTATGGCGCATGTGCTCCTCATGTCCTTGTCGTGAGGTTATTGTGGGAAAACATTATGTAAGAGTAAAGAGTCTGTGTGACTCAGCTGGAAAGAGCTCGGCGTTATCACCCTCAAGAGTTCAATAAATATAGAGTTCAATAAAACGCCGGGGTCAATAACTGTAACTACAGTATACGGCTCGGTTGAAAGCACTTTCCATTAAGTGATAAAAATTGCAGAGAGTAAGTAAAGTAAGCTGTTTAATATATTACAATAGAAATATGTGCATTTTGCTGCCTATCTAGAATTTTGTTACCTTTCAAAAGACGTTTCTCCATAAAAGAGCACTGGGTTTAATTCATTCGGGTTTCTGATTTGTAAAAGTGTTTTTTCTCCACTCTCATTTTTTACTTTTTTCCTGGAGCATCATTGTTTCTATCTCCAGAAGAGTTTTTACCCAAGGACACATCTAACCTCCTACAATAAATAATAACCCTCAAAGTTTTATACTTTTGCTCACCGTGTTAGAAAGCAGGTGTTTTGTTGGTTTCTTCACTATCAACAGTTTCTATTACTTGCATTAGAGCCAGTTTCCAAGTTGTACCATTGTGCATGCAGGTCTTTTTCAGGAGGAGAGACGGGAGGATCAGCTGCAGTGTAGCCAATGTCATAACCTCTTTAACACAGAGTTATAAATACAGTCTCTGCAGGTGGAATAAACCAAGATTTGGCAGCTCCTTAAAGGGATAGTTAAACATTTTGGCAAATAGGCCCATTGCCATAATCCCTATAGTCCTAGGAGTAGGTTTGTTACCTTTAATTGTCAGTGCAAGCTACAGTATTTTTAGATCGGCGGAGCAGAGCCACGAGCTGCTCAGAGCTACACTACGGAGGCTCATGGGATTTCTTGGTTTTTGCATGAATTTACCTCTAAAACAACTCTGTCTCGTAACGTTCTGTTATTATCTCATAGCGTGGTGAATGTGCAGGTCACAACTTGTCCACCAGAGCGTTTTGGAGTTGTTGGATTGTGTATTTGATGAGTTTGATGAGGGAAACCAAGAAATCCCATGAGCCTCCGTAGCGTAGCTCTGAGCAGCTCACGGCTCTGCTCTGCCGCTCTAAAAATAGCTTGCACCGACAATTAAAGGAAACAAACCTACTGCTAAGACTATAGTGATTATGTCAATGGGCCAATTTGCCAAAATGTTTAACTATCCCTTTAAGGTGATTTCCCTTTTTCCTAATTTTTTTTTTTACCAAGTCCTGTTTTATATCTAATGTCAAGCTCATTCTGCATTGTGTTGGCGTGTGCTCTCCCCCTGTTTGCGTGTAGAGACATGTCTCTGCATGTGTCATGCGTGTGAGAGTGTGCGAGTGGTTTTTGCATCTCATTGTGGTTAAGTGGTCCCTCGTCACGTTTTGATCCTCAGAAGCCGGCTGTGGCCCTGGCATCAAACCAATTTGTTGCTCTTCCCTCATTCATCATATTTTACAACATGTGTCGCTAACTGTTGCTGTTCTAAAGCCGCTATAATGAGCACTTCAATGGCAGAAGCTGCTTTTGTAAACAACGATGAAGACACGGCACTAAGATCTTTCTCCCCTTCCCACCCACCTCACCCCACCCGTCGTTCTCTGTCTCTGTCTCTGTCTCTTTGCAGGGGAAGAGGAATAAGCCTGGGGTGGAGGCTGCCAGCTCTCCAGATTCTGTGCGAGGTCGAGGGGAAAATAAAGCCATCAAGTAGGTGTCAGGGAGGGTGTAGATGGAGGGTGTATGGAAATGATCCGCGATGTGGTGATAGTATCACATTTTAACAGCCGTTTCTGATTGGAAAGCTAATCTTGTAGCTTCCCTACATGGGCTGAAACGTCCACGCTGAAATGATGCCCTCGAGACAGGGTTATATTTCTCATCTATCAAAGAGGCTGAATCTTACAACCACTTAAGAACACAGTGTGGGGAAGTTACTTGTATATTCTGTCAAATGTGGGATTATGGATGAATATGAGTTACCGTTAAATGACATTTTGAGAAAAAGACTGCTTGTATTGTAAAGCAGAAGTTTAACAATGTACGTTATATGAATGAAACTTGAGCCATTTGTTATTTATGTCAATCATTTATTATCGTTTTACTCTCTGAGTTTGTATTCAGTGTGTTTTCAGTAACCTGACTCTTCTGCCTCCTCTCTGTTTTATTTGTTTCTTCATCCCTGACAGCGTGATAAAGCCCACAGGTCACTTCTTTTTATTTTCTCCATTCTGGTTTGTTTTTTATCGAGCGCTAATATTTCACGCTATCAGGACATGCAAATTGTTAACACTTATCTGAACCGTTTTTCTTGAGCTAAGGTTTTATCTTGAAGAACCATGTGATGAATGTAACGTTGCATTCATTTTCTGCGAGCGGATGTATTTAGTGACCATGTTTTAAGACCTGTGTACAGATTTACAATAGGACTTTATAGGCACTGACAGTATCACATTTCTCCTATTTATTAACACTCTCCTCCTGACCTTTAGAGTTATGAGACTGTATTTTAACTTCTCTCTTTATATGGTGTTTCTGTTTCTCAGCACTTCTCTCATACGTCATGTTTTTCTTTGCTTTTTCTTATAACTGTCTTTGATTGTTTACTGCTCTTACCTGTCTCACCTTCCTTTCTTTCTCTCTCTCTGGTTGCAGTGATCTAGACAGAGACTTTTGGAATAACAATGACAGCAGCAATGTGCAACAGAGGTGGAGCTCCTACCCGCCCAAGGAGTTCCTCTTAAACATGTCTCCCTATGCCCCCTACGGAGACCCTCGCCTCACGCCCAAGTGAGTCTCAGTCATGGCTGGTAAGGGACCCCTCTATCAGGGCAGGGCTGTAGTGAACAGAGGCCTGTGTACACCTTGAAACCCACCCCCCTCGCCCGCCCGCCAATAAAACTATAAATCTAATAAAACGGGACATTGTTTTTGCAAAGTAAAGAAGAATTCCTGCACGCTAAATCAGTGAGTTTGTAATTGTGTGCATTAGCACTTGACATATAACACAAAAAGTACTCTGAATCAAAGCCAGCGGTTGATCAATAGATCCCTGCGAGCAGTGAAAAGGTCAGATTTGATGGCCCGGAGGGGGGAAGAAGGCCTCATTTTGTAACGCTGTCTGGCCGCATGTCTTTTTAACCAGAAGTCTCCTCTCATCCCTGGTAATCCTCATGTTTTTGCATCCAGGCATGTCCTCGGCGAGGTGGTGTTTAGTATGCACTGCCGGCCATGCAGCACCTGATAGAGATGTGCAGCACCATCCCTCAATATTGCTGATTCCCAGGACTGCCCTAACATTGACAGAAATTACGACCATTTTCCGAGCGATTGCTTGGAGATAGTTAAGACATTGTTTCTGTTTCTGATTTTTTTTTAAAAGGCACAGAAAATTAGTTGATATTTCCCCTTGAAAACCTGAATCTGGTTTTAAATCATGACTGTTAATGAGAGAGGAGTCCAGAGAGAGGCAAAATTATGCTAGAAAAACCCTCTTTAATGATAGTAGCTATCTGAATGATGCAGGTAAAAAAAACTCAAAACTCAGAGCAAGAAAAAAACATTTCATCAGTTATTATCCTCACATTATTTGTCCCAGTGTAAAACGGTGTACAAGGGCAAAGGTTTGATGGCTCCATTCTCCACAGCCCTGCTAGACTCATCAGACCCTCTTTACCTCTCACCTGCAGCCCATGGGATGTTACCATGGAGACGGACAACCCTCAGAGAGCAGATCTCACTGTTGCACCTGCACCCCCCCCCCCTCCCCCTTTTTATACAATCCAGCCCCTCAGATCCCTCTGCCACGTGTTCAAATCTGCCTCACAGGACAGTGTGGCAGGCTTGACCTCAACCTGAGCCAATGGGGGGGTTCCCCAGTCCAGAGGGTTGACTGTTGTGTTTTAATTGTTTATTTTATGATCTTTACATGGGTTAATTTGACAGAATATTTGCTTCCTGGCAGAGAATTCGATGAGAGGACTGACACCAGTAAGTTTAATTTAATATGGAGCAGCAATTAGCCACTTAGCTTAGCATAAAAACTGGAAAGAGCTCTGCCCAAACACAACACCATCCACCTGTAAGGCTCACAGGCTGATTAACACCTTGTGTCTTGTTAACTGTGCAGAAACCACAGTGCAAAAACGACAATTAGCTCTTTTACACATGGGATATGGCCAAAAAATAAACCAACTTTAATTGTTTTTCAGTCAAAATCAATTCAACTTGCTAATTAATGACTCATAGACAGATTTTGTGATGTCTGAATAACTGTTTTCTTATGTTTCCAGTCTTTACGCTAAGCTATAAGAAATACAGCATTTGGCTGTAGCTTCATATTCAACAGTCGGCTCATCCAACTCTCCACGAGAAAGCCAATAAGCACATTCTTCCCCATAATGTTGCTTTGAACTGTCCCTTTAATGTTGTGGTTTCTGTTTATTCTGTTTAACTGTTTTTACTTCTTTTCTTTTTTTTGTTTCTTCTTTTGTGCGTGTGGCGTTTCCATGTGTACTGTATTTATTCCTCTCACCTCTCGCTCTGTGTTTTCTGTGTTTCCTGCTCATTTGTCGTCACTACTCCCACTTTCCCTCATAGTACTGTAAGTGCTTTGTCGCTGCCTGATAGCCCTCCTGAGTCCAGTCAACTGAGCCCTGTTCCAAAAATAGTGACACTGTATCTGTCCGTGTGCAGTGCAACAATTAAGTGTTTGGATGGTAAAACGTCTGTTTCATATCATCCTCCATTCCATCACTTATGCATCTCACATGTCACCGAGGCATTAAGCGAACCTGCTTATTCTTATCCTCTCTAATTACATCTCACTTGACTCTTTTCAAAAACCACAGGGAGATAAATTACTCTGTATCTGTGCAGTGATGTTGAAATGATTGTAAAATCAGCGAGCAGCAGCGATTGTTGTGATTGTTATTGACATAATTATTTATAATAAATGGCATTTAATAGGCCGATGACAGTGGCATTTTTGAGATATTTGATAGCAGATTAGTGAGTCGAACATTTCTTGCTACTTATTGTCGAAGTAATGGCGCTTTTTTTAGGGGAGACGAGGCAAGTTTGTTTATCTCCGTTCAAAACGCTTCACATAAGGTGAAGTGAATGTGAAATAAATGGGAAACTGCACGGGCAGTGTTGAACAAAACAGCAGCCCAGACAGCCAGGACAACATATCTCATTGTTCAGTCAGAATCATTCATTTTACCGTCAGCCTGCACTTAATGTCTACATGTTGTTGAAGTCGTCGTCGTCCTGCTGTGCAGCTGTGTGTCGTGTGATTTGTCCTCACTCCGTGGACCGTCCCCTGCACTGAAGTCGTCATTCTGTCTGTACTCGTCTCTTGTGACGTCCTGAAGTCCAGGTCAGCCGGCGTGGGCGAGGCGCCAAGATGAGGAATAATGGAGAAAATGTTTTTTGTTTTTTTTTATTAAGAACTCTTCCTTCCTGCAGAAACATATTTATAAGCCTTGAGAAACATTTTTGAGCATTTTCGAACCTATTTGAGAGCCATTGTTTTCACCATGAGCTGCAGGTGGAGACATTAGTGTTCTGTCCTCATCACCTCCATCTGCAGTCTTGAAAGATGATGCATTTGCATCATTACTCAGCTATTATGCCTAATTCTCAGAGCCAGCAGGTTGGTCATTGCTGCTCCCCTCTGTGGAGTGAAATGGGGCGACCTGCTGCAGCTCTTGGCCCATTTCGCACCTTAGACATTTCCCCCCAAAAAAACAGATTGTTGTACTCTGTGCAACTGCAATGAGAAAAAAAAACCAACCTGTAGATATCTGCAAGTTTCTTGCCGGTGTTAACATCACCTGGGTGCAAGCATTATATATTTTACTCCATAAATGATTTGCAGTCAGTGCAGTAATCTGTCGGCCTTCAGTGTTTGTGCACAACTGTTGTTTATTGTTTATCTCAGTTTGTCTTTGTGTCCAAAAAGCCCAACAGCTGTGCTCTCCAATTTACCCGGCGCTGCACATTAAATGTCAGCTCAGACCTCTTCACTGTCTGATTCACTGAGTGTCTGACTGACCAGCAGCTGTTCCTCCAACCTCTTGTTGTGTACCGGACACTTGTGGCTGGACCGTGTCCACAAAGTGTCTTGTTAACCGGTGTGACAGTCTTTACTGATGATGCTTTGTTTTTTTTTTGCTCTCCGGCTCTGTACGTCTGTGCGTCCGTCTCTCGTCTGTCTATTTCTCTCCCTCTCTTCTTTCTATCCTCTCTTGGTCGTTTCCACTTCCTGTCTGTCCGTGTTTTCTTTGTCTACGATCAACAACGCCACCGGTCCTCGCTCCCAGTGGGGCCGTGGATAAGGGTGGGCAGGGCGGTGCTGGACCCTCGCCGGGGGCCAGCGACAGCGGGGGTGGTGCGTGCTCTGGGAGCGGGGCGGGGCCCAGTCGCAGTGACAGCGTTCGCAGCATGGTGACGGGGGGCAGCAAGGCCGGGCGCTGGCAGACGGTCCAGAGCCACATGCATGCCGGAGGCCTTCGGTTTGGCAAGTGAGTGGCGCATGGTGACGGGGGCGGGGAGGGGGGGGGACACGCATGAGGGGCTACAGTGGGCACAAGAGCAGCATGGTGTGGAGATCAAGGAAGAGTGTGAGTCTGTAAAGGCATCATGAATGACTCTGTTGCATGTTTTCCCCACCCCAACATGGATATGAAGCTGCTTTTGATATGTGCAGGTGAAGACAATGTAAAGACGGACCGACGGAGGAACCAGCTGTGAGAAAACCCTTGAAGTGTCTACAGAGACTACACAGAGCTCCCTCACTCATAAACAAACAGCAATGTTATGTCAGCTGCCAAATATCCACCAGCTGATGTGAGGACCAGTCTCAGACAAAGTGAATCCACTCCGTCATACTGTTCCTCCGCAGGCGCCAATTTACTGAAGGCTGTGACAGTCTCAAGAATTTCAAACGAGGCAGATGCTCACAGAAGATCTTCAGAAATAGCTTGTTTATTCATCTGATGTAACAGCTTTTTAAACTCGGAGTGAGTTGTTGCATAAACAGCAGGTGAGCCGTTTTAACGGGCGAGGGAAGCAAATGAAACCCTCTCCTGCAGCCCCGCTGCTGAATGCAGTTTGATTTTAACCAAACCTCTGCAACGTGCGGAGGAGGTTTGGTTCTGCAATTATGTTTGTACAACAGCTCGTTAAACATCACAGCCAGCTGATATTCAATATGATCGATTGATAGTGTAAACAGTGACTGATAATAAACCTTGTGTGACTGGAGAAAAACCAATAATTGAGATTTAGATTTGTGTATAACCACAAATACTTCATAGATGTTATATTGCAGTTAAAAAATATTGCATTTATTAACCTAAAAGACACGTGACTCCTTATCACAGTATGTATCCCTAATGAGATATTATCAACATTCAAACTGATTCATTTGAATAATTGGTACGATTTTCAGATTGTGAAAGTACCAAGAAATAGCAATGATCATTATCGCAAGATCAGCTCTATAAACTCTCTGTATCTAAATAGGAACTTGTCTCATATATATGAGAATTTAAAGAAGAAAGTCATTAGTTAGTGAAAGCTGTATTTTTTAAGGGATAAAAGCCAATAGCACATTGTGAGAGAGACAAGACAAGAGACGAATGAATAATAAATATAAGATCTCTGTATGTAAATCACAGCGCAGATAATCAAACAGTCTTTTGTGTTCTTATCACCCAAACAGTTCATTCATTAAAATACAGAGAAAACACAGCTGAACAGATTCATTAACGAGTGCAGCCGGAGGTCCAAGGATTTGTTCAGTCGTCATTAGACAACTTTTGACCAACTCTCTAACTACGTACAGGACCTATTAGACTTTCAACAGAGAGCGTGGACACTTGATTCTCGCTTCTCCTTTTCGTGTTATTATTCAACCTGTTCTCTCTGAAATATTTCTGATTTCCATTTCTCCTCTGGAATTGATTTCTATTTTGAGGCATTTACCTCTCCCCCACCTCTCTCTCTCTCTGTCTCCCTCTCTCCCTCTCTTTCTTTCTTCACTGTTGCATTTTTTTCTTTCTTTCTCGCTCTGACTCTGTCTCCTTGTTTTTTTTCTCTCTCCTCAATTTTCTTTAATTACATAATCATTCAAGGGTTCATAGTCATCTTAATTGACTTTCAAGCAAGAAAAATATGGGCGAATATCCCTCTAAGTCGGCAATAGGCTACAGCTCGTACATACAGAGGGCTCGTGCTTATGAACGAACGCTGCTCTACATGTAGCTACAACACCTGAAAGCACAACAAGTCACAACCATCGAGAAAAATCAGCATAGGAGAGGCCTTCACTTTTTCAAATGAGTTAATTCTTTGACAAATTTATGACACTGAACAGACTGAAATTCATGAGCACATGGACCGGCTCCCAGATGTCTGGCCGAGTGCCACCTTCACTCCAGCCAGATGTATTGATTCATCATGATGTCAGTTATGATAACATATTTGTTGGACCCTGAAATGATGGGCGATGTAGAGCTCTCTATGTAACTGGGCTATTTGTATTCGTCCTTCATATTTAGTTGGCTGAATATTTTTGCATCATGAGCTCCAATGTTTAGATGACAACAGTTTCTTTGTAATGCGTTTTTATGCTTTTCATACATCTCATTTTACCTCTGTCCATTAGTCCTCGTGGTCCATGACAAGTCTGATGGTGTCACCAGAGGAACAATTCATCATGTAGAGGAAAATTCACAGTGGCCTTATAAAAAAAAAAACATGAATATATACCACGTGTTGTACAGTCAGGGCCGTAGCCAGGGTTTAGAAATTGGTGAGGTCCGAAGGGGGGGGTGTGAACATGTGGAAAATGTTCACATTATTGACAAAAAACTATGCCTCACTTTCACACCAAAAGCTTCCAAAGCGTCAAAACGCCGGAAGTCAATTCATTTTCAACAAGAGCTCGGCGACAGTGAGCAACCAAAGCGTCAACTGGCATGTGAACGCACAGTTAGACTTTTTATTCTTATTATTATAGACCCATTCAGGACAGAAATGTCCTGTGGTTTTCAGCCTTCTATAGCCGTTTTCCCACTAAAATTAGCGGGTCGACGTGGGTTTTTTAAACGCAGGTCGACCCGCTAACAATCGGCATTTGGCCCCTTTCCCATTGACCAAAATGAGTAGGGTCGGACCCCCCGCTGAGGGATCAGACAGAGCATAAACCAGTCGCCCCGCCCTCATCCGCGGTGCAAGAGACACAGTGTCATGCCACAGCCGCCCGCCGCGGAGTGTCCGTCCGCCAAGGCAGGCGAGTCTGGCTGACCTGGAGCACCAGGACCGCGGAGGACAGCGAGTCTGCCGCGGCCGTATGACGGACGTCCGCAGCACAAAACGTCAGTCGCTTCTTTTTTTTTTCAATCGTTTTTGGTCAGTGTTCTTTGATCTTTTGATCCCAGTCTTGAATGAGAGCAGAGCTTTGTTTTGGTAGCCTACGTGATATGAGACACGGGTCGTCGACCAAAAAGCCGATTGTTAGCGGGCTTAAACAGGTTTTTTGACCAGTGGGAAAGGGGTATGTGATTACATTTAGACTATATCGTTTACAGCTGAGAACATCAGGTAATTAATTTTTCACATAGGACCAGGTAGGTTTGGATAGCACCCCCCCCCCAAAAAAAAACTAAACAAAACAAACAGAAAACTGCACTTTATATTTACTTGGGTCATCTTTGTCTAATATTAAAAGTTGTTTGATGATCTTACACAACAAGTGTAATTCTTGCCGAGGTCCGGACCTCGGTGACCTCATAGCTACAGCCATGAGTACCTAGTAGCCCCCCTTTTGGAAACTATCACAGCGTATAAATGGTAAATAAAGTTATCTGAGAGCTCAAGTTGCTTGGGTTTCCCATTGTTTTGCAGGCTGCTGCAGAAATAGCACACTGATATTGTTTAAAATATTTCAAAAGAGTGTTTCATGTTTAACTTTATGCCTTTTGGAGATCATCTCATCTCCCACTTGCTGTACACTCAACTGTTCACATTAACAGAAATTTTGACCAGAGGTGCACAAACTTTTGTATGCCACTGTATTACTCTGGAAAATAATAATTTCTCTTATGTGAACTTTAAATATATATTAATGTAATTTATGGATGCTTCAAGATCTTGCGTTTATTGAATGGATGTAACTGTTTCTGTATGTAATATAGGTCTAGAATATTTGTAAAGGTGATTGATGAAGAATAACTAGCATAGCTTTGACATCTTTCATATTTAGTGCCAAGTGTGAGGAGCCACTGGGTCTGGACGTATTTTTCCCCCACTATAAATATTCAATTTATCATCAATTTTTAATGAAGTTTTCTTTTAATGATGTCCTTCATTGTTCTCAGGAGAGCCTCCTGGACAGTTTAATAACCACATAGGTTTATGTAATGTATATCCCAACTTATTATTTGAGCTGTGTGTGATATGAGGGACAGGTCTAAGTTGGATAATACCCACAAGCCTCAGCGGCAGTTGGCAAAACCAAGTGAGGGGTGCGATGAGAGCAAATCAAACACATCATTGTCGCTTGCGGGAACAAAAAAAAACTGCCAAAATATTTAAATTCTGCCAAACTTGACAAAGAACAAATTAAAAGTGAAGAGCTCTTTGTCATATTTTGAAATAGTGTTGCTCTTGGCTTCCCCCCTTGCTCCCCTTTAGCAGCTCAAATAAAAGTTTAAAGCTTGATTGGATATTTCTTATCAAAATGCGCCTAAGGAGCGATTCAGTAGTTAAATGCTGTACTGTAGCTGAGCACAGGCTGCTTGTGTCTTTGACTTTTTCCATCAAAGATCCAGATATTTTTGAACGCACTTGCTGATCTTTTCTTCTAATGATTCAACTTGGAGCTTGGACGTTCTCCAGCTATGCGTCACCTATAACGTTGTTGAGACTTTGACTGACTATGTGGAACTCTTAAATGCTTAAAAATACCGTCTCCCACTCGGAAACTCTTATCACACGGAAATACAGCAAACAACTTTAGTAAATTAATGCACATTTAGTCGGTTCAATTATTATGCACAAGTAAGTAAACAGTCTCATCAAAGCCTATCCTCAGGAAAGACTCCAGTGGCGTGCAGTTTGTGTATGTGTGTATACGAGAGGAAACGTGTGTGCATGAGTGCATGTATTTAAGATCTGTCTTGTATTTACTTGATCCAGCATTGCTCTGCTCCTCGAGGGGGGGTGGGGGGGGGCTGTCTCTGTGCTCTCCAGCAGAGTTAGAGCCGAGTTAATGCTCAAGAGCGCCGCTAACACAACTCAGGTCCGGGCAGTAAATCCTCCCTCGCAGCATTAGCTCCAGACAGAGCTGTTTAGCACAAGCTTACAGTCATCAGGCAGGGCAGTGATTGAGGGGAGGATAAGGGGGTGAAGCATTATTACATGATTGTAAGAGCAGCAGACCGGTAATTAGAGAGCAGACTTAAAGAACAGTGATTGGAGGTGGCGTGGAGATAGATTGATGTGAGGGCTGAGGGCGAAGAAAAGATGAATAGACGGAGGAGATGAAGAGCAGCTGGGCTCAGAAGCTGAAAAGGTAAAAAGGGAAGAGTGGGGGGGGAAAGGAGCAGACGGGAGGGAGAAGGCAACAAGGAGGAAAAAAAGGTAGAAGTAGGTCAGGACTAATTAGGGGGAGAGGTAACATACAGAAACAATTTAGCGCTGCAGCCGGAGACCAGACCACAGTTTAAGTGATAGTGATGCTTTGACTTCAGATTGAATCTAATTCCACTTAGGCAGAGGTCTGTTTTGACACCAGTCTGGAGAGGTATAATCGAATGTTGACACTTTGCATGGCCTGTTTGGATGCACACTCGTGCACTGTCCCACAAGCATACAGTAAATAAGCTCAAAACCCCCTGTACAGTTGGTTTCATACAAATGTTTAACAGCTTTCTGACAGCTCTGTTCTCCTCTTTCTCTCTGACCTTCTTTATTGTTTGTTCTCTCTCTCTGTCTCTCTCTCTCTCTCTCTCCTTGGGAAATTCACCACGGACACCATGTTCTCACATTTCAATCTCTGCTGTATTTATATATGCTTTTGCCATTTTTATCCTCTCCATATTTCTTTTGAGATCGCCATGAACTTTTTCTAAATTCTCTCAAAACTTCCTGCCCTGTCCTGTATCTCTAACTCCAACCTCTACCTTGTTGTATCCATCTCTCTCTCTCTCTCTTTCTCTCTTTTTTCCTCTGTGCTCCCGTGTGTCTCTGCTCAGTTTCGGCGACGCCTCCCTCTCCACCGCCTCCACCCTGGAGCACATCCCGTCCTCGGCGGTGGCGCGGCCTCGGCCTCTGGTCCGGCAGCAGAGCCTCCAACAGCCCCTCACTCACCAGCCCCCCCCGGGTCCCAACGACCCCCCGGTCACCTCGCAGAGCCTGGGCCAGCTGCACACGGGCCCGGGCGGCGGGGGCCACCGCGGGGGCCCGCGGGGGGTCCGGGGGAGTCCGGCTGGAGCCTCCCGCTACAGAGGAGGAGGAGGAGGAGGAGCCGGACGCTCAAGGTCGAATCCCGGCAGCTGGGATCACATGATGGAGCAGATCCGCCACAGAGGGCTGGACGTCAAGTCGTTCCTGTGAGTGTCTTTAGGTTTTCTACTCTTGACAGACACTGTTGAATATTATATTGCTGCTCATGACAGTGTGATGTGAGACAAAATGTTCACTACTGACCAGATTTGGTAACACTTTACTTGAATAGGTATTCATAAGATTGACATAACACTGTCATAAACATCAATGAATACTTATGACAGCTGTCGTTAAGTGTCATTCGGTAAATTATGTCACTTTTCATGCAAAGTTGACATTGTTTGAGATGTTTTTGTTCTGACCACTTGACATAAAGACAATTTAAACTGTCATAGCAGACCTAATTGCCAAACTTTAAAAATTATGTCAAGTTCTCATACATCTCAAATAATGTCAACTTTGTCATTCGGTAAGTTATGTCACTTTTGATGCACTTAACGACAGCTGTTATAAGTATTCATTGATGTTTATGACAGCTGTTATGTCATGGTTATGACAGTTTTTTGTCAATCATATTAATACCTATTCAAGTAAAGTGTTACCCCTGAGGGTTGGTCCAACAGCGTTTTAGAGATGTTCATTCAGCTCCAATGTCACTTTTGAGGTTAACCTTTAGTTTGTTATTGTGTTAGAAGAAATATTTTGACCATTTAAATATAGAAACACTATTAAAAATTAAATTAAATCCCTGCCCATAAAATAGTATGTGAGTAAATGTTCAGAGGTATTCCCTGCAAAACGCACTTAAGGGCTCAAAATAAAAGCCACAATACCCTCAGAGAGCTAATTTAACCACTTGGTATGCTGTTTGGGAGCTAAATTAAAACAATGCATCATGTGTTATGAAACTATAATTATATTTTTCTATGTAAAAGATTGAATAAACAATGTAAATAGTGAATAAAATTGTGAAATGAACATAGTGGAGTTGAGATAGGAGGTGGCGTAAAAATGGAAATACTCAAGCCCTGTGCTCTCTCTAATTGCTCTCTTGATAGTGTAGTTACAATTAACAAAGATCATTAAAGTTGCAAACGACACCGACAGTTTCCCGCTTCTTTCCCTCCTCCGCCGCTGAAGAGCCTCAGCTGATTGTCTGAGGTGGAGAGTTTTCCTCCTCCACTTGACTTGAATGATAGATTACAGATGATGTGCTCCACAAAGCAGCCTCACGTAAACACCCCCTCCCTTTTTTTTTTTTTTTACCACGGACATAAACACACACACACAAATAGCCGTGTGTGCGCCTCTGTACTTTTTTTTTTTTTTTTTTTTTTGCGTGTCTTCCCATTAACAGTGTCTCCAGGCCAGTGACCTCCCTGCCTATGTGAATCATCATTCAAATAAGGGCTGCGCACATCTACACGGAGGTGGTATCACCCATTGTCGCTGTCCTCATGAATCTCACCGGACCAAACACATCGGTTGTTGACCCTGGGGGGAGAGGAGAGGGGGGGAGTGGGTATATTATGTGTTCGCGATCAGTGGGGTATGAACAACCAAATGCAGCAGTTTCACCTTTCATGTATGTGTGTGTTTGTGTGTGTGTGTGTGTGTGTGTGTCCATGCCTGTCACAGCACAGAGCAGCGACTGAGCCACCACCCACGCTTATATTTCTGATCAATAGAGCCGGTGTAGGAGCTAATGATCTCACTGCCCTCCGGTTAGAGTGAGCAGCGCGTGTCTTTTTTTATTTATTTATTTTATTTATTTTTAGGGTCGTCTATACAAAATCCATTCACTTTATCGATGAGCCTCATGTTGGGGCTGTTTACACCTCCCCAGTGGGTTGCTGCTGTCTCTCAAGTGCTAATGTGTTCCTCTTGTTTTCGATATTTGCCCCTGCAGTGCAAACACAAACACACCTCTTGTTAAGGAGAATCAGATAAAACATAAAAATACCTCACGTTCAAAAAACCTTTATAACCTTTTTTGATATCTTTTTATGTGCACAATTACACATTTGTCATCGTCTTTGCAGGATTTACTGTAAACCTTCACATATTGCAGTTTCATATTATAACTTATGAACACTGGCTGTGATTACATTTGGACTTTTCTCATTCATCACCTGCTCAACGCGCCTGCAAAACCACATTAAGACAGATACTAATGCACATAATAATAAAAAAGAAAACAAAAAAACAAAGCTAAATGCCTTTATATCTTTAGAAAAAACACAGTCAAGGTGATGTTATGCGATGCCACATGATGGAACTGCCCTTTAAGAAATTACCATGGTGAAGAAAATGCATAAAGGTTGTCCTTGGATCGGCACGCCATGTTAGAGGCTGTGTGAAAAAAAAAAAAAAAGAAAAGAAAAGGAGCTGGGTTGAAGCAGAGAAGTATGAGAAGCGAGAGTTTTGTACAATATGTGCCTGCACGTGGGTTGTTTTTTTTTTGTGACTGTGAATTACAAGGTTAGTTGTGGGCAAATGTTCATTTGTTAAGGTCACCGTTTGCATGGCCGCATGAATCCCCGGCGCAGCATTACTTGAGTGAGACGTAATTTAAATGACTTCAGGCATGTTTAGCTGGAGAATAACGGCTGAAAATCAACGTGATATTTTTCTTTGTTGCAGGTTTTTGTTCAGGCCACCTCAATTTTCATGGATTTCCTTTTTGCTTTTTCTTCTATGCTTCTCTCTCTTTTTTTTCTGCATGTCATTTCAATTGCACTCTATTTTCCTCTCTGAAACAATCCTCCTCTTTTCAGCTTTCGCTTCTCTACACTTGCTTTTTTTTTTTTTTTCCTGCGAAACAAACGATGATAAAGCCATGGAGGCAACAGTAATTCTCTACCTCTCTGCTAATGATGCTCGTTTTATTTGAACACATTTAATGACTACCGTATCTGCAGTGGATTAAAACAAACCCTCATATGAAATTGAATACATCCCTGTACTTGTCAGAACTCAACCTGCTCACTGATCCATTATGTAACCTCATATATTTTAACAATGAACTGTGAGACAAAAGAAAAAGCATCCATCCTATGCTATAAATAATAGACATTGGAAGTGCATGTGTCTCTTATTTTGATCCATACAACAACATGTTCGTTAAAGAAGTGAAGACAGAGTCAACCCACCTTGCGACAAGTAGCACTGGCATCAGAAAGCATCTCTTTGTACAGTAGAAACTGCTCCAGCTAATGATACAGCATAGAGCACATTAAGTAATCATAGACACCACACATTACCCAGACTGTGAGAATAAGGCTTTTTAGTCATTCAGAGTCTGGATGGCTTTTAGTAGCACAGGGAACGGTAGAGAAAACGTCTGCAGACCTTCTTCTTCCAGCAATAACACACTTTCCTCTCTACTCACTGCTAATGGAGTCTAATTTTCTAATATATAAAAATGAGAAACATTTGCCAGATGGTTGCGAGGGTTGTGTGTTACTTGTTTTGGCAGATTATGTTTTCAGACGATATGTAATTACTCACTACAGATAGTCACCAGTTTCCTTCAACATCTTCACATGATGTTCTGTATGTTAATGTTGAATAGGTATTGCATAATAACTGTTAGATAATGTTAAAATCAAAGGCATTTTGGTGCCAGTGCACATGCAACATGTTGAATATGGGAGACAGGTGCATAAAGATGTGTCATATGAACCAACAATTCCAGGGTTTGTTATGCACATTCAATAAACCAACTAAATCTAGGGTTTTAAAAGAGAAAATGTAAAGAAAATTTAAAAAAACAAACAAATCCTGGTATACAAAATGAGAATAAATGCATGCAGTAGAGTGTTACTTACATGTTAGATTAGTAAAATGTGAGTTCACTCAGTAACACTCAGGTGAGATGAACTGTAATGTAAAGTACTGAGCCTTTGTTCAAGTGAAATAGTGTCCTCACAACAGTCTACCACCTCTCTCCCACTCTCTCTTTGTACATGAATTGAATGTGTGATGTGCGTGTCGCTGTGTTTTGTGTGCATGTTGGACTATGTTTGTGTGTGTATGTGTGTGTCTGTGTGTGTGCGTGCCCCTCTATTGTCTACATACTGTACCTGTGTGGCCTTGTGATGTCTTGTTTGTCTGTGTGTCCAGTGAGGGGAAGATGGTTGTTCTGTCTCTAGCTATCGGGCTGGCTGAACAGGATGACTTTGCCAACCTCCCAGATCTACAGGAAGCGCCAGCGAGCAAAGAAAACGAAACCACACCAGAAAAGAGGTAACGAAGAGAAAAAGAGAGAGAGAAGAATAATCTAAAGGAATGTGATTAGTTAGGTGTCAAACAGATTTAGCTATTTGTCGTGTGTTGTGTTCATGTAGTGTACTGTACTGAAGCACGACCAGGTTATTTTCTTTTTTTAATGGTTTCATGAATCCCTACAAAATTAACTGCATTGCTCCTACTTCTTTAATCTGCAGTTTATTCCACTCATGTGGTTTTTACGAGATGCAAAACAGATGAGGACTGACTGCACTTTAAAATCACTTTTTCTCAATTTAAAGGGATAGTTCAACATTTTGGCAAATTGGCCCACTGCCATAATCCCTATAGTCATAGCAGTAGGTTCGTTACCTTCATTTGCCAGTGCAAGCTATTTTTAGAGTTGCTCAGAGCTACGCGGAGGCTCATTGGATTTCTTGGTTTCCCTCATCAAACTCATCAAATACACAATCCAACAACTCCAAAACGCTCTGGTGGACAAGTTGTGACCTGCACATTCACCACGCCATGAGACGGAGTTGTTTTAGAGGCAAATGCAGAGACTGCTTGCTGATAAACTGCCTCCGATGGGAACATGCATCAGCGGTTTTGCATGAATTTAGAAAACAACTCTGTCTCGTAACATTCAGTTATTATCTCATAGCGTGGTGAATGTGCAGGTCACAACTTGTCCACCAGAGCGTTTTGGAGTTGTTGGATTGTGTATTTGATGAGTTTGATGAGGGAAACCAAGAAATCCCATGAGCCTCTGTAGCGTAGCTCTGAGCAGCTCACGGCTCTGCTCCGCCGTTCAAAAAATAGCTTGCACCGACAATCAAAGGTAATGAACCTACTCCTAAAACTATAGGGATTATGGCAATGGGCCAATTTGCCAAAATGTTGAACCATCCCTTTAACAGATAAATCCGTTTGTTTCACAGATGTTTGTTTGTTTGTTTTTTTTAAATCAGTTTCAATGCAGTAATTTATTTTAACCACATTAATATCTCTTTGTCTTGATACTTGGAGCTGACGGCCGGGTGTCGTGAGTCCAGGTCCAGATTGCCTCCACGCTGCTGTAACTATGACTCCGGGGGGGAAAATTGTTTTCTGCCCTGTTGTCAGTAACTAAAACCCATCATATGTAATCTACTGATGGTGTAATTATATAGGATGTTGTACACTGCTCCTCCGGCCATTCAAAGCCCCGCACGCCCCCGTTCAGCGGACATGACCTTGATGTTCTCAATGGAGGCTCTGGCTCCACTAGATACTGTTGGTTTCTCTCCGTCTCTGAACACAATGTTGTTCTGCTACTTCCAGAGCTGTATGAAAGACTTTTTCTTTTTCCTTTTGCTTTCATGGTTAGCTTTACGTTTCCTCTTTTTTTTATGTTGCATATCACCCCTTTTTTCCTTCTACATAACATTTTAGGTCCCTTTTTCCCAGCTCACATGTCCTCTTGTCTCCGCACCCAGACCTTTGTAAGTCTGCTTGTCTGCAGCTCTTCCCCACTGGTTTGATCTTTGGGTTGTAGGCACAGGAAAAAAAAAAAAGGGCACCCTCATTATTTAGAAATAAGGTTCCTCACATGAAACACTCGTCTAAAAATATGCTAATCTCTCATCTACCAGTGATCTCGCAGCAGCCATCGCGGACTAACACAGGCTCTTATCTGGCTAACAAAGGACTAAACAGGCTGCCCTCTTATCACGTCAGACTGTTTGAGGGATAAAGTGCTTAACCTACTGTTTTGACACTGCTGGGCTGAGCATGAATCTGAGCGTAGTCCCACATGATGCTGCGCACAGTTTTGTTGAGTGTTCTGTTTTTATATATATATATATATATTTGTTTATTTTTTATTTTTTCCCGGAAATGCTGCCTTTGAATTCCATTAAATTTCTTAAAATGCACAAAGTTTTTCTCCGAACCTCTCTGCAGTGCATCCAAGTGTGCCGCTCTAACTAGGTCATCTGTGAATTTGCGGGTTGATGAAAAATAGCAGCCTGTCTCGGGAAGAAAAGAACATGATAAATTTATCCTCTTTTTGATGTCATTGAAACAATTATGATCATTTTTATGCTTTCAGAATTCAATTAAAAAATCTCCAAGGGGTCAGTCGGAGGATGATGACCAGCTTACCTCGCTTGTCCCCCCCTCTCCACCCCTCCTTCCCCTCGCATCATCCACTCTTCCTCTCTCCCTCTCTCTCTCTGAGCGGAGGTCTGTCAAGCACCTAACTCTAATCACAGCGAGCCAGTGAGCCTCTACCCCGAGGGGTCGTGTGGGCCAAGTCGTCTAGTGTCCTTCCACAACTAATAACAGCTCTCCATCATCATCTCTGTCCATCTCTCTCATCCCTGTCTCTGCAGTTACCCCGTAAGCTCCCCGCGCCCGTCTGCTGGCTCGCTCCTGGCTGTTTTCATGGAGCCCAGCAGACTGAGGACGATGGCACAGGATGATCCCGCCAAGAATATATGTGATAAGACAAGACGCTGTCAGACGGTTAGAGACAGACAGGAAGAGTGGGAAACCTTTGCTCTCAGCTTTCTAGAGAAATACGCTATACGGGATAAAAATAGAAACTTCCACAGAGGTTTGAGATTCTCTTGGTTTATTAATGAAATCAAATACAGCTCGGAGCACAAATATCTACAAAGACCAGATCTGATAAAAGGGAAATGATAGGATAAAAGCAACAAAACCGGCGTGCACTGTGTATTAGGTCAGATCTATATTTGTTCAGACAATCCTTCTAAATATGGACAATGCACAAGCGCAGACCAAGTGGCACCCTGTCCTCGTCCAGCAGCAGCTTTTATATATTTAGACATTTATAATTAAAGCTGTCTGATAAAAAAAAACATAACAAGCTGTAGGCTCAACATTTATGTTGTTGTGGTAAACACGATGCAGACATTTGCCTATTTACTCCACTGCCACCAGACACTCGGCCACAAGAGCATTCGTTTTGAGTCGTGTTTGTGTTTCCAAACAATATCCACTTTTTTTTTCTTTTGTTTTTTAGCTCTATTTTCGTCTCCACCAGCTCCAGAGATAAAATATCTGTGAGCCAGATGCTCCTCTGTGTTCACCAGCTTCTCCCTCTGAAAACAGCTGCCTCTGGAAACAAGGCTGATGAGAGCAGAGAGACTCAACCACAACACTAAATTTATGTTAGAAAATTTAAATAATGACTTGAAAGAAGCTAAAAAAAAAAGCTTTTCAACACTTTGGGATCCAAAGCATTCTCCGATGTTAGACAGAAAAACCCCTGGTGCAGCTGTGGTGTGTTTTTTAGGACTACCGAATCAGGAGTCACTAATCTACATCGCAGCTGCTGGGTAAACTGTTGTCAGGAATCATTATCATCTCACAAAACAGAGCAATTGTCTCCATCATTACACAAATGAAGAGATGTTTGACTTGATTCATGCTGAATGCGAATCTGCAATTTGTGAATCAGTGGCGATACCACAGGTAGATACCGCCGAGCTGCGCACCCAGATGCTGAGAGCTGCTCATCAAAGCTTCGCAACATGAGTGAGAGTCGATCTATTTTTACCACCCATCACTCATTTAAAAAAATGAAAAAATAAAACCAAAATACTCTCCCAGGTTGTTACAGCTAAATTCACATGCACTGAGGTGGAAGGTAATACAGTAACCCCCCTCTCCCCTCTGAAACAAAATGACAGTTTGTTATCACCACTGTGTTGCTGAGCTGCGTGAGAGGTTTAATGTTTATCTGTGATTCTGGGAAACTGTAGCCGCCTTGTATTTATTACATCTTTATAGGGATAGTTCAACATTTTGGCAAATTGGCCCATTGCCATAATCCCTATAGTTTCACAAGTAGGTTGGTTACCTTTTATTGTCGGTGCAAGCTATTTTTAGAACGGCGGAGCAGAGCCGCGAGCTGCTCAGAGCTACGCTACGGAGGCTAATGGGATTTCTTGGTTTCCCTCATCAAACTCATCAAATACACAATCCAACAACTCCAAAACGCTCTGGTGGACAAGTTGTGACCTGCACATTCACCACGCTATGAGATAATAACGAAGTTTCAGAGTTGTTTTAGAGGTAAATGCAGAGACTGCTTGCCGAAAAACTGCCCCCGACAGGAACGATCATCAGTGGTTTTGCATGAATTTACCTCTAAAACAACTCTGTCTGGTAACGTTCTGTTATTATCTCATAGCGTGGTGAATGTGCAGGTCACAACTTGTCCACCAGAGCGTTTTGAGTTGTTGGATTGTGTATTTGATGAGTTTGATGAGGGAACCCAAGAAATCCCATTAGCCTCCGTAGACACTCCCCCTCCCCTCTGAAACCAATTGACAGTTTGTTATCACCAAACTGCTGATCTGTGATTCTGGGAAACTGCAGCCGCCTTGTATTTATTACATCTTTAAGAGATCAGATCCCCTAAAACACCGATGCTGTGATCACAGTTGATTATAGGCTATTATTGTCGGAGGAGACATTTTGTTTTCGAGCTGATCTGTTATCTACAGACAAACTCGTGATTTTCTTCTCTGTGTTAAGTGTTAGGTCCTCTCATCTCTTTCTTGTGTCTTGAGATGTGAGTCAGTTTGGGTCACGGTGGCCGACCGGTCAAAGCCCTGTGTGGTGGACTGGGTGTAATCACCCACCTGCAGATGACCATAATGGAGGCTGTAAAGCTGTTTGCGTTATTATTACCATCTCAGAAAGCTGCTGTTGCACCGTGGCAGAGCTGCATCTTAATGAGCTCAGAGATTCACCACACACAGAGAGACGCAACAGGGAAATAAATATGAATAAAACCCAGAAGAGCTCCGTGGCCCCGGACAACCTCCACTCTGGATGTCGAATGTTTGTTGAAAAAGCTGTAAAAATGTGCGACGGTTTCTGAAATGGAGCGTGTCAGAGATGCGCTTCCATTCAGTACAAGCCAAGACTGTGTAGTGCCCACACAGACTCTCAGTGACAGGACACACAAATTAAATGGAGATCATTTCTTATATTTTCCAGAACAACGTCGTGCTGCACATTTGATTGTGCATAATCCTGTTTTTCAGATTCTTGTGAAGCGCATAACATCGGCTCTGCTGCACGTCCCCGTCTGTATAATGTGGTTGACCATTACCAACCTTTAAATGAGCAACGAAAAGTGTGTGTTTGAGAGGCCTTACAGAACCTGAAGAGGAGGAAATGAGACTGGAAAATTAGGCGTATACTCTGTTTACAGACGATATTCTTTATCCCGGTTTTTCTCTGCTTGTTTGGAAAATGTGATGCTTGAATAAGCAGAATAAACAGCAGTGCCTAATGAAGTTAATTGTGCCCAAATCTACCAATTTCAAAGCAACAATCAACCGTGATTTTATATTAAAGGGGACATGTTATGGAAATATAACTTTTTGAAGGCTCTTTACATAACATAACTTTTGTAATTTGTCAGACTCCCTAGGTTGATATCCATGTGGTTTTATGAGCTGTTCCCTCGGTTGTCCAACAATGACGTAATTAGTTTTCGAATTTGCATAATACCACCCCTACCTGTGAGTACCGGCAGAGGGGGCGAGGCGGGGTGAGCGGTTGTTCATTTGCATTTAAAGGGACAGGCGCTGAAACCATAGCCGTTCTGAACGAGGCTGTTTTGAGAGGATGAAAAGAGCTGTGATGTTTGATCCTTGGGGTATTTTGACCGAAGTATGTCACAGATATGTCTTTAAGACACCTGAATGGGAACTATTTTAATTTGTGGAAAAGGGGCATAATATGTCTCCTTTAAAAGCTAAATAGCAGTGCAATGCAAAATGCATCGCTTGTTCTGCTCTTACAGCCTACAAACTTTTTGTTTTGATTCAGTTTTGCCCTTTTTTTGGTGTAAAAAGCTGTGATAAGCTCTAAATCCTTCCTGCTCAGCTCCAAACAGCCAGTAGCTGTAGCACAGAAGTGAATGTACTTGCTGGTTGGTCAGTAACACGACTCTAAATAAACACTCTGTGTCTGCAGGAGAGGTAACTGTTTGCTGGGACATTTGTCACGACGACTTGATCAGGTGATGAAGTGACGAGGTCGTGTTCGTAGTGGGGGAGGGGGGATGAGGAAAATTACTTTACAATGTTGATACAGCTGCGCAAAATCTGACCAGGAAGAAGCAAACTCAGTACATAACATTTGACAGGTGCTGCTGCTCCATCAGTGGGTGTGTACATTGCTGGTGTGGGAGGTCTCAGTGGGAATCAAAGCTGTAATCTTTCTCTCTCTGTTTGGGAACGTTGCTGCACTCGCTGAGTTGCACAACACAACACAACACAACAACAAGACGACGATACAGTATTAATCAAGCAGGAAGTTGTTGCCATCCTTTATCACGCGCGGCGGCCTGTCCGACTCTTTCAATCGTGGGAGCCATGAGCCAACAATCACAGTGAGTCAAGCCTCCTAATGACTCTCCGGGCCGGGGCCGCTGGTCCCCATGGCAGCCTCCTGAGCCGGCGGCAGCAGCAGCCCAGGAGGGAAGATGATTGGAGAGAAAAAGCGATGTAGGTCAGCACAAACGAGGCATCTTTTTAAAAAACCTGTCAGATCTAAGTCTGGGGCTCATTCACCATTTCCCTTGTTGCTGCTTGTGGCTACGAGCAGGGAGCTGATTTAAGAGAGCCCATGAAAGGGAAGTAAAGTAAAGGATGAGGGGGGGCGAGGGGGGAGTGGTGTTCAGGCGGCTATAGGGCGTCACGGCGAAAGCAACAGTGAGTATAGTGGAAGGAGGGGGAAGAAAAGAAAAAAAACCAGCACTCTCAAAGTCATTAAAGCAGAAGTAAGCAGAATTGTTGTGTTAATATAAGTCTTAAATAGTTATATCTTCCGACAGCAATCACTTATATAGAGTGTTTGGTCTGAAACACGGGTCTGCCAGTCACTCTGCTCTGCTGTAAGCTGAGGAGAAAACTTTCCTTGTATCCTACAACCTTTATCCAATGAGGAGAGAGAACGGCATAAAGGGGCGGTCCTCTCTGTGTGTGCAGCCAAGGGATGCGCGTGAATGTGGTGACGTAGGGACGAGGGCGGGGACTGCTAACTCCATCGGCTGACAGGAAGTTAGCCAAAACGACCGGACTTAGATCCGGTCGTTTTGGCTAATGCTGCGTTCCAGGCAGGCTTTTGAAACCGTAAATTACAGCTTCAAGTCACGACTTACGACTTTGTAGCGTTCCAGGCAACCCACTCGTGTTTTTCCGACCTGTTTTACCTGTGAAAGTCACTATAACAGCCACTCGTAACTTCCGACCCGTGAAGTCGTACCAGAACGAACTGGTACGACTTCACAGGTCGGAAAAACACGAGTTACGGGTTGCCTTGAACGCACCATAACGTCTTGTCAGCCGATGGAGTTAGCAGCCCCCGCCCTCGTCATGGATCTATTGGTCCTCGTCCCTGCACACACAGCCCTTCATGCCGTTCTCTCTCCTCATTGGATAAAACTTGTAGGATACGAGAAAAGTTTTCTCCTCGGCTCAGAGCAGAGCAGAGTGACTGACAGACCCGTGTTTCGGTCCAAACACTCTATGTAAGTGATTGCTGTCGGAAGATATAACTATTTAAGACTTATATTAACACAAAAATATCGCTTACTTCTGCTTTAATCAAATTTTTACCCACTTTTGTTTCTAATTTTGCAACGGGGAAATGACACCAGCGAGTTATTTCACTGCACAACTTCCCAAAAAAAAACATCAACTCCCCATGAATAAATCTCATCAACAACAAGGCAGCAGAAGTCTATTCAAAGAGCATCAAGCCAGTCGAAACACTGCAGATGGCTCCATTAGTTGTATTAGCCTGTGTGTTGAGGAGATGGGGGGTGGAGGTGGGGAGGTGGGAGTCGAGTCGGGGCGGAGGCTGAGTGATTTGTCCCTGCTGGTGGGGAGCGCTGAGTGGGCTGACACCGCAGCCCGGCCCCTCATCCATCATGGGACATGGGACCTATATTGTGTTTCATGGTCTCCTAGGGGCCAGCGTATGATCAGCAAGACCCAGATACAGTAGCTGTTCTGTTTATGAGGACACACTTCCTATCCCAGCCACGCCGCTAACCCTCATCCCTCATGTTCTCACCCGTCCATCCACTTCTCCTCTCCTCCCCTCACCCTCACCCACTCCTCCACCATTCCCCTTTTCCATCCCCTCATCAATTTCCCCTCTGCAGCCCTCATTTTCTCTCTCAATAAGACGTTGTCTGCTCATCTCCCCTTCATTCCCTCTCCACCTCTGCCTCCTCCCTCAATCGCTCCGCCACGCTTTATTTAATTGCATCTATTAAACCTCCCTTTTTTTGCCCTGTTATTATTATTACGCCAGTTTGTTTCCTCTCTCCTTTTCTCCTTTCCCATCCCGCTATCTTCTTCTTATTCACCTAATCCAGCCTCTCCTGAGGGTGTTGACGGGCATGTGACAGGATGATGTCACAGTGGCATAGATGACTGTCAGCTCGGCCAGACTCTGATAAATCAGCCTCACTGCTGAACATGAGGAAAAGGAAAGAAATTCCCCCTGCAGACAGTTTTCATGCGCTGATACAGTATATTTACTCACACACACATAGTACACACACATATACGCACATCTGCTTTCTATAACATCCCTCTATCACCATAATATACCAGGTGCAGGTGTGCAAATGTTGATTTTAGGTGTCACAGTTTTAAACTCAGCTGTTTTTTTTAAACTTGTTGTTTAACCCTCCTGTTGTCTTCCTGGGTCAAGGAAGGACAAAAGGGAAAGATGGGTGGAAAGAAGGAAGGGAAGATAGATGGAGGGAGAGAACAGATTGGGTCAATTGGGTCAAAAAGGAAGGAAGAAGTAAGGATGAAGGAAAGGAGGGGGAAAGAATTGTGGAAAGAGGGAAGCGAAAAAGGAAGAAAAGAAAGATGGAGGGAACAGATTAGTTCAAGGAAGGAAGAAGAAGGGAGGAAATAAAGATGGAGGGAGGGAACAGATTCGTTCAAGGGAGGAAAGAAGGGAGGAAAGAAATATGGAGGCAACAGATTCATTCAAAGAAGGAAGAAGAAGGAAGGAAAGAAAGATGGAGGGAGGGAGGGAATAGATTGGGTCAATTGGGTCAAAAAGGAAGGAAGAAGTAAGGACGAAGGAAAGGAAGGAAAGGGGAAAAGGATTGTGGAAAGATGGAAGCGAAAAAGGAAGAAAAGAAAGATGGAGGGAACAGATTTGTTCAAGGAAGGAAGAAGAAGGGAGGAAAGAAGGAAGAGAAATAGGAAGGAAAGAAATATGTAGGGAACGGATTAGTTCAAGGAAGGAAGAAGAAGGGAGGAAAGAAGGAAGGAAATAAAGATGGAGGGAGGGAACAGATTCGTTCAAGGGAGGAAAGAAGGAAGGAAAGAAATATGGAGGCAACAGATTCATTCAAAGAAGGAAGAAGAAGGGAGGAAAGAAGGAAGGGAAAAGGAAGGAAAGAAAGATGGAGGGAGGGAATAGATTGGGTCAATTGGGTCAAAAAGGACGGAAGAAGTAAGGACGAAGGAAAGGAAGGAAAGGGGAAAAGGATTGTGGAAAGATGGAAGGAAGAAGAAGGAAGGAAAGTAGGAAGGATGGAGGAAGGGAACAGATTGGGTCAGTTTGGCCCAGAAGGACAACAGGAGGGTTAACTATCGTGGTTTGTCGTGTGTGCAGCTTTATGTCACTGCTGCAAACATCTGGTTTCATCCGTCTGATTTAAGAGCAGGGTTAAAAGTGGACCTATACAGTAAAGCTGAAGACTGAGGTTTCATTTAAATGTTAATTAGATAAACACATTTAATGTCTCATGCTAAAAATCACCGTTGATTGTCCGTGTTAAACCGAGACCACGATCTTCCTCTAAACTAAAGCGGCTGCTCCGAGTTCCTCCGATTGTAACTATGAAATGTTTAATCAGGCTTCAGTTGTTGGAGGAAATTGGAAAACAAGTTCAATCATTTTCAGTGACGACCGTGTTGATCTCATATTTTGAGACTGAACTCTTCCTCGTTATGTTGATAAAACATGTGATGAAGGCCAAAAACATAATTTAATCACTTGTTTTCCTTTAACATGTGAACTCAAACACAATTATATTAAGATTAGCTGTATAAGGACTCTATCTATGTAATGACGAGATTTGAATGACTCATTGAAGAAATATCAGACTCTGCTAAATGTTTTTTGTACAGGTTTTTGGGGGGTTTTTTTGCTTCTGAAAGTGTGTGCGCTCAGATACTTTGCTGTCGTCGTCGTCTCTAACGAACAAACAGATGGCAGCTACATGTCGGCGCTCAACAGAAATCCCATTAGTTTTTGTCCCCGTGTCCCATGCAGCCGTGGGGAAGGAGCGATGCAGCGGCGGGACAATACGGTCGCACAAAGAGAAATAAATATGTTGTAATATGTGAAAACATGCAGGTTTAAGTGCTTTGTCGTCTATTAAATGCTCGACACGCAGTTTGCACGCATGATAGGAGGAGATAAGACGTCTCTGCTGCGTCGTCGTCGTCGTCCCCCTGGGATGTAACGACCTGCTTTGTCCAATAACACCAAAGATGGCTCCCACACTCAGTCTCAGATTGAGGCCACGGGGTCAAAAGTCAGTGTTTTGAGTTTCACCGAATCAGATCGAAGTCGTTTCTCCAGGGACGGTTCCCTGTGTGAGTGTGTGTTACTCTGTGTGTTACTCTCTGTGTGTGTGTGTGTGTGCTTCTTGGTTTTGTGATGTCGACTCACTCATAGTTCGTTTGCATGTCGCTGCCACAGAAGAAGCTCGGTGCAGAAGAGTGAGATCAGAGTTTATTTTAGTCCAGTGATCCGACTGTTTTATTAACGGGGGGAGAAGGTAACTGTTGTAGCTGCTCGCTCTGTCTCTGCCTGTTGTTTTCAGTATCATGGCTGCAGGTGATTCTCTCTCTTTCTCTCTCTCTTTCTCGTTTTTTTTGGCATTTATGAATCAGCCATTTTCAGCATGAGCTCACACACACCCAGTGGTGTATATATATTTGTGTGTATGTGTGTGTGTGTGTGTGTTTTCACAAGGTCACAAGAGGGGAGGAGGGGGGGGGGGGGCTGCAGAAGTGTAGGTATGAGGGAAGTCAAAGAGTGTGTTTCAAAGCTTTTCTAAATGTTTGGTCCCTTTTGCCCTGTGGGGTTTTTTTTATTTTTTATTTTGTTGCTATTTTCAATATAGGGCCCCGACAGGATTTTTTTTTTTTTTTTTGCTGCCCTCTTTTTTTTTTTTTTTTGAAGGCTCCTGTTACCATGGTTACTGCAACCCTGTGTAAAATACATGATGGTATAGTGAGTACAACCTTAAGTGGGAGCACACATTTCAGTAGTCATGGTTACAACAACCTCTAAAGGATGAATTATGTAACTGGTGTTGTGTGTTTCGGACCAGATAGTCACCAGCAAGGCAGAGAGGAGGGGCCAACTCACAGCTGCAGATGTTTTTTTTTCTTTTTCCTTCTTTCTGTCTGGACACAAAGTCTGAACTTGTGTGTGCAATTAAGTTAAACTTCCCTAATCATTTGCAAAAAAACACTGAGTTCATGAAATTCATATGTTTGTCTTGTGAGGATTAACGGAGCGCAGCGAGAATCTCTCCTCCTCCTCTTTCTTCTGTGTTTCTGCAACATGTTTCATCATTGTCTTGATATCAAGTCTGGCTGCAGATGTTATGCAGCACCAGCTCTCCTCTGCAGCCTGCGTGTGTGCGTGTGTGTACGTGTGAGCGTGTGAGCGAGTGGGACTGCAGGTGTGTGTATATTTGATGATGTGTAAATATGTATATTTGCACGCATGGATGAACCTCACCTCACCGCCGCGCCCAATCGCTGCGTGTCCCCGAGGCCGTTGCCGTATCAACAGTCGTGATTCGAGGACACTGTGTGCAGCGGCAGGTCTTTATTTGCCTCTCATGTCAGTGTATGTTAATCTGGCGACTCTGACAAGCAGACTCCGCCGCTCAGTTTTATACGAATCTTTTACGAAAGCAAGTCTCGTTGATAACAAGAGTGATATTTATGCTGATTTAGCTCAAACAAACGTGTCTGTTCCCACCCCAAAAATACATTCAGAAATATGCAGCATAGAGAAAGATTCAACTTGTGTTTAGGTCAGATTTTTTTGGGGATTTATTTACATTTCAGCATGAAACCCTCATCAGAGCAAAAAAAACAAAAAAAACAGCTGCACTTTTACACCTGCAAGAAGATCCACAATGCAGGAGGTAAATGTAAGACAGGCAGGAAGAGAGGAGGGGAGAAAAAGCCATAATTATCCTGCTGCTGGAGGTGGCCTAACAATAAAGTGAAACTCTGGGTGCTAATAAGCTGCACAGACAACATATGGACTCATTGGTTCTCAAAACTCAGTAGGGAAAAGTTGTTACCAGTTTCCAAATGGTCCAAGTAGGCGATCACAGTTAGACACAGTGTCATTATTCGCTTCCTCATTACTGGGAATAACTTGGGTATCATTTGGCTGATTCGCGTTTTTCTGTTTTTTTTTTTAGTTGAAGTCGGTAAAATTCATGAGCTGGCGCTGACGATGAAACGTAGCTACACGTGTTGCACAGAGACAGCAGCTGGGTAATTACCGCTGCTGTTTTTAGTTGATGATGAATTAACTGGTGATCGTCAACCTGTGGATGAGGGGTTTTTGTGTTCCTTATTGCTGTGATATAAAAAGAAAAAAACCCTCTGTGCAGCTTTTCTTTTGCTACTCCCTGACAGATGTTGTCTTCACCTGGACGACCTGCTCATTTGGATGCATTTAATCTGCTCTTTAACATCACTGTCTGACAAGTCAGCACTGAAACGTGTCTCGGGTTTGAAATCAAGGAAAAACATTTACACCGTCTGCTCTCTGTTTCTTTATTGTCCAACCTACTGGTTTCTTTTACTAACAGTCTCCTTGGGGTTATGCAACATCAAATTTATGCAAATACCAGAGAAGCAGTGTGGCTCTCTGGTTGGCTCAGTGCTTCATTAGACTTGAGCAGTGGATGTGTTTACAGACAGAAGGGGGAAATCATGCATGATATATGCAGAGCTGCATTGACTTCAACAGTTTTTAATATGGACCGTGTTAAAGCGTTGCATGTGCTCTGCATGTCTGAGGTTATTTATAGCCAAATATTCAAAGTGGCAGATCACCATTGTAAATAATGGGCAGAAAATGTATAGCTGTGGGTCTCTGTCCCTTGTGTTGATTTAATAGGGTTCAATGGGCCGTCATTGAGCCGACACCTCCCACAAGTGAACGTTTATAGACTCTCTGGGGTGAGATCCCAGTGGACAGGCTTTTATTATGTGCTCCATAGGCAAAATGGTTAGGTCTTCTAAAAAGGCATCGATGTTGCTTTACTTGAACAGTTTAGAGTCGATGAGGTCATTATACAGCTCCACATCCGAAACAGCCGCTCAACAGTCCTTATCTTAAAGGGATAGTTCAACATTTTGGCAAATTGGCCCATTGCCATAATCCCTATAGTCATAGTAGTAGGTTCGTTATCTTTAATTGTCGGTGCAAGCTATTTTTAGAACGGCGGAGCAGAGCCGCGAGCTGCTCAGAGCTACGCTATGGAGGCTCATGGGATTTCTTGGTTTCCCTCATCAAACTCATCAAATACACAATCCAACAACTCCAAAACGCTCTGGTTGACAAATTGTGACCTTCACCACACTATGAGATAATAACAGGACGTTACAAGACAGAGTTGTTTTAGAGGCAAATGCAGAGACTGCTTGCTAAAAAACTGTCCCCCGACGGGAACACGCATCAGCAGTTTTGCATGAATTTGCCTCTAAAACAACTCTGTCTCGTAACGTTCTGTTATTATCTCATAGCGTGGTGAATGTGCAGGTCACAACTTGTCCACCAGAGCGTTTTGGAGTTGTTGGATTGTGTATTTGATGAGTTTGATGAGGGAAACCAAGAAATCCCATTAGCCTCCATAGCGTAGCTCTGAGCAGCTCACGGCTCTGCTCCGCCGTTCTAAAAATAGCTTGCACCGACAATTATGACTATAGGGATTATGGCAATGGCCAATTTGCCAAAATGTTGAACTATCCCTTTAAAAGGTTTAGTATGTAGTATGTATGTGTTTCTCTGGAGGATGAACTTGGTCTAACCACTGTGAAAAGGATAATGCCTGAATTGCACTACTACGGTGGCCCTGAAGGCTCAACCCGCCGCAGCAAATAGACAAAACACAAACTCACTGATAAAACATCTTCATTGATCTGACAACACACACACGCGCTACAAACACAACACAGACGACAGTGGACGTGTTTCCAGAGCAGAGGCACTAAAATGTTGTTTCAATTTTGTGACTTTTGAAGTTAAAAACACTGGACAACAAGCGCACAATGATAATATATATTAGTTTAGATGTATTATAATGTTAGTGCATCCCATGTTTGTGTATTTTGATGTGTTGTGAGCATTTGCAGCACTTTTGCTGTCAAACCGATGGAGATGTTTTCTTTTGCATGTGTGTTTTTCATAAGCGGCGGTGTGTTGAGCTCTCGGCGTACATTACAGAGATTTTAGCTTTTGCAATTGACATTCAAATGTCAGAGGATCAGAGTTACCTTGACTGTGAAAACATAAAGATGAAAACATCTGCACACTGACTTTTTTATTTTCGTTGGCAGGAAATTGAAAATACAGGCTGGAAAATCAAGACTGAATCAAAAAATAGAGCAATAAGACTTACCGTAGATTTCAATATTGTAGCCTAGTTCATTTAATATTCAATATTCCTTTTGTTCCTGTTGTCACTGCTGATCAGCTGTTGATAGGTTAGAAACAATGTTAATAAATAATGTAAATAATGCTGCAAAAAAACAACTCAACGCGATTAACACATTTTTTTTTCCATAAATGGGCTAAAATACTGTAGGTTCAACAGTGGGTATGGTCCTTGAATACATCACCAAAGAACAGGTGGGAGGCCTGTCACTGTCGGAGCGAGACAGCCAGATGTTATATAGATATATATATATATATATATGTGTGTGTGTGTGTGTGTGTGTGTGTGTGTGTGTGTGTGTGACCGCTGCGTGTCATGTAATTATTTTTAAGGTAACACATTGTTTCCTGATGTGTGATGCGAAGCTGTTAATTGGAGATTTTTTTTAAACCTCCTCCTGCAAAAACATCCGCTCCGACCTCCTGGAGAAACGATGCGTTCATGACTCAGTCAGGAGGCGCCTCCTTTAGCTTCAGATGTGCGCTCACACATCGGGCCTCAGAGACAGAAACCATTATATTCTGAATTCAACCTGCGCTGCGATGTTGGTCCTCTGACCCGCGGATCACAGGAAATAAACGCAGGGTGACGAATCAATTCTTTTCTCATCCACGCTGTATCCTCTCTGTGTTTTTCTTGTTCGCTCTTCCTCCACTTCTGCTTGTCTCTTTGCTCCACAACCCCTGTCCATCTCTCACCGCTGCATCTTCAGCATCTTCCCTCTATTTTCTTCGCCCATGTTACGTGTCAGTTTGTTTCCTCCCTCTGCTTTAGAGGCACCTGACTCTTTAACGCTTTTGTTTCTAGGGCTTTTTTTCCCTTCTTCTTTCATTTATCTCATCTCCTTTCGCTCCTTCATTTCTCTTTCAGCTAATGGTTTTGTGTGCTTGTGTTGTTGTGTGTTTTCCTGGCGATGTCTCAATCTCACATTCATTTGAGTCAGTAACCTCACTTTGTTCGTTCTTATTAATCCCCCAAGTCTTAACAAAGACAAATCCTCTCCTTCACTTTCTCTCAGCCTCTGTGCACAGATAAGTTTTCAAATTATCTTTTCCTTCTCGGATCATCTTTTTTTTTTTTTTCCCACAATGCCATCTTTCTAATCTCACTCCTGCTCTTACCTCTTGTGTTTTACAGCTCACCTGATCACTCCCTCACTATTTCCGTCTGTCTGACTCTCGCTATGTTTCTCTCTCACAGCGATATGTGCTCATTAGTCTTAGTTGTCAATATGCCTGGTCTGGTATTAGATCTGTTTTATTTTCCTGGTTACATAAGAGAGGTCTGTAGCTTTTTTTTTCTTGTTCTAATTTTAGTTTTTTCTCTTTCTCTATCTTTTTTCTCATCAGTCAGCTCCTTTTTTTATGTTTTGTGTTTGTTTCATTGTATATTTTGTATGTGGACAATCCTCAGTGTTCAAAGGTTGTGTGTTAATATCTTTCTTGCTCTTAATTGCTGTAATTATGAATAACTAATTGTTTATTGATTTACTTTTACCTTTAATTTATTTTTATTGCAGTCCACATTAGTGCGGTCCACCACAGCTACTGCAGCTAAAGAGTCAGATATCACACGGCCAAAAGTATACGGACATGTGAAAAGTGATGAACGATAGCTAGATAGATAGATAGATAGATAGATAGATAGATAGATAGATAGATAGATAGATAGATAGATTACGGTATATATTGAGAGAGATGAAGCCTGCGAAAGAAAGAAAGAAAGAAAGAAAGAGTTGTTATATAGTGAAAACCACAGGAGGGATTGTTAAATACTGCTATTACTACTACTAAGATAGATAGATAGATAGATAGATAGATAGATAGATAGATAGATAGATAGATAGATAGATAGATAGATAGATAGATAGATAGATAGATAGATAGATAGATACTTTATTGGAAAACCACATACACATAAAAACACCATAGAGAGCGCACAATAAGAATAAAAAAGAGCACAATAGATCATAAAAATTGTAGCTATATGAATATTTATGTGATAATTGACCTTTTCTCCTAAAGATTTCTTACCAAGAATAAGATGAAAAGTTTGTAGCTACTGGTATGATAAATATGAAGCTCCATTCAGGATAAAGACTGGAAACAGTGGGGGAAAATAGCAGTTGCCAGGCAACCAGCACAGACTCAGGAGTCAGAAGAAGAAACCCCAATTTTATACTTTGAATATATAATTGATTATTGAACGTTAGAGAGCTGGTGGTGGTAGTCGTACTCCATCACCCCGGCTAGCTGTGTGCTAAGCTAAGCAGCTGCTGCCTCCAGCTACACATTCAACATGTCAGACGTCTCATTTGTCTCTGGGCAAGAAATCAAAGTGTGAGTTTTATTATGCAGCTAAATGTTTACATTGATCCGTCACAGAGCTGAGACACAGTTTAGGAAGTTTTTCTGTGTCAGACTTGAGAAAAAATAAATAAATAAATAAATTAAACTTTTCCTTATGGATGCTTTGTTCACAGGGGAGTTGCCTGAAACAGGAAACAGTCCTCCCTGAATTATTGCCACAAACTTTTTTCTTTTTTTTTCTCACCAGTGTCTAAAATATAATTGTAGCTGCAGTATGAAAATTGAAGAGCTCGGTCCAAACCACGAAAAACAGCCTCAGGCTAAAAGCAGAGAAAAGAAAATGGGCAGATACTTTTGTCCTTTTCATGTGCACCAGAGCTGAGTATGAGCATGTTTATTAATCCGTCCATGTGTGTGTGTCTGTGTGTGTCTGTGTGTGTGTGTGTGTGTGTGTGTGTGTGTGTGTGTGTGTGTGTGTTTTCATGCATTTTAACAGGACCCCCGGTAACAAACCAGGCAGCAGCCCCAGAGGTCAGACCCCGGACGAAACCGGACGCCGCCAGGACGCCAACTCCTCTGTCTCCGACTTGGCCAACTCAGTCACCAGCGACATGCTCATGGTAACGACACACAATCAACACGGCCCCCACGAGACACATTTTTATTGATACACCACTGACTCATCCGTGGTGTTTTCTGCGTTGCTGAACTCATCTATATAAAGAGTAGGAGGACCGCTGTCAGCAAAGCCTTTTAAATCATAATGGATGAGACGACTGAGAGGCTTGAATTGTGCTTCCACATCATCTTTCCTGATCTGAGATGAATGCTACATGCAAGAGAAGAGACAGAGAAGTGGAAGATGAGCCGGGGGAAGAATTTTAACGTGGAAAAAAACCTCCAACGAGGAGTTAGCACAAGCTTCTTTCTTTGTAATTAATTACTATTTTTAAACCCTGGTTATATTGGCTTAAATAAAACTTAGACAAAAAAAATAGCAGACGCTGTAAATTTAATTTAAAGTAGGTGTATGCAGGTGTATTTCTCTCCTGATACTCTCATCACCTCCTCCTCTGTGTGTGTTTGTGCTATATTTGGTGTTGATTTAACTAAGATTTATATTCATATCTCAAAGAGCAGAGTTTTCTCCAACAAACCTGTTTCACCTTTTTTCTTTAAATGCTAATTCCCTCGCAGAGTCTCCGACTGAGCAGCAGGTGTAGGAAGCTGAAACTAGAAACCTGATTATGAGCAGTTTGAAGACATCCCAACCATGTTGTCGGGGCGAATTAAAGCTTAATCTGCAGAGGAGGAGTTTGTTGTGTGTTGTGGTGGTCATGAGCTCCAAAGTCCAGCGGGTGCGTGTGTGGACCATGCGTGGTGATGTTTGATTGTCATGAAAATTGACATATCAAACGATGCTTGCCAGTATTGATCGATAGGTTACAGATACAGGTAATAGGCATTTAAGAGAGTAAACTGGCCCTTTGCCATAATCCCTATAGTTTCGTTAGGAGTTGTTTTTGAGGTAAATTCATGCAAAACCACTGATGTGCGTTCCCGTCTGGGGCAATTTTTCAGCAAACAGTCTCTGTATTTACCTCTAAAACAACTCTGTCTTGTAACGTTGTGTTATTATCTCATAGCGTGGTGAATGTGCAGGTCACAACTTGTCCACCAGAGTTGTTGAATTGTGTATTTGATGAGGGAAACCAAGAAATCCCATGAGCCTCCGTAGCGTAGCTCTGAGCAGCTCACGGCTCTTCTCTGCCATTCTAAAAACACCTTGCACCGTCAATTAAAGGTAACAAACCTACTGCTATGACTATAGGGATTATGGCAATGGGCCAATTTGCCAAAATGTTGAACTATGCCTTTATAGCTGTTGATGATGAAACCCAGGAAACAGTCGGGCAATATAAGTTGCACCTATCAATTGTAAGACAGAAGAATGAAATTCATTATGCACATTTTTTATGATCCTGAGAAATAACTTCTCATGTCTCTAACTATTCTTTGGTGTTGAGGAGGGGAAACATTTTTATGTACTAATGCCGTTTCATGGAGCTTATTACAAAACTGATTTATGTTTGTATAACCATACTTTCAATTGATCATTTATTGCATATTACTTTGTTTACCTAATATATATGGAAATTGATATAGGTAAACAAGTGTTACTTACTACCAGGGCCTGAAGTTAATTATTTTGGCCACCTGCCACAGTGGCTTTTTACGAGCCAAATTTTTGTGTGTGCCTAAAATAAAGGTGAACAACACAGAAAATGCATAAGCATGGTTCTTGAACTTGTTCAGAATACACATTGAAGTTCTGCCGAGTTATTAACCAACTTAATCTCACTATATAATGACTTAAAAGTGTATCTGACCTGGTAGGCATTTATAGAAAATAACAGAAATAGAAACAGCCAATCATCTCACTGAAAGTCTCCTCTCATTTATTTAGTTAAGATTGAACACTATTCATTAGTCATTGTTTGCCAGTGAAGTGAGTTGTTTCACTTATTTATAGCTGAGGTCATTTAACCAAGTTCGACATTATGTTGGATTTTTAGATATTAGACTTCTACCCATCACACCTACAATAATAACACTATATTCACCAAAGTAATTGCTAATAAAAAAGTGTATTGAGGTGATAAATTCATTAAGACAAACACTTAATCCAGCCAAAGGTATCTGGAGGAAAAATGTGTGCGCTATAAATTACTTCCAAGACTATCTGCTGTAAACATTCGTCATTATTTGCTGAGCTCCTGCCGTAAGTTTCCTCTTTGCTTTCACAATTGATAGAAAGGACGTCCAAAGCTACAAAAACAAGTCCCAGGTTGTGATAAAACCCTTTAAAAGTATTTTGTCTGAGTTGTTTACATGCATTTTGTCTGACACCTACAGCGTATAACACACTGTGTTGGTTCTGCAGGAGACGCTGAGAAAAGAAAAAGCCTACACACTTCAGTTTGGAAAGTCCTGTGAGAAATGTTTCCTCCTCCCCAAGTCTTTCATCACTCAAAAAGAGCCGTCCTCATCCCACTTAGCTCACCCACCTGTAGAGCATCGCAGCCAGTTGCCATACAGTATCTGGGCGAGCAGAAACATACAGTAATCATCACCCTGAAGTGAGGCACTGGGAGGGGAGGGGACATGCATGCGCCTTATTCAGCGAGGTTCGGTAATTAGCTGTGAAAGAACACACAGTGCTGTGGGTGCTGAGAGAATATGGCAGAGATGGGTATGAGCAGTGTGTAATTATGTGGGTCTCATGGCGTGTCTGAGGAATTCACAGTGGTGGTGCTTAATGATAATACTCATTCTGGGCAGTTTTGCCAAAGGCGTCTATATATTACACAACCCTCCTTTCATGCTGAAAATACCCATCCAGCACTTTTGAGCCACTTGTGTTCCTGTAGGAAAAAGCAATGACAGCTTACAGAAACTTTATCTACACACTGTATGAAGGGAAATGATGCGATGAAAATGACTCTGAACACCATATATATATAATAGGAGGATACATATACAGTATATTCTACCCTGTCAAGCTGCTCAGGTGATAAGGGTATGGGGAGGGGGACTGGGGTCTTATCAGTATGCACCCTGACACTGCTTTCATTTGTGTGATGCTCAACAGAGCCATGGGTAGTGTGGTGTGTCTGCCTCACACATTCACTGAGGTTTATATGCGCTTTATTATTATTATTATTATTATTATTATTATTATTGTTTCTTACCAGTGAGTTTTAGAAAATTGGTCACAGATGTGTTTTAATTTTCATAGAAAAACAATACCAAATGATTTTCTAAACAAGAGTAAAAAAAAACAACAAAAAAAGCTGTGGATTGATAGACATTGTGCCTGAGAACATTTTACAGTGTAGCAGCAGAGTTGTGTGTGTGTGTGTGTGGGGGGGGTATTTACTACTTACTTATTATGGGAACATGTCATGCACGTGCAACATGTGGCTCATTTTTGAGTTGTTAACCGTTGTTAACAGTTGTTGCACAGCGCTGGAGGTGAACGGCGCAGACGAATCAGCTGCGTCAGACTGTAATTGGATAAGTGACACATGACAACGGACTTATTGAGAGTGTTTTAAAAAAAAATCTTTAAACAAATAAGTAAAATCTTGGTTTATTTCTTTTTTTTTTCATTTCATACACAGGGCAACACATGGACAAGAAATCATGCCCAAATGGGCTCTAGTATGCACAGCTCCACTATTCTTTTATTTCCTGTCTCACATTATTGGACAAACTGATTAATCCAGGTGTGTCTGAGTAGTCACAATGGTCAGACGCACCTGGATTATAGTTTGTCCAATAATGTAAGACAGGAAATAAAAGAGCTGCCTTAAGTTCAGGGAGTAGTGGAGCTGTGCATAGAGCCCATGACAACCAACTTTTTATTTGCTCTCGTGAGGACGAGAGAGAGAAGTTGCCAGATATTGAGAGGCCAGTAAATAAACCATCACAGAGAGATGAATAAAAACATAAAGCTCATATAAACCTCTGTAAATACGGGGCTGTCTTATGATCCCTCCAGCACCAGATTTATCTTTTCAATTGTTGCTCACATCTGGCCATGTTTTATGCGCTAACAGAATTTGCATCTCCTGCACACAGGTTGTTTGGGTTCCTGAGAAAAAAAGAAATGAGAGTGGAGGATTTCAGAAGTGGATGAGAAGAGAGGACTCTAGGATTTTAAAAAAAAGAAAAGAAAAGAAAAGAAAAAAAGACAGGAGCGCCCAAATGCAGAAAATTGGGAAAAGCAATTTAGGCCAGCTGTTGGGCGGAGGGCTGCATAATGAGTGATCACACTCAGCATGGAGAATGAGGTTGAGCAGCACCATCAGAAATGTGTGGGAGAATATGGGATTGGATATTAAATTTCTGGAACCGCTCCTTGAGTAATGCCTCCAGCTCTTTCCCCCATCAGATAGCACTTTTTAACTGGATTTCTGTCCCTCCTCCCAAGCCACGGCCTCATCAGTCAGAGGGTCCGTCTGCCAACAGATAATCTGCCTCTCATCTCCACACACAGCCACGGACGCTGTGTGTCCCCGCTGCACGGCGGACAGCAGCCCTGAGACGAAGCGTTAAGCCGGTTTTGCCTGTGAGGAGGATCTGTGTGTGTTTTTTATGTGGAGGTGTAGAATTAGTGCCCCTTGTGGTTTGGAGTCCAAGTTCCCCCCCTTTAGTGAGATATGTGATATCACCTGTCAGCTCGCCTCAAAGTGTTTTATCTGTGTGTGAACACGCTGTGAACGTGGCCGAGCTTGACCCTGTGGTCTCGTGGCAGCGGTGCTCTTCTCATGGGACTGCACCGTGGATACGTTTAGACACTTCGTTGCAGATTACGTGTGTAGACCTGAAATATCTGGTGTTGAGGGTGTTTTTTTTTGTCGTGATGATTTTTCGTGGTTGATTCAACTTTCATGGTGGAAACTCAAGCTTAAAGTTCACTTATACCTACGGTGGCCCTGAGAGCTCAACTCACAGCAACTCAAGAGAGCACATGCAAAGACACAAACGCACTACAAATTCAGAAAACTATTTCATGAATTTGCATGTTTCATGTTTGCAATGCATGCTTTTCAAAATCCATATCACTTGCAAATACACAAACGTGCTGCAAAAAACTCGGACTAACGCTAAACCAGCAGCATATATGTACCATAATATCTAAATTACGTGGCATTGGCATCATAATCTAAACACAACTAGCAGGCAGCCATTTTCATAACTTCTGAAGTCAAGACAAAAGTGCACCGCACAGTCTGTCACTTTTTTGTGTACCAGGAAACACTTCCTTTATGTGATGAGTTTTTGTAAACACATGCTTTGACAAATTGGTGAAGTTGTTTGCTGAATTTGTAGCACCTTTGTGTCTTTGCATGTGTGTTACTGTGGTGTTGTGTGTTAAACTCTCAGGGCCACCGTACTTAGTGTATCTGTTATTTTCGAATCTTGTTCTTACAGTCACTCGAACTTTCCACGTCTCTGTGGAGCTTTTCTCGTTCCCTCGTTTGCTGTAGTAGGAGACCAGACCTTCAGTCATTTAACCAGCAGTGAGCCGTTAATTGAGATTTCAGACGCTTATGAATCATCATCACTCTGAGTCTACTACACACACACATTTACACACAGACAGATGTGTTGTTACACAACAGTGATTTATCGCATCAACACGCAACACGTTTCAACGTGGGATTGTAGTTTGATGTCAGACAGTAATTACAGTGCACTGTGTAGTAAATAGAAAGCGATCTTTGGCTCGGCCCTGGACGTTATGTTCGCTCACTGAACTATTACACTAAGTCGACACGGAGCTGCTAAGAATCAGATGTTCAAATTTAAACGTCTACACCTTAATAAAACAGAGGAAACTCTGTCTGCTGATTTCAAATAGTTTTGTCAAGAACTTTGTGGTGATTTTTATTGTTTTGTGTTGGTTTTTCACAATGAAATGAAATAATCAATGCAAACTAATTTCAAATGAATATGAAATATATCAGCCTTGAAGTGTGAGAGGAGGAGAACCTGCAATACTCTTTATGTACCAAATGAACAACAACAAAATATTGAATCTCACTGCAAAATAAACCAAAACTAATGAGAAACTCAACATCATGTGCTTTTATAACAATATAGCTAAAACATTTCAACCCCTGTGTGTCTCTTAGTTGTCTCCAGGTTCGGAGGAGGACGACCACGAGGGTCCAGTGTGCGAGAAGCTGGGTCGTATTCAGTTCAGTGTTGGATACAGTTTTCAGGACTCCACCCTCACCGTCAAAATACTCAAAGGCCAGGATTTGCCTGCGAAGGACTTCTCCGGCACCTCCGACCCGTTTGTCAAACTCTACCTGCTGCCGGACAAGAAGCACAAACTGGAGACCAAAGTGAAGAGGAAGAATCTAAACCCCCACTGGAACGAGACCTTCCTGTTTGAAGGTTCGGCTTTGTTACAGTCCACAAAACACACATTTAAAGGGATAGTTAAACATTTTGGCAAATTGGCCCATTGCCATAATCCCTATAGTCATAGCAGTAGGTTTGTTACCTTTAATTGTCAGTGTAAGCTGTTTTTAGAACGGCGGAGCAGAGCTGCGAGCTGCTCAGAGCTACGCTATGGAGGCTCATGGGATTTCTTGGTTTCCCTCATCAAACTCATCAAATACACAATACAACAACTGCAAAACGCTCTGGTGGACAAGTTGTGACCTGCACATTCACCACGCTATGAGATAATAACAGAACGTTACGAGACAGAGTTGTTTTAGAGGTAAATGCAGAGACTGCTTGCTGAAAAACTGCCCCTGAAGGCAACATGCATCAGCGGTTTTGCATGAATTTGCCTCTAAAACAACTCTGTCTCGTAACGTTCTGTTATTATCTCATAGCGTGGTGAATGTGCAGGTCACAACTTGTCCACCAGAGCGTTTTGCAGTTGTTGTATGAGGGAAACCAAGAAATCCCATTAGCCTCTGTAGCGTAGCTCTGAGCAGCTCACAGCTCTGCTCCGCCACTCTAAAAATAGCTTGCACTGACATATAAAGATAACAAACCTACTGCTAAGACTATAGGGATTATGGCAATGGGCCAATTTGCCAACATATTGAACTATCCCTTTAAGTAAGTAGCAGTTTCTTTTCTTTGTGCATCACTGTGACTTTCTGGGCCTGTGCTCCTTTTCCTCCCAGGGTTTCCCTATGAGAAGGTGGTCCAGAGGACTCTGTACCTGCAGGTCCTCGACTACGACCGCTTCAGCAGGAACGACCCCATCGGAGAGGTGTCCATCCCCCTCAACAAGCTGGACCTGGCCAACATGCAGACTTTCTGGAAGGAGCTGAAACCATGTAGCGATGGCAGTGTGAGTGAAAAGGGAAAGGGAAAGGGAGGTGGAGGGAAGAAGAGAGGAGCAGGGAGGAGATGGAGGAGGAGGGGAAAGAGGCGATGGGACAGAATGTAACGGCGGTGTGGTGATGTCATTCCTGGCTGCCGTGACGCTCCCGGGGGAAAAGTGGCAGCGTGCTTCTGGTGGGAGAAGAGATAGAAGAGAGAGAGAGGGGGGGGGTATGGAGATCCTGACAGGTAGACGGAGAGAGAGACCACAGGCAGCCAGAGGAGGAGACAGAAACACACAGCGAGCAAGAGAAGGGAAAACAGTGTGAAAACGGGATGAAAAAGTAAATAATTCACTGTTGCGTTGTGTTGTGTTCTGGTTGTGTGTCTGGTTTCCTCCAGGGGAGTCGAGGGGATCTGCTGGTGTCTCTGTGCTACAACCCCACAGCCAACACCATCACTGTGAGCATCATCAAAGCCCGCAACCTCAAAGCCATGGACATCGGAGGCACTTCTGGTATATAGATGCTCCTTCATCTCCTGTGTCCTTTTGCCTGTGTCGCCCTTCTGCACCATCATCATCATCGCTGCTCCTAAATAAAATAAAAACCAGAGCAGAGAAATTCACCTCTAGAAAACGACATGAATAATAATAGCACACAAACGCATAACATAACGTTGCATTATATAGTAAAAAAGGGGGGCGGGTGAGGGGGGGGATTGTATTGTAAACAGCATAGTAACAAGTGTTTTTTTTTTTCTCTCTTCAACAGACCCTTATGTAAAAGTGTGGTTGATGCACAAGGACAAGCGCGTGGAGAAGAAGAAGACGGTGGTAATGAAGCGCTGTCTGAACCCGGTTTTCAACGAGTCCTTCCCCTTTGACGTGCCTGCCCACGTGCTGAGGGAGACCACCATAATTATCACCGTCATGGACAAGGACAGACTCAGTCGCAATGATGTCATTGGAAAGGTAACCTCCTACCTCCTCCTCATCTTTTTCTTCTCCTCCTCCTCCTTCTTTCTTTCTTTCTACCTCTCCTCCTCCTCCTCTTCCTCCTCCTCCTTATTCTCCTCCTCTGTGTTTTTCTCTGACTCTGTGACAGACCATCAGCAGCTGGTTACTCAGACTCAGTCTCTATCGCCCCCTGCTGGGACACACAGACCAAGGGGCTGTGGTCAAAAAGTAAAGACACACAAAAAAAAAAATCAATCTCTTTTCCAAACCACTTTTTCCTGACCTCAGAGGAAAATGTCATAAGGTCGAGGAAAAGACGACCACGGTGGTGCAGAGAAAAAAAACCCGACCGCACCTCCACTGGGGCGCAGGATTTATTCGACAAATATTCTTCTACCGGCCTCAAAAATCAACAAGATTGAAATGTTGAAATAAGAGCATGAAAGGAATGAGCAAGTAGAGAAAGTGGACGACTCTGAATGAAAATAAGGGACTGAGCAAGGTCATCAGGAGAAATGAGATTCAGACATGAGTTTATAGAGTTCCCTGTATCTGATATTTCTTTTCCAAAGGATGCAGACATGTGATTACTGTAATAAAGAAGCTATTAAGACCAGCTGCTGTTGGCCACGCCCCCACGGGAAGTTTATATCATTTCCTACCGATGGTGCAGCTTGTAAAGAGGCCCAACACTTGAACGTGCTGCTGCTGAGAAATAAACTGTCGCCTTGTTGAATGAAGAGGTTTTTGATAAAGACGACAACCTTGATGTACAAAGCCGTTACACTTCTAATTATTCCTCTGGATGTTTGCGGGAATAAAACAGTGTAACTCGATGCTAATGATGAAGAACAGAGGAACAAGTTCTCAGAGTTATTTTATCCTTCACACACAGACACTCAGAGCTGTGAATGGTGACTTGTAGACGTCTTTTTGTGACTTTCTACCGACTACAAAGGCCGTGGCTACGCTAGCTTAACATTTAATTTGTATTAATCCATTTGAAGTGTATCTGCTTAACACTGTCTCTGCTTCAGCTATAATTTGGGCAAATTACAGAGTTGTTTTTTTAGGAAAACTTCCCAGGAAATTATTTAGATGTTACACACCCAATCAAATTGGAGCTTTGCCTCGGTTTTCTGGTACTTTGTTACTTCCTCCACATTAATTTTGTGCCATTACTGATATGACAGTGCTCATCCCAGCTCTAACTAGTCCTACAGGCTTGTGCATAGTGACTGGCTTTTGTTTAATTTCAAAACCAAATGCACACTTCTCTACAAGCACAGACGTGTAATATGAGAATATAATCACTTCCCTGAAGACTTAACACGAGTCATAAATTTATAATTTCTGTTTAAAGCGCTGAAAAATATCCCAACGCTCAAATCAGACACAGTGAGATTTGTTTTTCAGACTCAATGCGCTGCACAGACGAGCTACTACAGTATACATTATGTCATACATATAGCTGCATCTACATTAACTACACTAACATTACACAACATTAACACTGTGTTTATTATCTACTTCTATCATCTGCCTACACACAGCAGTTATAACGTGCTGCCTATTGTATCAAACATGGTTTGATACAATTTAGTTATGACATGAGCACTATACTTGAGCAGTTTCCTGTGACATGACCAGATGTGGAGTTTGTCTCTACATGAGAATTAAACACTTGGTGTTTGATCTTCATTAGTGTCAGCATCAGCCTTTCTCAGAGTGTCTCACTAAGTCACATCTCCTCCTGTTCTTCCCTGGATTTGAGTTTAATTCTGATTAGACCGGCTTAGCAGAGCGAAAACTCAAGACCGACACTGAGCTGCTTCTTTACTTTTAATACCCCACTGTTTTTTGTTTTTTTGAACACTTTATTTATAAAGCTTTGAAGTTTAAACCACATATAGAACAACAAAGACAATATACAATGAAACAAAAAGAACAGAACAAAACAAAACAAAACAAACTGCCAGTCCACGGAGATATAAACATGTAAAAGTTACAGTTTGGAAAGTCAGCTCACACACTGAATCAAAAGTATACAGCTAGACTTTAAAGTCCAAGACAGAGTCCAAAGAGCCAGGTCCAAATGAAGACAAGGAGACTGGAAGCTTGGCTGTGCAAAGCCCAATGCAGACAGTACAAAACGAAATGAGACAGAATAATAGTGTCCAGTGTAACTAGTCACTTTGAATATACTCAATAAAGAGTCCCCAGACATCAAGGAACTTGTGATGAGTGTCTGACAGAGTATATCGAATTTCTTCCAGGTAAATACAAGAAACCATATCGTTCAACCAATCCTTAAAACAGGGAGGAGAAACTGATTTCCAATCTCTAAGAATAACTTGTTTTGCCACGACCATACCAAACATAGCCCACTGTTTGTTTATACACAAATAACATCAATCTTTGAGTGATATTACACCGTGAGTTACACCGACTCTCTGTTTCTCCCCCAGATTTATCTTTCATGGAAGAGCGGCCCCGCAGAGGTGAAGCACTGGAAAGACATGATGGGTCGTCCTCGCGCCACCGTGGCCCAGTGGCACGCGCTCAAGGCCTGAGGCGACCCAGCAACCGACCGACCGACTGCCTCCAGTGTTTCTCCCCACAGAGTTCAGCGTCAGCCGCTCAGCCCCTTCCCCACATGCAACACACACACACTGACACATAACACACACCCACACACTGACACATAACACACACCCTTACTCCCTAACTGCAGCGTTGTGCTGCAGAAACTCTGTGTCATCTCTTTGTTCTCAGGCCTCTTTGATATCCCCTGCCCTCAGTCTTCGTGACACCCTTAAATTTCACCCTTGTCAAGCTCTGATTCCCACCCGACCTCCTCTCACCCCTTTTGTCTGAACTTAAATGTCTTTGATGTCTTTGCTCACTTCCTCCCTGTGCCCTATTTCTATGAGATTTGTTTTGTTTCTTTCTTATATAGTATATATATATATACCCTTTGGTCCTTCCTCCACTCCGTCGAGCATCCTCAGTGTTAAACGTCCGAGCAGTACCTCTTGCCGCCCGTCAGTACAAACAAAACTACCAACCAAAAATGGACGAGACTGATTTTCCAATCGTCCTGAGATGGGCTGCGTTCAAGCACGCACCTGAGTGTGAATGTTGCCGACCTGTGCAACCCATTTACCGCCCACATTCGGTGTTGCAGTGAGGAATCCTGCACTCTGCTCCTCGCCCCCTCCTCTGTTACTGTCACTATACCCCTCCTCCATCCCTTTTAAAAGGCCCCTTAAAAAAATAATACAAAAAAACACATCAGGAAGACCGACGCAGGCGATGGGATGGGAGAGCGACGGCCTGTATTTAAAGTGGAATCGAACTGGAACTGGACCCTGTCACTCAGCTCATGTTTGATCTTTTTCACTTTTCACTCTTTCTCTGGCACCACTGTAATAATTCTCCCTTGGCTGGAAAACCTTTGTTGTCTGTGCGTGCTGTGGGTGATGTGGTGTAACCCCAAATGAAGTCCCTCAACAACAACAACAACAACAAAAGAAGAAAAAAGAAAAAAAAAAGAAGATATGAACATGATCGTTTGTCCGGTCGGGCAAGTGTCAAAAAACAACCACAAAAAAAAAAAACATTCTTTCCTGTTTTCTTGGAAAAGAAATCTTGATGGACAGAAAAAAAAGAGTAAAGTGATTAATGTTGTGTTTTATTTTTTGTTTTTCAAAAGAACTTAAAGAATCAACCTGTTCTTCCAGACAGAAAAATAAGCAAAAAGCTTAAAAAGCCGACTTCCAGCTGAGTGGAAGTGTGGGTTAGTGGGCGTGTGCATGTGTGTCGGTGTTTGTTTGTGTGTGTGTGTGTGTGTGTGTGTCCGAGGGAGTATTTTGGACTTGTTGAAAATAGCATCGCCCTTGAAAACAAAGGTTAAAAAAAAAAAAAGAAAATGTTTGTAACGTTTGTGTGTTGACGTTCGTTAAAGACACGGGGAGGTCACGTCACGAAGGTGTTAGAGTCAGTCCACCTAAGATTACAAACTTGTATGTTTTCAATGCACCATCAGTGGTATCAAACCACACACACACACACACACACAGTTTCAGTGTGTTGTGTCGTGTCTTGTGGGTTTCAGCCTCTGAAATCGCCCAAATACAAAGTTGATCACAAGGATTTCATTGTGGTGCTCACTGCATTTGAAATAGTTTTGTTTTTCCCAGAAATAACGCTCTGGACGATCCACAAATGGCAACCTAACCTGAGTATCCAGTGTATTTTTTTGCAAAAGTACTTTCTTTTTATTATCATTATGGTATTTTTGTGCACTAACTGTGGACTTTGAGTTTTCTTCACTTTTTTCTATGAGGTTAAGAATGAACTCTTGCTTTTTTATGAATTGAACTGAAGATATGTAAACAGAATCAGATGTAGATGAATTACTTTATACTGTACTATCCCCCTTGTCTTTCAGCTGCATTGATCCGTGCATTAACCCTGGGACAGGAACAGACATTACAGTCGTTTCTTTTCTTGTTTTTATTCTCATTGTCACAGAGACAGGACGATGTTGGACCTGGTTTTTGTGCCGTGTGTTGTCGTTGTTGGTTGGTCGGTTTCTGAGTTAAATACAGGTCAGTCTTCCAGTTGTTGTTGTTAGCTTCACTGCCTGAGTGTGACCTCCCCCGCGTGTTCAGAGGATGAATGGAAACAAATCAGAGTAATAATATCTGGGGGGGCGGGGGGGGGGAGTCTTTCTACATTCCACTGTTCGTTTTTGTCTACTGGATGTGTGTGTGTGTGTGTGTGTGTGTGTGTGTGTATGCCTGAGTGTGTGTTTGTGTGTTTGCACTGTGGCTGAGTGTCAATATTGAACTTCAGTTTGTGTGATTGTGTTTACCGTGAGTCCCTGTGCGTGTGCGTGCATGTGTGTGTGTGTGTGTGTATGTGTGTGTTTTATCTGCACTGAGTTCTATTTTGCCAGTTTAATACAGAACAACATTGTTTACCGTTTTTATTCTGTATGAAAACAATCCAGATGTACAAAGAAATATGTTTTTTTAAAAAGGTGTCACTTCTTTGAGAATCACTGCACTTGTTGACGACGATGCTGGAACAAACCTCTCTTCATTAGAGCAGCAGGGTCATTATCCTCATGTGTGCTTCGGAGGGAAACGTTTGGGTTCAGGGATGAGGAGGGAGAAAACCTGAAACACACACACACATACGTATACAGATCTGGAAAAAATTAAGAGACCACTTCAAAACTTTTTTATTTTATTTAACCTTTATTTACCCAGGCAAGCAGATTAAGACATATACATAGACTGTATGCTTCAAAATGATCAGTTCCTCTGGTTTTACTATTCATAGGTATGTGTTTGAGTAAAATGAACACTTTTGTTTCCTTCTATAGCCTACTGACAAAATTTCTCCCAAATTGGACATAAAAATATTGTCATTTAGAGCATTTATTTGCAGAAAATGGCAACAGGTCAAAATAACAATTTTTTTTTTTGGTGTTTTCAGACCTTGTATAATGCAAAGAAAACCAACTTCATTTTCATTTTAAAACAACACAACACTACTTTTTAAAGTCAGGAACAGTTTAGAAATCAAAATTGGTGAAATAATCCCAATTTTTAATCACAGCAGTGTTTTTTTATTTATTTATAATCTTTCTTCCTCATTAAATATGATTTGGTTCAGGCGATCAGCTAAGTAGAGTGAGGTGTGCTTGTGTTGAAATTCAATAGGCACTGGAATCGATGGCTGCCATACATGTAGAGATAAGGCTGATTTATTAAGAACATTTTGGAGTGGTCTCTTTATTTTTTTCTAGAGCTGTATATACACACATATATACTTGGGCTCCAAGTGAAGGTCAAAAGGAAAAACGTCACAAAGCAGCTTCACCACCATCACCCGAGGTACAACCCTGTTTTATTTCTCCCTCCGTCTCGTGCAGCAGATTCTGAGTTCAGGCAGAAGCAGCCAGCGACATTTTGTCCTTCCTGTCCTTCCTTTCTCTCTCTCTCTGGTCCGACCTGATTCGCCGAGAAGGCCCCACTAATGAACATGAAGGGTGGCTCAGGCTCCCTAAACCCCCCCCCCCCCCACCAACAGCCCGCAGCCCCCCTTAATAAACACCCCTGTTGTGCACACATGCTTTCTGGCACAAAGTGTTCAGTGTGTGCCTTATGAACCCCGCCACGCCTTGCTCTTCACCATATGCGCTCCCTCTCCAAGTGTCAGTGAGGGAGGAGGAGGAGGAGGAGTAGAGGGAGAGGAGAGGGAGAGGGAGAGGGAGAGGGAGAGAGGGGGAAAAAAGGTGATAATCATCGCCCCTCTGCATCACCGTTAGCTACGTACGTCTCAGGTCAGAGCAGAGCAATCGGAGCATCCCAAAATAACCAGGAACACCGTCATCTGTCTGTCCTAAACAAGGCATTATATTTATTGTGAGTGCTGCTGTGCTGACAACGCGTTACATTCCAGAGGCTTTAGTGAAAGTCACTTACTTCAAGCAATGATGCAACTTAAATATATATTTGGTTGAATTATATCAGTCAGGGTTTGGTATATTATTTTAAGTTTGAAGAAATGGAGCCAGAACCGTCTCGTCTATCTCTCTCTCTCTCTGCTCCGCTCTGTTCTCCACTGACCCAAACAACCAACCACACACTTTGGTAAATAATATCAGTCGACAAGCTCACATTTCTGATTTTAGGGCATTCTGCTTGAGACCAAGAGAGGTTAACCAGCAACATTTTAATTTATATACTGTACAAATGATTGTGAAGTGTCCTGTATGGGGGAAAAAAAACAAAAACAGAAAAAAAAGTCATCTGTATTTACTGGGGTTGTTGATATCTGTCTGTTATTGGTATCACTCAGCCCCTCTCTCTCTCTTTCTCTCTTTCTTTCTCTTTCTCTATCTCTCTCACTCCCTCTTCTCTTTGTAGTCACACATCCGTGGGGTGCACAATGTTAAATATCAACCATTTATTTTTTTGAAATCTGTACAGTGTATATAAAAATATAAATGTGTATATAAAACAAAGATACTTCTGGTCTGGTATTGTTATGAGTTTTTCCCACCAGCTTGTTTTGCATCAGTTCAAACATTTATCACATTCATCAAGTTCACACAAATCAACATCCTTTACTTTCAGTATTAGTTCCTCGCATTCATGTATAAAAGGTGTAAATGTTCCTTTAACCCTCCTGCTGTCCTCCTGGGTCAAGGAAGAAAGGAAGGAAGGACAAAAGGAAGGAAGGAAGGAAGGAAGGAAGGAAGGACAAAGGGAAAGATGGGAGAAAGATAGAAGGAGGGAGGGAACAGATTGGGTCAAAAAGGAAGGAAAAATTAAGGACGAAGGGAACAAGGAAGGGAAAAAGGATTGTGGAAAGAAGGAAGGAAAGAAAGATGGAGGGAGGGAACAGATTTGTTCAAGAAAGGAAGAAAAAGGAAGAAAGAAGAAAGGGAGGGAGGGAAAAAGGATTGTCGAAAGAAGGAAGAGAAAAAGGAAGGAAAGAAAGAAAGATGGAGGGAGGGAACAGATTTGTTCAAGGAAGGAAGGAGGGAAAAGGGAAGGAAAGGAAAGAAACACGGAGGGATAGGGAACAGATGAGGTCAATTGGATCAAAAGGGAAGGAAGGAAGGGAAAAAGGATTGTGGAAAGAAGGAAGGGAAAAGGAAGGAAAGAAAGATGGAGGGAGGGAACAGATTTGTTCAAGAAAGGAAGAAAAAGGAAGAAAGGGAGGGAGGGAAAAAGGATTGTCGAAAGAAGGAAGGGAAAAAGGAAGGAAAGAAAGACGGAGGGAGGGAACAGATTTGTTCAAGGAAGGAAGGAGGGAAAAGGGAAGAAAAGGAAAGAAACACGGAGGGATAGGGAACAGATGAGGTCAATTGGATCAAAAGGGAAGGAAGGAAGGGAAAAAGGGATTGTGGAAAGAAGGAAGGGAGAAAGGAAGGAGAGAAGGAAGGGAACAGATTGAGTCAATTTGACCCAGAAGGAAAACAGGAAATGCACCTTTAAATAGGTGGAGCTGCTGTAGTTTTAACTACACTTACGTATTTCAGTTGAGTGATTCACAGCCACAGCATGAATCTGAGAGGTTGTTATATGATTATTTATTTATTTATTTATTTTCAGGCTTTTCTTTAACTTTTTTTTTTTTTTTAACTTTCAAAAATGACTCATTCTGTAAATTCAAACTCATTCTACGTATAAAAGATTTCAGCTGCAGCCAGGGAAGAGGTTTTATAACAGGTCACAAACCAAAAAAACAAAAAACAAAAACTCCTGTTTAATCTTAATTAGTGTGTGATATTGTCTGTGTGGAAGTGTTACAAATAATTACAGGTGTTAAATATATCTTGAATACAACGTGCAATATTTAAAGTATAGTGGAGTAGAAGCACAAGGCAAAATCATAAGATGGAAAATATCCAAGCAGTTAAAAAAAAACAAAAAAAAAACACAGGCGTCAGTCACACCTTCACAGCTGGATTAGGTGCAGATTTCAGTGAAGTAACTAATTTCACAGAGACTTGCTGCGAGCTCACTGTCAATCCCAGTCTGATTTGTGGTGTTGATATGAAGAGCTGCACAGACACAGATGGAAATACAACCACCACGTTTCCCTCTCCTATTTCTAGATATATATATATATATAGGATTTAATTTTTAAAGGCTAATTAACATGGATCTTTAGATTTTTGCGTCTGATCTCTGGAGTTAAGTAGCCTAGTCTGCGCTCTGCCTCCTACACACCACGCTTCACTGCTTCTCCAACACATGATAACATCTAAGAGAAGAAAAAAAAGCTGTGAGCGTATGTAATGTTGAGGAAGGTGCATGTTTTATTTAAGCAACTCATCTCACACACTTTCATCCACAACGTTAAACCTTCTTCTTTTACTTTGGAGCAGCTTCTCTCCCTTTGTGTGCTCCTTATGATCACGACTCTCCAGCAGCAGCAGCAGCAGCAGCAGACATGGGAAGGCAAGATGAAGGCTACAGGGACGCTGGTGGAGGAGGTGGAGGTGGAGGAAGAGGAGGAGGAAGAGAGGAGGAAACATGAGAACATGAGATTGAAATTCCAGGGGAGCGGAGGGTGACGACAGTGGCTGTGGATAAAAACACAGAACTGTCACGACACGAGAAGCAGCAGTGGAGGATGACAGGAGCGCCGGGCTACAGATAGGCTCAGTGGGTGTGCGTAGGCAACTGATGAATACACACTTTAAACAAGCCTCAGAGCAATAATGCAGAGAATTGTGCTTCCCGCAGCACGTGGGATCCACAGGTGGCATCTTCCCTTTCTCCTTTTTTTTTTCTTCCTAGAGGCAGGGAATTGTTGAAGTCCATTCACTTGCTGTCGAATAAAATCTGCAGGATATTTACACAACCACGGCGGGGTGGCAGAATTTGATTAAAACCCTTAAATTATATAATGATAATAGTCTTTATTTATAGAGCACTTTCATAACATCAAGAGACACATAAAAGTGAGTGTACATCAGGGCCGTTGTATAGGGGAGAAAGGTGATGATAACTCTAGGGGCCCAGCGCCCACAGTGGGGCCCACAAAAAAACCCAGTAGTCTAATCTTTGTATGACTGAATTATTCTGCATAAGACCCTGCAATATGGCGTCATAGTAATGCTGCATTACCATCAAAACAAAGTAGGCTAAATAAAAATAATACATACGTAGTCTAAGAAAAAGGAAAAAGGAAAAGTCAGGGGCCCACTTTGGTATTCTTTCAGGGGGCCCAGAATTCTTAGCAACGGCCCTGGTGTACATGCATACAAACATACATGCATATAACTCTTACACTCAGCGGAGGAAAACCGCAGGAGCAGAGTCAATTGGGTTTTTTTTTAAAGAAGAGATAAAGATGTGATAAAGTGTTAAGACAGGATGTGGAAACTGTCCGAGCTGATGCTCAGCAGGAGTCAGGACTTCAGAGGCTCCGTCGGCCTTTGTTTTTAACCTGGACTCTGGGCCGGTGAGAAGGCCCGAGACCTGCAGAGCTGAGGGGGAGAGGAGCTCAGTTATGACCTCTGAGGGTTTTCACAGCCATGAATGTAATGAAAAGCCACTTTAAAATAGATTCTGAAAAGAGATGGGAAACCAGTGCAATGAGGGCAAGACTGGTGTGATGTGGTAACACCGCTCCGTTTCGGTTTGAACTCTTGCTGCTGAGTTTTCTAATAGTTTGGAGATGTCCAACATTTTACAGTAATCAAAGAGCCTGGATGGTTTTCTCAGTGTTGCTTGAAGACAGAAATGATCAGATTTTTTGGGAAATATTCCTCAGCTCATAGAAACATGACTGTACAATCGTCTGTACATGTTACTTTAAACTGAGGTCACAGTCCAGGATAACATGCAGGTGTTTTTTGTAGATCACTTTATGTTGGGAGTGAGGCTGTGTTTGTGTTGAATTCACGTGATCGTTAGAGAGTTAAAACCTATGCATCTTACTGTTGTAATAATAAATGTAACTAATCTTTTTAATGAAATATTGGATATTGGAAGAGAGAACATTCACCATCAACATTTAGACAGACAACAAAGACATCTGAGATGTACCGTGGCCATGAGAGCTCAATAAACTGCAATTTAAGAAAACACATGTATGTAGACACAAACATGCTATATGCAAAATTCTGCACAAACACAAATGAAGTGTTTCCAAAGACACAAAAAAGTGATGGACTTTGGGGCTCACTTTTGTTCAATGCCTCTTTACTTCTTGAAAGTAAAGTGAGTCTTTGGTTTATCATGACACATCACATCATTCAGATATGATTGCAAATACATACCGTTAGCTTTCCATTTGTCTTTAATCCGGTCCATCATGTGTCCCCTGAAACACCTCTGTCGTGTTGTTCGTTTATCTGCAAGTTTAATGAGTTTTTTGTTGTCAAATTGATGAAGTACTTTTCTAAATTTGTAGCACACTTTTATCTTTGCATGTGTTTTCTTAATATGATTTGAGCCCTCAGGGCCAGAAATGTGTCAAACTGGACACTGCTTTTGTATTTTATAAGTTTTTACATGTAAAATTGATAACTTAAAACTAACTCTCTTTAACTGTCAAAAAAAAAGTGAAATGTTCAAGGTATATCTTGTAAAAAAAAAAAAAAAAAGGAAAAAAAAGAAGAAGATATTTGCCAAAGAAATGTTAGGGGGTAAGAGAAATGAATTATGGAAAGTACATTGCGTGAATGAACTTTCCGACCCAGATTAAGGTATGTGGAGAGACAGATGGCGGTGGAGCAGAGCACACACAGAGGGGAACCCTTGTGACATCACCTCCGTCTATTTTAGGACGAGCTGACGACGTAAAAAAAGAAAAAAAGAAATCGAACCCTGGGATTCTTACTCAACACATTTTCCATTTAAAGTGATGAGAAATAAGAAAAACGCACATCTCTGTTTGCTTCGTATGTGTCAGACTGCCTCGTTTCTGCAACACCTATGTCGTCATGTGTGTGTGTACATTATGATTCACCGAGTGTACACAAGCTGGCTCGGCTCATCGTCTGTTTTGAGATTCTGTGCACATCTCCAGGACAGAGGGCAGAAACCCTCCCGCTCTCCGTACAAGGTTCCCCTGAACTGACATGACACACTGCCCGGCAAGACATCGACACACACACACACACACGCTGATCCAGTGCAGTGGTATCGATAAAATTGCAATACAAATCTGAATGTCTGTGAGCAGGGAATCTATGTAGCTTATCTGTCATACTTTGATTAATAAAAAACACACAATTCAAGGCATCATGTTGCAGAAACAGTCTAATGATTCTTTTTAGATTTTTTTTTTCTTGAAGCAGCTTGCACCTCAGTTTTCATCATCTCTGACTCGCTAAATAAAATGTGAGCTACAATGTGGATTAGAGGTGCAGGATTACAGGTGAGCCATTTCCCACAGAGACACCAAGATCAGCATGTGCTTCAGTTTTGTGTTTTTTTTTAGTAATTGAAAAGGAAGTAATCTGCTGCCATCTGGTGCCCACTAACACACACCGCAGCTGGTGTTATGTAACAAATAAACATAACTGTCAAACATGTTGTCGCGACCTTCTCCGCCCCCCAGTCATATGTCGGAAACAAACAACGAGGGCGAAGAAACAATCAAGGATCAACATTTATTAAATAACCCACACTGTCTGCAATAGGCACAATGATGTCTGTTTACACATCAGCTTGTATCCGTTAATGAAAGCTGGTAGCTCGCACACCGAGCAGTTTTAATTTACAGTCTTAAATCACATATTCACAATATTATTACCTGCAAAGTTTTTTCCTACACATCCCCCGAACATTGTGGTGCATCCATCTGTGTCTGATTCACATACGTTGCTTTTGCTGAATCAGTTGGACAGTGTTAGATGCGCCACAGTCTCCCAAATATTTTGCACATTTTGTACAGTTTTCCGTGCTTCGCTGAAGAAACACGGCAGATTTCTGAAGGATCTGGTGGGACACCGACATCCAGTCAGTCAGTCAGTCAGTCAGCGTCCCACCATAAACGAGTCTCTGAGAAGGTCCAGAGCAGCGTGCGCCTCACTGACTCTCCTTATCCAGGTACTCCAGATTGGGAGCGTCGAGCCTCTGTTCCTGGTTGCGGTTCTTTGTGAACTCCTTCAGCAGGTCCATGACCTCTCCCTGGTAAACCTCCGGAGTCGGCTGCGCTTCTGTGGGCAGAAAGAGATCACGTTTAATTATTTTCAGTTTTCAGCAGGTTATCTTCCTCAAATTATCTTTTTGCGATAATAATTTTTATAATTGAGATTATAGATTCTTTATTTGATGCAAGAGGATTAATCGTGAGACAGATCGCTGCAGAACAAGGAGCCCTTCTAACATCAGATTGGTGCGATGCTTCAGACATTATGATATTTTGCTTCTGGTGGTGATAAGAACCAAAATGCAAACTGTAATAACCTGATAATTTTTTGTCTAAGTAACATTTTTCTGCAGAAGTTTGTGGGGTTTTTTTTTACAGTAGTGAACTGGATGTGTTCAGGCTGTTGTCACACTCACTTTGTTTGTTTTTTTAGCTGTTATGCAAAATAAGAAATACAGAGCTGCAATTAATTTATAAGCAGAGCTCTTCATTATGTCAGAATGATTAGCCTTGATGCCAGTTAAAAAACATAACATAATAAACTTTATTTATTTATTTGTATTGCACCTATAATTGATGAGACATAATGTAATGTAACATAATATATTCGAACATAACATATTCGACTATAACATAACGTAACGTAACGTAACGTAATGTAACGTAACGTAACGTAACGTAATTAGGGCTGCCCCTGACCAAAGGTTTTCTTGGCCGACCAGTAGTTGTCATTTATGGCGATTAGTCGATTAATCGATATAATCGAATCAAATTTGACTTAATTTTGACAAGACACAGCTCCAAATGTTTGTTTTTTTCCTACGATCAAATCGACCAATGAAATTTTGGTCGGCTACTGTTTTTTTTGGTCAACTATTTGTGGGCAGCCCTAAACGTAATGTAACGTAAAGTAACATGACATAACGTAGCACAACGTAACATAACATAACATGGATTGCAATGCAGTAAGTGTGATTTATTCCAACAGCCATGCGTTATTTGTACTTTGTATGAGCATTAATATTGAAAAGCTGAAATGTTTTAGTGTCATGAAATATTAAATTGTTTTGCAGGGGGAGTGTTTGAATTCCTGTCACTGTCTGAAATGTCTCCTGACAGGAGCGTGTCAGTTGCCAGCTCACAAACTTCTGATTTGTTTTAATGTAATATATGTGTGCTGAACCTGCGGGGCGACGTGGAGACATATAGAGAAGAAGCAGCGCCGTCCTCTCACCTGTTGCCCAGTAGTAGATGTCCCAGTCATTGCTTGGTTCATTGATCAGTCTGTCATACTGCAGCAGCTGGTTCTCACTCATTGTGTTCAGGTATTGCTTTGCAAATAGGCTGCAAGAGAGAGGGAGAATTCATCAGAGTCTCAAAGTGGAAAGTCATAGTTACTGATAATCATCTGAGCTGCTGAATGGACTTCACACTATTAAATCAGAGAGGGCAGCAGGATGTGAAGAACCTAAAGCTCGTAACTTAGACACCAAGTATGTGTTATGTCTTGTAACAATAACCGTATGCCCACATATTTATATTAATATCACATTGAATAATACACTTTGAATCTGCTGGAACGTCACTTTGCAGTTGAACTAATTCACACAGAAACTTCCTAAACAGGAAACATCTTTGCAGATACTTTATCTACTTTATCTTTTTCTTTAAATGTCTTTGTGTGTATGAACTTCTGTGTATCTATCGCTGTTTACTTTTAACATGTTGTCCTATATGTAAAGCACTCTGAATTGCTTCTGCATGATATGGTGCTATATAAATAAATTTGAATTGAATTGAATTGAATCTATGGGACAAAGACATTTTAAGTCTAACAACCTGAGCAGGATGCAGTTCTCCAACATGCCCCTCTTCCGACTCTCGTAGAGAAGTCTGCGTCTCTTGATGTCAGTGGGCTCGCCCGGCCGGTCCTCCCACGGCGGCAGAGGGATCTCGATCATGTCGACCTTGGTGTCTTCTGGAGTGTCTCCGCGGTAACCACGAGTTGATACCAGCCCTGCGGTGGCTGGTCTCCAAGCTGCCTGGCACATCCCTGCAACCAGCTGACAGGAAACAGAGACATGTTAGAACAAATATCTGTGTCGGTATCTCCCTTTGTTGGCACTATGGGATCATCCCAAACTGCTTTTTTATCAATCATAATGTCTAATAAAATTATAATAAAATTATCTATGATTAACTACCGTATGTGCATGACTAAATGGCGCCTTATACAAAATATATGAGTTATCACTTATCACTTTAATGTCAAATATTCTACTTTTATGAAGTGGACAATATTTTGTACTGTTAATTGTTTGCCTTAGGCTATATCATTATTATTCTTAATATGATTATTATTGTATTTATTTATGTACTGTGACATAAAAGTCTTAATATCGTGTGAGTATTTAAATTGTGACAGCAAGACCACACGATCTATTTTAATTTTATTTCTCTGTATTTATCACATTTGTATTTATTTCTGTTTTATTTCACCCTACCTCTCTTTTCCAGTGAATTCAACATACTCTAACAGAGTAACGTTATGCAGATTAGTGTGTGTCTTTGTCATGTTCTACCAATTACTGTTTACTTCTTTTAGTTTAAAGCAGCTTGTAGTATTTCCAATTACTAGATGAAGAAACCAAATGTTTCTTGCTAAACACATCAGTGCAGTCAGGGAGAGAGAGACAGAGGGGAATTGCGTAATATCACAACTCCTGTGTTGTACAACTGTCCTCCAGCAGCACACACACTGTCACACTGTCTGCATCTGGGCTCATTGTGTTAAATAACATTATTACCAAACACCAAAAACACCGAACAACTGTTTTCAACATTAAAAAACATTTGCTACCTAGTATTATCCTATCACATCTTGTGCTAATTTAGCGACCCAAGTCCTCGACGAGCTCTGCTGTTACTGCGGCTTCAGCTCTGAAAAAAACCACAACCCACTTAATGAAAAGATAAATGTAACGTTTACTCGATTACTCACTCTCTTCGCAACGAAGGACGACAACATTTTAACGCTCCTTTTTTTTTACTGGACGGCGTGGAGAGACGTGGATGAACTGATCCTCCGCTGTGGAAGTTGCTACCGGTGTCTGAATGTCAGACTCACGTTCACAACAGAGAGAGGGGGAAAAAATTATACAAGCAGCAAGCAGCACGTAACCGGAAGTTAACAGAGGGACGGTTATAAGCTGCGCACACAACCCCCCTTATTGCCAAAATATCAGTAAAATTAAGCTACGAGAGAGAAGGTTTTGGATCAATATATTATATTTAAGGTTATCTAGTCTATTTGTGTATTTTAAGCTATTTACATTGTCAGTTTATCTCCCTTACGTCGGGCTCAGAGATAGGAACCAAAAGCTGTGTTATGTTGTTGTCGTCAACCGGAACAATCACCCCGACGCACGTAGACGTTCACCAGCAGCAACATTAGCATTAGCTGTTCAGAGAACGAATACCCCAGTAGTCAGAAATAACTGTTTATGCACTTATTTATTAAGTAACGTGCATGTATTTTCAAAGTTTCTATTAAAAGTTTAATGTCTTATGTGCGTTTGCAGCTTTTCCGGTTTGTCGTCACGTTTTTTCACGTTCATTTTTCCTATGTTTTTGCTGCAGACTCGAGTGCAGCGTTAGCTTACAGTTAGCCGTTAGAATGCTCTAACCGTTAAAAAAAAAAAAAAAAAGGCGTAACGTTGGCAACAAAATTTTCAAATGTCGCCCTTGCACCTGTTGTCGATATGTACAGGTAATTTCTGAAAAAAACGACAACGACAATAAAATCAATCAAAGAGTAAAAAGTATATCTTTGGTGCCGACAGTCAGATCGTCGTCGCAGGGGCCAGCGGGATGGCGGCTGCAACCAGAGCCGCAGCCGGTTCGAGCTCTTCCACGGATCTCATAGACATCTACGGTGATTTGAATCAAAACGAGGAGGTGAGTGTGAGTCTGATGTTTAACTTAGTTTAGTTTTTTTCCAGCCCTCCATCGAAACAAAATACACCAGTGATGATGTGACAGCAGCAGCACAGGCGTGTGTGGGAAATCTCTTGTAACTACGTGGAGTTTAAATGCACCTTTTCATTCATACCTGTAGCTTGAACTGCTCTTGAATGCTTTAGAGTTTCAGTCTCTTTTATATTTTTTTTTATCTAGTTAGTAGGGAAAGTGAAGAAGATGCATCCATAGCAACGATTCTCTAACTACTGTTTGCGCACATAGACACAGAAAGAATGTGAAATGACAACAAAACAAAATAGTCCATGTGAGCCCATTCAGGCATTCATAGCCTCAAGTAAAATATCACTGGAATCCATAGTATACAGCCAATTACACACTTGAATCTCAACCACCAAATTGAGTTAATGCTAATACAACAGGCATGCGATGAATCCCACTTTAGTGAAAGTTATAAAGTGAGGTTTCTTTTGTTAAAACTGTGTTTAAGAGTTGTTAATGCATTTGTAAGATAGTTTTTGAGGGTGTACTTTGTGGTACTGTTGTATTGGATATAGCATTATACAAAGGGCTGTGTCTATATTTTAGTCTGCCCCCATTGATTTGAATGGGGTGGGTGGTAAAATTGATAATAATAGCACCTGTCAACCTACTGTATCACAGTCCAAATGAATTCTCCATTCCTCTTGAATGATCATACAGTTGAATCAGCCTTGATGACCCCGAGGATTTACATGTTTTCCAATTGTGTTTCAAACTGTGTGTAAAGATGACCTTGTTCTTGTCTGTCCTGTGCAGGATTTGAGCAGAATTGCTGAAGCAAATGAACTTTTTGATGCTGTGCTGACTGGTTCAGTCGATCGGGAGAAGAAAGTTCCCCCTAAAGTTCCCCCTCCTCAGCAGACAGAACCTAAAGAGGAAGCAAACTCAACCGCTGGGACACCTCAGAAAGGAGTAACCCCACTGAGGAGACTGTCATTATATATTGGAAACTTCCCCTGGGTGAGTAAAGCTCACTCTGTGTTTATGTTGATCACATTTTCATTGTCTTCTTGACCATATGCACTTGTAGAACACATAAACATAAAGTCAAAAATAGGAATTAGGAATTAGAGATACAACATGAGCAGATGGAGAAAGCATTTATTTTCATTTCAAATGTTTATGTAAGGTTGTTTCAAGTCTGCTCTAGATCTCTGTTGACACAATCCATCTCACATACAAACAAGTAGATTTGACCTAATGTATTGCCTATAAGTCTGATTCTGTCCATCAGCTCATTTTCTATTTCTGCTACAGTCTGACTGTTCATCAACTAACCTGTTGTCCATTCTGTTTCTCATCCCCTCTTCCCAATCCTGCAATTACTTGCAGTGGACATCTGACAAGGACCTCACCAACATGGTCCAACGGTTGGGTGTGAGGGACGTCATAGAGATAAAATTTGCTGAGAACAGAATTAACGGCCAGTCAAGAGGGTGAGTGGCTGCAGATCTAGTTTTTATTAAGTATAAATAAAAACAAGACCAAGTCAGAACCCTGTGTATGGTAGGTTAATGGTGTCTCTGCTCAGTGTGTCTTATGTTTGGTTTCCCTGCCTCCTTCAGTAATAGTGGTACATTGAATTAAGTAATGTAAGCAGTGAGGCAAGGCTCAGTGAATTTGAAGCATTACTCCATTTCCCAGCAGCTCCTGAGCAGCTGGGAAACTGGAGCGGGAAGGTGACTGCCTGTAACAAGAGATATAGCCCACAGTTGGGATATGTACACATTCAAGGCCATTTACAAAGTTTATGCTTTGTCTTGTCTGAAAAAAGTAGTCCCCAAATCTAGCAGCAAATGTGCAAAGATAACAGCACTGCAGGATGTAATTCATTTTGAAAGAGCAATAGCAAATGGAGCATGGGTCTCATCGTAGGGCTGGTCTCGTCATGCTGTTGAGGTCCAGCATTTTCTGCGATACCCGTCTTGTACATATGCTTTGTTTTTCTCTACAGCTACGCAGAAATGGTGGTGACCTCAGAGGAGTCATTAAAGATATTGTTGGAAAAAATACCCCAGTGCGAACTCAACGGGGAGAGGATTGACTGTCGCTTTGCAACACGTCAGAACCTCAGCGTGTTTGAGGAAATAGCAAATAAACGTAAGAGAACCACAGTCATAACAACTATTAAACTAATTGACATTTTGTAAATATAATTCACAGCTGTAACTTGACAAGATAATGGGTTTTTTTTGGGGTTTTTTTTTACAGGTATACCCCTGCGTGTTACTTCCAAAGACTCTAAGGACTCTGATTCTTCAGATAAGATTCCTTCATTATTATCACAGGAGCCCAGTCCTCCCCCCATACCGCCACTTTTTCCATCACATCCACTTATAAACAGGTTTCCCTCATTACCCAACCCTTTCCTCGGCCAGCCGCCTCCTCCTTTCCCACATATGCCGGTGAACATCCCACCGCCGCTGCCGCCACCTTTGTTCCCTCCTCCTCCAGCCATTGTGCCAAGCCAACCCAGTCTACACATAAATCCAGCGTTCTTCTCCCCGCCACCAGACGGACACGGCAGCAAAGCTCACTGCCAACAAAAGTGAGAGCATGTGTTGCATGTTAACTTAAACTTGTGTTAACTTAAATCAACAAACAAAAATCGATAATTCACCAATTTTCTACTCGCCATCATGCCAAGGAAGGGTTTGGAGAACTTTCTGAGTCATCAAAACACTTTTGGAGTTCCAGGGGGGGTCCGGCTGGCAACGGATTTTCATATAATGGCGGTGGATAGAGTCAGAGACGTTCTTGATAGAGTTCACTTTTGAATCGTCCAAAACACACACTATGAAACATCCAAATACCTCCATACTGCTCGTCCGACCATTGTAAACCATTGGATGTTTGATGTAAACACGGAAGAACATCTCGCAGCAAATCTCGCGCAGCCACTGGGAGCTACTGCTACAACAAGGCTAAAAACAGAGATCAAATTAATTGTTTCCAAACAACTTTTTCATGGCGGCTTCAGGACACTTGGGTCAGTACGGACGAGCAGTATGGAGGTATCTGGATGTTTCATAGTGTGTGTTTTCGACGATTCAAAAGTGAAATCTATCCACCGCCATTATATGAAAATTCGTTGCCAGCTGGACCCCCCCTGGAACTCCAAAAGCGTTTTGATGACTGAAAGTTCTCTGAACCCTTCCTTGGCATGACGGAGTAGAACATTTGTGAATTATCGATTTTGGGTGAAGTATCCCTTTAATAGCTATCAAAAACCATACGCAGTAATACAGCAGCAGTTATCTTAGCAGTAACATGCAATGAATACATGATTTATTTAATGGCCCAACAGTGTGACAGCTATCTGTGTATTTATTATTTTTTTTCCAGACAAACATCGCCAAGTACAAGTGGAGATTTTGAAGACCTAATGAACAGAAATAGAGCTGTCGCCAGCAGTGCCATCTCCAAGGCCGTATCTGGAGCAGCAGCTGGTAAGAATAGCCGGTCAGATCCTGTGAAGTGGAAGAAATAACACAGAGCTTTATTAGCCAAGAGGAGAGAGGGGCGGTCCTCTTTTATGGACTTGTGGACATAAGAAAAAACAAAAAGCTGTTCTCATCTTGCTTACAGTGGGGCTGGACAGTAAATAGATATTCTGGGAGGGTATTTTGTTGATATAGATTATTTAAAAGTTCATTAATTATAACAAAGCAGACTTTCTTTTACATTTCCTTATGACAAAACATTGAACTCAGATACATTTAATTTATTGCCTAATATTATTGTAAACTGTATTGCAAGTGTGTCTGATCTATCTATTCCTCTTCACTTGCTACTACAGGAGACTTGCGGGTGGCCATGGAGACCCTATTGACTGCCATTGCCATCATTAAGCAGTCCAGGGTGTATGCAGACGAACGCTGTCAAACCCTGGTCACTTCACTCAAAGACTGTTTAGTGTCTATTCAGGGCAACTGTGGCTACAGGTTTGTATTGTCAAGGCTCTAAAACGTGATGCATTTGGGAACTGAATATGAGGACAGAGCCGTTATATGTTTTCTTATCAGTCTGGATCACACAACTATTTCATTTCTATACAGGAGTAGCAGTCGCTCTGGGGACAAAGAAAGAGACCGCGACCGGGGTCGTGACAGGGAGAGAGAGCGCGACAGAGAACGGGACCAGGAAAATTCCTCCGAGTGGGAAAGTGCGGGAATGTCCCGAAGACACAAAGATCGTTCCTGGAGCGGAGACAGAGACAAGGAGCGCTCACGGGAACGGGACAGAGAACGAGAGAGGAAACGAGAAACGGATCGGGACAGAGATCGGGAACGGGACAGATACAGAGATCACCGAGACAGGGACCGATACCGCTGACTTGGTAAGCAGCCTTCTACGTATTTTATTTTTTAAAATTTGTATACTTTTAGTTTTTTTTATCCATCAGACCTTTGCATTGTTTTTGTTGTTTTATTAGTTTGATTGTTGTTTGTTGGTTGGTTGTTGTGACCCAATAATGAAAAACTATAACAATGAAATACAGTAATAACACAGTGAAGGAACTACACTACCTACAGAAACACACACTCAAACTTAAAACTGCTGTTCACACTAATTCCACCTGAATTCCACCTGAAAAAAACTGCCCATAATTTAAATGGAGTAAACTTAAAGGGGCAATGAGGAGTTTTGGAAAGTGTTTTCACACTACATTTCCCATGAGCCTCGGCGCGCACTGTGAAATTCTTGGACCGGCGTAAGACGAACGTCTTGCCAAGAATGTTTTCATTCATCAAGAATGAAAGTCAGAGGTTCGAGGACGCTCGCCCAGCATTTCTACCACTAATAATAATAACAAAATAACGATAAAGACAAAACGATATATTTATCGAAAATGGACCTATTAAAGTGTGGGTAACGTGGATTCATCCACATTAATATATGAGACTTTTTTATAATGAAATACAAACTCTTCGTTGTCCCTTTAAAATAACTTAAAAGTCTTTTATCCAGACATTTTTAAGAGCTTGTACGTGCTTGTGTGACTGGCCATGGTTTAATGAGTCTTATCTCTGTTCTCTTTGCTAGACTGTACTCAAGTGTCTCTTTCAAAACAGAGCTTATTCTCACAGATTGCCTGATTTAAAAAACAGTTTCATGGACATAACAATCTTAAAGAAACACAAAATTTACTTTGTATTTTATCTCATCGAGTTGGTGATGTAGGAAATGGGATGAAATATGAATGGTAAAAGTTTTAAGTTGCTAAAGTCATCTAGCAACTATAAAAAAAGGAAAATATATTAAACCATAATAATAAAGGTAATTTTTAAATCTGTAATAGATAAATTACAGAGACTTTTGCTATTTAGTTTGTCTAAAAGTTGCTTTCAAAAGTATGTTCTTTGTCTCCCCAGACTGGTCAAGTCTCTATGTGCACATCAGCGTGAAGACAGGACTTATGATTTTCTGCCTCAACTCGCATCGGAGTCTAAAGTAAGACTGAAGATACTGTATATTGCCAAGTCTAAAGTGTACTTTTCTTTTGTTCTTTAGTCATCTGTATATAGTGGGACGTTTTCCTCTTTTAAGAAAAAAAATGTGGTGTAGATTTTGTTGCTGGGACATAAGAGCCAAATGTTTGCATGCACAGGAACACCTCTTAATAACTTCCGTACTACAGTGTAATCTTTTCTTCACTTTCTTTTGTATAAACTTACAAATTAAAGAACATTTCTGGAAAATCTAATTTCCTCAAACATTTAGTTATAATATGCTCACTAAAAAAACACAAAGACTGTCTTAACAATTATGTTTCCTATACTTGTATGTCCATATACCAGTAAGACATTCAAAACAGTGTCTGACATTGACACAGCCATATTTATATTGTAAAGAAAGTGATTCGTGTACAGAACAATGTTTAATGAACCTTGGTTTCGTATAGTTTCATTATGATTCTCTCTTTGTAGCATCCAGTTGTTCTATGATTTAACATTTTTGCACCTTACTTGATGCAGCACAAGCATGAGAGCTAATGTGACTAGATGAGCCAGAAAGACAGTTACCAGTGTCATTTAACAGCTTTATTTAGAAAAAAAAAAAAACATCAGACAGGTGCAGAAATGTACGTTTCAAAAGTCTTCACTGTCGTCAACTCGTCACACAACATGATAACAAATCCGTCCATGCCACAGCCCCACATAGTCCATGCCGTTCTTGGAGGTAGACCGCCATGATGATCACTTCTCCAGTGGAGCGTAATTCAACAATTTCTCAATAAGATCCACATGAGAGAGGAGCATCCTCCGACAACAGTATCTCTTCAGGCCGAGGGCATCAAGTGCATCACTAGAGACGGAGAGCAGATGTAGAGTCAGTCCTAATGCACAGCATACTGATCACTGAATAAATAACTAATGTCAAAGGGCTATGCAGGTAATTGCTGTTGTTCACTCCAAACACAGCTTCCTGGGTCGGACTGTAAACAGCTTGGAAAATGTAACATAGCCTGTGAATATCGAAAAGACCAAAACATTTTTGTTGAGAAGTTTATTTCAATATGACGAGAAAATTCTGGCACAGCTGCTCCCATTCAAAACATATGTAAATAGCATTTGGTTTTGACTTGGAGCTTCTTTTTACAATTTAACCACTTCAATCACTACCAGGGATCTAATCTAATCTTTCCTTTATTGTCCACAATGTGGAAATTTGTCTTTGGCTTCACCACATAAAACCACATAAAATACCACATGAAATCACACAATAACACATTACCGTAAATAGATAACATGTCATTCAATACACAAAGAACGAATAAAAGAGTGAAAAAGTAAAAGAGTAAAAAAGGTGATGTACATGCCTCTAAAATGTCCTGGAATGCGTTTATGAATTTAATATTGTAATTGCATTCAGTATGAATGATTTCTTATAAATATTTCACTACAATTAATGAAGCCTTGATGTACAAGTGCATCTTAATAAATTATAATCATGGAAAAGTTCATTGATGTCAGTAACTCAATTTAAAAGTGAAATTAATACATCATATAGATCCATCACACACAGAATGAAACATGTCTTTATTTTATTTTATTGTAATGATTATGGCTTACATTTAATGAAGACCAAAATTCAGTACCTCAAAAAATTTAATATGATAAACACCAATTTTTTAAAAAAAGTATTTTTAATAGAAAATGTTAATCTATATGCATTAGTTGAGGCTATTTGACTTGAACTACGGGAAATTGACATTTCTTGGACTTTTTTTTGAGACGCACCTGTACTTCAGTGACAGAAACCAGCTGGTGTTTACTACTCACCCCTCAGTGTACTCAGCCTGGAGCAGGCCGAGGTACGCCTCCCACTTGTTACCCACGATCTTCCCACACGTGAAGCACCGGATTGGGATGATCATTGTCGATCACCTGGAAACAGAGGTAAATAGTAAATAGTCCTGTCCATAATGTGTGCAACTCTGGCGAACAAGGTAACTAGGCAACCTAGCTAGCTGCAGCAACTACCTAGCTAGCATCAGTTAACTAGTTACTGGAAGCAACACCGTTTCGTATGATTTAAGAAAGGCAGTTTGTTTAAACATTAATGGCTTAGTATAATTAAAACGAAAGCCAATAAAAATCCACGTTGAAACCTGGTTGAAACTAGTGTTAAGTCGGAAAGCTAACACTCGTGCAAACTGTAGCCACGCGCGATTAGCACAACACTAGACTGTTAGCTAACGTTAGCCGCTGGTAACGTGTCGACAGTTTAGTTGTTTACCGGTCAAAATGACAAAGTCTAACAATGTCATATTGTGTCTACTCACCGTCACAAAACTGGTTTAATCAAAGCTTGAGTCCGCGATGTCCTGCTGAGAAACCAGCGGCGAGAAAGTTCTGGTGGTTTCCCTCGTTTACTGCGGCTCAAACAACAGCGGGATGACTTCCGGTTCACGTCCTTCAAAATAAAAGCACGACTTCCGCAGACGTTTGCTGCTGAGCAGAAACACTTTTATTGAACACAGGCTCAGTGATGTAAAAGGGATGGACAAGGTATACAGACTGCATCCTTTTTTTCTTTTCTGTTTTCTTTCTTTTTCTTTTCTTTTACATTTGCCAACCTTGATTGTTTGAGTCTTATTGGAACTGTTCCAGACCTTTTCTATCATTTATTTATTATATGCTCTTATGCTCATTACTATATATTCTATAAAGGTTTGGCCTGAGGTCTAATAGAGGTCTAATGACCCATCATCTCTATAGGTAGAGCACAATAGAGAGGAGACTGATAAAAGCTTTTCTGGGCCAGGACAAATACTGATATATGAGAGTCAACAAAATAATGAGCAATATTTTTATCTTTACACAGGCATGTAAATGGATTGAGTAAGTATGCTTCAAGTGTGATCCACTAGTATACAAATATTTATCCCAACTGGGATGTTTCAGTGTTTTTCAACATGAAATTTGTAATTGTTGTATGACTGTTAACATTTAAATAAATAAATAAAGGCCTATATATATTACTTATTCATTTATTGGTTCATGTAACACAAGTTTATAGATTTGTAAGGGCCTACATTCTGCATTTAAATAAAAAGCAATCTTGTAAATCAAAAGTGTTAAAGATTGCCATCTAGCAGCAGCAACATGACATGACATTGCTCTCTATTTCAAAATTGAAAATAGAACAAGCATTCAACATAAATCACAGGGTACGGATATTGTCTGACATTATAAGTGAATTGGGCAAATGAATGATCAGATTAGGTGAAAGTGAAATTTCACCTCACCTATTTATTCATAGAGCTGCGATTATCATCAAAGAAATACTCACTTGGGCTGGTTCACTGCTTTTAATAAAGGTTGGGTTAGAACCTTGTTCTTTTTTTACATTTAGGGGTTTGGGAGCGTAGGAGAGTGTGCCTAAGGAAAATATGTTAGAAATATATCAAAAATATATCATAACCATCATTATCTTCATTACATCCACCATGGAAAACATCATTACCATCATCATCCTCTGTAATATCACCATCTTTGCCATTACTAATATACATCATAATCACCAACAACAGTATTACATCATCATGAATGTAATTTAACTTGCTACAGCACATGTGCTAAATGATGAGTCCTATCTGAATTATTGCATTTATACGCTGTTGAATTTATGAAAATAGGATTTTTCTCTTTTTTTGGTACACTGTATTGTACAATGTAGGGTGAAGTCTGTTTTGGTGTTGGCATACTATCTTTTGAATGTGTCGGGTGTTAACTGTGGTGAATGTGGTGTGTTAGTACAATATATTATGTGGTCAGTTATAGGCGTTCATACAAACCCGTACAACTGAAGCCAAGTAATGGTTTGTGTCAGAACTGTCCTTTTTGTTTTCTACGTATGCAACAGGGACCCATGAGCTTTACATGTGAGTGGATAATATTGTGTACAGCTGTACAGGTGAGTGCAAGCAGCAGCAGAATCGTGACTGCTCGACCATTATTTTCCTTTGAGTAAACTACACAACAGTAGTTTCAGTTACACACCACTGTTATTGTATTAGCAACCTAGGATGCTCTTTATATTATAGATGCACTTTGTTAATAATGAGGTGTTGAAAACATGATAATAATATTTTTCCCCCCCTATAGCCACATATGGGGAACAAAGTAAGAACAGAAACCGCTCCCATGTTTTGGCAACACATTTTAAACCTGATACTGCAACACTTAATGGCTGCTATAGCTAAATATCTACTGTAAGATGTAAACAGATTAAACCAGCACAAGTGTGCCTATAGTATGTAAGACATGAAAGGTTACTGGTCTCTGACATCATTTGACAAGTAAATAAAACTCTCTTATTCTACAGCAGCAATTAAACTTCACCTCTCCTCTCTGCCTCAACTTTATCTGTTCTATCCCATACATCCTATCCATAAATCACTGCATGCTTATATATATATTGTCTCTACTAAGGTTTGCTCTGTGTCGTCTCTATTTGATGTTTTTTAGATATGTGGGGATGCAGTGTCTCTATCGTGGTACTCTGAAGAAAGAGAAACGTAATCCTTTCAGGTAGGCACTGATTCAGAACAAAACGTGTGCAATCGATCACAATGCATATTTCCACTGGCCTATTACAGTATATCTGTCCGTCTTGTTTAAAAGTAAAATAAACATACAACAACTCTGATAACCGGTGTGATATCGTATAAGTTTCAACATTATGAATACAGTTTTTCCATTTTCTTTTTAGCAAAGTGAACCAGGCTCGTTTCCGGTGTAAGAATGTACAAATATTGCACAGGAACAGGCAATATTTGTACAAACTGGACTAAATAAGATAAAGCAGTTGAATAAGCTACCTTTTAGAGAGTTTAGGATTTAAAGCTCAGTACTACAGTGAGTAATTTTTTTTCTTTTTTTTTAAGAAATAGATTATGAGAGTTCAGATGCAGTTTCTTAAGCAACTTCATGCATATGCTATGTGTAATTATGCTCCATGTACAGCCTTGATCAAAAACTCGAATGGTTTGATTCACAGTAAGTGAAAGCAGGCCACCCCAAAAAAAGAAGACAAAATGTAATCTGCACAGTGGCTCCCCATCCCCCATTTGTACCATGGTAGTCTGTGAACCAAACAGCAATGACACCCTAGTTTCTCCTCGCCAGTAGCAACACTCCCAGCAAGATGGCTCCCGCAGCAATAACGGCGCCACCGATGAGAAAGGGTTTCAGGTGTTCCAGAGAGTCTGTGCCGCAGGCCGCAGCTGCAGCCTCGTCACCTTCCGCCGCAGCTTCGGCCTCTGCTGCTCCATCCTGGGAGGGGGGAAGCTCGGGCTCGGGGGCTGCAGGTGCTGGGTCAGCCTTGCGTGGGGCTGCTGCTGCTGCCGGCTCCTTCTTCTCCGCTTTAGACGCTGCCTTGGGCGCTGCTGGAGCTGCGGACTTGGCCTTGGCTTCCATGGACTCGGAGGCAGAGGTGTGGTCTGGTCTTTATAAGGTCAGCTCTGTGCTGCTTCACTGAGGAAACACAGCAAACCAAAGACAGCCAGATTATCCCTCTAAATTAGGCTTAAACATCAATGATGCTATCTGCTCTGTTGACTGTAGAGACACATGAGGGAGTCCCTCAGTAATATCCATGAAGTCACTGTACAGCAGTGGAGCAGTCATGTGGCAGTGAGGCCTTAAATGTGACCTTGGAAAAAGATGACATTGATGGGAGCTCGCCGAAGCCCTGAAGGACAGGAAATTGTTATTTTGGTCACAACTGCTGTGACATAATCTGCATCTGGAGACATAATGCTACGGCTTCCTGTTCAAAGCCTTTTCATGGAACAATCTGTTAGTTTTGTAATGGAGGAAGGGAGAATGGTGCTAAAGCTGCATATCCTATTCACAGTCTGGGACTCAATCTTTATTTCTTTGATCCAGACAAGAGCCTAATCCAGTCGAAATAAGAGGGAGATTGAATCTCTTCCCCTTGTCTTGCTCTCTAGTCTCCCACTTTAAAAGTGCATGAGTCATATGTGCTATAAACGGAGGACAAGATGGAGGAGAGAAATAAGAGCCACAGTGACTGCGATAGAGGGAAAACAGTGAAAATGCAAATGAGGAAAAAGAATGAAGAGGAACAAATACTGCTGGTTTTGAATGAACGCATCATATCAGCTTGCACTTTACAGAATGTAGCCTGGAAAACATTATTTACAAAAATGCTCCCCAATGAAATTCAACAGCATTGAGCAGAGATATGAAGATTTACGTACCTCACCAACAGCTCTGCAGAGATACCAGGGATATGCGTCTGAGGAGGAAGCAGCAGCGTCTAGAAGTCAGAATGTCCTTATTATAAGAAAATCTCAGAAAGCGAGGGATGGAGGACACTGAAAGCAAGAGGGAGGAGAATGAGACGGAGAGGAGGAGAGACCGGGATGTACCATCTGGTCCTTAACAAAAGGGGTAGTCTATTCTTTGGTTGCATCCACACAGACTGTATGATAACATCCTACATCCTGGTCTTAGAGTCTTTTTTAAGAATTCTTCATCCAGCTTGATTTTAATGTCTGCAGTATTAAGACTAATGGTTATACCTTCACAATAATCAGATATGATACATTATATGTTTTATAAAGGATCTTGTGATGATAGTAGAAGGCCTGTATTTTGGTTTAAACACCTTTGATATGATTTATTATATGAGGGTTAAGCTCCCACATGGTGTGTTTGTGTGTTTTGTTAACAGTGTCCACAACACATTTATATATCCAAAACTTGTGACTGAGCAACAGATCATACACTCTTCATCTATGGATGTAAACACATTCATACTTTTAAATTTCACAATAAAATCATAATAGATTCATTTATATTCTTATTATTATTATCTGAGTATCTGTGTAATCCATTTCCCTTACCTGCTTACTCTGTGCAGGCTGGATCCTACCCAGCATGCACCAGGTAAAAGCTCTTTTTAAGCTACCTGAAAAAAACATTAACAGAGGGGCATTACCGCTGATTGACAACAACAAATCAGAAAGCACTCACTCAGGCCCAGACAGTGCTAGGAGAGGTCACAAATGCAGCACAAGGGCAGATCATTATAATGTAATTGTCAGGGCAGAATTAAACTGGTATAAAGGCACTTCAGCATTTATTAATTTTTCCTGACCCCTTAACATGGCAAACTGACAACTCTTATCCAGTCTTTTCTACTTTATTCTCAAGTTTGCCCTGGTTATAATGTGAGAATTTTACCATTCAGTTATGCAGCAATGTCTGTTTCTTACACTACAGTCCTCTATTCTCCAAAACAATATTTCATTTTGAATGAATTTAACTAAATGAGAAGCAGCAGATGCACCAATTACAGGCAGCTTTGCAGCTATTTTCAGAGACAGGAGATGTCTGCCAAATAACCCTTCACCCTGAGGTCAGCAGCCTCCGCGGGCTGCGTGAGAGTGGCCCAGTTCCTGTGAATGGACCAAATGTTCTGGTGAGGTGTGTTTCCACTCGTGTCATTTGGTGTCTTCTTCTCTCTGTTTGCTTCAGCCTTCAGCCGCTGGTTCGCCTGCATTTTTGACAGATGACAGTACCAGTCTTCATGTGTATAGATTTGTTGGCGTGACGCCGACCCACGCCCATATACGTCTGTCCAAAGAGGAAAGTAGGATGTCAAGATAGTAATTGAAATGTAAGGAGTGCGTATTGGCTCGAGGAAAAAATGTGATGGTCACACTGGTCAAAAAAGAAAGAAATTGAAATGGTAAAAAACATCTAAAACTATACATTGTTGTTTCTATTGTTGTTTTCATGTCTAAGTAGCCCATAGGTTTGTGTTTGTTTGTTTGTTGAGCATAAAATCGGTTGTTATTTTTCCTCAAGTAGGCGTGACCGTTTCGTCGCTGTGGTAACTTACGTTGCTTTGGGTAAATGGGCAAATACGCATCAAAGATAATTAGGCTAAATGCCTAAATTAATGCACAGTCATTTCATTTGGTAATTAAAACACTATTTTTTAGGCTACATTTATTTATTTATTTATTTATGGTTTAGCCTATTTTATTTCTGTATTTTCAGATCCAGGCACTTAGGCTATTTATAACCTACATATTTCTCGGTCAGTAGAAAGGCGGTCCAAACATCAAGGCAGGAGGAGGTGATTTCTGTGAAGGATAGCCTATGTGTGAATTACATAATATGTAAATAACTTGATCCACTAAATGACCTAATTAAATGAATAAATAAGATCTAAGTCTAGTCTAATTTCGCTTCCAAAATGAATGTAATTTGCATTTATTTAGACATTTAATTGTTAACGTCTGTAGTTCTGAATTTATTTCTGTATTTATCTAGCTATAACAGCTTCTTGTGTAATTTTTTGTCCTTTAAATACCAAATTTTTCATCACCAAAATATATTGTTTTTGCATAATGTCATTTAGTTACTTCTTTCTGTATTTATTTTTTGTCCTTTAGAAATGAATGGATGGATGAGCACACAAATAAATAGCAATTTTCATTACCAAAATCAATTCAGTTGGCATTTATTCAGACATTTAAATATATTTATTAATCTCTTTATGTATGCTTGTGTCATTTTATACTGCCTATGTAATAACTCTCTCTCTCTCCCTCTCTCTGGCAGGCAGACCTCATAGTGGGGACCGGCATCATCTTGACGCACTCCACCGTCTTTGAGCCAGATTGCTGCTTGGTATTCACGAACCACCGGTGGCGCCCTTTCTCCGCAGGATCTCCAAAAGTCTCTGCGGTTCTGCCATTTACTTAAAAAAAAAGAGAAAAGACACAGTCAGGTGTGCGTAAACAAAACCGGTTTTGCGCTGTAACGCGGAAGGGGAATAGCCAATTCCGTACGCTCTTTTTTTTTTCTCTCTCTCCCTCTGAGGGGAAACGTCCAAAGGGGATGGGCCAGATTTTTTCGGAAAATGCTTCCTCGGTTTTAGCCGCTGCTGCTGCTCTCCGGGAGTTGTCCGGTTGATGGCACACACAAGCCGCCGCCGCCGACTGACTTGACTTGACTTGACTGGACTGGACGGGACTGGGCACACCGCGCGTCAGGAAAAGGAAAAGGAAAAGGTGAAGGAGAGGGAGAAGGAGAAGGAGGACCGACCCAGCAGCCACAGACGGACTGTTATTATCGACATGCCGAGAGAAACGACGTGAAAATACCCCACGGTCAGTGAACTACCCCCTGACTGACTGACTGGCTGTGGTTGTGGCTGAGTGACGACGTGTTGCAGGAGGGGATCGAGCCGTCAGTCGGTCGGTCGGTCGGTCGCCAGCCAGCCAGGCAGCGGTGTCATTAATCTCGCTCTTTGATGCCGTGTGGCACCGAGGAGGAGGAAGGAAGCTCCAGTGGGCTCTTCTTTCTTCTGCTTTGATATCCTCCACCACCACCGTGTCCATTCATATTCATCCTATAGCCTACAGCCTGCATGGTGCGATGACGTCCGGACGGGTTGTGGTGGTGTTTGTGTAATTTCCCAATCGGTGGTGGTGAGGAGGTGTCGGAGTTGGGGGGGAATAGGACACATTGATGAATCCACTACCACCGCCGCCGCTGTCGTCGTCGTCGCCCCCAGCCCGGAGGAGCTCGTGTCGGGGAGGAGAGCGAGCCTGAGCGCGAGCCTGAGCCTGAGCCTGAGCGCGAGCGAGCGGATCGGGAGGGATATGGGAGAGCGCGCGGAACCGATGCAGTGGGTCTTGGCATTAAGGCATCGTCAAAATACAGGTGAGCAGAGAGAGAGGCAGAGAGGCAGTTCACCGGGACCAGGAGGAGGAGGAGGAGGACACACCGGCAGGATAAAAAAAAAAAAGAAAAGGCAAAAAAAAAAAAAAGCCCTTAAACCTCCATGCACATGCAGGAGTGACCCGGCTTCTGTAGCTATAGCTCATGGTTTCGTGACGGGTTGTACTGTATGTTGGAGACACATTTTCTTCTTAGGCCACATCTCCTAGCTAGGCCCGCAAGATGCCACCTTAAGCAGCTGTCCTGATTAGATGAGATTAGACACTATATGCATCGACTTGTTGGATGCTGTTGCACATACTAACACTGAAGGGCTGCAGCCTAACCCCAATCAATCACTCAGTCAGTCAGTCAGTCAGTCAGTCAGTCCTCACTCCTCCTCCTCCTTCTTATCTGTCCTTTATTTTGTGTTATAAAATATATAAATCTATCAGAAATACACAGAAATCACAAGTTACAAGATGTGACAGCTTCTTAATGGAGTTGGTGCAAAGTCAAATGACAGCCCACTACCACTGTTGGATTTGTGTGTGTGTTTTTTCCACACACATGCATTATATTAGTGCACACTACTACACCCAGGCTGTATGCCTCCCGTCCCTTTTTTTTTAGTCAGTAGGTGACAAGGACCTGGCACACAGAGGACAAGGGGAATGTCACACCTGCATTCACACTCGGAGGGTATTTTAGTGATAATCTGGACCCTCCTCCTCCTCCTCCTCTTCTCCTTCTTCTAAAAACCCGTGACATTTTTTGTGCAAATGCCTTCACAGTTGTTAATGTTTCAGCATAAATGGCCAGAGATGTGTCGATTTGGAGAGTTGAAACGCCTCGCAGGGCTCTGAATGAAGAATAATCATAGTTAGTAGTAGTTGAAGTGAGCGATGCAGGGGCTTCAGGGAATGTCAGACCCATTGTGCATAATGTGGCACATGCTGTAGTATCAGAGCTGTTGTCGGCTACTATTCTGTTTAATGCTAAGCCATCAGATGAGATGTGTTTATGGCACACACAGATCAGTGCTGGACTGCACCCAAGCTTTACATATTTGTTATTTCATATGGATTAAATTGCATCCTACCTCTGGCCATACGCCTGTCAAGTGTACACATCAATATACTACACTGCATATCTCAGTAAGGCTTTAAATACAGGCTGTTACCTCTCCACCCTAACGCCCCGTGCCATCCATATTTAAACTCTGTAGTTGAATGCAAGTGGTTTGCATTCACTCGTGCCATGCTCAGGTTGGAAACAGTATCTGTGTGCATCAATCATTATTTCCCGGCCTCAAGTGTCAACACAGACACGCTGAAAACACCACTAAACTGTGTAGTAGTGGTAGTAGTGGTGGTGGTTATATTTCAGGGGTATTGGCAAATATAGAGATCAGGATGAAGTAAACCGGCTTTTCTCAGACTGAGGAAGGTGAAGTTTGATGCCAGCGACCCCAGTGGAAACTGAGTGAGTGAGTGAGTGCTGGCAGATCTGCTGTCTCTTTGTTTTCCCCGTCAGCGTGTGAGAGTTTCTCATGCGTCACCTCTTCCTGTGCCAGAAAACTAGCTACTCCTCTCCACTACGGATTTATTAATTTAATTTGATGTAGCAGGACCTAAATGCTGGTGTTTGGGTCTTCACTGCTGGAGAAGGAATGACACCGCTTTTGGATAAAGCAGCAGGAAAGTTGGGTATTTTGCTGTAGTAATGGAACAGATTTAGTCATTTGTGATATTCCAGTGTTGCTTATTTCTCACATTTGTAGCTTCTTGTTATACTCCTGACAACAGGTAGAAATATGAAGTCTGTATGAGTCAGGGATAGCTAGATTTATTGATTCCAAGAGTATTAAATATGTATAGAAGTGGTTAACCATATTGTTTTTGTAACTTCCTCTTGAGGATGAATATAACATAATGTTACCATCACCAGAGATGATTGATATGCAGTCAGGTTCCTATTCTGTCAAAATCTGAAAAAAAAAAATCTTGAATAATTTTCCTTTTCCATCGTATCTTATCTCATCCTCTTTCTTGTTTGGCTTTAAAACGATTATCATGTGCATGTTGTAGCTGAAACGATCACAAACCTACAAGAATTATTATGTATAATAATAGTATAAGTTTATGGACCAACAAACATTGAGTCATTAATTTGATATGATAGGGAGTTCCCCCCTATTATCAACTGATACTGTACGTTTGCTCAAGGTGAACTAAAGCTCAGGATCACAGTCATCTGTAGTTTTAAATTGATCTTATCTCTAATTCTGTATCTTGTGAGACATGTTCATTGGAAAACACTATTTCCTTTGGAATTGACTAAGTGGTTTATTCTCAAGGCGCAATGAAGTGCCCAACGTTTCACAACAGAATTCGGAAATCACAGGAAACAAGTTCCTGTAATCTGTGTGTTTAGTTGTCAGACATAGTTTTTACAAAAAACAAACAAAACAAAACAAAAAAAACAGAAGTTCACCAGAGGTAACGAGGTCAGTCTCAGTCAGTATTTTTGAGTTTGCGTCACCAAAACCTCTCTGTTGTCGTGGCCGGTGCATTTGGTTGGTTTCAGGTCCTCACCTGTGTGTTGTGGAGATATAGATGTTATTGCAGGTACCTTCATCTTAGTCTTGCTCTTTTTGGCAGTGCATCATAGGACACGTCGCTCCTTTATTCTTGTAAGCAGTATTGACGATCTGGCAGGTGTGCATGTATGACAGAACATATATATCTATATACAGTATGCATACCTTGCAGAACTGAAGTCATGTCATTCTGCAGAGAGGCCATCCATAGACAACTATGTCTAAAGAAGCACAATACATTCAGTATCCTGCTGAAAACCTATGGCTGCAGTATTGGACAAAACTGCTGCAGCTATTTTCAGTATTTGATCAGATACGACAAACAAATCTGTGCATGACTTGTGGCATCAAGCCACAGACAGGTTGGCAGAGCACATACGTTACCCACCCCAACGCCAAAGGAAAACAGTCACATGCACACACATGCAACGTGCAGTGCACATACTATCACATCAATTGAAAGAAGAGAAAATGGAGTGGGAAGAGGTGAAAGGGATTGAGTGGGCGGCAGTGGGAGAAAAAGATGGAGAAAGAGGCAGAGGGAGAGTAGGAGTGAGTGGCACATGGCTTTCAGTCTAAAAAAAGACGAGCAACACGAAAACCAAAACCAGAATCTGGATTAGCTAGATAAGGAGAAGGAGGGGAACAGTGGGGGGAAGAGAGGGGAGAAAATGTAGGTTTCCACTGCACCGAAAATGGTGCAGATGCACACGCTCGGTTTCATGCTCATAAATGCCCTCTAAAATATGAATACTGAATGAGTGTGTGGGAAGGAGGAGGAGAAGAAGAAGAAGAGGAGAGCAGGAGGATGGGAAGACAGAAGATAGGAAAAGGCGAGAGAGAGAGAGAGAGAGGGTGAGATGGGAGAGAAAGGACCGGGTGGGGATTCTTCAGGATGGACATAACGGAGCGAGAGAGATAGAGAGAGAGACGGGAGGAGCAGAGCCAGAGATGCTGGAGAGGATCTTTGTCTGGGCAGAGTGTGATACTACTGACCCAGGCAGAAAAAGAGAGACGGGAGCAGATGGATGTATGACAGAGAGCAGCAGCAGCAGAGGAGATGGAGAGATGTGGGACTGTGCTGCACTCACACACACACACCTCAGCATTTTTTTTTTTTATCAGTAGCCCGTCTGTCCAGGATCATAACCCGACACCTCGCTGCACGTCCGGTCCTCCAGAGTCTGAATCTCTGCTCCCTCAAACAAATATTAGGCTATTCCTTTTTTTTCTTCTCTTCTTGTTGGTTCTGACTACATAACTGTGCTTATAGCGCCTCTCTGAACAATTAATTATGCAATATACTGTAACTGTTTCACCCAAAACGTCCATAGAAACATCAGGTGACACTGATGTGAATGTGGGAAAGCAGCTCAGACTGAATCCTGCTGCTTCTGCTGCTGGTACACGAGGATTTCAACAGAGGCCGCGAAAACACAACACACATCTGTCACCGACCGAAGCCACAACGTTTGCATATCGTGTGCACAGACAACATGGCATTCAAATCATTATTTTTACAACACAGAGATTCTTGGCTATTTTAAAAGATGTTAATTTTTAACCCAATAAAATAATAATAATTATAAAAAAGAAAGCACCATGTGAGGATTTGCATGGAGGACCGTCCAGATGTGCTGCATGCAGTGAACGCTGGGTATAAAGTCCAGGATGTACTGTCTGCAGGAGTCTGTCCACCTGTGTTTTCTTGGACACACCTTCATTTGCATAGAGTCTCCTCTCACCTCCTGTGTGCATCCTGTTGAAAAGGGTGTATTCCTCACTGACATGTAAATGTGTGAAGGGCTGTGTGTGTGTGTGTGTGTGTGTGTGTGTGAATTTACAACAAGTGAGGGAACGTGTCTCTTACAGATGATTAAAAACCACGAGCCCACAGGTGGTTTGTTGAACATTTAGATGCCGTCTAGCTTGTAGTCGAGTGCTGCTGCATTAGCAAGGGAGTGCGTTTCTGTAATTGAATTAATGTTCCTCAAATGTTACATCAGAGCCGTTTGATCCGGTGTGATGAAGTAGAAGTGGAGGTGAGACCTCAGGTGTGATGTATTATTGACAGGCGGTCTCAATCTGAGCGGAGCATCTCATTTTTTTTTTGTGTGGACTTGCTCTGAGCGCTGTCCAAGAGGAACCGTTTCATGTTTGTGTTTAATCAAGTGCTGAGAAAACACAGTGCACATTGATACACGAGTAGAGCTTCCCTGCTTGTCAGATAAACAGACATCCTGTTTTTTTAGTGTCAGACTAAAAGTGTGTACCTGTGGAGGAAAAAAAAAGAAAAAGAAAGCACTTGTTGTTGGTGGTGACTGAACTGTCACAGACTGTAATGATAAACACGTAGCTGCTCAAAAATCTGTCTTGCGAATATCAAACGCTGAAAGGTGCCTGGTCGTTTCCACTGATGACAAGTTCTCAGAGCAGAAAGAAAGTGTGAAAACATCTTTATGAACTCATCAGGGAGAGAGTTGGATGCATGTTCATACATGAAAACCAGCCTCCGTTGCACTGGAGGTCCAGCAGCAGACAGAAACACAAACGAGAACAATGACCGCTTCAGTTTCCAGGGTTGATTGATTGTAGATAAGGTGCAGTTGATGGTTGGGTTGTCACTTTGAAAAGTACCTTGTAGCCCACACATGTCAGACTCAAGGCCCCGAGGCCAGATCCAGCACCACGAGGAAAATGTTATATTTCTATTATTAATGGCCCGCACTCACTCACACTGCTGCTCACACTACAAATCCCATAATACACTGCAACAGCTACCGTACGGTCGTGACTAATAGACCGACAAGCGCCAAGCCCTATCTGCTGCTCTGTTGACAACAAATCGGTACATCATCATCATCATCATCATCTCACTGATCACACCTTTACTCAGCTCAGGACCGAACCCCAAACACATGAACCTGCAGCCAAGAAGAGATGCCAAGTGTCTGGTCTGGACATCCAACACTAGGCTGCGTTTTGTTCTCTCATTTTCTTTTTACACCCTTTTATTCTGACATCACAGCACAGTTTTTCATGTCTGGCCCGCGACATACTTTGTGTTTTAAATTTTGGCCCCTTGTCTGATTGAGTTTGGCGCTCCTGTTGTAGTGGGTTTAAGCCACTCTGCCAAAAGAAGGAGAGTTGTTTTATCATTAGCCTGGAGGAAAAAAGTGACAGTTGGACAATTAAAGTCTTTTTCATTATATTTGATTTTGTGAAAACAAAAGGATCACATTACATTGATGCATATTAATCAACAGAAAGATGAATTAGTATTTCTCCTCTGTTTGTTTTCCAACCAGTTTGTAAGATCTCTTCTCATCTGTGTGTGTGTGTTTGCGCGCATGTGTGCGTGTAGATGCTTTGCAAGACAAAGTAAAATGTTCTTCATCAGCTGAGAGGTGATAGAAAATACAGAGGCTGGTGCACCACACAGCTTTACTCGATGCTGCTGTTGCTGCAGCAGACTCACTCACTCTGAGTGATGTAGGAGAGTCGGATACTAAAACACCTGCTGCCGGTCGTATAGACCAACCTGTTCTCTCTCTGCAAGACACATACACAACGGTGCTGAGATCAGATGGGAGGTGAGGCAACTGGTCGATTCAGGTCCAGTATCTGTGGCTTCCTCAGGTGTCATGTGTTAGTATATTATTGACACCAGGTGAGTTTTAACTTTTGATTAGCAGTGGGAAATTATGTGTGTAAAATAACCATACAAACACTGAACAGATATATACTTCTTTTAGCAGCTGCAGGTCAAAAAATATGATAGTTGTGAGTTTACGAGACGACAGGATGTGTAGAAGATGCGTCAGACAATTGAAAAGATGCCGCGCTTCGAGCCTGCGCCCTGTTTGTGTCTCAGTCTGTGTCAAAGACAAAAGCCCATAATGACGGGACCGGGAGCCCTGTCATTGTTGTTACATCATTGTTGTTGCATCACGTGGGTACGGGGCTTGGGCCTGGCACACAGTAGCACGCTGTGTGTGCAGCACAAAAGCTTTGTGCTCATGCAGGAGTATGTCACAGTCTTTTTTTTCTTTTTTTCTTTTTTTTTTACCCACAAAACACGTCATTTAGATTCAGACGGTGTCACTAGCTCGGGATGAGAGAGAGAGTCAAGAGATAGCATGACTCACGCCATGTGCGGGGAGATTATCGCTGCGTAGTCGGGGTCAGCAGCTTGTGTGTGTGTGTGTAGTAGCGTTGCCCTAAAGGTCAGGTTTTAGACATTCAGCTTGTGCCTTTGATCTCAGGTTACAAACAATAAAGCGAGGTGTGTGTGGGAGTGTGACGGCTTCAGGTGCTGCCTGGGACTGAACGTTTTTATCACTGGACGAGTCGTAAAAATAGAAACTTGTTTGAAAATTTTACCTCATTAATCAGATGAAGAAGCTTCTCAACTATTCCCTCAGCATCAATAAATACAGGATTGTTTTGGTGTTCCCGGCCAGAGGGGATCCCAAGTTGAATCAAGACTGACAGTAATAGACAGATTCTGTGTTGTTAAATTGTCATGTATTTACATGTGGGACAGGAAATAGCTTTCAGAATATGATCAATGCTGTGGTGTGTGTGTGTGTGTGTGTGTGTGTGTGTACATATATAGACTGCGCCTTGTGAAGTGAAAACGTGACATCCTGTCGTCTATATTTAAACTAAACTTTGCCGTATATGTGAGCATGCTGGGTCGGATCCAGCTGAGTCCTGTGTACAGTGTGTAATGATTTTTTCCCCTCCCCTGTCCATTTTCTTCCTCTCTTTTCGTCCAGCGGATCTGCAATAAAAAAGAAAAAAGAAAAAGAAATGTTCAGGTGTGACTGGAGCCACTGATAATTACGGCTCATTGTGTGAAGTGGGTCCCTGCTGTGATCGTTGAGTTACTCATCTGTGTGTGAAATAGTCAGAACAGCGTCATAATTTACAGTCGTCCCAATGCAGTGAGGCCTAAACTAAACTAATAAGATTTTTGCAGAGAAAATAATATGCTATAATCCTTTTTTTGGGGTAAGATTTGATAGGATTAGTGTGGAGCCATCTGTTTTATCTGTTCTTGGTCATGTTGCATGTTCTATTTATGAAATATATGCAGTTTCTAATTATGAATATCTTATAAAAAACAAACTATATCCACTTTTTGCTCATTCATTGTCAGTTTAAAATGAGTTTATGTTGTGAAAGTGGGCGTAGTGCCAGAATCGGCATGGCTGAAGCTGATGATCACTCGTCTTTTATCCAAATCAATCAGCATTTATCCAGAAACCATGTTGTGACTTGTTGGTGTCATTTATTTCCCTAAATGACCTGGTGTTATTGAATTGAATTTTGTCTGTTGTGACTCATGAGTCTTTTTTTTAAGAATATATTAACATTTTTCGGCAGTCAAGAGGGCTCCAGTCCCTATGAAAAAAACATGTACAGTATATAATGTGTGTTAGCGTTTTTACTGTGGTGAAAAAAAGTCAGAGTGCAGCTGCTAATGTCTATAATACAGGAGACAAACAGCTCCACTAATAGGCCGACGTCCTCAGGGTGATGGATGGGAAAGCCCTTGAGGAGGCAACTGCTATTAGAGAGGATGCTGCTGGGTGGAGACGTGTACTGAAGGCCGACAGAGTCTTCCTCCATGAAATGAGACCAGTCAGCTGGTCACAGGTCAGCGCTGATGAGCTGAACACACAAGTGATTACGAGACTAACTGGATGGGTATCGTCATCATCATGTGTGTCTCTGTGCAACTTGATGGATCGTTCAACAGCCTTAATAACTTCAGGACTGTAGAGATGAAGGCAACGGTGAATTTAAAACACTTATTATCAACACCAAAGTCCATTCACAGCTCTCCCGCTTATCATTTAAACTGGACTTTGTGAACACAATAATAGTTAAAGGATAATTCTGGTTTCCTGAGGTGTGTCAGTGCACTTGTCAGTGATCAATCAAAAACAAAAACCTATTGACCCTCAGGATTTGCATTTACCGGACCTGAAATGTGTCTTCATGGCTCCAGAGACACCAGATAATAATAATAATAATACTTGTTAAAATCAGTTTACAAAGTGTATCACTGATCAGAGCTGCAGACACGATTAATTAATTTATCAGCCAACGATAATGGTCGGTTATCGTTTTTTATTTTCATTTTAATTCAGACTGTAGATCTTCAAAACAAGCAATTTAAATAACTTAATTAATAATAATTTAAATTATTATTTTTTAACATTTTATAGGTTGAAAAAAAACAACAACCCCAATCATAACTTAAAAGAATCAAACAATAGCAGACAAATTGACCACCAATTCACAACTGAAGCTGAAATATTAGTCCTGAGGTAATGAAAGCCGTGGTTATGAATGACTAATGGTGCTTGTAAGTTTTCTGACATTGCCGTCCTAACAAACAAATTATATTACAAGAGCTCAGCATCTATTAATTTGGAAGGTGTAAATCACCCCAGTGCATGCTGGGATATTAAGCAATTAAGAAAAACTCCTGTGTGCTCAGACAGGTTGAAGAGACAGACATGAACTAATCAGTAAAGTTTGTTTAGCTAAAGTAAAAAAAAAAGTCTGAGTAGATTTACACTGCTACAAGGTCGCACTCTTACGCTCTAATCTCATTTAATTCCTAATTATGTCACGATGTTTTTCCACTGTTAAGGTCTCTGCTGGGAGTTTAAGCCACGTCCTAACAACAGGCCTGGAGCACAGAGAGCTGATAACAGTGTCCCTGGCGGTCTGGTGTGCAGCTCCTGCATCTCAGAGATCTTTAAGATTTCACTGGCCTCATTGTTTTTGGCCTAAATGAGTTTTTTTTTTTGGGGGGGGGGAGGGGGTTCAGATGTTGCCTTATTTCTTTTTACCCTCTATGTTTCCTCCCTCCCTCCCTCCTTCCCTCCGTCTCTCTCTCTCTCTAACCACTGTCCTCTTTAATGTCACTTCAACCCAGATAGAGTTTTGCAAGTAGCTGAGAGGTGACTTTTAGTCACATGAACCCGTTCACACGCCTCTGTTTCCTCCTGCACTCTCTTGCATTATTTCACAGCTGGAATCTGCAGGTCAGTCAGCCCCTATCGAATCAAATCAATTAAATCAAAATCACTTTATTCTATACTTTGTTTGCAAAGAGCACCACAGTTCATCACAACGACTACCTCAACAACACATGACATGACAGTGAAAACATAAACATGTATGTTTACCCAGCAGACAGCACAGTTAAAAGTTGTAAAGAAAATTGTAGAATATAATCAGCAGTGAATGAGTCGAATTAAAGTGGGAATAAAACTATGATCTTTGGCTTTTACATTCACCACTAAGAGACTCATTATATACTATAATATTCATGTCACAACTTAGTACACAAGCTCCATATCGGTGTGTCGCACCATTTGCCGTGGACTGAGAGTAAAGTAAACGTCCCCTGATTTCACCGTGTTGTCTCTGTCCTCTCTGGTTGATGGTTTGCCAATCAGTGAAACCACCGACTGTTGTGCTTTGATTGGAAGTAAAACCCTCACACCGTCACCCCCAACTGCTCATGGTTTGACCTCTGCGCTTTGAAGCGGTTGGCTTGTTGTGATCACCTGCCAGCGCAGCCCGAGTCAGCTGAGTCGGTGCAAAACCAATTTCTGTGTCACAGAAACAAGGAAGAAATTAGTCGTTAGTTGGCACGAATCACTCCGGATGTATTTGCATCCACTTCATGAAATTGTGGTTTTTGTGGTCTGGGTTATTACATCTTGTATTATTCATATTCACATTATACACTCTATGAGCTTCTATGGCGCCAGTGAAGCAGCTGTTGGATGGTGTTGGTGCATCGTACAAGACTTGAGCCTGTAGTTTGTACCTTTCAGTCGGTGCCGTTGAGCGTCACTGGGAGGTGCAGCTCGCTTTTCCTCTTTGCTGCTGAATGTAATGTACTTTTTTTTTCAAGCCGCCATCACGGACATCTCACAGTCGGGTGAATAGTGGGTGTCAGCTCAGTTAATCGTCGGTCACAAAACACAAACAAGTTCCACCAGTAATTCCTTCCTCTCTATAAAAACAGCACGGTTAATTATTATCATGTCCATTTGCCTTTTATTAAATGTGATTCACTCTTAGCTGAAGGCAGTGCTTGTTATTTTGTCACATAACCAATCTTTTCGCCCGCCCGAGATGTGTGTGCATATAAAAGGCCACGGCTAATCTCTTCGCTTGATAGTATAAAACGCAAAGAAATAATAATATGGCTGTGAAAGATATTATCTTTGTGTTATCTGTTGAAATCCACGGTTTACACTCGCTAAGAAGACGTGTTGTGTGGATGTTTGGACGACTAACAAGTGTGTTAAAAGGATTGCCTTCCTCAGAAAACATTTGTAAAGCCAATCGGTGGATCAGATTGGATCAGTGGAGACAGTGTGAAACTATTAAGCAGTGAAGTGCATCACTTAGCTTTGTGCTTGTGTGGATCATAAATATCATAGACATACCAGCAGGAACCAAATGAAATGAACAATCTTAGTATCTTGGTAATATAGTGAAATAATTGTAGATTTTTGTGTCATAGAGCTGACGGAGAGAGAAGTCACATTTCACATTTCTGCTAAAGTGTTTCATGCCTCATGTTAAAGTCCCAGACAGAAGTAGGCTAGAAACCTTTGATCCGTTTCTCAGACATGATGCAAAGCAGTGCAGTTGATTCGGTTCAATAAGCACATGGCTAAAACACTGCGGACACTTCACTCCACTGGGCCTCGGTTGTCTTCATCCATCACGTTGTGTCACTGTCGACATCTGATCATCTGGTGCTGCCGGTTCAGTGGATGTCGTCGCCCCAAACCCCCCCTAACTGGGAATATAAAAGTCTGACATACACCGACAGAGTCTGAGATCACTGTCTGGATGTGTGTAAACGCTGCGTGTTGTGATTTTAAATATTTATTGACTCAGACTTAAGGGACAAATTTAATCCCTGGTTCACCTCCCCAAAAAGACAGAGAGGAGAAATCTGGGGCCTCGGTTGGTACTGACAAAGATCCTCTACTATGGCAGGATGACTCATTACAAGCTGCGCCAATGTTATGAAATGGTATAACACTTCCCGTCATCTAAGTGGGCGTGGTCACCAGTAGCCTACCGCCACCTCGTGTTGTGAACGTGTGTGGATTTACAAAAGTTGTCAGTAGGGGAAAGTGAGCTTTTTATATTTTCTTATGATAACATTTTAAGAAAATCAGAAAATGAGTCAGCGCAGGCGTTCGCAAGTGTTTGTTGACGTCGCCTAGGAGATCAGTGCCAAATCTCGCGAGAGTGTGTTTTTGAGATGGAGACGGGTCTTGAACAAAGTTCATTTTCTCCTGATTTGTCCGTCTGAAATTTGGCAAAATTCATGTCAAAATGTTCAGAAGAGATGTGGCTTGTGAAAAATTAGTCCAGTATTTACTTCAGTGACTATGGGGCGAAAGAATTGACCATAATCTGATCTCACGTTCACTTCTCCCATTGGAGTCAATAGACTCAAGAGGGTTAGGGTTGGTCTCCTAAAGGGGTGCAACGCTAGATAATGCTAGATAATAACGCATAATAAAGTTAGCTTCCGATCCGGGATTTTTTAAATGTTGTCATAATAAAATATAAAAAGCAAATTTTCCTCCACTGACAACAAGATAATCTGTCTGATTTTGGGCCGATTTTCCCCCTTCCGACCAAGGACAAAAATTGTCCGATTATCTTATGGCTCTTAGGGACTGTTCGTTATTTATCATCAGTGCCACCGGAGGGATTCACGGGACTTTTTTTTTTTTTTTACATGACCCCCCTGTCGGAGTCAGTAAATTTTAACATGACCCTGCATTAAGCCTTATCAAAAAATACAGGACCCCCCCCCAGCCATCGACACGTGACATCGCATTACGTAGCGCGTGACACTACTCATTTTGACAACCTTGTGCAACACCTTCTCATCAATCCATGCCATTCATCAGCTGTTATTAAAACCCAACTCATCAATAACATAATCGCGATTTTGGACCAGCTCACATTACACAACAAGCCATTAACAATTAATCCACACTCAAACCGAAGCAAAAATAATGTGAACTGCACTCAACAACATATTATTACAAGGTTTACAACAGATGACAGACAACCTGGGCTGTGTGTGTGTGTGTGTGTGTGTGTGTGTGTGTGTGTGTGTACCTGCGTGTGTAAGAAAGAGAGGGAGAGAGAGAGAGAAAGTAGATAAAACCAGCTAGCTGTTAGCTACCGTAGCTCAGCCGTCGGTCCCCCGTCAGATAAAAGCTGCCGTTTATTCCTCAAATGTAGTTCATGAAGTTGAGCTGCTTCTCTGGTAGCCTACAGTTATCCATCACTGCTGTTGAATTAACTTAGCCGCTAAACTGCTGGACGCGAAAACCGAGGGGGCGTCTGTTTGTTTACAATTCACGAAAGCAACGTGAACGTACGTGCTGCTCACACTCAGTAGAGTTACGCAATGAGGCAGCGTAGCCTCTGTACGGTACTGAAGTTAAACTCACTCACCCATAAAACACGTGCTAAGCCGCGTCGAGAGTCCTTATTTAGTTCTTGGCGAAGCGGTTAGCATCTTCTCCTGCGGTGCGGGAGACCCGGGTTCGGAACCAACTCAGGGCAGACCAGAGCAATATAAAATAACGTTGTGATTTGAGGGCCGTTGCTCTGTGCTTGCAGCTTTGAATGTCCCGTTTTTTTTGTTTTTTGTTGTTGTTTTTTTTAGATTAATTGCAGTGTCCTCCAGACAAAATGTTGAATGACCCCCCCTCGCTGACCTTTTTTTTTTAGTAGACCCACCCCTCAACAAAGAATAATATGACATGACCCCCCCCCATTTTCCTCCGGTGGCCCATTCCATAAATAACGAACGGTCCCTTAGGAAAGTTAAAGGTTATAGCTACAACTTTTTCATCAAAACGATTAATTTTTCAAAAATAATACATCCACAAGATGTCTAGAGGGGTGCAGAATAAAAGTATTAATTTTACAGAATTTAAAAAAAAATAGTAGAAATGTTTTATAAATTTTGACTGGTCCAAAATATATAAATATTTACATCTGGTTACGTCGACAATGTTGGCATGAAGTGATCTCTGCGCCAACAGCATTAGTACGTTGATGTCACGTGAGGCAGAGCTGCCAGATCGTGATAACTCTGTGGAGAAATCATGGATGTAGATGTAGATCCATGGGAGAAATGGCATCGTGCTAATGCTAATGCTAACTAACGGTCAGCCGGTACTGTAACGTTTCCGGTGCAGGCGTGATGCTGCGGGTTTGTCGGTTTCGTCTGCAGGTGAGTTGGTGTGAAATGATTCAGATGCGTTTCCAGTCCGCTGTCAACACTGGAGCTGCTTCTCGTTAAATACGGTTAGCGTTAGCTTAACTTTAGCTACTAGCCGCTCCCTATAGGCGTGTTACCTGGCAACCAGTACAATTGAAGGTTGGAGCGAGAGCAGGTGAGTGTTATGGACGTTTACTGGCCGGGAGGAATTGAACTTGTAGCTAACACCTTTAAGGGAAAATTAACTTTACGTGCAGTGTGACGGTTTGTCCGTTGATTGCCATTTGTGAAACTTTATTAGTGAAAATGCTAAAGGGGAGATTTCACTGCTTTTGTTTTATACCTAGACCACATTAAACCAGGTCCAGATCAAAAACCACTATGCCTAGACTTCTCAAATCTGGACTAGATGAGGCTATCCTACAGAGGCTAAAAATTCACTAAAACATTCACAGTTTCTGATTTGTAAAACCTTTATTCTATTTGTGAAAATGCAATAAAAGCACTTTGGACCAGATCAAAATCCACAGTAGACTTCTCAAATCTGGACTACATTGTCCTACAGAGGCTAAACATTCATCATAACACAGTTTCTGATTTGTGAAACCTTTAGTGGCGACACACACGTGACACAGTTACAGGGAACTGACTCGTCGTGGGGCGTCTTGCTTCTTAAATCCAACACTGTGCAGGGCCCAGATTTAGTTTTTTAGTCTCATCTGAATCTTCCCAGTTCCCACAGATATCCAGACATTAAAGGGTTAATATCTGGATGGTGGTGCTTATGACCGTGTCAGTACTTTCCAAACAATAGTTAATAGTTAAATTTAATGATGATACCAACAATACAAAACAGTTAATCATTACAACAACTGTATATCACTTCACGAATGGGCTAACCAAATGTTAGCATTGCAGTAAACATGTTTAAATGTCCCATACCGACTGTCGACGGTGTTGCCAGGCAACCCTGTCCTATCCACTGTCCAGACCTTTCGGCTGACGTGAACCAGCACACTCCCGTTGACAGATATTAAAACTGGCGGTTTAAATTCTCACCTCCAGTCGCTGCTGAAGAACAGACGATCTGTGTTGACAGAGTCTCTCCACAAACATGTTCTTCTCACCCCATCTGTTTTTTTTGGGGTTTTTTTGCTTTTGTTTCTTCTCGCTGCAAACAAAGTATCACAAACGTTACAGCAAGTCGTTGTTGCTCTTGTTGCTGTTGTCGTTTTTGTGCACAACCTGTTTCCCCATGAGATCACATGAGGTTGGTTGTATCGTTCCCTGTGGCACAATAATCTTTACGCTGTCCTGTAGATGTGATGTGACATTATTTATAGCTCTTTTATTCTGCCAGTGCAAAAAAAAAAAAAAACCTCCTGGATTGCAAATAGAGCAGATCTGCAATGTTTGTTGTGTTTTGTATAAAAGCTACTTGTCCACCAGAGGAAATACCAGTGTTTCTCTGTAATACTCCACACATGCCTAACTGTGAGAGCTATGTAGGTGGAAGCAGAAATGTCTCAATGAGCTGTTTTTTTTTCTTCCTACGGAGGTAATTAGGTTCATTCCTGTTCAAGTACAAACGATGGACGGCATATTGATTTGCAGGTTCAGGTTCAGGTTTAGGTTATTTATATATTTTTTTTTATTAATCATCCTTAGGCTACGTTCTTTCTTGTACATCTTATCTTGTTGAATAAATCTCAGTCCCTGCTTCAGTTCATGATTGTGTGCGGAGCTACAACATGATGTAAAGGGGAAGCTCCTTCCTGTGCAACATCAGATCTTATACATCAGCCTATGTATTTATGATTCATGGTGCAGATGCCTTTTTCTTTGTTATTTAACTTCAAAGCAAATCCTTCGTGAGGAGCGTCTTTCATCTTCTGTGCGTCTGTCGTCATCGTTAGAGCACAAAAGTTGCCCAAGAAACTCCGGCTGCACGCTCGATTGTTTGTAGTGATGCACTTCACAGGACATTGTGAAACACAAACCACAAAGATCACAGCTGCTACCTTCACAGCAAGTTTTTGTTCTGCAGGCAGATCGTTTTTTTCTTTTCTTTCTTCGGTCGTTGAGTTGGATTTTTATCGGCATTTTCTGGATTTACAGTCAAGCCCACTGTGGGTATATACGTCACTGCGTTATTTGCTGCAGTGTTGATCATTGATTTTTCTTATGCTATAGTGAGGCTTAAACAACCGTGACAACTTGTGGAAAAAAGAGGATGATGACAGTTTCTAAATGACTAAAAAGCAGCAAAAACACTTTCTGACACAAGAACAACAGCAAAAAAAAGCAGAAGAGCATAAAGAACATTTCTTTTGTTGCTCCATCTGTTGCTAAGCTCATCGTCACTACCTTATAGCTGGATTTTGTAGTACATAATAATGGTTTGGGCCTGTTGGGTGGCATACTTGTTTGACAGAGATGAAAACCATGTCCTTTAGCTTTCGGCAAATAAGCAGAAGCAGTGCAGCATAAAGGCTGCATCAGCCTGTATCACCACCATAAGGCCTGCATCAGCCTCTCTGTGGCTCCCTCTACTATTTCCTCCCTACCGGGCCTTTTTGCAGTTCATTTCAGTTTAGCCCAGAGGCAACTTGAGTAAACACTCAGTGCTTTCCTCTCAGCTGATAGAATGGGCAGAAGGATGAAAGAAATAAAGCTCCATCCCTATGACCATAACCAGCGTGGCACCGTCACATATCAAAGCACATTCTCTCTTTCTTTTTCTCCTTTCTTCATTAAGTGGCGCATTTTCTCTGCATCCCTTCACCCACTTAGTCTCTCCCATTATCTTTCACTCTGTGCAAGGCTATTTCCGTCGATTCCCTACTGCCTCTCTCTCAGTTTTAACATATAGAGAGAGTTTAGGAAGACACAGAAACCACAAAGATCACTGCTCTGTCTTGGCGATGATGCCGTGGGTTTGTACGTTGTCGGTCTGACTTTTGCACTCTGTGTTTAGTTGTTGAAAACCATGATGCACAATAATAATCATACAACAACTCTGTCTGGTAACGTTCTGTTATTATCTCATAGCGTGGTGAATGTGCAGGTCACAACTTGTCCACGAGAGCGTTTTGGAGTTGTTGCATTGTGTATTTGATGAGTTTGATGAGAAAAAAATGGGAAACCAAGAAATCCCATTAGCCTCCGTTAGCGTAGCTCTGAGCAGCTCGCGGCTCTGCTCCGCCGTTCTAAGAATAGCTTGCACCGACAATTAAAGGTAACGAACCTACTGCTATGACTATAGGGATTATGGCAATGGGTGAATGGGCCAATTTTCCAAAATGTTGAACTATCCCTTATCCCTTTAAGTAAAAGCAAACGAACATCTAAAAACAATAATGGGGTCAAAACAATTTAAAAAACACACAAATCAGACATTACCATGTCATTACAATGTCTGATTTGGGATTACATCTGGTCAAATCCTTCCAAAAATAACTGGATAAATTATGCATTAACATTTTTGAGACAAAGACGTCACATTGAAATGTTTTATCACTTGTTCCTGATGTTTTCTCTCTGCCTGTGTTTGTTTGTTTGTTTGTTTTTCTCCCCACAGGGCAGTGATGCCTGGCATGGTGATGTTTCGGCGGCGCTGGTCAGTTGGCAGTGATGACCTGGTGCTGCCCGCCCTCTTCCTTTTTTTATTGCACTGCGTCTGGTGAGTCACTGTATTGATTCATATATGAGTGTGTGTTTGTGTGTGTATATTCAATTTTAGGTTGATCAGTTTATCCCTACAGGAAGATACAATGATGTCTGAATAAGGGCTGTTTTGTGGGAAGAAAAGGGTTGATACTGTAAGTGAGGTGATATATTTTGAGGGTTTTTTTAGTATATGTTTAGGAATAAAATGTTACACTAAATCACATAATGTTATATGCATAGACAAGTACCGTATTGTTTACTTTATGCATTCAGACTATTTCACAGTTCCAATAAAATGCTACGTCAGATTGTAACCCCAAAACACTATCATCATGTAAACTATTGATACAGTGGTTCAAAGAATTGATACAGTATCACATCATAAAGTATTGTGATAATTAAGTGTATCAGTATTTTCTTACACCTCCACTCCAGAAGTGTTGAGGCCACTTTTAGACCCCACTATATATGATGCACTTTAATGAATCTTAACAGCACTTTACGACACTTATTGTCGATTAAATGCATTTTAATTTTGTACTACTCCTTGCTCCTTCTGACTGAAGCTACTGTGTGATATATTGTAGATATTGTGATATATGGTATTTGTACCATGTTGTGCTTTGTTTTGTCCTTGTCTAATGTTGTTTTCGTGTGAACCGCGGGACTGCAGATGGAAATTAGCTTTAGAGCAAAATCTGGCACATTTACATATTGTATATTCATGAATATGCAGAGCCCGGTTACAAATAAACACATAAATGAATGAAATGAATATTTTCTTAATGTTCCTTATCGCTCCACCTTGTCTCGTCTCGTGCTCAGGTTGGTGGTTCTGTCCGTGGTTCTGTTCGGCCTCCCCTACGGCTCGGACCAGTCCTGCTCCGTGACGCTGGTCGACCATGGCCGGGGTTACCTGGGCATCCTGGTCAGCTGCCTCATCTGTGAGAGCGCCATCATGTGGCTGAGCATGAGAGGCAGCATCCTGTACACACAGCCCAGGGAAGCCGTGCAGTACGTCCTCTACATACGGCTCGGTAAGACGCTTTAACAATACGACGACAACAACAACAACAGGCTCTCTTCTTCAACAGGATCGCCTCGTGTTACTTGTTGGGATCGGAGCAGGTGGTTGTGTGTGTTTCACGTTAATATTTGAACATAGTTTGTATTGATCGGGCAGATATTGATCCTCATTCTCCTCACTCATTCCCCCTCTTAAGCTATTCTGTTGGTCGAGCTTGTCTATGCCGTGGTGGGAATAGCCTGGCTCGTCCAGTATTACCAGCCGTGCTCTGATGTCACAGCCAAAAACCTGGCGTTGGGTGAGTGGAAGAGGCTTTTGAAGGGGGGACGGAGAAAAAAAAGGGGCGGGATTTAAATAAAAGAAGCTGTTGTTATTCTTGAATGTGAGTAATGTTTTAATATCCTCCTTCAGGGATCGTTGCATGCAACTGGCTTGTGATATTCAGCGTTTGCATCACCCTCATGTGCACCTTCGATCCTACGGGTCGGACTTTTGTCAAACTGAAAGCCACCCGCCGTCGTCAGCGCAACCTCACAACATACACACTCAGGTACTAACAGGCTCGTAGCTTTCCCCCATTTCTGCCATTTCTGTCTCTTATTTGGTCTTGATTCAAAACTCGACTAAAGCACAACATCCAGGCATGCACACATTTTATATATTTTTTCCACACAAGTTCAGTCTTGATGGTTTTTTGTTGCCTTTCTCTCTCCCTCTCTCCATTAGACACAGGCTAGAGGAGGGCCAAGCCAGCAGCTGGAGCCGGAGACTAAAGTTCTTCATGTGCTGCACGAGAGCCCAAGATACACAATCAGTGAGTCACAACAACACACGCTTACTCGTTTCCTTTCTGTGGCTGGAAGGAAAAACAGATTGAAACTGAAATGAAACCAGAAAATTTGTCATTAAGCCTCGTCAGGATTAATCAGGACTGACACAGAGGAGCTTATTCTTATCTACCGAAATAGTGACATCAAGAATTTCATGTAGAAATGACTGTAATATGGTTTCATTTCAGGTTGAATTAATTTACGAGCTGTCAGCAAAAATGTCTGACCTGACAACACTCATGCAAAGTAGCTCGTAGCTTCCACTCGCTGGACTAGACCAGGCTGCACAGTGGAAGTCGGCTTTAAATCAACAATCCAGTGTTTTCTGAATAAATTAAATCTGTATTAAAGCAGATATCAGTGGAATGTTTTTGTTAATATAAGTCCTAAATAGTCCTATTTTCCGTCAGCAATCACTTACATGAAGTATTTCAGCCTAAACACGAGTCTCTCCGTCACTCTGCTCTGCTGTAACCCGAGGAGAAAATGTTCCTTGTGGGATACAAGTGTTATCCAATGAGGAGAGAGAACGGCATGAAGGGCTGTGTGTGCAGCCAAGGGATGCGCGTGAATGTGGTGACGTAGCACGAGGACCAATTGATGCCTGACAAGGGCGGGGGCTGCTAACTCATGGTGCGTTCAAGGAAACTCGTACTTTGTGTTTTTCCTTCCTGTGAAGTCATACCAGTTCGATCTGGTACGAGTTCACGGGTCGGAAGTTACGAGTGGCCGTTATAGGGAACTTTCACAGACAACAGGACGGTAAAAACACGAGCTACGGGTTACCTGGAACGCTACCAAGTCGTAGTTGTGACTTGAAGCTGTAACTTACGGTTTCAAAAGCCTGCCTTGAACACAGCATTAGCCGAAACGGCCGTGCCGCTGTTATCTGCTTTAATCCAATTTGTGGATCGCTGCAGCCCTGAATGGAGCTGAACTGATGTATACGTGCACTGATACACATGCAACATCTGTTTGGCAAAGAATATAGCAGCTGGATTTGTAAAGTCAATGTTTCCTAAACGTTGAGCTAAAGCTATGTCACCTCATTTGGAAAAATATAGACTTTTGTATTTGTTATGGACTCTAAGTCAGTTCAGTTCTCTTTTTAACACTCTGCTTTTCTTTCAACATTTGCAGGATGCGTACTCGGAAGTGGCGAGCCTTTTTGCAGAGTTCTTCAGAGACCTGGACATTGTGCCTAGTGATATCATTGCTGGCCTGGTGCTGCTCCGCCAGAGACAGAGATCGAAGAGATCTGCTATCCTGGACCAGGTATCACTCCCCAGAAAATACAATAATGTCTGTGCTTTTGTACTCGGTGAATGCATGTGCTGTAATGAAAATAACCTTTCTATTCTGTTTCTCTCCTCCTAAGGCCAACAATGACATTTTAGCCTTCTTATCTGGGATGCCTGTAACTCGTAATACAAGATATCTGGACCTTAAGAACTCGGTGAGTGATTAAAGGGCCAGAGCCGAGGACCATGTGTTTTATATCACGCATGTAAAAGTTAAAAATATATAAACAAAAACAGAAAAGAAATGCTGGGTCACAATAATTCAGCATGTATGTAGTCAAGGAGAGAGTTCACTTACAGCTAACAAAGGTTTTACAAGGCCATTATTGTTTTTTTCTAGGAGTTTCACAAATTATGACAAGTAAAAAAGGAAAAAAATGTTATAAATTAGACCGAAGACTCATGGACATAGATGTTTTCTCTATACAAAGCTAGTTTCCTGTATATTTCAAATTAAATAGAAAGAGAAAGAGCTGCTCTCTGCTGTGTTGCAGAGTTAACAGTCTTTCTGAGCAGTTGGCGTGTGTGCACACACTTGTATGTATTCAGCTGAGATAATATTTGTTGCACTTACTCCCTGTGTGTGTGTGTGTCTGTGTGTGTCCGTCCGTCCGTCTGCCTCTTCCTCTCTCAGGTTGAGATGAACATGTACAAGGATGTGTGCTACTACATGCTCTTTGCCCTGGCTGCGTATGGTTGGCCCATGTACCTGATGAGGAAGCCGGCCTGTGGGCTGTGCCGCCTCGCCAGCTCCTGCCCGTAAGCACTCACACACACACACACACACACACAAACTCCCGCACAGTTTTGATCTGTTTGGCTTATGTGTCTCATGAGTCTCTCCAGTGCGAATCAAATTTCACATGCGTCAACACTTGCCAAGTGGTAATCTACTGAGACGGTGCCACTCCAGTTAGACCCACTCTCTGACACATGCAATGTTGAATTACTCACATACTCTTAAACACAAACCTCCACTGGGATGCTGTAATTTTACCTGTAACACTCATCGGAGCTGCAGTGTTGTAAATCCTTCTGGAAAAAGTAGTAGTGTGTGTGTGTGTTGGTCCTGTTTTACAACATTTTTTTTTTGTTTTTGTCTTCTTATCGTCCCATCTCCCTGCAGATGCACATCAGTGTCCGGCTCTCGCCTGTCTCAGTCTGTGACGGTGGAGGAGGACAATTGCTGCGGCTGTAACGTCCTGGCCATACGCAGGCACTTCCTGGATCGGGACCTCAAGCAAGTTCACATTGTCTACACTTCCTGCCACGACGCTGTGAGTAGCCCAACAACTACCTGACGGGCAGTCAGAGGTGTTTACTTCCTGAATAAAACAAAGGATGTGTGTGTGCAGGAGTTAATTTGTGTATCCTTTTTTTTTTTTTTTGTTATGTGTGGATTTGCCAAAAATACACTGTTGAACTCTGCAGACCTGCAAACTTTGGAGCTCATCTGTTCATTTAGTGGCTTTATTTTGTAGTTTGTAGACCATCGGAGGTTTGACATCACAGCAGAAACCAAACATTTTTCTATCAATGCAAAGACTTTATTCAGTTTTTTTGAGGAAGGTAACATTGGGGGTTTGTTTCAAACCTGTGTGATCAGTATGCATTGCATGGTGCGCTGTCATAAATTGAAGTCTGACAAGGTTGCCGCATCCTCGCGTCCAGGCGCTGGAGCTGATGAGTAAAAATGGCTGATGTAACTGAAAGATAAACCCCGGGCTGTCGAATAGTGGAAATGAAAAATATGACAGATTAAAAAAATGTTGCCATTAATTTTTAAAAGTGTAGACCCTCAGTCAATATATTAATATTCTGCTCACAGAGTTACAGTAACACAGCTCACTGCTTAGTGGAAATTCAAACATCACAATAATTTCTCTCCAATAATGCATAACACTTTTATTTCAGACAGTTAATTCCATATCAGTAAACCAGCTCACTCTTGACAGTATTTAGTTGTTAAAATTGTTTCCCTGTTACATAAGATATTAAGTGCCAGTGTTTAGTTTTTATGTATATTTTCCATAGTATGCACAGGAAACTGTTGAGCTGCTGCTGCACTCTGACATTGATTTGTAAAGCAGAGCAGAGTTTGGATAGCGCTGAGTTTCCATCTATAAATTCCTTCCATGCAGTGACTTATATGACTGTGTGCGCTGTGCCAAACTGAGAAAGGTGCGATGACAAAGACTCTCTGAAGGCTCTCAGTAATGAAACTATGAAGTATTTGTCCACTTTTCGTCTTTATGACCAACTTCTTCTGTCTGTTTCACTCCGCATCTACACAGGTTTACGAGACTCCATTTTTTGTGGCGGTGGATCACGATAAAAAGAAAGTTGTCATCAGTATCAGAGGGACCCTGTCGCCAAAGGTGAATTTTTAGCCTTTTTTGTTTTTATTTTGATGGTTTTCTGTCGCCACATTGAGTGTGACTGTCCACATTCAGAAGTGAATATGTGAAAACACACACTGTCAAAGCGTTTGCGAGGGCTAATGTGGGAAATGTCGGTACAATCAGAGCAAACTTCTGACACGCACCACTGAGATGAGAAAACAACCTTTCAAAGGCGGCTGCTCGTCTTCTCTAGTCAGATACTATTATAGTCTCATGTGGAGCCAAGAAAAACTTTGTTTAAGCAAAAAAAAGCTGCATGTTGATTACTGCCTCAGGACGAAGTGTCAGTCATTTCAGTGGTGACTATTAACTTAGATATTAGAGGGAGAGAGTGAGACTGGTTTATGGAGTCAGGATGAGCACAAATACTGTCATTTTATAGTCTTAAAACTCTTGGTATGTTAAAGTATCGTTAATGCTATATTAAGACATACATGTATGTTAATGGTATTTTTGGTTTGTAGCTTTTTCTCTGCATTTTCTCAGCTCTATTTAATCTTTTGTGTATTATGTCTTTTTACATCTCTGTAATGTGTTTCAGGATGCCTTGACTGATCTGACGGGCGATTCTGAACGTTTGCCTGTAGAGGAGCAGCACGGGACGTGGCTCGGCCACAAGGTGAGAGATTACTGAGTATTATACTGTATGCGTGATAGAAAGTGGTTTGAAACAGAAACATCTCCTGACCTCATTTCTCACAGTTAAGTTTCAACTAGACAGTCACAGTGTCCCAGACTCTAAAGGTCAATTCAGTTGTTAATAGGAGAGCGAAAACTATGGATATTTTACTAAGAGATGACACAGACTTCCTGTCTATAATTCTTTCTCTCTCTCTTTCTCCCATTCCTCCTTCCCTCCCCTCTCTTTGAATACCTTTCTTTTCCTTTCCACTTCCAGGGGATGGTTTACTCAGCAGAATACATTAAGAAGAAACTGGAGCAGGAAATGATCTTGTCACAAGCCTTCGGGAGAGACTTGGTACATGACTGAGTGTGCTGGTTCAGTATTAAACATTGTCTATAATCTGTCTTCATCTGAACACGAACCCTAACCCCAACTGTTTACAAAGTCTTCCTCTGCAAACAACAGTAGAGGCAGTTGGTTCAGATAATTATCTTCACTGTTTTGCTCCGAGTGTTAGTGACTGTGACTTTCCCACGCAGAACAAGGGCACCATGCACTATGGGCTGGTGATCGTCGGCCATTCTCTGGGTGCAGGCACTGCTGCTATCCTCTCCTTCCTGCTGAGACCTCAGTATCCCACACTTCACTGCTACTCTTACTCTCCACCTGGTGGCCTTCTCAGGTGAGTCAGTCTCTCAGTGTGTGTGTGAACTGCAAGATGCAAGTTAAAGGGATAGTTCAACATTTTGGCAAATTGGCCCATTGCCATAATCCCTATAGTCATAGCAGTAGGTTCGTTACCTTTAATTGTCGGTGCAAGCTATTTTTAGAACGGCGGAGCAGAGCCGCGAGCTGCTCAGAGCTACGCTACGGAGGCTAATGGGATTTCTTGGTTTCCCTCATCAAACTCAACAAATACACAATCCAACAACTCCAAAACGCTCTGGTGGACAAGTTGTGACCTGCACATTCACCACACTATGAGATAATAACAGAACGTTATGAGACAGAGTTGTTTTTGAGGTAAATTCATGCAAAACCGCTGATGCATGTTGCCTTCAGGGGCAGTTTTTCAGCAAGCAGTCTCTGTATTTACCTCTAAAACAACTCTGTCTCATAACGTTCTGTTATTATCTCATAGCGTGGTGAATGTGCAGGTCACAACTTGTCCACCAGAGCGTTTTGGAGTTGTTGGATTGTGTATTCGATGAGTTTGATGAGGGAAACCAAGAAATCCCATTAGTCTCCATAGCGTAGCTCTGAGCAGCTCGCGGCTCTGCTCCACCGTTCTAAAAATAGCTTGCACCGACAATTAAAGGTAACGAACCTACTGCTATAACTATAGCGATTATGGCAATAGGTCAATTTGCCAAATGTTGAACTATCCCTTTAAGTCTTTCTGTCTGAATCCAGAAACAGCAGGAAATGATAAAAACCTGATTTATGCATAAATGCTGTGCATGTTTATACATTCCACTCGTGTTTAACTCAAGTGTGATGGTTTGGTTGTAGTAGGCTGTTGTCACGGGTTACACCGAGGTCAGCGCTGTTTACTGAAGACCTGGCTCCGTTGCAGCTGTTGCTCACGTCACATCTGTGCTAAACCTGAGAGTTATATCAGACCTGATGTAAATATTTTTTGCTCAATAGCGCTGTGAATTTTCAGTTCAACAGAAATGGTTCTTTTCTGTGTTTACACCAGAGATTAAACACGGTGGTGGGAGGGACGTGGGTTAAATTTTTTTGTGCACTGGTGTCATTTTTTTGGAGCATATTTATTTTTCTTAACCTTTTATTTTATAATCACATTTGAAAACCCAGAGGCAAGAAGTCACCACCAAGATATCTGTTACCTAATGATATCAAATGTAACGCTATAATTGTTATAGAAAAGCTTGTACGTCTTTTTATAAGGCAGCCAAACAGTGACAGATTTAGCCTTGTATCTGCCATAAAACATAGTATTTATTAATTTGAGATGACCACAACCACATCATTTCTCCTGTATCATCAGTCTAAAAAGAGGATATAACATCCTTAAATGTATTGGCCTGTTGGCTGTATCTTAGAATTTAAAAGGGAACAGGATGTTGTGAAGTATAAGGGACCAAAAGAAGTGTTTTTGGCCTGTACCCATAAACTGTTGTTTACACTTTCGTTTGTCTTTTTTTTCCCTTAACAGAATCGTTTATTTCTGGTCCAGTGGTTCACAGTTCATTAGCATTTTGACTGTTCACACTGGAACGATATCTAACGCTCCGCCATGCAGCTGGCTGCAGTTTTAACTGTGTTTGCTATGCAAATCATGCTGAGAGAGAGGCTGCACCAGGAGATTACTAAATGCTGCAGTGCATTTTTTTGGGCTTTTCATTGAAGTCGAGTCAAAGTAATTTCTCAGAGTTGAGTTGGAAGACGCTCAGGTGACAAAATACAGACAGAAACAACAGAAGAGTGGAGAACAATGCAGATGCTTTCACACAGAGTTCATGTCAAACTCTTTTCAAACACCAAATGAGGGAATATCTGAACCGACTGGTGTTTCCCATAACACACTGATAACAGGAAACACCCAAAATATCCGTCCTCTGGGGACACACACTAGTTACAGTAGATGAACATGATATGCTGTGAAGATACAGTGGAAACGTCAATCTAGAGGTGTCACTGGCCCTGGTGCTGTCCACATTTATAACACTGCACAGGGTCCTTTGCATCTCGTTTGCAGTTCTGTACTCGTGTGTAGATGCAAACTGGATTCATCAAATGGATGACAACGAACTTCCTCCAGCCATAAAAATAAAAGTCGGATTCTTTTCTTTGTTCTCGGTTGCCCTGCTCAAAAAGCAGCGACACTTAAACCTGTTTTATAGACGCCCTCCTATTTTAAAGTCTGACCACACTTGTCCTTCTTTACTGGTCACCTGTTCACATGCAAATCAGGTGTGGAAGTTGTTTTTCTGCCGTTTGGAGCTTTCTCTGTTGATTTGGTTTGTTTTTTTAAAAAGTTTATCTTGCTTATTTTCAAGCATTATGCATATAAAAGCATTCACACTCGTAGCTATATATGTACAGATAGATGTATTCCTTCAAATATGTCCAGCATGTTTAACCCATGTTGAATACTGTAGTCTATTATATACAATTATTGGTTTTAGATAAGTTTGATGCTTGTTATATCAAAACAGATGCATGCACAGTTCATGTTCACCTCATTTAACCTTTGTTCTTTCTTCTGTTTTCCCAGTGAGGATGCCATGGAGTACTCCAAAGAGTTTGTATCATCGGTGGTATTAGGAAAAGACCTGGTACCAAGGTATATCTGTCATCTAAATCCACTGCTCTGTGATCAACTTCACCTTGCTGCAGTGTTACCAAACACATTCATCTGCCTCTTGTGTCTCTCGCAGGCTCGGCCTTTCTCAACTGGAGGGTTTCCGACGCCACCTTCTGGAAGTCCTACAGAAAAGTAACAAGCCAAAGGTGACTTAATCCTATAATACGGGTAGAAGAGGATGATGATGATGCACCGTTTGTACCGCAAAAGCATCAAAGAAAATGATAAATCTTAATGTTGCCAAGAACAAAACTGTGTCATCTCGCAGTGATAAATGGGAATGCATCATGGACTGTCACCTCTTCTACAAATAGTCACTGATAATAATAGGTGATTAAATAGTTTCATCACATTTCCATCGATCAAAATCAACAAGATGAACCGAGCAGCGTCACACCTCGGCTGTATTTCCAACAGGCTTCCCCACATCCTCTCACAACACTGCAGCCGTTATCTCTGCTGTAATTGAAGCATCATTCTAGATAGATAACCCCTGGCTGTTGCAGAAGAAACATACAACATACAGAAGATAAATTTAGCTTCAGATGTGTTACGTTATGTAATACTTTTTTCTTTTTCTTTTTTTCCCTTCTCCTTCTTCTTCTTCTTTGCCACAGTGGAGGATCATTGCGGGAGGCACCAAATGCATCCCCAAATCAGAGCTTCCACTGGAGGACGAGGACCCTCAGGCTCAGCCGGCAGCAGCTCCCCCCAGCAGTCGCCTGTGGCTCCATCCCAGTGACCTCAGCATTGCCCTTTCAGCCTCCACCCCCCTCTACCCTCCCGGCAGAATCATCCATGTGGTGCACAACCACCCTCCAGAGACATGGTGAGAAAATTGATTTGAAAGCCGTGGGTAGATCCGAGCAATTAAATCTCCAAATGTTGCTGTTTTTTGGTTTTTTTTTGTTTTTTTGCTGCAGATTCCACAAGTGAGTAGTGTTAGTGGCTCTTAAAAGCTTGTCTTTGAGCTCAAAGCATACATTTTTAAGCGTACAACTCCAGTTCACAAATGGGCAAGTGGTTGTATAACTGATGCGTGGACACTGTTTTTCCTCAAAGTAAATCTTGCATTTGTTTCACACCTGTGACATAAAAGAACTGGCAGCTCCGTGGGAAAAGGCAGCAGTGTGGGTTTAGAGTGTGTCATGCGGCACTGCCCTACTCTTCTGTTTTGCACTCTGCCGAGCTGCCTAATATTATTTCATTTTATAACCCTCCTGTCTTTTGCACCCGGACGTTTTCATACCTGCTCGTTTTGCGGTTTTTGCACTGTGTGGGAAATGCGCCCACCAAAGCACTTTATTACCTATTATACCCGTACACCTGCTTATTCACGCACTTACCCAATCACGCACTAAGTCGGTCGCGTGGCGTCTTGTTCTTACTCCCTCAACATCTGAGCATGTGCTGGTTTCTAAAATAAGATTATTTGTAATGTGATTACTTGTGCTTCCTCCTGCTCCATTGTTCTGAAGGACACTGGGACAGGCTGTAAATCAGCGTGTGTTCACTTTGTCTTTGGCCATGACTGACAGGCTGCCTCTCCCTCTTTTTCTCCCCGTAGCTGTGGTCAGGAGGAGCCGACCTACTCAGCTCTGTGGGGCGACAACAAGGCCTTCGATGAGGTCATCATATCACCCGCCATGCTTAATGAGCACATGCCCCACATGGTGATGGAGGGTCTAAACAAGGTCTGTGTTTTTATGTGTGCATGCACATGGTTGATGGTTGAAGTGACGGTGAAGCGGCTTTTTATTCTTGTTCCCGATTTCCAACACTGGGTGCTGAGTGAGTGTGTGTGTGTGTGTGTGTGTGTTTGTATTGGATCGAGGTGTAAAAAAAGAAAAAAAAAGAAGCTGTTATCAACAGTTGTTCATAAAGGGGGATACCACTGTTTAAAACTGACGGGTGTGTGACACATGTATTTTTTTTTTTTTTTTAAATCAACAATTTTACAAACAGACCAGCTCCAACAAGGTGGCTGATGTGTCATAAGATGCACAGTTATCTGTGTTTCTATAAACTGGCATTTAAATCTCAATCCTAATTTTTACACATTCAGTGGCATTCCCCTTTAAAGGGTTAGGTCAACATTTTGGCAAATTGGCCCATTGACATAATCCCTATAGTCATAGCAGTAGGTTCGTTACCTTTAATTGTCGGTGCAAGCTGTTTTTAGAACGGCGGAGCAGAGCCGCGAGCTGCTCAGAGCTACGCTACGGAGGCTAATGGGATTTCTTGGTTTCCCTCATCAAACTCCTCAAATACACAATCCAACAACTCCACAACACTGTCGTGGACAAGTTGTGACCTGCACATTCACCACGCTATGAGATAATATAACATTACGAGACAGAGTTGCTTTCGAGGCAATTGAGACTGCTTGCCGAAAAACTGCAGCAGCGGTTTTGCATGCATTTGCCTCTAAAACAACTCTGTGTGGTAACGTTGTGTTATTATCTCATAGCGTGGTGAATGTGCAGGTCACAACTTGTCCACGACAGTGTTGTGGAGTTGTTGGATTGTGTATTTGATGAGGGAAAACAAGAAATCCCATTACCCTCCGTAGTGTAGCTCTTAGCAGCTCGCGGCTCTGCTCCGGCGTTCTAAAAATAGCTTGCACCAACAATTAAAGGTAACGAACCTACTGCTATGACTATAGGGATTATGGCAATGGGCCAGTTTGCCAAAATGTTGAACTATCCCTTTGAATTTATGTCTGTTTACAAAGTTCCCTTTTGTTTTGGGGGCGTTTGGGAAAATCGATGCATGCGACTCGTCATTAACCTGCAACTGAACACACCTTTTTGTTTTCTCCACATTGCTCCAGTCTCAAAGCATGGGAACCGTTCACTCCCGGTTGGTGTCGTGGTCTCTCTCTCTCTCTTTCTCTCCCTCTCTCTGGTCTTTCTGAGCGTTTTCCGTCATGCACATTGAACGTCTGTTTTGATAACAGGGTGTTAATGTGTATGTTTGCATGTGTCGGATCCACTGTGGGGACTGCACTTTCTCTCTCTGGCTGCGGAGTTATAGTTTGTTCCTCTCTGTTTGCAGTGCGTGTATATGTACAGTATAGAGGTGTGTAAGTGTGTGTGTGTGTGTGTGTGTGTGTGTGTGCGTGTGTGTGTGTGTGTGTGTGTTGATGAGTGTGTGACTAGTCTGTAGTGTGATACCTCTGGTGTTTCTGCAGGTACTGGAACCATTTTGTCCCCTGTCTGAGCAGGAAAACTTGGAACCAGAGGAAGTGGAAGTCAGTCATCCCCCCTGCAGTACAGATGTGCTCATAAACACACAATCAGAATTAAACTCTCCCCCTCTCCCCCCTGATCCCCCATCCCCCACCCACAAAGACCCGCCGTGTACTGCCTCTCTCACAGAGACTGAGTCCATCTCTGTTTCTCTCACCGTTGCTGCTGCTGCTGCTGCTGCTGCTGCTTCTCCTTCTCCTTCTTCTTCTTTAGATGCAGCGTCTGTCGTTTTTCTTCCTCCCCCTCTAACAGACTGTACTCCTGCCCCACAGCCGTGCTCGGTCTCTGTTCCCCCATTTATTAACAGCCCCTGTGACTCTCAGTGTGGAGCACTTACAGCTGAAGATGATGATGATGATGATTCATGCATTCCAGCACAAACCCAATCAGACCCACCCAACTCTCACAACACTGGTGTGGGTCTGATTGTTTCTCCTTTTTCTGAAAAATGTAGTTTACAAATGCCAGACAGTGCTTCAGATTCTACTGTATAGACTTTATGACACTCAGTATTTACCTGGCTTTCATTAGCCACTATGTTTACCACAGTTATCAGTCAGAGCGGTCATCTCTTCAGTTTTAATTCACTGCCAAACACTTTAAAATAGTCTTTAACACCACTAATACTGTGACTAAGCGGAAAGGCCGAGATGAAGTGGTGTCTCATAACCGTGAAGTTCCACAGGAGACACATTTTGCCTGATGTAAAACTCAGAATATGCTGTCAGTCCGTGGAGAAAGGGCCGTAAAAGTCTGATATCTACAGTAACAAATTCATCAAAGATGAGGAGAGTGTGTCATCTCCTCCCAGGACAGAATCCACAAACGCCTGCAAAGCATTTTAACTGCTGCAGCAGCTGAGAAATCTGAGTAATCATCCTCCCTTGCCATCAAGCCTTCCTACTAGTATTATTGCTCTTTCCAGTTACACATAAGCTGGATGCAGGCAAGTCTGGGCAAGTTCACTGGAAACCGTGAGAAGGCGTTCCAGGAAAAGCAAGAAGCAAGGAGATTGAAATGAAAAGAATCTGAAACAGTTCACAAATCAAGATGGGGTGGTAAATTAAATGGCTCCATTAAGTTAAATGAAATAGCTGCTGGAATAGATCTCAGGTTTATGTTGTATACAACAGCACATACAGTAAGTTTCTAATCTCTTTAAACCTCTGTAAAAAGTAAAAGAAAAAGAAAACCGAGCCTGTCCACGTCCAAACCCACCTGCACTCTTTTCTCCTATTAATGAGATTCTTCATCCTTAATTTCAGCTCTTCGTTCTTTTCCACTCCTCTCATAGCTGCGGTACATTTGGTCAAGTGTTGTGGCATGAACTTGCTAACTCCGCTCCCCCCAAGTTAACAAGTCGTCTTTGTATTCACAAAGTTTCCATGGTAACCTAATTTCTCTCACATTAGCTGCTCTTTCTTCCTCCTTGGCTGGGTCTTTTTTCTCAGGAGCTGCAGCTCTTCTCTCAAGATTTCTTTTCCCTTTTCTGCTTTCTGAAAGCGCACATTCAGCTTTTCCTTGGTCATAATCCCTTCAAGGAACTGTCAATTACTCATCAGCTGCAGACGGTGCAATATAGGAGGAACAAATGTGTAAATATCAGGACTGTACTCAGCTCCGCTATTCTGCTGTAAAACTGAATCTGACAGATTTCTAATTTCTCTTTATTACCCAGTTGGTACAGTTGAGAAACTCCAAAACTGGAATTATATTTTTAATGTTCTCAACTGTGCATTTCATAATGCTTTGTCATAATGTTCTTTTATAAATTATATATGACATGTCGCTCCATGGCTATAGGGACTGCAGTACATTATTGCATAATGCAAAAAAAAAATAAAAGAATAAAACTGCAGCACAGATTTCCCTCCATGGGCTCAGAGTCTCATGTCTTGTTTTGTTTGGATGTTTTGCTATAATTTGTTGGTTGTTGTGCCTACAAATGCAGGTGATGTGTGTGGTGTTGTTAGTGCCAAAAAAATGTTGTTGTAGTTTGTCAGTTGCAGCAAACTTGTCCTCATGTAACACTGTCATGTTCTCATTTGTGGATAATAACCATCTGCATCACATACTTATTAACATGTTAATTTAATGCCATTTTTTAACATTGTTTACATTAATTTTCATTCTTTTCTGTTTTATTTTCCATCGTTACATGTATTTCATGTCATTTTATGTGTGTTCCAGTTGTTTTTACACCACAATGTTCTTTTACCGACTTATTAAAGTTAACATGTTAATTGTGTGTTGATGTGATTTGCCGTTAATGTTTGTGTTCCTCTCATTTTTAACACATTTTAACACAACATAGTTTAAAAAGAAATGTAGTGTGACATTTTTCTTGAGTGGTTTTGAAGCTACATACTCTTGATGGTGTGTGTTTCTTTATCACACACTGTCGATCTTGTGCATTTCTTTCTCAGGCATCATGACTTCGCTGTGGGTGTTTAATGTCAGTTGGAGTAGGTGTGAGCTTACCTTTAGATTGCACTTATCTACACTCGGCTTTTTACCACTATAATGATGGATGTGATCATATCTGCAGTTAAATATAGATCAGACCAAGGGTGAGCCGAGATGCGTAACTAGACATTCTTGGATTTAGTGTTAATGCATCCATCTACTGTTCATTTATTCAAACCTTTTACAACATTTTAACATTTATCTATCTGTATATGATGCATGGGCAGAAATACTAATTTCTTTGTCTGCAAAATGAGCAACATTTTTTACACTTTATTGATTTAATGCAGCAGTTATTGAATTATAAAACTGCTCAGGGAGATTATTTTTTCTGATTTACTAAGATTATATACAGTATCTTTCTCTATGAAATTACTTTTCCTTCCATGTGGATTCCCAACCTCAACACACCCTCCTCCTTCCCTGCTCTCTTGCTCTTATCTTACTTTTTACCCATCGAGTCACGTCTCTCCGTTTGCCTCTGTGCTCTGTGACAGGTGCTGGAGAACTACAACAAAGGGAAAACGGCTTTGCTGTCCGCAGCCAAGATCATGGTGAGCCCCACAGAAGTGGACTTGAACCCCGAGACCATGTTCATGGACACGTCAACGACTTCTCAGCAGCCGACGCCCACAACAACCCACCACCGCAGGAACAGTAGTGTTCGGTTAGTACACCAGGCACCGCTGTGGGTGTTGTCGGAGCTTCAAAGAATAATATATACAACAATGTGTTTGAGCCTGTGCACTGCAAAAACTCAAAATCTTACCAAGAATATTTGTCTTATTTTTAGTAAAAATGTCATTTCTAGTCAAAACTAATTTCATTATACTTAAAATGAGACTCATCACATTAAAAAGTAGCTTGTTTTTGACTCTTTTTACTTCTTTCAAGCATATTTTCACTTGAAATAAGTAGAAGAATCTGATAGTAGAGCAAGTTTTTCTTCTTTCTGATTAAGCACAAAAAAATGAAAATTAGTTTGAAACAAATGACAATTATCTAAAAACAAGTGCATTTTTAGGTGATGAGTCTTATTTTAAGTGGAAAGAGATTAAACTTGACTAGAAATTAGATATTTTGACAAGAAACAAGACAAATATTCTTGGAAAGATTTTGAGTTTTTGCAGTGTATGTTCAGTTTCTCTGGAGCGAAACCTCCTCCTAAACTGCCGGGGTGCTCATGGGGGACTAAAAATGTCTAATTTTAACAATCTAGCCAGTGCTAAACAATACTACTGCTACTAACTATGCTACTTTATTGTTTTCTCAAAATTATCATTTCTGTCTGTTCGTTTGGTTTAAAAAAAAAAAGACAAAAACCATTATTACGGTAAGCAAAGCATGCTAATACTAATTTTGCATAATGTGCTCCCTTCTCTCATGCACGCATGCACGCTGTCTGACCACAGAGCAGTTGCAACGTATGGTAGTATTCAGTTCCCACCTCGTCCTCTCTGGTTTAGCCCCTGTCCGACGTCAGTGTGATGTAGTAGTGATGGTTAAATTATATTATATCTCTGTATTAGATGCTAATACAAGAGTATATACACACTAGGTTACACTCCCAGTCTCCTTCTCTCTGTTCTTTCTTCCATCTTTGTAACATTTCACTGGTGTTGATATTAGTCTGTAGACTCTAGATTTGGTTCATATATTAACACTTTCCAGTTTCCCCCTCTTCTATAACCCTCCGTATGTTGTTTTGACCCGTTTTTTATGTCTGTCTTGTTGTGTTTTCGGATCCCCTCTCCCCTTCCTTTCCCTGCCGCTACTCTCCAACCCGTTCTTCTCCTCTCCTCTAGTTCATGTGCCCAGTCTGAAATATCTCTGGATGGTTTCTCTGAGTGCCCTCCTCCCCCAGTGCCTGTAGTGTTGCGCGGAGCACGAGAGCGGCTGGCGGTGGAGCTGAGGGACCGCAAAGCGCCGCTGGCCGTCATGGAGAGCCTCTCGGACGCCGAGTCCCTCTACAGCCTGGATTCCCGGCGCTCCTCGGCGGCGCTCCGGGGGTCGCCGATGCTGGGTAGCCTGCCGTTCCCTTTGGACGCCCCGATCCCGGAGGAGAACCCGTCGCTCAGCTCCCGCACCGAACTGCTGGCCGCCGACTGCCTCTGCCAGGCGACGCCGGAGCACCTGGGAGAGGTCGGGCCCTTCTTCACCCCGATGGAGGCCGGCTCCACCCCGGAGTACGGTCCGATGCGGCTATCTCCGGCCACGCCTCGCTACAGCGGACACCATTCCCCGGCTCTGCTAAACCAGAGCGCCTTGGCTCAGCCCATCAAGCCGGAGCTGAACGCCAACAACAACCCACAAATGCTTCCTGACGGGGATAATAACCAACAGATTCCCGGCGTCTACAGTCCGGGGAGCACTCCCAACGCTCCGCTCAGCCCCCAGACCGGCTCTCGACCGGTGTTGGATACGGAGGAAAAGGAGGACTGGGAGCTGGAGACGGTAGAGGAACAGTTGAGGGCAGAGACCAGACCGGCAGCTTCTACTCCTCCGCCCCAGCTGTCCAACGGAAACCCCAGCCAGGCGGTGCTGGAGTTCGCCCAGTACCTAGACTCTCTTTTCCGACTGGACGGCAGCAGCTCGCCGCCTCTGGAGCTGTCTGACGGAGAGTCGGAGTCGGGCCGGGGCTCCTTCAGCCAGGGCGAGTGTCTCGGAGACGGACAGCGGTTGGACGACAAACAGCTTCTGGCCAGAGCAACGCTAGAGCCGAATCTAGTCCCCAAGCCCCCACGCACTTTTGCGGGATCCGCCGATCCCTCTTCGGGCATCTCCTTGTCTCCCTCCTTCCCTCTGTCGTCATCCGAGGAGCTCAACGACCTTTCCCCCGGCGAGGTCGCCCCGCCGGTCATACACTCCTTACGAACATCTCCCCCTTGCCACTGCCCTGAAGAGAACACACTATCATCTATGGTGTAGTGTGATCCCCCCCCCCGAGACTCTGATGTCCTTTTTTGCCCTAGATTGAGAGGTGCAGTCATCCAAAATTTGAAAACATATCACAAGTACATGCATGCAATGGAATGCAGTCACTCATCAGAGATCCAACGACTGATCAGCTCACAAAACTGTTTCCATTCTTCAGGTGTCCCCCTCCTCCTTCCCCTCTGAACGCTGTTTATAGCATTTTCACACTATTGCAATGACTTAGAAAACAAAAAAAAAGATACCTCTCTCTGCATGCCAGGGGGCTGTGCTGCTTTTGGGTGAATATAAATAACTGTAGCTTCACGATGCCATTCCAAAACAATGTTGTCTCACCCACGTAGGGGACGCGTCAGCATTACATCAATTCCCTGACTTAACAAGAAATCAAAGGGAGTTAGTTATAACTGAGCAGGGATTCAAAAACTAACACTGTAGAAGAGGTTAGCATAAGGCACATCATCTGGGGTTGATGTACTGTACAACTTCCTGCACCCTCGGAAGCTCCAGAAATTTTTTTGTCCAGCTTTTATTTTGTTTTTATTTTTTAACAAAAAAAAAAAAAAATCAGGAATGTGAAGATGGACATGTTCGTCAATCAATAGAAGTGAGAAGACATTACGAAATGTTCCTCAGGTCTATAGAGAATTGACTTTGAGAAAGAGAGTATGTGTGTTACATTGGTGAGAATTCGTGTGTCTTAAAAATTTAGTGATTGTGACAAAGTTATTACAGACGCCTATGGATGTTTTTGAGTCTTTTGTTTACTCTTTATAGTGCATGAAGACATTTTTTTTCTTTATTTTTGAAGAGAAATTGTCACTAAGCCACTTAGATTGACATTTGAATACTCTTGCACATGTCATATTGCTCAATTTAGCCCCCTTTTGCCAAAAAATTTAATACACTGTATTGCCAAATGTATTTATGAGGTGTAATTTTGTATATGTATATGGATATTGCTTTATTTAAACACAAGCTAAGATCATTGTCTCCTCTCCCATAGCCATACTGTTGGATCCCATGTAGACTGTTACACAACAACAATACCACAGAAAAGATGTCATCCTCCTGACCTGAAGACACTGCCATGGCTTTCATTTTGAAAACACAACCTCGTCACCTTTGGGGTTTGAATGAACTCGCAGTCCCAACCTCATAACTACTGTACCTGTACTCTCTTCGGAGAGCTCTTAGCAACATGCCCGGTGGTCGGGGTCTGCATGCTTTATGCATTTCAGAGTAGCATGGCTGGTGTATAACAAGTTTTGTCATTAAGTCACAGTAAATAAGCTCTAAACATGAACATACATGTAAACTCAAAACTTTTTAAAAGGCTTATAAAAGCGCCCAGGTCACCTGACAGGACCAAACTGTGTATCCTAAAAGTGTCCCAGGATATCATTTCTCTTGTTCTCAAGGTGCTCTCGGTCATCTTGGATGTCAAGGTGTTTGCTTCCCTTTAATCTGGTTCATCTCAAACAAGCTTGAGGTTGGACCGAGCGAGTAAACGGGCTCGAACATTACAGTATGTATGCCGATTCTAAATACTGTACGTGGTATACAATCTTCCATATCACTCTGGGTGTAACAGGTGGCTCACAATTTGCATTATTTATTATTGTTAATGTTGATATCACTTTTATTGCTATATTTGATGGTATTATTATCCTTATTGCGCTTTTAACAGATTGGTTTGATGTCAGTGGTTTTTAATCTCAGTTTTTTGGGGGACAGTGTGGGGAATTTTTTTTATTTTTTTTTAGACTTTCCCAAATGTAAGGAGTTCTATATTTCAGCTTTTTTTCTGTCCGAGTGGAAAAAAGTATGTGACATTCTCCCATGGCATGGTGACAATATGCTCTTTTTACAAATCCTTCATAGTGGTGAGACATGCTGTAGAGAGTGACAGCCTGTTCACAGTGACCTTTCGGTGCAGCGCCGCCGCCATCCAAGCCTGGAGTCACCATAGTGATCTTCACCGTCTCTATTTGGAACAAGATTTCGCTGTGGTTTACTCACAGCAGACGTTTCCAGCCAGTTTACAGTCTGACACTCCTCACATCATCATCCTGCCAGGCCCCGGTTAGTCTCTCACAAAGATACGCTGAGGTTGGACGAGCAGTTTCCGACTACATTCACTAGCTTTTTGCTTGCGGGCGGTCATACACTAAACACTGCTGAAAGAAAAAGCACTATAATACTTTCCATCATGATGTGTACAGCACCATCCTCTATGTGTAATTATTTATGCAGATGTCTAAGAAAAAAAAAAGATGAATTCCAATAGAGTCATGTAGAAAACAAATATATAATAAGGAGATAATGACTATATAAAAAAAGATGTCAGTATTGACATATATTTAAAGAAATATATTTCATTTGAAAGTTATTTATTCTAACTATTGGCAGATTTACAAATTGGTCTATATTGAAAGAAGAATAATTCAACTATGTCTTGTCCATGTTTACCTGGTTTGCTTCCCCTCCTTTCCTGCCCCACAATGAGAATGTATTTAAACCCTCCCCCTCACTGCCCTGCCTGTAATGGAATAAACTACAAACTATGAAATTATATCTGAATTTCTGTCATATCTCTTTGAACATGAGCTATTGATATTAGATAGATAGATAGATAGATAGATAGATAGATAGATAGATAGATAGATAGATAGATAGATAGATAGAACTTTATTCATCCCGAAGGAAATTATTTGGCCAGGCCGCTCCAGAGAAAATACTTAATTAAAGAAATAAATAGGATACAAGGAGGAAAATATATGACAAAAATATATCCTGCAATGTCTATTATGCAGTGTGATGTCTGTCTGATCTGATTGTTTTCATTTCTGCTTCAAGATTACATGTTTCTGTTTAGCTTGCGTATGTACAGTATTATATAATAAATAGAAATATATGCAAGTTAATAAGAGTTTAACTGCAACATAAATCTCCTGTTTGTGAAGGTGTTAAATCAATGTGCTGAATGCTGCTGGTACACTTATGCAGAGAATGACTCAGATTAACAGACTTTGCTCAAGTGTTTGTAAAAGTAATGACTTTTGATGCCAAGTACTGTGGAGTGTCCTACTCAGGAACCAAACTTCAGCCAAATGGACCCATCCTGAAAAAGTTAGTGCTTCAGATTTGATGTAAAAAAAAAGAAAAAAAAGTGTCATTAGTTTGAGAAGTGCTGAGTGCAGATGGATTTTGAGTAAAGACTGCATGAGTTGTTCAGAGCTATATTTAAGCACAAGTGTAGGTGCAGTATATTGTGAGCGTACAGCAGGGCTGCTACTGTTGAGCCTTATGGAGGTGTCGTGAGTCAAATGACATTGTGTGGATTGCAGGTGTCTCTGTTTTACCCACCTTGGACCTGACTCACAATACACAGAGCAGGGCTTTTGCAAATAGGGAGAAAGGTGATGACAGTGCTTGGGGCCCACGAAAACCCCCAGTAGCTCAATCTGTCTATGACTAATTTATTCTGCATAGTATACAGTATAACCATGACTAACAATCATACAAATGCTGCATCAGCATCAAAACATGCGATATATTCATTAAATATGTTTTATTTTCCAAGCAATAACCCCCTGCCTTCTTAAAAAAACTGAAAGAAAATAGTTTATGTCCATGCTGGAGCAACAGTAGCCCCTGTAAACGCTTGAGACAGTTATTCATCATGACAAAGCAGGTTCTTCCTCTGCAGATCTCATTAACCTGGCCAATATAGGTCGGGAACTGGTTCTAGCTGGATTTTCCAGCAGGGTAGAGCTGACTGTCTGGTTAAATTGAGCAATTGGAAGTGAAGGAACATTACCAAAGAGTGTATAGTCGTCAAAAGTGTTGATAGATTCTATCAAAGCTTTAAAGAAAAATAAACCCAAAGACTGCAGGTTTCAGTTCTACTACTGGTGCTTTCATCCTCCAAATGCAAGACTGCAGCACAAAGTAGAAATGCAGAAACAGAGAGAGAGAGAGTGCCACAGAGGGTGCTGACAGGGTGTGATCTCTGTCAACATGGGTATCAAACCCACAACCTTAACGTCCAGAGTCACGCATTGCACAGACAGATCTAATCCGACAGACACCTGACCTCCTCTCTCTCTCTGAACACTGACATGTAGCAGCTGTCAACCTGTTTGCGTGCATTTGTGTGAGACAAGTCAAAGTAAAAGTCAACTTTTTTTTGTCACTGCTACATGATTTACATGATCGACATACATTTAAATTGTGTTTCTCTCCATTCACGGTGCTGTTAAAATAAATACACACAATATAAAAATATATGAGACACATTTACTGTGTGAAGTATAGGTGTGACATTCTGTTTGCAAATATGGATGCAGATATGAAGTTGAAAAATGCAGATATGTGGCATTTTTGTTCTTGGGTGTTAGTGAGAAGTAGTGTCAGAATAAAGTGGCTAGTGCAAATAGTCATCTGTTCGCCAGTAATGGTGTCATAGTCCAGAGTGTGGGGGTAGAGGGCAGGGAAGAAAAGAGGGAATTGGGTAGAAGCTGGAAGAGAGTTTAGTTTCCTTACAGCCTGAGGAAACTGAACTCTCTTCCAGCTCTACCCCCTGCCAGCTTTCTCTGCCAGAAAACTGGCTTTCTTGTAATGAACAGATGTGAAAAGTATTTGCAGAGAGAGAGAGAGAGAGTTAAACAATAGGCTACATACACAAAAGTCTGGACACAGCTTCTCATTTAATGGTTTTTGCTTTATTTGTATGACTTTCTACATGGTAGATTTATACTTAAGACATTAAAATTATGAAGAAACACATATGGAGTTATGTAGTAGCCTAAACAAAAAAGTGTTAGGCTAATTAAAACAACCAGCAGGTGACGACCTCATAGAGTTGATGACAGAACCAAGTGTGCAAAAGCTGTCATCAAATCAAAAGGTGGCTACTGTGAAAAATTGAATAGATTTAAACATATTCTGCTTTATTTAACCCTTTTGTTTAGGCTACTACAGAACTCCATATGTGTTCCTTCATAGTTTTGATGTCCTCTGTTTGAATCTACAACATAGAAAGTCATAAAAAATAAAGAAAAAACATTGAATGAGAAGGTTTTGACTGATAGTGTATATGACTTTGTCAGGGATTGAATGATAAAGTCCTGAACTCATTTACGTCGTCGTCCCTGCATGGGCGGGTTATTTGAACAAAGGGACGAGCACTTACAGGTGATTCTTTGACCGTGTCGTGTCATGCCTTAGTAAAGGTAGGCTACACATTGTTTTGCTAAGGTTTGAATTGTGTTTTTTTAAAGAACAAAAATAAGTCCTTTTGGTTATCAGTGGAATCTCATTTGGACACTAATATCATCTCAACCATGCAGCATGCGCCAATTCATGTAGTTCAGCAACCGTGACTTTCTTTTCATTTTGGGTTTGGGAAGAGTAAGGTTGTAATTGTTTGTTCTTTTGTTTTGTTTTGTTTTAGTTTTCTTGTGTGTGTTTTTTGCTTTTCTGTCCTGTTTTGGTCATGTTTTGTTGTGTTGTTAGGTTTGCTCTGTCGTTTGTCTTCTGTTTGTCTGTTTTTTTGGACAGTGTATTGTCGGTTTATACATTGTATTATGCCTGTTCCCATTAAAAATAAATAAAGTTTCGTATAAAGTGAACAACCTAATAAAAAAAAACAAAAAAAAAACACCACCTTCATCAGGACAGTAACAACATGCTTTATACAAATATTTATGAAGTCTGTGATGAAAAAAAAAAAAAAAAAAAACTATGGTAATGTCCCTCCACTCCACCAGGCGGAAGCAGCGTTTTCACTTCCTGTTTCGCAACCAACTTATCAGCAACGAAGAAGAAGACGACTTCCGGAAATCACGGTTCCTGGGAGCTAACGGTGTTAGCCTGTTAGCTTGTTAGCCGCTCGAAGCTCCGAGTCTGTGTGTTTTAGTAGGTGAAGCCCGAGCGATTTCTAACCGCAGTCATGAATTAACAGCGAAGCGTCAAAACCCCGTTCCCTTCAACGTCTCGGTGGGTAAAAACATACATCTATAACTTTAGCAAATTAACTCGAATTAACGTCATTTTTATAACGCTGTCTAATGTCAGTTAGTGAGCTAAGTTAGCGCGGATGTTTACACAGCTGTGTTAGCTCAGGGACCAGTTAGCTGCGGTTAGCCTAGTTAGCTCCCTGGTGAAATAATAATAATGATTAAAAAAAAAAGAAAGAAAGGAACAACAGTCTTCCTTTTTTAATTGACAGCTATTATTTTCACCGCGTAAAAGACAGTACTTCTTGTTAACGTGGTGTGTTGTGATCATGTTGTCGTTGAAATGAACCCAAAGTGTCATTGACAGTGAAGGTATGTGTGTGTTTGAATAGAGTGATTGAACAGCTCATTGATGCTATTATATATTTTTTTTTATACAAATACATTAAGATTATGGATGATGTGCTATCTACGTACTCTTGTGTAATGTTACAGGCGTTAATTGTGTGTGTGTGGGTTTTTAACCTGTTAATCAAGGTAGACTACCTACTTAGTCATGTACGAATCAATTATCGTTATCGATTAATCTGTCTTCCTTTTCCTCAATGAATAATTTATCATCACATCTAAAGACATCAGGTTTATTGTAATGTAAAATTTTGATTCTTAGATTTGAGAGACTGGAACCAGACAAAGAGCATTTGTTAATAAAAACTAACTGGCCAGGCAGGTATCATACAAGTCTCTTAGTATTTCCTTGATTTAAGTAATTGATCGGTCAACTAATTGTCAAATTAGAATCGATATACTTTATTGCCCCGGAAAGAAATTTGTTTTTTGTGGTAAAAGTGCCAGATACCACTACAACAACAACAGTAGAGCAATAACCCTATGCACATAATGCATACAAGCCACAAATTTAAGTGAGTTACAAGCGGCCGAGGTAATTTAGATATATTTAAAAAATACAGTTTCAATTAACAAAAGAGAAAGAAAGTGCATAGTGCTGCAGGTTTACAAGCAGCAAGTAAAGTGTAAGTGCACAAGAAGGACAGAGTATGCATATTGCATAATGTCCACTATTGCACAATATCAGTCGAAAATCTAGATATGCAAAACAAGATTAAGGACTTGCATTATTGTTCAGGAGAGTTGTGGATGATATAATCAGTACATGAAGCTGTCACTGATCTGGTGCATCATGTCTTCACAGTGGCTGACTGGACAGAGAGGTGTCAGACATGTACGCCTCTGGGAAATACAGCTCGCGGGGCCCTGCTCTCATCCCCCGGATGAAAACCAAGCATCGCATCTACTACATCACCCTGTTCTCGGTGGTCCTGCTGGGATTGATCGCCACAGGGATGTTTCAGTTCTGGCCCCACTCCATCGAGTCCACAGCTGACTGGACTCTTGACAAGCGCAGCGTCCATGACGCACCTCTGGTTCGCCTGCCTGTCTCCAGCCCCATCCCTGAGAGGGGGGACCTCAGCTGCCGCATGCATACCTGTTTTGATGTGTACAGATGTGGCTACAATCCCAAGAACAGAATCAAGGTAACCCACCTCTAGAAATATCATGCAGGTTACACAAACACAGGGTTCCCACGCGTCCTGGAAAATCTGGAAAACCTGGGAAATGGTTCACCAATTTTCTAGTCATGGAAAACACATGGAAAATGAGAAAAAAAAGTCAAATGTCCTGGAAAAGCTTGAGTTGTCCTGGAAAATGATTTATCACAGCTACCAGAGCTCTATTTGACTTTTTCAGACCCTTCTAAGGTTTTTGATTCCAAAAAAAACACAAACATGTTTGTGCCGTTCTATGATAAATTTGTCATAATTTCTAAGCATTTAAGAGATTATTTCATAAATTAGAGCCATAGACTGCACATTTTTAAATCAGATTTCTGGGAGAGAGAATGAGAGAGAGAGGAATAAACATAGAAACAAACTGATTAAATTTACAAAATAAGGTACCATTGTCGAAAACACTTCTCCAAAGCATGAATGGGACAGGGGATGAATCAGTGTATGCCGTAAAAACTAATGTCCATCAGACTGTAGCAGCTGAAAATGTCCTGGAAAACGATTTCAAGAAAAGAGTGGGAACCCTGAAACAAAATCATAACCTCCCTTCAACATTTTGCAGATTTCGTTGAAACAGTACGCTCAAAACATTACTGTCTTTTTGTTGTTGGATGTGCTAAATAAAACAGCACACAAGGGAGCCAAAGTGTTCGGTCTCCTCTTTTCTCTTTTCTGTCTGCAGATTTCGTTGTTAAAATTACGATTCATTGTGGAAATGGTTGTGTTTGCAGGTGTACATCTACCCTCTGCAGCGGTTTGTGGATGAATTAGGAGTTCCCATCAGCAGCACGGGCCTGTCCCGAGAATACAACGACCTGCTCAGTGCCATCTCCGACAGCGACTTTTACACGGATGACGTCACCAGGGCTTGTCTTTTCATCCCATCGACTGATGTGCTGAACCAGAACTCCCTGCGTATCAGAGAGACTGCTCAGGCTCTGGCAATGCTCCCCAGGTTAACACTGACACTAGACCCAGTCATTTCTAACGCATGGTCTTAATACTGTTTTTATTTCTGCTTTGTCACTCTCAGTTTTCCTCTTTATGAACTTATTTCACTCACATTGATACTGTTACCATTTGTGTTAAAGATGTTCCTTTTCAAAGCCATGTGCAGTATATTGTGTCGGACAGAAATAACAATTGCTCTTAAAATATAACAGAACAAAATGTCCTTCCACAAGGGCTCAAAATTTCCCATCTGTGGCCAGTATACAAACAAAAGACATGTGATTTTGAATTGATGAAAGCAAATACATAATGTTTGATATTGTTTACTGTACAAAATTTACTAAATACAAATGTCCTTATTGTCATTACACAAGTGCAACACGATTGGATGACAGTATAGTCCTTCCTCTTGACAGTGTAGAGAAGAAAATTAAACTTTCTGTTTTTAATTAACCTGTTATTCCTCCACTAATCTTGTGTTTGATTTGTAGATGGGACAAAGGGATGAATCACCTGCTTTTCAACATGTTACCTGGAGGCCCCCCAGACTACAACACTGCCTTGGATGTGCCCAGAGACAGGTACTGATAAGTGCATTTTAAACACATTGTAATTTGACAGAGATCTTTGTGAAATCAAAAAAAATGATCGTTTGTTCAAATAATACAGTTGAATCAGAATCACTATTGGCAACTTCCAGTTTACAGGCTATGTCAACATGTAAAAAGAAACACATTTTGTATTAGGACATGTACAACTAGAGTCAACTAAAGATTTATGGAAGAATTGAAGTGTTATTCAAAACACCAGACAGAAGGGAAACATGTTGTATTGATTCATGTGTTTAGGATTCCTGTCAGTAGTTTCCATTTTTTCTGCAAAGACAAATCATTTATTGTTCATATTCTGTTGCCAGGACAGATTGAATGAATATTCATGCAACAATAGATAATGCAACCTTAAGTGACATTTACCGTAACTGTAGTCGCTCAAGTGTTAAGAATATTCATTTTATGAAGATGAAAGACAACCATGAGGATATAAAATCTTTTTTTTTAGGAGGCCTTGAGGAGACGTTTTCATATCTGGTTGTATTTACCAGTACAGAGCTTGCTTCACTGAAGATGCCTTGTAGGCTAAAGTGATGGTTAACTATAGAAGACGGTGGGTTTATGAACATGCAGCTTTGAGACAATGAGCGCTATCTTTAGCTGTAGAGAATTTCCTGGGCTCATCCAGCTGGAGTCCATTTGGCACGGAGCCTCATCAGAACCAGGTGTGTGACTGACAGTGTGTTTCCATCTTATAGCCTCCTTCGCCTGAGAAAAGAGCCGGTTCCAAAATTCATTGTATCATCTCATGGACTAACATGGGATCAATCAAACAGGTCACCGGGCCTCGTTGGCGTCACACTGTTATTGTTAGCGGCAAAGTGTTAACAGGACACAAAAGGCCCAGTTAATGAATTGCATTTTAAAAGTATGTTCCCGTAGCTGCTTGTGTCTGTTGAAATCCCCAGTGTGTCGAAGCATTGTAACAATCCAGGCCCATTTGTTTCAGAGCGCTTCTGGCTGGAGGTGGTTTTTCAACTTGGACCTACAGACAAGGTTATGATGTCAGCATCCCCGTTTACAGCCCACTCTCTGCAGATGTCGAGCTGCCTGAGAGACAGCCTGGGTGAGCACGTCTCACACATTAACCCTCATTATTGTGTTTGAGTGTCACATCAGGACCAAATTACTTCACCTATTTCATCCATCAACAACTTCTCCATTGACAATGCTGAGAATAAAATGATCCATATGATGGTTTATCAACATTTCTCTTCATATATTTATTTGTTTATGACATCCACAATATAAAATACAATTTGATACATTTTGATAACCCTATATTATCTCTCGTCACACTCCTAGGCCGCGGCGCTACTTTATTTTATCTTCCCAAACTGCCATCCACCGAGAGTACCGAGCTGAACTGGAGCGTCTGAAGGAAGAAAATGGAGAAGCGTTGCTCCTCCTGGACAAATGTAGCAACCTCTCCCAGGGCGCCGCCTCTGCACGAAAACGCTGCTACAAGGGGCAGGTGTACGACTACCCACAGATCCTGCAGGTGGGCCGCATTAAAAATATTCATTTCAATGATGAAGAATATTAAATGTATTATTTTTGTTGAATGCACCACTTTTTTAAAAAAAAAGAAAATTGGCAACAAAAACAAAATCTGTTGTGTTTGGCTTACCCCATGTATTTTAAAATAACTTGATAAGACAGTCCATCCTCATTCCTGATATTAATACCACAAACAGTTGGTGCTTGTTCTAGGCAGAAAGGACGTCGTATACACTTTTGGATGTCTTACAACCTCTTTGTTTTGCTGTCAAGCAAAGATGAGAGCTTCAGTTCCCGGATTCTTGTTGTTTCTTGGTTTTTTTTTTTATTCAGTACTTATTTTGGAGCATGAATATTCAGGGAGGTTGAAATTATATCCATAAATCTCTCTTTGGTTGGGTCTCTAGCACTGGAAATGGGTCAGTTTGTGGTTTGTCTTTTCAGTGCTAAATCACATCGTCCATTAACAGTCTGCCCCCGATGTGTCTCTACAGGAGTCGTCTTTCTGTGTGGTTTTGCGTGGGGCTCGACTGGGTCAGGCTGCCCTCAGTGATGTACTGCAGGCTGGCTGCGTGCCCGTCATCCTCGCTGACTCTTACATTCTGCCGTTCTCTGAGGTACTCGACTGGAAAAGGTGCGTTAAAGTCAGCAAACGTTCGAAAAACAGGTACAACGAGTTTGACGACTGTGATTCACTAATTTATTGTTTCTCCCCCAGAGCGTCGGTGGTTATCCCAGAGGAAAAACTGTCAGAGATGTACACCATCCTGAAGAGTATTCCTCACAGACAAGTCGAAGAGATGCAGAGACAGGTAACACTCACGATGTCTAACTAAAGAGAAAACATCTCTCAGCAGAACTTATTAGACGTACGTTACATTGTTTGAAAGCTCGTATTGTTATTAAGGTCAGGAGAGCCGTCGCTTGGGTTAAAGCGCTTGTATGTCACGCCTGAGATGTGCCCGTGCCTGAACCAACCTGTCAGGTCTAAAGAAGCCAAAACAAATTTTACGTGTTGTGCGACAGATAGAAATTTGGAAACCACACTGACTTTTCTGTTTGGATTTCCGTCTTTGCTCAGTCTAGATTTTTTTAAAAAGCTCTTAAAAGACTCAAGTGTGTTGATATTGGCTTGGGTGAAATATACAGAGGACGTCTCATTCTCCCTTTCCATTTGATATCTGCATTGAGCCACAATAAACAAAAGTGAGAGCAGCTATGAGAGTAGTGCACCAGTTCAGCTGCTCCTCATTCTCTTGTATCAACTCTGGTCCATTTACCAATTATACTGGCCAAACAGAGATTTTAGGCCAAAGGCTCAGAGACACGCTTGGAGTTGGATTACACCAGACAAGCTCCAAAACATGGTTTCGCTCGAGAGGTGGTTTGCGTCGGGTTTGGGGTACCCCCGCCGTGTATAGCTCACAGCTAACATGGTATCAAAGGTCTAATATGGCTTTTTTGTTATCCACAGTCACAGTTCGCCTCTGCCTGCTCAGATGGTGCACACATGGGTTGAATTGGTTGCAAGTTCATTCATCTCTGAGACATTTCTCACACAGAAATCCTGTCACAACAACTAATAATTAATTAACACACATCATTTCTGTGTCACTGTTCACGGTTCAGCTTTTTAATCAATGCGGGGACTGGGAGACACTGTAACATTGATTTCAGATTTACCAATCAAGTGGAGCTGATGTATTTCATTAGTTTGGCCAGCAGATGGCTCAGCAGCTTTTGCTTTCACAGTGCATCTGTTTTTGTTCCCATGTGGTTTGACTTTTGTGCTCACAAATGAAAAATAATAATAGACAATTCATTCTTACCTCAAAGGAAATGCCTCATATAGAGGAACTTTAAATTTAGGATTTTATTATAGTGTGTTATAGTTTAAGGTTTTTTAACATAAGGACTCAGCATACAGTAAAAAAAAAAAAAAAGAGATTAATAGATCTTTAGGTTGATTTTGTCCTCATTGTTTTTCATTGTTGTTCATCAGTCGTCTTTCTTGGAGGTCAAGCATGTATCAGACATGGAAAGATGTTTGTTTTTTGTGTTTTTTTTATTTGACCAAGGCAGAGTAGCATTTACCTAAACGTGTGTCACTGCAGATTGGCTCCATCCTGCAGTGACAGATCATTAGTTTAACTTGTGGAACAGGTCAAAGAATGACAGGCCACTGTTGAGCTTCCATCAAGTAGACTTGTTTCACATGGCAGAGCTAATTGTCAAATTTGAGATGATGTAACAGCGTCTTTTAAAAATGGTCTCGTAGTAAAGAGCTGCGAAATGTTAACAGAGCCAGAGCGAGACCACTGAGCTCATGTCTCCCATGAGCCTTATTTTGGTCATGGCCTCAAAATAGGACACATACGTTACAGACTTTTATTAGACTGGCACGGTCAAATCAATTCTGTTATTGAATTAGAAGATATAAGATGGAAAGAGAGAGAGAGACTCGTTGGCCATGATGGAGAACTTACCCCCTATTTGTTCTTTTGCGGTTGTCTTGTGTTGAGCTTCGGCCTGACAAACAACTCCTTCACATTTAGACCAATCCTACCTAGCATCCTATATAGTGTTTACAGTCTGCATAGCCTCTCCAGAATTTCCCAGTACTCGCAAAACAGTACTGGCTGCAACTGATTTGTAGAAGATATCAATTGTAGAAGTTTTTTTTCCCTCTGTAGAGTCGCAGATTTTTATTTATTTATTTTTGCAGATAGATTGAGCAATCGACTGAGATCCCTCACCAGATTTCTGCTCTTTCTGTATCTTGCATAAATGTAGAAGTTATCACAAACCCCACAATCCATAGATGAGGTCTGGACTTTATAATGAAATCCAAAGTGTAAAAGGTCAAACAGTGGGACACGGTGCCGTCTCAACCCTCACAAACTACGGTCTGTCAGTGGGCTACTCTGTAATCCAGGAAACCGTGGGGCTCACTAGCACCACGACTGTGTAATCCCACATGAAACCTGCAGCTGAAGCAGCGCTCCTCGATTCCTGGCATGGACCTCCAGACACAAAGACCTGCCACTTTAAATTTTGGATTTATTTTTGATTTACACCTGGGAAGCCAAGTAGTCATTATTTACAAGTCATGTGTATGTGTGAGTAGAAATGTTTTGATCATCGGAGCATTTCTACACACACACACAAACACACATTCATACACACGACTTGTTAATGATCACAGTCAGAAGTAAAGTGCTAATAAATCTTGAGAAAAACAGTATTGTCAGTGAGTGCTTCACATGACTGAAACAGACTTGGTTTCACTGCTGCTTTTGATTATGTCGAAAAACTCTAATGATTGTCTGGTTCTGTCCACAGCTCAGTGGCTGCCAGTTCTGATCTATAGGTTAAATCATCTGTCAAGCACCTGACAACTTCCGCTCAGTTAAACAAAGCGAGGCAGACTACTGTAATCTAAACTGCCTCTGATGATGATTTCTGTTTCCTTTTCTTTTAACTTTTTTACGCGGGAAAAGTGTCAGAGGTGCTGGGATGCTCTTAAAGAAAGGTTATGTTTTGGATTTGTTTCCATTATTTCTTAATATTTACACCTATTTTATAGTTGAAATTTACATTATGCATTATTTTTTTCCATTGGTTTAATACATTTAAGTTATCTCACAGACTGACAAGGTGTCATTTGCTTTATTTGCACTGCTAAATAGAAACAAAGTGTGGACTATAGGCCAGAAGCTGCCATTGAAAGATGGAGTTAAGTTTCTCTTCCTCCTCTCTTACAACGTTGTCTTCTTCCCGGCCCATAAAAATTCCTGCAGGCGCTGGGAGCGGGTGGAGGGTGGTGGAGCAGGCCCTCGGGCCAGCACAGTTTTCTTTCTGCCTCCTCCCGGTCGGAAAAGAAACTTTCATCACTGGCTGATTTATGGGCCGTTGGGATTCCCCCCTGAGATTAGAAAGTCTTTTTGGATTCCCCTCACCCCCCTCTATAAAAATAAATGCTGTTTTGTCTCCTACTCCAATGCTTCATCGCATACGCACGCAGATATTTGTGATTTAGGCCGCGGTCACATGTTGATCACGTGCCACAAAGAGCCGTCTTTGTCAAACGTAGAGGGCCCTAAAACACATGCATTAGAAACGTAGCTCTAGCTGCTCTGCACACAAACACTTAACGTCGGCACATCTTCTAACGTGGAAGTGTGGATCATTGAGGAGCTGGTGGAGTGGAGTCGGGTCAGTGTAGCACGGTGCCTCCTGGGAGGAGACAGTGTTGTTTAAAGCTTCATTAACTCTTATTGGACTCTTTCCACTCTGAACTGTCCCTTGAAGTTTCTTAAGGGAGCTGTTTCATAGGCGGCTGCAGGAGACAACGGGGCTAGACGAATATATCATGGTCAGTCGCACTACTTTTGAGATTGACTGGTTCATTGTAACTTTTTCTTCCTCCCTTTATCTCAGCTATAACAGTGTCAGACCCTTAATAACCTGTATGAATAAACACAGCACAGGTATTATCACTCATGGTCGCTGAGGGCAGTCGGAGTTACGTATTCCCTCTGCCGATGCGATAACGTTAAGATACGGGTTAAGAGTTCACTTATCATTAAAGTCTGCTTTGCACATCAGATATCTGTTGAAATAAAACAGACACATTCAAAAGACATTTCCGAGGGCTTCACAGGAACAGTTGTTGAAGGGCAAGGGGCTGGAAACAGCTTCAAAACTGTCTTTTAAAGACACGGACCAGCAGGGAAAAAATCTGGATTTTTACAGTTATGACTTCACGTTGGCGTTATCTACAGTACACACTCCACTCTTTGGGGTGAAGTGAGAATAAAAAGACAGAAACTGTAGAAATGGCAACATCTGAACATTTGAATCGAATCTGACTCAAGTTTAGGTCAATTATTGTTATAGCACGTGTCGTCAGTACAGATAAAAAAAAGAAAAGAAAAAGTGCCATCATTCTGTTTTTTGATCATGAACAGTTCCACTATGGTGACTAATCCTGGGACTGTTGCATGTGTTTCTCGACATCTGTCATAAAGTGAATATACCAGAAAGTGAAAGTGGTGTTTTTGGTCGGTATATACTGTATTTTTGTAAATATGCAGTGCAACGTTGGTCCTTTAAATCATGTTTTGTGTTTTCTCCTTTTTTTCCCCCCTCATTTTGGTTTTGCACGGGTTTTATATGGGTACATTTTAAAGCAGCTATGTCCCCGTTGTCGTCCACAGGCACGCTGGTTCTGGGAGGCCTACTTCAGCTCCATGAAGGCGATTGGACTGACAACACTTCAGATCATCAACGACCGCATTTACCCCTATGCTGCACGCACCTATGAGCAGTGGAACAATCCGCCTGTGGTGGTACGTAACCTTGACGTTATATTGACACACAGTTTACCAGTATTAAAAAATATTAGTCTTTATTCTGCTTTAACTGTCCATTATCGTCTTTCAGAGGTAAGTTATTGAGCTTTAGCTTCCAGAATCTATAGGAGCTATATAATCTATAAATTTTCTGTAATCTATTGTGCTGTCCTCTGTGAGGCACTTTGTGTTACAACGTATGAAAAGTGCCATATAAATAAAGTTGATTTGATTTTGATTTGATTTGTATCGGTCAATAGTTTCCCTAGCTTCAAGCTTCAAGAGTCTTTATTATCCCCTAGGGGCAATTTGTTTCATAGCGAGTAGCAAACATACAACGTCATTTAAAAGCCTGGTCACTGCAGGGACAAATGAATCTCTCCATCTATTGGTCTTACATCTCGGAAGCAGGTATCTGCGTCTGGAAGGAAGCAACCTGAACTCTCTGTGCAAGGAGTCTGCCAGGATCAGTCTGGCTTTGGTCACTGTCCTCTCTTTGTGCAGCTCGGAGAGGTCATTTAGGGCTGTGCCTGCAATTTTTCTGCACACCCTCACGATTCCCACAATTTTATTCTTCTTAGGAGTCTTTGCATTGCAGACATCTGAATGACACCAATCCAGAGTGGAGCTTTGACCATGCAGATGCTCCACAGTGCCACATAAGCATCTCCACTCTTCTGTGACTTGTAAATCAAAGCCTCTGTGGCACAGTGTCAGTAGATGCCTCCCCTCTGTCTGAAGCCATATGCAGCGCTTCATAGTTTGGTCTACACCCAGCTAGTTCTGAGGCAGCCAGTTTGTGTCAGCAGTTCTGCACTAGGAGGATGCCTCCGCTGTGGTGAAAAATAAGTTCCTGCATGTCTGAGTCATTGTGTTGGTAGAGAAGCGCGCTGGATGTGAAGAATGGTGTGTGTGTTTAGCATCCCTGCGGTTGTGGGAGTTTGCGGCTGCAGACAGTTTGGCTGTGCGACCATCTCTCAGGAGTTGTTAATCAGCCCGGTCTGATCCTGAAACTCCTCCATGCTCAGTCTGTGGGGTAGAAGCATGTGCATGTGAGAGCACATGCGCGCGTGTGTGTGTGTGCAGATGCATAATAGCGTATTTTGCATCTGTCAAAAGACTGCAAGTAGATCCACTGAAACGCTCAGAGCGGTTGCAATCACAATTTTTGATGGTGTAAAAAAAGAATGAGTAGTGTTTTCTGATAGTTTGTCATTTCAGTTCTGCTCAGGACTCAGAGGTTTAAAGAGGAACTAAGCAGGATTTCTCCAGCTCTCTGTGGCACCGTGACACAAACGCTCTCCGTAACCGTCAATCTTTTGTTTATGATGGTTTAGACTACACAAATACACACGTCATAACATTGTATATGTTATATAATGTTATCCACTGCTCCATGGATTGATTTTTCACCAGCTTCGTTGTAAACAAATGCACATGGACGAGAGGAGGGTTAGCAAAACAGCGGAAAAGCGACCAGACTTGCATAGTTCCCCTTTAAAGAGGAACTATGCAGGATTTCTCCAGCGGCTATGCTACACTTTTACCTTAATTAAAAAGCTCCAGACTAATTGTGATTGTTAACTACATGACTTGTGACTTGTTACAAGTGAGAACGGAGGCTCTTCGCCTTCCACCTGGCGTCTCACGGCTGAAAACCAACCTAGCAACATCGGTGTAGTTACTCGGTCGCTGCCCCGGTGTCCCAGCTCTCGTCTCTCTGCGGCACCGCGACACAAACGCTCTCCGTAACCCGTATTCTTTTGTTTATGACGGATAAGACCACACAAATACACACGTCGTAACATTGTATATGTTATATAACGTTATCCACCGCTCCATGGATTGATTTCTTCGCCGGCTTCGTTGTAAACAAATGCACATGGATGAGAGGAGGGTTAGCAAAACAGCGGAAAAGCGACCAGACTTGCATAGTTCCCCTTTAAGGCCAAACAGCTGCTGAGTCTCGCCTGTTCTCTTCTTAGCAGGTAGCTTGTTAATCAGCAGTTACACTTGACGTTGCCCACTTATGTCAAAATGTTTTGCCCGAGCGTCCAGCCCCTGGTCCAATCTATCAGTATCACTCAGGACTTAAGGTTTGTCCAGACACAGAGGAGGTTAATTGTGTCACGGCACAGACCTTTTGCCCATTTCTGCCCCGAGATGGGAGATGAAGTGTTTTCTCAATGGCTTCAGTGACTCTATGGTGAGAAGAACTTACACAGAGCACTAAATAAATCAGGCAGACATTTCACCCCCCCACCCCCCCCTCCTCTCCTCCTGTAGTTCTTTAGGCTGGTAATTGAAAGCACATTTCTTAGGATTGCTGGTGCCTTCTGAGGGGGGGGTGTTGAGAATAAGGGACAAGCTGCTTTTTGTTTGGGATTTGTAGGTAGTGGGTACACTTGTACGGTTTATACATTACAAGAATTGAGGCATTTCAGGCTCTCAAATTTGCCAGAGTTTAAAACGTTTTGTGGTGATTGGCACCTGAGCGTATAAAAGTCGCATTCGATCGCCATCTTGTTGGAAAAGTTACAGCACAGTACAGTCAGCGCTCAGTATTTGTTTGACTTTTTGTTTTTTTTTTGTTTTCAGTCTGTTCACAACTGAAAATCAGCACTTCAACCACAGAGGCATTTATATTAAAAACTCCATTTGGCTGAACTAGAGCCAAAACTGAAAAACACAAAACAATTACTTCACCAATAACTGGACAGATTTAGTCTACAGTGCTACTGTGCCTCCATATTCATGTGCGTTGTTAATACGTCTGATATTGAGTGTAAAAGTGTAAAATACACTTCAGCTGGGATGTTTCTACGGATCAACAGCTGCTGAGGAGGTCTTCTTCATTTTATCTCGGTCCTACCTTCAAATTTCTAGAACCAAGAACCACTGACGCAGCTCAAATAACCAAATAAAACTTTTCTTTTCAAGTGTAAATATAAAGTATAAATAAGACGCCACTCCTTCAGATCTGTTGCTGGTGACACTGAGCTGTGGTTTTTCTTTTCATCTGATTAATTCTGTTTGACTAATGACGTAAAGTGGTCTCTGCCTGTTTTTGTTTTAATGCGCCGTCTGTGCTGCGTAGATGTGTTAGTTTAATTATTTCCCCCTCCTCCTGGATGACAATGTGAGAACGGCCACGAGGAAGTTTCCACTTGCCAGTAAAGTGTTTTTTTATTGGTGGAGGAGTGACTGATGTTGTGAGACTGTGTCTCTGTTAACAGACTTGTGTTGATGCTGTGGAAGGAGCCACATAATCACTCTGTGGTCACCTGGGACCAGAGGAGAAAGAGGGTTTATGTGGACTTCAAGAAGCCCACAGATTTATTGTGTTAGATATGCTCTCTTTGCGCCTCTCAGACTGATTGTCACTGTAAACAGTGTGGAACATTTTTTGGAGCCTTTTGAAGTTCATCAAGAGTTGCTCCCGATGCTCCTATATTTACCAGTTCTTACAGCAACACGTGCTTGTAAATGAAATAAATGGGTCGTCTTCTTATTTCACCCGAAAAACATCCTCGGTAAACAAAAAAGAAAGGTTACAAGAAGTTAAGTTCATATCACAAAGCAAAGCAAGAGTAACTGTAACTTTGAAAGTTCAGTATTCAGTACATCTAGATGTTTATGTTTATGTTTATTAAGATCCCCATTAGCATCTGCTTAGCATCCGCTATTCTTCCTGGGGTAAAAAACATATACATGGAGACAATAAAAGAATGCACGTTCACACTGGACAATATAGACATGAAACAACACAAATAAATAAATACAGACCATGTATACCATATAGACAGATACAAAACAATATACAGTATACCCTAACAGCATTACATACAGTACATTCAATACATGACCGACACAACAACAAATGAACAAGGCAAGACAGCTCCAACCAGGTTTCCATAATATAATGATACTCAGCCACAAATAATTGACTGTACTATAACCCATATCTTTATATCAAGAACAACTTCCTGATTAATGGAAGTTCCTTTTTAAGTAATGTTCTTTTAGAGTTTTTTTAAAAGTATATATACTATTTAGTTTAATAGTTTTAATATAACTTGGCACAGAGTTCCATTCTTGCATTGCTCCGTATATGACTTTGTTCCTAGTTGATGTAGTTTTATGTTTATATCATATATCATCAGAAAATGCTTCTTCCATTAACTGTCACTTCATCTAACCTGGAGTCAGTGTTGTTTCCAGGATTTACAGACCATTATAAAGAAAAGAGAAGCTCCACACTGATACACGGGCAATGCATTTTTCAGGCAAACTCCTCTCTCTCTCTCTCTCTATTTCACACACATGATCTCAGAGGATCAATATTACAACATCAAAAGAGTGTGTTTCCAACCTCCCACTCCCACAGTCTTTAGCGTCCCTCCGTCCTGCGGCTTCTGTAGCATTTACCTGGCTTTGTGACTGGAAGCTTTTGACATTCTGCGTCTCTGCTCCGCTGGGCCCTGGGAGATATTACCGGCCCATTTTCGCTCCATTAAAAAAAAAAAAAAAAAAAAAAACATCATCTGGAAATGAGTGCAGGTGACCTCACTGTCCTGTGAAGCATTATTATAGCACATTAAATCATGGAAAACATGACGGACAGCGCTGACACAGAGGACTTCAGGCTAGCTCTTTCATTATTTCTATTTCCATGGAAATGAAAAGGATTAAAAAATATGTTTTGTGGTTTAAACTGATTGTCGTTGTTGTCTGTTTGTTTGTCTCTTTTCTTGTGTAGAAATGGTCCAGTGTGAACAGCCCTCTGTTCTTGCCGCTCATCCCACCGAGGGCACCCGGGTTCACAGCCGTCGTTCTCACCTACGACCGCGTCGAGAGTCTTTTCCGGGTCATCACGGAAATCTCCAAGGTGCCGAGTTTAGCGAAGCTGCTGGTGGTGTGGAACAATCAGAACAAGAGTCCTCCCGAGGGTGAGTACAGTATGACAGATTATTATTAACTCATTGAGTGCCATTGACGTGTATATACGTCAATCAAAATCCAACGCTTGAGTGCTATTGACGTATATATACGTCAAATGCAGTTTTCTGCGGCTGGTAAATGGGGACGCTGTTGCGCACACTGTGAGTAATTTTGGGGCTTCTGGGATGTGTAGAACGAAGAAGACTGTAGATCAGAGCAAGAAGTGAAGAGGAAGGAGAAGACGAGAGCGATCAGTACAGAGATAAAAAACTTGGGAAAAGTTTCTATTTCTAGAGGAAAACGACGGGCAGAGCCTGGAACAAGTGTAACGTGGAGCTGGAGGAAAGCTAGGAGAGGGTGAGGGGGCAGCAACTGCAGGAGGAGTAGGAGAGCAGGCATCACTCTGCAGAGTAAGACTCCTACTTGTTGTATTTTAGTTTTTTTTTTTTTTGTACAATGAAAAAACATGTGAAATGAAATTTTCAGATGTCTTACATGTTTTTGAAGCCAAAATTAAAACGGATAAATCACTATTTTTCTTGAGAGACTCTCTTTCACAAAAATGCATTTTTCTCAGCTTTCTAGAAAAAAAGTGGTCTTTTTGGTGCAACCAGGCTCTATTCAACTTAAGATAAATCAAGAATGGAACAAGGTACAAACAAATGGTTTTTCCCTAGTTAAATAGAGAGTCTCCTCTTTCCTTTGAGCTATTTTGTGTTTTCAGAGTCATAATACAAAATATTCTCTTGGTCTTAAAATATTACTCAAAATGCACCGAAACGCTGGGACATGGCACTGACCATTTTATAAAAGGTCTGGCACTCAAAGAGTTAAAGGGATAATTCACCCAAAATTCAAATTTCACTCATTATCTACTCACCCTCATGTCGACTAAGGGCTGGGAGAATTTTCAGAGTCCTCCGTGTCTTCTCTGAGTTACGGGGGGTCCGCACAGCAGTATTTGTCCATATAATGGTTGTGAATGGTGCTCACTTTTCTTCGTCCAAAAAGACACACCAAAAAACATCCAACCTCCATACTGCTCGTCTGCAATGTCCCTCTTGTATTGAAGCCCTGACATGAGAAATTGTTCAGAAAAAAATTAAATAAGTCTATATTTTAAGCTTGTTTGTAGCGGAAGCTCCCAGTGTCTCAGTTCACTGCTCTTCCTGTGTCAGTGCAAATCACCGGCAGAACAGATTCTCATGTCGGGTAATGAGTGAAATTTTAATTTTGGGTGAACTAGCCCTTTAAATAGATCAAGTAAGTTCATGAAGCTCTAACACCTGGTTGTAGCTTCAACTGTGTTATGTTGTATAATTAAATGATTTTATATCATTTAAGTTCTACTGTAGCGTAATGAAATAATTCAACTTGAGCAGGTGATTTATTAATTTTGCGCCCACAAATTAGTGCTCCGCCCCGTGACAGCTGCCAGGCTTTGTAAGATTATCAGCTACACCCAAACAAGAGCAGCTAATAAAGTAACACCACTCTCGTTTAGCCTCTCTCCGTTCATTCCTTGGTGGTTGTTGTTGAGACAAATCCATGGAAATGGCACTTTCTAGAATAAATGCTGTTGTCAAGGGGCATCAAATACTAGAGCTACTTGTCTCTGGCTTTCAGTTTGACAGAAGGAGAGATGATAGTAGGACAGATAAGATGTTTATATATAACACTGCAAACAAAAGCGCACATGCACAGTGTCGTGAAAAAGTATTTGCCCCTTTCTTGATTTCTTACTTTTTTGAATATTTGTCACACTTAAAAATGTTTACAGATACAGATGCAAAAGACTTTATTGATCCCCAAAGGGCAATTCAGTTTCTACAGTCCACCGTGACCATACACATACAGTCAATCACACACACAGCCTAACACACATAGTAGAGGTAGCATGATGGGACATAGGAATGTACAAATAAACTCATATATATGAATACAAACTCTTTAAGATCACCAAACAGATGATGATTACACAAGTAAATACTTTTCAACAGCACAGTTGTTCACTTAATGTGCTTGAATCAATAAAAAACAGAGACCATCAGTTGGTTGCAGCCCTGAATGAACATTTAATACTTTGTTAAACATATTTTTATTATTATCTGTTTGTCCCTTCTTTCATTTCTACACTCCCTCAGTTGTAGCCAATAAGAGATCTGTCAGTAAGCTCTTTTTAGTTGTTATTTATTGCACCTTGCACTCTTATTGTTCACCTTTATATGGCAATTAAGTACACAACAGTTAATAGCACCTTATCCCGGTGATGGCTGACCTGGGATGAAGGCTGATCTAGAGCAGGAATTAAAGCCCTGGTCCCGCCGCTGTACGAGTTGGTTAATGTAATGAAGTAGTGTGAGGACTTTGAAGTGCTCCCTCGTGGCTGTGAGTGGCCTTTTCATTAGAGGCATCAGCGGCGCCTGGCTGGAGCTTTGTGACCCATTAGAATTAACAAGGGGCCATCGACAGGTCAGACTCATGGGGCTCAGTCCAGCATGAAGGCAGATTTCTTCCTCATTCACACCAAGCCTCGGTCAGTTGTGTTTACCGGCTCCTGTGTTGAAGCCCCAAAAGGTGTTTCTACCCCGTCTTTGTGTTTACGAAGCTGGCTCGATTGACGTTATGTGAATCAGATTATCCTGCTGTCGGTAGCCACGTTTTCATGTGCATTTTTACTACAATCTGATTGGAAATTCCAACTTCACTGTTTACATGGACACGATATAAAATGATCCGATTAAGGCGAGACACTACAGGCAAAAACACTGTTTTTTCATGCACCGATCAATTTTGAAATTTTGGGCTATTTTTCTTCTTTAACACGTATTCTTTCAGAAAAGTCTAAAGAAGTGGTACAAAATCCACATTAAGGTGGCTGTTTAACTTCATTTTGTCTCTTTCGCCAGTAGATACTGTGGATACTGTGCTGTGCCTGTTTTCATGTCAGGTATCATTGTTATAGCTCTCATTTCCTCCGTATCCGCAACCAATCGTAAAAGTATGAATTACATTAACAATAGAATTTTACAATACAAGTTTTTTAAAGCCGTTTTCTCAAAATTAGTTTTTCCTCCCTGAAATCTCCACTTCAGACACCAAACCTACCAGTTTTATTCCTGTCTATATTCTGAAGGTTTTTACACAGGGGATTGTTCATATATCATTCAAAGCCTGATTTATACAACATTTTATTCCCCAAAACATGGCGAAATTAGATTTTGGTTACAGTATTTTCTCATTTACAGAGTGATAAAAAGAGACTTCTGACTCTAAAATGTCAACAAAATAAAACAAGAATTTTGAAAGGGGCTTTATCCATTGCTCATATTCGGTTCTGGAAATGTATGCAAATTAGCGCATATTTTATTAGATATTGCCTCATTTACACATTTGCCTCATTTACACATTTAAACATAAAATTTGACAAAACTTGCAATACAAAAAATATTTGTCTTAATGTAAGTGAAAAACTTGGGAAGTTTCATGGTGATATCTGTTATTTACATATATACCCTATTCACCTGTAGTGTCCCCCTTAAAACGTGCCTGTACATCAAGGGGGCAGTTGTCGGTCTGAGAAGTGAAGCTCACTTCCGCGTTCAAAAAACTGCAATCCCCTCGGCTGTCGCTGGGGGCTGGCTCCAGAAGGGAGCAACTCCAATTGAGCCCCATGTTAAAATAGCCGATTTTACAGCTTAAAAAAACATATTTACAGCCTGGTACATTTCATTTTTTTGGTCTCAACCGATAGTTTCTACCCCCGCACACACTCTGAGGGGGGTGAATTTTTTTTAAACTCTACCGTTTTACTATTATTAGGTTTAAAGTTCTGGCCAATTAGGGCGCAGAAACGTTGAGTGACAGGTCCGGAGACCGCTGCTACGAGGCCAGTGGGCGGGCTCTCGGCCGGCCAACGGCCGCACCGCTCCAAATATGGCAAGTAGAATCCAACATGGCGCGGTTCAAACCCCCGTAGTAGCGGCACAAAACAGACTCCCCCAAACCAATGGGTGACGTCACGGGTGCTACGTCCTTTCTTTTTACAGTCTATGGTGTACATGCATAAAGCAATTAATCAGAATAAATTCACTGTGACATGCGCAGAGAAGTTTTGCCGGTCAAACTTGTGCTTACCTTCTCTCTCGTACATGGCCTGTTCAGCCTCCTCTGATCAAAATGGACCTATGTCGTGTGCTGCAAACGTTACTTTTGTTTCTGGTTTTCTCTTTAATTTAGCTGCGGCCACAGCAGTTTATACTTCTTTCTCTACTTTGATCAGATTAACCCAGCGTTCCCACTCGTCCTGGAAAACCTGGAAAATGGCTGACCAATTCTCCAGTCATGGAAAACACATGGAAAATGAGAAAGTCAAATGTCCTGGAAAAGCTTGAGTTGTCACATCAGCTACCAGAACTCTTATTTGACCTTTTCAGACCCCACCAAGGATTTCCTTTCCAAAAAGTGCCTAGTGAGAAAACTAAAGACTTTGGATTGATGAGTGTTTCCACTATTGGACCGCATGTTTGTGGTGTATGAGAAATTTGTCAAAATTTGTCATCATTTCTAAGCATGTAGAGATTAAGCTGTAAGAGATTACATTTTACAATTTATGACATTATTTCATAAATTAGAGCTGCATAGACTGCACACCTTTAAATCAAAATAATGTGGGTGAGAGGGGAATAAACATAGAAAAAAAAAACTGGTTAAATGTACAAAATAGAGTACAACTGTGGAAAAGAACATTTCTCCAAAGCATGAATGGGACAGGGGATGTATTAGTGTGTGGCGTAATAACATGTCCGTCAGACTGGGAGTGGGAACCCTGTAACCGTTAACTTTACATGCATCTTGATCCGAAAATCGACCGGCATAAACCACCCATCTTGATCGGAAAGAAATTTCTTTGCATGCATGACGCAGTTTTATTCAGAACAGCATTTTTTTTCCTATTTTATTCCAATTATTTGTGTCCGTGTATGTAAACATGGCTAGTGTTTGTGTCTGACCTGAGTGATACGTAGTTTTGTACCTACTACAAAGTAGCTGAGTAACTAACCACACCACTACAATACGTACAGAAGCCGTAGTTTATTGTTCGCAACGTGTTATTTTGATTGGCTGGTTTTGTCGAATGCAGGTCAAGGAGTCACAGAAGAATTAGCAGCGTGTGCATTTTTGGCCGATGCCAAGATTGGAGGCTGAAGAGCTGAAGATAATAGCCCATAATTCCCCTGCTCCTACTGTCTCTTTCCAACCTCTGGACTAAGTGAAGGGCTGACAGCAACATGGACGGAGTGAGGGAAGAAACTGCGGGTGTTTAATATAGCAGTTTTTTGGACAATAGCTTCTGACAGGAGACCTCAGACGTGGTTAGGAGGAACCTGGAGCTCCTCTCGCAGGCTGCCAGGCCCCAGTTAGCCCATTAATGAGGGGACACATTCTGTGTGATCTGTCTGTGCCATAGTCCGTGCCATGGACGCCACCCAAGATCTTTGAAACGCTGCCCTGAAAAAACATTTTGTTCATCTGCCTCGTGAAGAATCGCCGTGTGGTTGGATTCGCACGTGCTTGAGGTTAGCGTAGCGATATGAGTCAGTGAGAAGAAGTTAAAACTCCCAGAGCAGAGTTTTCCACAGCCAGGACACACTTCAAATACGTCTGTCAGCGGTGAATGACATCATAATCCCTCACCCATCCTCAGACACCGATAGTGGCCGCAGTCATAATGTTGTCCAAACCTTAAAAATGTATCAACAATACAGTTTCCCACTCTGTATGTCTGCAGCTAACAATTACTTATGATTAATAAATTGAAGATAATTTCCTGAATTAACAGATTCAGTAGTTTATGTATAGTTTAATTTGTAAACCCAACCATCCACTATCATAAAAGACAAATATAACCAGTAAATCTTCACCTTTTAGAAGCTTAAACCAGCAATTTTCCCACCAATTTTGCTTGAAAATGTGTTTTTAATTGTCAAAAAATTGCTGCCACATGATTTCATGTTAACAAGTGAAACAACCAAATTGTTTCAGCTCCGTGTCCACATGTATTAAACTAGAAATGATGTAATTATTGTATTGTTTTCCCTCTGGTAGAGTCTCTCTGGCCAAAGATCGGCGTTCCCCTCAAAGTCGTGCGAACCAAAGAAAACAAGCTGAGTAACCGCTTCTTCCCGTACGACGAGATCGAGACGGAGGCCGTGCTGGCGATCGATGACGACATCATCATGCTGACGTCTGACGAGCTGCAGTTTGGCTACGAGGTGAGAAAAAAGACCCCCACTCAAACAAAAAAAAACCCTTAACCTTTACCATACTTTTCCCCCTCATCTTCGGCAGTATCGCAGGGAACCATTTCATGTTGATCCCGGGGTCTTAAGTCATTCAGGGAGATTAAAGTCTCATTCTCCACCCGTTGGTGGATTCGACCGCTCGCTGAATGTGTATGTGTGTGTGTTTGATGTGTGAAGAATGATGACAGGTCTCGAGCTGATGCTTTCCATGCACACATACCTGCCTAGTCCCCACTTAGCCGGACACACTCACCTGAATGCATTTAGAAGCCATTTAATAAAATTGTGCTCAGTTTAAGGATAATTACGTGGAATTACAGGCAGGATGGAGAAGCTGTCCGTCCGACTGGATGACAGTGGAGGGATCAGACTAGCTGCTGGAGATATTCAGCTCCTTCTATATGAAAATATTTTAATTTAACTCTCAGCTGCTGTTTGTTTCCAGACAAAAAAGTCTGATATATTTTTGAAATAAATATCTTCTTTTGATGCCAACAAAAGATTAAAGAGACCCCGAGGAGTTCACTTTTGGTTATAAAAGAGTCTCATATTTATGTGGATGAATCTACGTTATCCACACTTCTTAATGGGTCCATTTTCGATAAATATATCGTTTTGTCTTTATCGTTATTTTGATATTATTATTTAGTGGTCGACTCACCCAGCATTTCCTAGTTTTGGTTTCCCGGACACTGCCCGGCGGGTCATGGGAATAACGCCGCCATATCGCTAGTTGGCATCGTTTATGGTCAGAACTACGACGGTATCTGATCGCCTTCAAACCTCCGACTTTCCTTCTTGATTAATGAAAGCATTTTTGGCAAATGTTTTCGCATTCGTTCGTCTTGCGCTGGTCCAAGAATTGCGGAGGCTCATGGGAAATGTAGTGTGAAAACACTTATGCTTTCCAAAACTCCTCGTAGTCCCTTTAATCTTTAAATGTCAGACTTCAGTTCTCCTGACAGTGTGTTTTCTCGCCTGCTCTCAGGTTTGGAGGGAGTTCCCAGACAGGCTGGTGGGCTACCCGGGCCGGCTGCACCTCTGGGACCATGAAATGGGGAAGTGGAAGTACGAGTCAGAGTGGACCAACGAGGTCTCCATGGTTTTGACTGGAGCCGCCTTCTACCACAAGGTGACCTGGAAATGCCTGTTTGAAATTAACTTGTTTTGGCTGCTTGAGCTCTGACCTTTATCACACACAACGTTTCCTTTAAAAGCTCCTTGTGGGCATTGGATCCTTTGCTGCTTTATGTTGCACACAGGACCAATATTGAGAAAGACACCAAAAACAAATGAAAGATTGGAGGATTTTCTTTAGACTCTGTTTATATATGATGTGTGTATATATGAGTTCAAGAGTGTAGATTACAGTGATGGACGAGCAGAGTGTCACGGGTAGAGCGAGGTTATCTCACTGCTACTTAAAAGCTTACACACTCACTTCAGTTCAAAGCAAACTCTACAGTGCAGCAGTTCCTCCTACATACTCATGGGTCATTCAAAGAGTTTCTGGATTATTGTACATAATAAACCTGGAAGATATCCATGTGACACCTCGTAATCTTTTTGTTTTTTGTTTCCAGTACTTCAACTATTTGTACACGTACAAGATGCCGGGCGACATCAAGAACTGGGTGGACGCTCACATGAACTGTGAAGACATCGCCATGAACTTCCTGGTGGCGAACATCACTGGCAAAGCCCCCATAAAGGTAAATTCATAGGTCTGGATGCTTTAAAGGTATAATATGTAGGAATTACCCCCATCTAGCGGTGCGGTTGCATATCGGAACGTATTCTTGATGTTGCATTCACGTGAAATCGGGCAGACGTCAGACCGACAACAGACGCTGCATGTAACAGGATAAACAAGCGTCTATGTAAACAAGTGGTCCGCCAGCACGCAGCAAAACAATACGGGCGTGACAATATGTTTGTCATGGTGATGTCGTATCAGGTTCAGGTTACTTTATTGATACCCAAGGGTAAACTAGTTTTGCAGTCGAGAGTTAAACAAGCAACAGAAAACGAACAATCAAATCAGAAACAGGATATTTAAAAAGAACACATACACATAAAACAAGAGACAGATTGGGCTCGACATAAAGTGCTGCAGTTCATGAAATAAATATAGAAAATAAACAACATGAAACTAAAAACACATAATTGAAATAGTTTTTAAAAAGAAAAATTAAAAACACCAAGAGCAAAATTTCCTACAAGTTAAGAGTAAATATGTAAATAAATAAAAGCAATGAGATAAAAAAGGGGATACATCATGCTCCGAAAAGTGACTTGTGCAGCTTTTGTGCAAACTACAGCTTGTTTACCAGTGTTATTGCAGCTGGAATAAAGCTGTTTTTATAACGTTTTGTTCTGCAGTATGGGACTGACAACCCCTGTCCAGAGGGAAGAAACTGTAATTCACTGTGCAAGGGGTGCAAACAGGTTCAGGTTACTTTATTGATACCCAATTGTTTACCTGACCCACGTTTTACAGTCTTTCTCTCGTCGAGTAAAATGACTTCCGGTTGGTTTGCTGACGGCCGTCTGCCTGACTGCACCTGAATGCAACATCAGTGCCTCCGTCCTTCCTCACACTACACAGTGTGTAGTGACAGTTTTAACAGGCCGAGTCGACAGCTCCGCTGAGTTTCCGTGGTTACCTACGGTCACGCTGCCACTGAGCGTAAAAAAAAATGGCGATGCAACATGGCCGCCTCGGTTCGGTGCGTCGCCCACTTATGTATTTGTAACTGTAACAATAGGATTGTTATAATGGTGCGTTCATAACAACTCGGAGGTCGGGATTTCCGACTTCCGACATCATTGCGTTCACGCTGCAGGAACTCGGGAGAAAAAAAACATGGATACCTGAAGGAAGTTTGGCATATTGTGGCTCATAGCTGAATACGAAAAATAAATGCAGCAGTAAATGATGTTTATTTTGGAGGAGAGGAGATGCCGCAGATGAGTGCACATATAATGTTACAGCCTTGATAACAGTTAAACATTATTTCCGTCACAAACGAGGAACCACAATTTCACACCATACAACAATCACACCTTAATATAAACGTATTTCATATAGGCTACTGCAATAATACACAAAAATATGCATTAAAACCTCAACAAATAAATAAAAATGTCTAAATTCTAACTGTTTAAGACGAGGGCTGCCATGTTTTGATGTTGTTGTGACGTCAAGTCGGAAAGTCGGGGCTCTGATATGATACCCGAGTTCCCGACCTGTAATTTCCGAGATCGACGCCGTTCAATTCATTTTTTACAACTTGGAGCTCGTTTTTTTCCGACTTCCGAGTTGTCTTGAACGCAGTATAAGTAGCGCCGTCCCAGGCAACATTGTAAATGGAACACTACGGTTGCCAGGTTACAGTATCACCGGTTACAGCTGATCTGTGAACATTCTATCTGTCAGTTGATAATAAAAACAAGTAGCTAAGCAAGGTTGTGCTTTAACCGTACATCCTGTAGTTGATTATTGAAGACAACTAGGACAGGATGATGAAACAGTAACGACTTGTAACAACTCATTCTAAGGTACGATGAGAAAGCTTTCATTTGTCTGCGGGTGTGATTCGACTTCAGTGAAATACGTAGTATTTATGAAAGCAATATTTGATTTTTGCTGATAAAAAGGCCAAATAAGTTACACACTGACTGGGGTTTTAAATTTGCAAAGGGAGGTGATGGGAGGTGGGGGGTGGGGGCCTGACAGAGCGGACCACCATCTCTGGGTCTGATCAGCTCTCACCCTTCGACTTCACCGCCTCTCCCCCCCTCCCTCTCTCCATCACATTTGACTCTGCCCAGGTGCAGGGGGCCCGAGCTAAAGCCCAGCCTTAACCTCCTTTATCTTGGTGTCACTCACTCCCACCCCCCCCAAACCTCACCCCTCCCACCCCACCTCTCCCACCCACCTCCCTCCTTCTGAGTGTGTTTTCCCAAGCTCACCGGGGGCTCACGCACACTCAACCGCCATCAAAACCACAACCTGCACACTTCCCTCCGCCTGCGCTCCCACCTCCCACCTCCCACCTTATCTCAAACAGGTTCCTTCAGAAAACACCCCATCTCACCCCGTCTGTCCTCCCCCTCTGTGTGTCTCTCACTTTCTTTTCTCCTCCACACACACACACACGCATTCACAGGTCCAGATTGTCGGGTGCAGGAATGCGTACATGCGAAGGAGGCTAGACAGAGCAGAGCCATTCATCATCCGTCTCCCAACTCCACTGATGAAAATTCAGACCTTTTTTCACTTCACTGTACCTGACAAAGTTTTCTTGTAGGATGTCCCCGGTCTCATTAGCTTCTGTCCGGGCCGGTGAAGTTTTACAAACGGTTAAAGTGAGCTGACATCAGCACCGGTATGTGTGTGTGTGTGTGACCTGGTTCGTTCTGTTCCTGTTTAGGTGACCCCCAGGAAAAAGTTCAAGTGCCCCGAGTGCACTGCCATCGACGGACTGTCCCTGGATCAGACGCACATGGTGGAGAGGTATGACAATTGAACTCATTAATACTTTATTTTATTTATTTATGTGTCTTTTTTTGTTTGTGTTTTTGGTATTATACAGAGTTTTGAATAGAGAAAGAGAGTCATAACTCAGAAACCCTTTAATTTATCTCCTTGTTTTGATTCTTAAAAAAACATTAAAATCACAACAACAAAATCTGTCTCACTGAAATTTAAAGTTCAGTTTCTTTTACTCAAACACATTAACCTTTACACTGTGACGTAAAATTTTGTGGAGCTCAATATAAAGTAATCTGCTCCATTTTAAACACACACTGTATTTATCAGTGAAATTTTATTACAAAACTGTCACTGTCACATCTTATTTTTTCAGCTCTTTAAATGCTATTGTTTAATTCAAGTCATGACTGGAAACAGCCTGTAGTTAATAGTCAAGAGATTCATAAACATAAATAACATATAAACATATACAAAAAAAACTTTCTTGAAGAGGAATTTCAGCTCAAGTTAATTGAAAAGACAGAAAAGGATAAGCCTTTTTTTTTCCTTTTCAAATCTATCACATTTACTAATCAAAAGCTGCCAATTAAATTAATGTATTTTCCTCCTTAGATCTGAGTGCATCAACAAGTTTGCATCAGTTTTTGGCACCATGCCTCTGAAGGTGGTGGAGCACCGCGCCGACCCGGTGCTCTACAAAGACGACTTCCCAGAGAAACTCAAGAGCTTCCCCAACATCGGCAGCCTCTGACCAGCCAGCACGAGATGATCGGACCTCGTCGTCGCAGCCTCAAATCCTCAAGATCAGTCGGCAGCATCGTAATCTTTTACATCGAGACGTCACCGCTCAGACTTAAAGTTAAACTGTCACCTCTCAGTTCAAGTCAATTTCAACCGTGTTTGACTTTTTAAATTGGATTTAAGACACAGAGTAGTTCAGGGGCTTTGAGTTAATCTGTTGAATGACAGGACACTAAAAATCTGTGGGTGGTGATGACAGTAATTTGTCTATTGGTCTTTTTAGTAAATTAAATTTCCAAATGGTCACCGATACTAAAGTGTAGTCTAATGTTACAGAAACCCTGTGTCTGATGTTTGACACGCTGACTGATGGGAGGCTTCTGGTCCCTCGTTGTTACTGTTTTAGAGCTGGAAGCGTATACAGTGTATATATTTGTATTTTTGCAGCAGTGCTGTACAATAGTCATAATTTATGATGCCCCAACATGGATTCTCTATTTTTCTTTCTCTTGTTTTGTTTTTTTTGCCTCTTTTCAAAAGCCGACATGGACCAGATTATTTTAGCTGTACTGTATGAGAAGAAAAAGTAATACATGTTTAAATGACATTATAAATATAGTAAATAATGATTCAATATATGGAGGCTTTATCAAACGGTTACGTGAATGTGATAACACAAGATGCTGGCTAATAGATGATGTACAGTAAATGTTCCACACATAATGTTTTACACAGATCAGATGGTTTGACAAAGTTATTGCCATAAATCTAATATTTAGAGTGAATAACTGCTGGAAAGAAGAAAAAACAAAAACAAAGATTATGCTGAGCGACCTGAAGATCTTGAGTTATAATTTTATACTGCCTGAGTCAGACTTTAGTTATATTTATATATAAGAAAAGTTGTGATGCTTATTGAAGCGTCCACTAAGTAATTTCATAAGTTGGGTTTATTATGTTTTAACACTGCATCAGTATAGATAATTACTTGTTTGCCATGCATTTGAAGACACTGTATAGTGAATAAACAGACAACTCCCAAATCCACATTTCAAAACACGTGTATAAACTGTTGATGCAATGCTTTATTTTATTTTTTTCCATTTTATCTGTTGTGTGTGTGTTTTATATTTTTGTCTCTTCCATCGCAAGCTCCAATATTTAGGCTGTGACATTGAACGCAGCAGTCTTTCACATGTCAACAAAGCTTTGTGTTGGTTTTTTTTGCCTTCTTTTTGTATTATTATTTTCATGAGGTCAGTTGAATTGTTTTGATTTTTTTTGACAGTTTATGTATCTTAGTGTATATATGACTTTGTACTACGTTATGAGTAAAGACCACACTAATACATCTCACAGTTTTTATGTTTTTTTTTTTCTTTTTACCCTCGTTTACATGCAATTCAGATGGGAGGAAGACGAAGTCAGGCCCCTTCTTCCCTTTTTCATGTCTGCTTTTACTCCGATCTGTGACCATCCAGAGCTAGTGCCTCCATGACACGGCCGATCCACTGTTCCCCTCCAGCTAGCTGTCACCTGTTGTTAATATACGCTGCCTAATCCACCCTGTTCAATGTCAGCAGTTCAAAAGGGCGCAGTTCGTATTTTTGTCAACCTCAATTAGTGTGATACTCTTGCGGGTTCTGCGATCTCGTTTCAGCACTCGTGTTCCTTCAAAGGCAGTGAAATGCGTGGGGATTTCAGAATGTGACTACAGGGATGACACAATATTTTGGCAGGGTGGAGCATCGCAACAACACACAGTGTATTCACTGTGTTTTTAACGTCAGCAGACAAGATAATCACAAGTCCTGACCAACCAGTGACATTAGCTGACGACTTAAAGGGCTTTTATTGAAACTAGGAGTGACTTGAGTGATATCGAAATACGGATTAGTCTTGATTGTCTTGGGGAGGTGGAGGGGGGGGCAACTGTCACAGTATATATTGCGTGTTCTACGTGTATTATAACAAGTTAAATGACAAATACTGATTCTGAGTAGAAGTGCAATAACTTATTGTACTTTAATCACACAAAATGTAACAAGAATTAGTAAATTCATACACTCATTTCAAAAGACAGCTTGAAGCCACGAGAAAAAAAAACATGAGAAAACCTTTTGAACTCATAAGAATTAACATATCAAGAAAAAAACAAAACAATGTTCAAACACAACTTTTGAAATACAATTTTACCATGTACCACCAAATGAAAAAAAAGGCGATACGCTTTGAATGCTCGATAAATTGTCTCACAAAATAAAACAAAAACATCTAATTAGTAACATTTCCAAGAGTTTTATAACACTTCAGTTCATTTTGCATGCACAAAAATGCACATGCACACAACGGCACAAATACTCATCATATATTTACTCCTATACTGGTTGCCTGACTTCAGTAGTATTAGAAAATGAGAAAAGTGGGACCATGACATCATCACTCAGAGACAGAGTCGTGCAGCATAGAGGAGGAGGAGGAGGAGGAGGAGGCTTTTTATGTAAAGCTAGTCTTGCATTATCCGTTTTTATAGGGTAGATACAGTGTCTGTGGTTCCTGGTGGAGAAGGATGTGACTAGAGATGTTTGAAAGAAACATATTAAACACACATAAAAGAGTGAAAACAGTGAGTGTGTATGATGTAAACCTGAGCTACTGAAAGCCAGTATATGTGTGTGTGAGCAGAGTAACAGTCTAGAAGACAGACGGGCCTGTCTGTCCTGACACACAATACTGCAGTGCACAGCCTCCACATGGCTCAGTGTTAATTAAAAAGCCTTCCTGGGTTGGCCGTGTGGCTGCGCCTCGGACCCTGCGATGTGGAGTAGGGGGGGTGGACAAGTGCGCCACAAAAAGGGGGGAGCGACAGTGCGACGTGTATGTGTGCACTGAGACGGGCGATGAGGAGGAGGCGGTGGAGGAGAAGGAGGAGGAGGAGGAGGAGGTGGGGGTGAATCTTTTTGAAAGCAGAGCCATGACAGCTGAGGGGGAAGCATGTGTGAGGCATGTTTGTTTTGCATTTACCCCCTGAGCGCAGCTGTGTGCACTGTTCTTTTCCCAGAACACCGGAACACAGCAGACGCCCTCACGGCTTCGCCCTCCGTCCAACCCCTCAGCCAAGAGCAGAGGGGGCCCCAAGTCCACATTTTGCGAAAGGAGACCCTCTCAGTTTTGAGATGTGAGCTCTTTTTTTTAGTCAGGATTATTATGCACATGCCTTGGAATCGGACCAGAGAGCGAAACTGGATGTGATTTGGACGACTGTTCGGGTCTGATCTGCTCCGCTGACAGGTCATAGCCTGCACCCTGCCTCTCTTACCTGCCCAGAAGGACAGTGAATGTGGTTCAGTTTAGAGAATTAGCAATGGTTTCTCCGCCTGAAGGTGTACTACAGGGTATCGGGTTTGCTTTCAGAACCACAAAACCCTTGTTATGCTTAAAGGGCCTAAATCAGGCTTTGCAAACAAAGGAAGGACATGAATAACATCATCCGAAACCCTCATCTTCTATTTCTGTCACTTGTGGAGGCAGTTACCAGGGGAAAACACAGGGTTTACTCTTTGAATATTTAAATCATATGAGGATGTAGATATAATCTCTGGCTTGCTCCAACTCACTTCTACGTCTGCATAATCATTGCATCCTCTCTTACTCTGAACAATTATAACTGTCCAAAACTCTGGCAACTATCCACCTTTTAGAGGTTAGTAGTTGCTAATGGGCCCCAATTGTCTCCATGTCCCACTCAAGAGCACAGTATAAGCACAGTCTTTTCTCCAGAGACACAGAAACCAACCAGTACACCTATACTGGACTGTTTGTCAGTTCGTTTGTTGCAGTTATTTGATTAAACACTGCTCGGTTTAGGATTATATATAATGTGGACAAGGTATAAATTATAATAATTAAGGTTTTAGAACAAAATTTTGACACACAGCCCCTTTACAAGATAAGGCCACATGGTTTCTATAATAATGCAGGACCCAGCTGATATTGCACCTCATCTGCGCAAAATCACAAATAAATGCAAGTTATCAAATGACCAAAAAACAACCAAAAAAACAAACAAACAGCTGACACACAGTGAATCTGGAGGTTTTTGGGGTCCAGGGTCAGTTGCCCACTGCATCCACCTGATAATAATAGGTACACAGTGCTAGTTTGTCAGCTGCAACATCATTCCCATAGAAATCCCATTGACTCTTCCTGCTGCCTCAATTGAAAACCATTATTCGGCATCATTTAGATATGTTAAGAGTGCATATGATCAAGAGAGGCATGTCTGTGGTAACAAAAGCCTCAGGGTGTCTGAAGAATGAGGATGAAGTTGATATTTTCTCAACACTGTGCTTAGTTGTCCATGATGCCACGTCCAAATTGAGATGCAATTAATCCTTGCTGAAGTTGGTGGATGTTACTCTGCATGAATCTGGTTGATGGCTTCCTTTGTTTGGTGTTGACAGGACTAATGACAGAAAAAGGAGAAAGAAACACAACACGTATGCCAGTGATGCCATGAGCATTTAACTGGTCAGCTTTGACAGCCGAAGTCCAGAAAAGGCTGTTGAACACTGACATCCTTTCAGTGTTCAAAAGTGTCAACACACTCTGTGTAATCTCCACCCGCCGCCTCTGTTTCAAAGGTGGAGGCTGCTGGTTTCGCTGTTATTTCTGGCAGTCTGACTGACTAGTAGGCACTTCTCTCTCTGAAGCTCCTGAGACTGGAAATGCAAAGGGCACAGTCATGTCCACTAACAGTCCGTCCTCCTGAAAAACAGAGCTGGCTCTGTTTGGAGGCTGGCGCTCCCAGGCTCTTCAGCCCTGAGACCAGCAGGCCTGCTGTGCCCCTCTTATACTCCCACACATACTTCCTCCTCCATCCCTTCCTCTCTCTGGCCATCAGCAGGCTGACTCAGTGCGGCAGGTGGATCTCTCACCCTGAACCACACTGAAACAAACCACATTTTGACTTTTAAATGCTAGATGGATAAAGCACTTCTCAGTTTTCTGAAATACAAACCAAGAGGTGGTTATTTAAACATTTGTGTTGAATTTGAGAAGCTTCATAATTTGAATGATATGCTGGATATAAACAGTTTTCTGTAGCTTTGTCTGGGCACCAGCATAACTTAAGTTGGGTTAATGCTGATAAAGACTGCCTTAAAATAATATGTACATTGCAAACAACAGCTAAATCTGAATTTCAGGTTGTTCTTTGTAAGGATGCTTGCTGAGCTAATTGTAAAATCAAAACCAGCAACAAATCGACTGGAGGAAAAAAAAAACACAATAACACTCAAAATTTAAATAACACGGTAAGAATAAAACAGCACCTGAACAAAGAACTACAATGACACTGAAAGCAATGTACAAACAGAATTTCCTGTCTTTTAGCAAATAAGTGCATGGATTTGTTTGAAACTCTTCAACCTTCCTAAGATTTTCCTTTGCCTATTGTCAGTAATACACTGCAGCTCCTGTTGTACAGTACAGCATCACCTCCCACTGGGCTTTCCGCAAAGCTCACTCGCCAACTGTGGTTACTTCCTCCCACCAGAGGGTTTGAGAGACATGGCGGTGCTGTGCCACTTATACCAAATCTCCTGCTGTTTCATCTTTGAGTAATCCTAATCCATCTGCATATTTGCATAATTATTTTATTGCAACATTTATAAAGGTAGTCATTGTTGCTTTCTGAATTTTTTAGATTTTAGTGCCCCCTCATGATGATGATGATGATGATGCCATGTTTAGTTTCAGGGGTCAACAAGGCTCCCACCCCCATCCATCACATATCAACACATCATGTGGCCCAAGATATGGCTGCACTGTGCTCTTTGGCCTTCATGCGCAAAGTGGCGATACTGGAGGACTTGCGGTCTGGGTCCATGTTCAGATCATACGTGTTGATGCCTGCGGCCATGCCAGGGGATCCTCCAAACAGGCTGCCCATGTGAGCCTGTCCCACGTGACCTCCGGGGCTCGGTACACCCAGAAAATCAGACACCCCGCTGGCAGAGTGGGGGTGAGGGGTCATACAGGGAGTCACTGTGTCGCAGGGCACAACACAGCCGGGCACAGGAGATGCTGCACTGCCGCCGCCGATCCAAGACGGGTTCTGAATCTGAAATATCGATGGGAGATCAACAATGTTAAAGAGTGATAAATACTCACCATTAACGCCACTGGCTCTCTCATTATTTGTCTAATCAGACACACTCTTAAGCAATTAATCTTATGCTGAGCCAGAGAGACGTTCTATATTGGTTTGTTTATGTGCTAGATTAGCTGCTGAAGGTAACACGAAAGACAGACAATGAGAAAACATTGGCTTGGAAAGCAGTGAAGACTACAGGGAGTTTCTACCAAGCTAAAGAAAAAGTGTACAACTCCAGAAAAGCCTTTAGAGATGGTATAACAAGGACAAAGGTAAACTTGGCAATAAAGGAAATGAAGATGTTTCCCAACATTACGAGGAAATTTTTAATTGAAGGAATGATATAAACTCTGATTAATTCTATTGAATGATCATTGGGAGCTGATGCACGCAAGTTTATAGACTGAAAGTAGAAATGACGAAAACCTAAAAGGCCAGAATAAAAACAAAACCATAAAACAATAGATTAATCCTGTCATGTTGACTTTATGTTTGGGTTAAGAAAATCTAAGACACCTGTCAAACTCAAATTCATGCCCACATTGACTTGAATTGCACGGGCCTTCGGTTACAGTACAGCCACCGAAGGTCCTGCAGGAGGAATCACTGATTTAATAGCCTACCCAGATACCATTGTAAGAAAACATGTGAGTCCATTTCCTGTTCCATTATTATTAACCCATTGTTTCCCAAGAAAAATTTGTCCAAGTTTATAACAAGTATCTAGAAATTATTACTTGTGTATTACTCACAGAATAAAAAAATATTGTCTATTATTGTCTTATGGCTGTAGTGTAGTGCTCATTCTGTACCTGTGCGTAGTTCTCAGGACGTGTCAGAAGAGGAAGCTCATAAGCAGTAGAGAAGTGTGTTCGGACCTGCTGCATCTGACCAAAACGCTCCCTCTTTCTCCACTTTGCCCTTCGGTTCTGGAACCACACCTGGAGGGACAGAGGAAGAGTATTATAGGACAGGCAGCACCATTTGTGATTTCATCTGAGGGAAGCATGGGATCGTCACTTTCATCTTGCACGGTAGGCCTGTACAGGTCTGGAATCCACCTGAGCTTGTGAATTAAAATATTAGATGTGGACAAGATGGTTTTAGACAGTGCACCATCGTAAATCGTCAAAGGATTCTGCAAACAAGATAAGAAACATGTACAATGGCAGCAAACTACTATTTTCAATGTAAATATACAGTGGAGTAATGGCATCCAGAACAGAGAAGTCACTACTATTCGCTGTAATCCATTTTGATACCTGGTCTGGCAGCACATCTGCTACATTTTCATTTTAAAACTTTAGTTACGCTATGTTATGGCATCCATAGAACTGGACCTAGAACTCCATAGTTTTAACAGGAAAAAAGAGAGCACTTTGGAAATGAAGATTTAAATAGTCTAGTTGCTCCATGTCTTTTTGCATTTCCCAGCAGCTATTGTGTAGTTAGATTCTACATTTAAAAGCTATCCATATTATAACTGTTCCTCGCTTGTAATATTTCCTGCACACAGAATAAACAAATCTGCTTCCTGTTTACACCTGCTCAGGCATGCGCAGTTTACTTCAGAGGTCGTACCTGTTCAGCATGAGTGTGGGTGGGCATCGGGAATGAGCGAATGGATGGAGATAGTTTCTAATACTGAACTGTCAAAGCTAGTTTAAAACCGCGCCCTAATAAAAACATAGTAGCATGGTAGTAACGTAATGCATGCTAAGTGCCTCCTGTTTTACCCAGAGCGATAGATATAACATGTTATATCTATCGCTCTGGTTTTACCCTACCTGCAGCTATGCACCGCCCATATTCAAAATGGCGCAGGTGGGGAAAGAAACCACCTGCGCGGCTGAAACCGACCAGAGCTTGACAACGGGTCCACACCACACTAACGTTAGCATACAGTGTTATTTATGATATTCGGCCAAGACGCCAAAGACCAATTTCTTTCCCAGTCCGAACATGGAACCAAAAACTGGCCTGTCTTTTTTACCAAGATGGAGGTTCCTACCTACAAGCCGCCAACAGACACATCTTTACCAGGAGCCGCCTTCATCATGTCTATCAGGCCGCCTTCAATCACCTCTCTCCTCGAAATGTAAGTAACTATGGTGATAGAATGTCAAATATCAAATCATGTTTCCTTGGCAACAGGTTAAAGTACGTTGGCTAAAAGTTGCTAATGTTGCTACATAGATATACTGACAGTATCTATGATTTTGCTAGACAAGCACTCCCCTCCAAATCTCTACAGTGTGGATAGAAATCAAAGTTTCTGTTAAAAATGGCAAACTGATACATGACTGATATGAAATTATAAAGACAAATAGGGAAATGGCTTGTAAACCTCTACTGCACACTTCACTTTAGGCTCCTGAACAAAATGTAAACAATCGCATCCATCTTAGGTTTGTGTTGTGTGTGTAAAGTCATTTTCTGCAATAATTTCTGAACCTGACACTGTTTTTTCTTGAAGAAATGTGTTTGAAGTAGCATGAGTGTGTGAACGTAATCTAAATACATTTGCCTTGACGTCACCTGTCATGCTTTTCTGTCTGATTAACTCCTACTACCTGACTGGACTGATCATGAAAAACTTTTTCTGTCTGACTTCCTCTGATATGATTTTTTGTATTTCATGTATCTGCTCTTTGCTGGCACACTTCACTTTAAATCTATCAAGGAAATATGGGAAGTTGAAATGTGAGAGGGAGGATTATAACTTTGGTTTGTTTGCATTTTCCTTTTTAATTTCCTGAGGCCTTCAGCTCCAGATTTGAGATGCGGTCTCCTTCTAAATTAAAGAAGCACACTGATGTTTTCATACATCATCCTCTGCATGTCTTATCTCAAATATGCAGCCCCATACCAGATCACTGTGTTTCTCCTAAAATGCAGCTTTTTGTTTAGTGATTTCTTTTAGAAGATGACCAAAACCTTGGACCAAAACATATTAAATTTGAGGAAAAAGGTAAACTTCAATATAGGCCTGTTTTTGGCTAACTATCATTTTGAATTAATGAAAGGTTTTGAAATATTTTTACTATCATTTTTTATTAGATGGTTAAAAAGGTTAGTTTTGAATGTAAATAAGTAATTATTTCAATCTAATAAAATAACTCTTTTTATTTTCTAAACCAAAAGTGTCTGAGTTGATTGGTCACTGATGGTGTTTTTAGATTTAGATTTTTTTGTTTCAATTAATTAATTCCTTAAAGCTCAAACTTACTTCTTTAATTTCTTTTTCTAAAATCAATTGTACAATGAAACAACACTGCATTAAAATGAAAATATAGTGTATTTGATATCTCTGTTCCTCAAAAACTGCAACCTGTCATGCTCTAAAATCCCAAATCTGGGACATTTGAGCAGTTTTCATTTGTATATGTGTATGTGTAGATAATAGATCATTGTTGTGGTCATATTTCAGATTTGTAGACAGTGGTTCTATATTAATAGGGTGACTAGCCTATACAATATCCATCCCATCAGAAGTTTACACTATATGCTGCTCAGCATCTACACTGTATGTTTGGTAAAGCCTGATGATTTGATAATGGAGAAACTGTAACAGTGAAAGAAATTTTCACTCATATGTTTACGTGCAGTATATATTTTGTCCTGGTTCTCAAGAATCAGCATTTTCATTAAGAGCTGTTTTTTGAGGTGTTAATATACAGTGCCACCAACAACTGTGATCTGCCCATTCTGCCTTTCACAGAGTCTGTTGGCTATTATACCGGGAGAACATATTTTTGTGTTGCACACACTGCGTTGTGACAGTAATTGGTAAAGACCTTGACAGCTTAAGTAGCTGGTGGACTTTCAATGAGGCTTTATTTATGTTACAGCCCCAGAGAGAAAGAGCAGAGAAATGCCAAACTGGCCCCTGCAGGAGAGCTGTATGGGGCTGAAAACACTTTGAAGTGAGAGACCGGCTCAGAGGATTGATAACCCGCCTCTGCTGTCACTCATGTCAGCTTCCATACCTAAGCAAGCAGAAATCCACGGCTGAGCCTGGCTTCGGTTTTCCAACACCCCCAAAGCACTAATAATATCATGGAAACACCCCTGACCAGTGTTGTTGTTTGGTAAATGTAGTTCTCCACCACGTTATTTCATCATTTCTAGTGTCAATTAGGCCTAAAGGTCCAAGACATGAAGACAAAAAGAAATCAGAGAATTTGATACCTGTGTCTACCTTATGTTGAGTGGCAATGGGTTGTACTCAGACTGGACTTATATCCTACTATTTCTTTGTGTTGCGCTATACAAAGCTTTTAGATTTACAGTATTTCAATCCTAGCACTTGTATATTCAAGGTTTGTAAACATCTCAAATATTATGCAACATCTAATAAGTTAAGATAAGTGTATCTGGAAATTTGACAAATGCTAACAATGTTTTTCATATTAATGTTATAACAAAAAAAAACAGAATATTTAACACACCTCGAGGTGACATCTGTATGATAGGCTACTTGTTTTCTTAGTCTAACAGTCCAAATACATTAAGGTTTCTACTTACAATACAAATCTACAAATTTGAATCAAGGGATAACTGAGTACTTTTTCAACCCGTGAAATTATTTAAACTTAATCGGCAACATTTTTGATGATGACATTTTTTCCTATAGCCAATATATGGAATAGATGCAACACCAGACTAGACGATATTTTATCAAAGCAAATGTTCAGCTGCTTCTTAAAAATGGCCTCATGGTTCATCACTAATCAGAGAAATAAGAAATTTCCTCCTTTAATGATTTAGGATTTCTGCAGTTCAGGACTGGTCCTCTCTTTGTCGTCTCCTCTGTCCCTCTCTTGGTCAAATCAGGTTTTCCTCCTATTTCGCCCTTTGTTGGCTGTTTGGATCCATAAACTCGTATTGACATCTGTGTTTGCCTGGCGAGCTCCACATGTCCGATGCCATCTTGGCTCTCTGAGCTCTCTGGACTGACAGAACGGCAAAATCTGAGAGATGTGGTGTTTTTGAAACCCTCGACCCCTGACCCCTGACCTCCACATGTATCTGTAGTCCATATGACTCAGATCTGAACTTACTTTCTCCCTTTGAAACCCAGAGACTGAAAAAGCAAACAACTCCAGACCCTTACGTTTTTCAACTGAAAGCTGTTTTTTTAGTGTGTGTGTGTGTGTGTGTGTGTGTGTGTGTGTGTGTGAGGAGGTATAACGTTGCACTCCTCACAATTGCACTGTTTTTGCATTTAAATAAAAAACTGCTTGTCAATTTTACAACCTAAAGCAAACTTTTCAACAGTAGTAAAGGATTTTTCTAAACTTTTTTTTTTTTTTTTGCTCCAGACGCAGAATTCATGAGCTGTGAGTGCGTTTGCGTGTGAATGACCTGACCAGAGTCTACAGAGCCCTGTTCTCTGACTGACAAGGCATCTCGTGTCTTTTATCTTTTTAACTTGAGTGTTTAAGAGGTCCGCTGGGAGAGCCCAGCTCTGTAAAGCTGCATCCATCTGAAGCAGCCAGGTCTGTGATGGTAGGAGCAGCGCAGCAGAGCAGCATACCTTCAGAGACTCAGGGTTGAGTTATAACCCCGCGGCTGCACAGACTTCCTGTGCTTCACTCGCTTTTCTGGTCACTCTTCCAGCTCATCGTGTAGTAGACGATCGGTTTTTAATCCATCCCTTTATCTCATCCCATGCACAGCTGATTAAGTCGTATGTTTGCATCGGTGCAATGTGAAAACTAGAGTACGCTAGCTGCACGCTTCAAAACGGCTCAAAGCCCATGGGAAGGATCTCACACCTACCCCGGAGACCACGGCAGGGACGCATTCTTGCCTGGACAGGATGTTAATGAAAGAATAACATAGAAAATCCAGGGGCTTTGGTAAGTCCATGGTGCTCACATACAATCCACATACACCACACACATGCAGACATGGTGGAGGTCTGTCTCTCTATCTCTGTCCGCCGGTGTTGGAATGCATTACAGCAGCAGCCGTGACCGGTTTGTATGCAAAAACGGGCCAGAGGGGTCACCACCACCACCACCACCACCGGAGGGGTTTCAGTCCGAGACGTTGTGTACACCTCAGGCCAGACTATCCCACCAGCTGAAGGGAATTCAGAAAGGCCACTGAAACGATCCCCCCCTTTGGAAAACACAGCAGAGTAGAACGAGTCGCTGATGAAAGCCTGCTCTCGTAGAACTTGCACATATGAGGCCCAGGCAGCTCAAACCTCAGCTCCCCCTGGGCCCCCTGGCCTCTGTTGGCTCCCACTCCCCCACTCTCTCCCCCCCCCTGACTCCCACATTACCAGATAAATCTCTCATGTTGTTCTGTGAGTGACGTTATCTCTGCAGCGCTGCAGATGTTGAAGGATCCATGAGGTTGTGTTGTTCAAACATCGCCTGTTCTGCAGTGTGATGATGAAGAGCTCTTTTTTAAAAACAAAACTCATCGATAGGCCAGGCATGTGCTCGCATGAGGGGGTTTTTGCAACCATTAGACCGTTACTGTAAATAAGAACTTTTTAAATTAACCACCATCTGTTGTTTAGTTTTTTCTTTCATCCTGTTTAGCCTTACCTGCACTCGAGCTTCGGTCAGGTCCGTCCTCAGTGCGAGCTGCTCCCGAGCGTAAACGTCAGGATAGTGCGTCTTCTGGAAAACCTTTTCCAGCTCTTCCAGCTGGTAGCTCGTGAAAGTCGTGCGGTTGCGTCTCTTCTTGCCTTTGTTGCTCTCGCCGCCATCGGCCTTGTCCAGAGGGCTCGATAGGTCGGTGCCCGGCAGCCTGTCGGAGGCCGCTTTGACACCTTGATCCTTCACAGACAGGTAACTGGTGTCCATTCCCGGTGCGTCAGAGTCCGGCGCCAATTCAGAGTCTGTCAGACCTGAGCTATCTTTACCTAGAGAGACAGGGGAGGAGATGAAAATGTTTAAGAGGTTCATGTTTTTATAATTTAATCAGGATTGAAAGGGCGGGAATAAAAGAAAAAAACAGATCTGTGTGAAGTTGTTAGCCTCGAACTGGAGATGAAGGTGAAAATAAAGGGAAGTATGAAAGTCATTACATGAAGTTGAGCAAGAAGTGCTGTTATAACTTGGCTATAAGACACAGAGCAGACAGCATATAAAAATACAATGAGATAAATGTGCATTATGATCTACTGCTCCTCTTCACGACTTAGGCTGCGCAGTTACAGATTTCAGTCATGTGCGTCGAATCTCCAGATGAGTAAGACAATAAAGAACAAGGGTAAAGCAGTTAATATTATACAGACTTAAAGGATCCCATTGAAACTGGCTTTTTGCAAAACTTCTCCAACAGTTTTCTTTGTAAAGCTTTTGGGAAACATAGTTTAAAAAATTTCACATTCACAGAAAAATGCACCTGTTTTTTTAATGAATAATATCTTAAACCATAATGAACTTCTGCTGGAGCAAAAAGCAAACATCAACACTTGCTGAGCCTCTTGTCTCTTCAATATATGAGCTTTAATATTCAGTCACAGGCTTTTGGCAGCGTTTCCCTGAGAGTTTGTGCATTTGTAGGATCAGTAATAACTCACAGGGTGTGACGGGGTGGAACAAAGGAATTTTCTTGCTCTTTGTGAGGAAATTCTGTCACAGTTGTGAAATCTTAAAATCTGGCATGCACCGCTGAGTACGTGTGTTGATTTCTTTCTTTCTTTTTTTTTTGCCTATCTCTCCCTGCGTTATTAATGGAGGCCTGGATCACTGGCTGCACACAGGATCAACTTGTTGTACTTCATAGATCATTCTGTGAGTGCCGGGGATTAGACACCCTGCCCATAATTTGAGGCTGACAGAAAGTTGCAGCCTTTTTTTCTTCTTTCTTTTCTTTTCTGCTGTATATCCTCCTCAAACTCTGCCACACACGCACACACAAACACACACGATTCACTCACTTCCACTCAGACTCTGTTTATCAGTCTTGCATGTGGTGGTTGAAGTCTATCATCAGAGTCCGGAGTCACCTGGCAGCGAGACCGCCACAAGTCGTTTTCAAGGGAGTAATAATTTGTAGCCGTGCAAAAATGAAAAAGATTCATCTGTGTGCTCTCTCTCTCTGTCACCAGCACACTTGCTTGCTTCATGGCTGCAGCTTAGCTGTAAAACCTCAGGCAGCTCTCTGATCATAAATTTCCACAGCCATGTCTCTGCCAGTGTTCTTGTCTAAACTGGCAGCTCGTTTCGCCCTGCTGCTGCAGCCCCGTCGCTGAACCAACCAGTTTGCACACACACACACACATCATTGGATCAATATACCTTCCTGTCATTGACGATGTGATAGCTCAAAGTGTTTATTGCACGTGCTGCCATCTCACTGATAGTGAGGCCTGCTCTTTCTCAGTCTGGTGGTGACTGTGCTGCACCTTCCTGCTCCTCTGCACCATCTGAGTTGAGGTTATTTTCAGGAGCGAGGTCGTCTCCGCTCATCCTACGATTTTGTCAGGTTAGAACCGGGACGAGTGTGTGTTCGTGTGAGCTCCATGTGCAATTCTCAGCACTCAGTCAGCAGCGATCACACACACACACATACTGTACACTCGGTGACCCTGAAGTCACAGCCATGTTGGGTAATGCGCCGCAAGGTGGGGTGAGCAGATAGCTTGATATCTGTCAAGTGCATCAAGTATGAGAAAGTAATGGATTTCAATAATGTGAGAGTTTGTTAGAGAAACCCAACAGCGGTGTAAACCTTTCTTTGTTGCAGACTCAGACTTTAGTTTACCTTGGAATACAGTTTTTGTCGAGTTCACTACTATAATGATCCCAGGGTGGCCTGGTTGTAGCCTGCAGCTGCTTTCTCATGCAGCATGCACATGAAGCGCTGAGGTTTGGAGCGGCGCATGAACCTCTGTGAGATTTGCTGTTTTTGCAGCGGCACGGTGTCGTATGAAGCTGCTGTTTTTATTTTAATTAATTCTTGCAGAGAACCGAGTATAATCTCCCACCGGTTGGGGTTTGCGTACAACACACAGTGCAGATTTTGTAGGACGACGGTGCAACAGGACCAGATGCAGCGCAGCTCTGTGAGACCCAGTGAGTTAACTGGTTTCTAATTTCTTGAGATGTTTGGCCAACGGCGCTGGAAATGGACCCGGGCTGAGGAGCCATGTTTTGGTGGCAGACCACTTGCCGGGGGTCTCGACGCCCGCAGCATTGCCTCACTGTCCATGACGAGCACATCCTGTTTGGTTTTGAAGGGAGCAAATGGGTTTTATCCCACTGTAAATACTGCCTAGTTATTTCATCATATTTCCCTGGCCAGCACCCACAGGCCCCACAAGGCGAGAGCTGTCAGACTGTTTGAAATCATGAGGCCTCTCACTGATCAAAGGCCATTGTTTATATTGCATGTCACTGATGTTTTTTTGGCAGGAGTGGGATATTGTGACAATCTTCTGCTTGTTATCCATGCGATCTGCTGTAGCTGCGAGGCTCCAACACTGCCCAAGGTGAATGGCAATAGGCCCTCCTGCAGAGAGCGCCATATGTATGATGAACTTAAGAAAGTCTCATTGCAAACAATGGCTGTCAGGATATAATCTCAGCAAAAAGGACAAAAGAGGCAGGAAGGAGCGACAGTGAAAAACATGTGCTGCATTAAAAAAACCTCCATCTCGGTGTTCATGAGCACAATCGGCTTTTTTCTTCTATTAATGGGGATAGTCCAACATTTTGGCAAATTGGCCCATTGCCATAACCCCTATAGTTTTAGCAGTAGGTCGTTACCTTTAATTGTCGGTGCAAGCTGTTTTAGATCGGCGGAGCAGAGCCGCGAGCTGCTCAGAGCTACGCTTTGTTTGAGAGGCAAACGCAGAGACTGCTTGCTGAAAAACTGCCCCTGACAGGAACGTGCATCAGCGGTTTTGCATGAATTTACCTCTAAAACAACTCTGTGTGGTAACGTTGTGTTATTATCTCATAGCGTGGTGAATGTGCAACTCACAACTTGTCCACCAGAGCGTTTTGGAGTTGTTGGATTGTGTATTTGTTGAGTTTGATGAGGGAAACCAAGAATTCCCATGAGCCTCCGTAGCGTAGCTCTGAGCAGCTCGCGGCTCTGCTCCGCCGATCTAAAACAGCTTGCACCGACAATTAAAGGTAACGACCTACTGCTAAAACTATAGGGATTATTGCAATGGGCCAATTTGCCAAAATGTTGAACTATCCCTTTAAACAAGACACAATTTCAGCCTACACCTGCACCTCTTCTGCATCTAGTGTCCAATAATCCAGCAAAGTCACACACCACAACCCCTTCTGTTTTTTTCTAGATGAATATGCCATGCAAAATGTTTTGAGTTGCAACCACAGAATGTTCTATTTTCTCTGCCGTGGATCCAAAAGTCGGCATCTGTTCCAATTACTGTGCACAGGGAGGAGAGGAACGTCTGCAGCTCTGTGTGGTGGGCACAGAGAAAAGCTCTGCAGAAATGAAACCATGCAAAAAAAAAAAAAAAGTGCTTCAGAACAAGCTGAGCAGCAATTTTCACTTAATATCATGCACATATTTCCTCCTGACTACGGAACAACACATTCATTTGTATACAAGGCTCAAGTTTTCCCATGCAACAGTTGGGTATGTTTTTTGACGCAGCAGGCCCTGTGTTGCTGTTGGCTTCCACTGCAACACATTTTAAATAGATTGATTGGGATTATTCCCGTGTGGATATCGGCACCGAAGTCGACGTTCTTCTGGGTCAGACGTTCAGCGCGGACGGCTATTAATTCACAGTTGAAAACGAGGGGGCGACATCAAAGTGTAATTTAACTGGCCGTAAAGCGACGGGGCACCATCCGTGCCTCTTTATTGACTGGGATGACTGGGGTCAGCTCACAGTGTTAAGAGGAAACACTATAAATTACACCGCACGGCAACTAGGAGAGATTAACAACATGTTGCTCAAAGTGAAAAAGAGATTATTGGAAATGGAGGAAGATGCAAACAGTGGGGAGAAAGAGAGGAAAGAGTTGAGGAGATGGAAAGAGAAAGTAAGAAAGAAAAGTAGACTTTAGTCTGGCTAAACGCAGAGAGCAGCGGAGGGGAAATGTGTGGGCAAACTATTTATTTGAACGTGTTTTTGGGGTTTGTTTTACTGACTTAAACTGTGGATTGGGATGTAATATGGGGCTTTGAACAGTGGATAACTCTTAAGTCTCGCTTGGCGGGCGCAGACGGAGCCCCGGCTGAGACACTGAGGCCTGATGCTGCTGTGTAGGCTGGACAAGAAGAGTGATATGATCCAATCCATAGTATATTTGGAGTTATTTCCCATTCCCTTTGGTTTTGCCACATGATTGACTCCATAAATGGACCAACATGAGGATCAGTGATAGAGAGGAACAAGATAAGTGCTTTAAAACAAGTGTAAGAAAATATTGTTGTGGTTTTTATTCTAATGTGATCATTCTAGTTGCTTTATTGATTAAATTTTAACATGAAAACCATGATCGGTTGATTAAGGCTGGTGATTTGCTCCAGATTAAACTAATTAGTTGTAATGCTGCTTTAGTGAGCAGCATTTGCAGATCCCTCGGCCACTTGGGGGCAGCAGAATCAAGTGTTGAGCGCACGATTCATCACCTTTCAAGTTGATATTTTTTACAATTACTTATTTGACAAGTCCAACAATGGAGTAACATGATCATTAATTTGCTGCCATGCATGTGTCTGGCCCACGGGACGAAAATGTAAATGCAGTGTTCATCACTCTGCTCTGTTTTAGCTCTGATGTTGGTCCAACTCCTGAGGGAAATATGGAAATATGGCTCTGGAGCTGCTGAGCACTCACCAACGTTCACCAGGTTCATTCAGCAGCTTCGTTTCAGCAGGTCGAGCCTTTGTGGAGCTGAACGTGAACCAAACAGTGAAGATGTGGTGCAGACTTCCAAACAGTGAGCCGATCTGTCTGTGCATCTGACAGGAGCTGCGTTTCAGATGATCGCTCTCTCTGTCATATTGTTTTCGGGAGAAAATATATCAGCCGTAATTCGAAGTAAAGCTCTTATTACTTATTCCACCCTCTGTTCCTGAAATCGAACCTTGTGTATTTTGGAAGTACAAATAACACGACTATGAATAGCTTCACACTACGCTCGCTCGGCGCGGTGTCAGGTGCATTCGTCGAAACGTTTTGGGACAATACACACACTCACTCACTCACTCACTCACATCCCAGTGATACAGCACCTCAGTAAATATCAGTCTGTTACTGTTTTAACCAAAGCTTCTCCTTTGTGATGATGCCATTCACTTTGCTATTCAGCAACACTGACTGAGCAGAGCCGTTATCTGTTGCAGCAGGTTGAGCAGAATTCATAGACCGTGATTCAACAAGTCGTTGAAAACAGATAAATCACTCTGCTCACACTCACTCTGTCTCACTCCTCCTTTCCAAATATTTTCCTCAGATCTTCGGAGCAAAACAGAATTTCCTTCATCGTATATTTTAGTCTGTTTGATAGAAAATGAACATAAAATCTGTAAGTGAAAACCTATGTGTGTAAATAAAATGAAAAATGGAAAAAAAAATACATTACTGGCAAATCCAGTCAACAACATACACAATCACTTCTTCCTTGGAGCTGAAAAGCTCAATATTCAAACAGCAGAGAACACAACACGCAGCCAATTTCCACTGCAACAATACTGTGGATTCATAAGAAATTATACTGGTCTAACAACAGAAATAGACCTGCAGCTGTTCGCTCACCAACAACAACATCTTATTGTCTGAAGCCCCGACTGTCCACCAGACATAAACCCTTTGTAAAGCTTCAAGACAATCGGCTTCCAGTGAAACATAATGTACTAAGGTGATTTTGTTGGCCTACGTGTGCAATTAGATTCTGTCAGTGTTGCATAATCAACATTGGACAAAATAAGTTAAGTCGCTGCTGGAAACTCTTATTTATGTCCTGTAGGATAATAGTTGAGATACATTCTGATTTAAATAAGCAATCATTGAAGTTATTAATCAACTTTTCAAAGCTATCAGAGTTTGTTTTTTTTTAAATTCCACCTTGCAGTACCTTTTGAAATATCAGTCACTTTGCTCAACAACTGGTAACACATCAGAAAACACAACCTGAAAGTCAGCCATTATGTCGAACATGTACAAAAAAATGCAAATATACTGTAGAAATGAAAATGTAATGTGCAGTGAAAAGAATAATAATTAAAAAAGACAACGGCTAAACCAACATATAACACAAAAAGAAAACCTGAGTCTCTGGTTTTCAGTCGTCTGTATCAGTCTTCATTCCACATGACGCGGTGACAAAGAGACCAAAGGAAGCCTTGGACTGCATGAGCCTTTTTTTTTTTTTTGCCCTGTTGCTCTCACTCGGCCATGCAAACTGAGCCTAATGTAAATTGCCCTGCCAAACTTTAAGCTAAATGGTAAAATGATCCTGAGTCCTTGTCACCTCCACTCATGTCACCGACTTGCTGAAGTGTGCCTCAGTTGTCTGGGGCTGCGTGGCTGGTTCCCATTACTCCCAGCTCCAAACCAATCAGAGCAGACGGCCATTACGGACGGCTCAAAAGGTTGTGTTGAGTTAAAGCAACAAGAAAAGAAAAGAAAAAAAGACAAAAGAGGAGATCTTCATTTTGTAATCACACCTGAATCCTGATAATTGCCCTCCACTGCTTCTGCAGGGGGGGATTAGTGTATAGTACCAAGGCCCGAAGAAGAAGTGGATCAAATTCATCGCTTTGCCCCCAAAAACACAACTTCTAGCTCAGGCTGGAGTAAACCACAACCTTTTTCTGTCTTCAGATTACACCAGCAGCAGCGTGTCAAAGGTTCAACAGTGTCACTACGCTGTAAAGAAGTGATAAAAGACACAATCTCGGGCCTGTACGACAAAATAACATCCCTCTGTCTCTGCAGTTAAATGTTTACTGTGTAAAACTGGACTCCAAATGTTGCAGCGAGCCCTGCTTTGACACCAGAGACTTTCTTTCTTTCTTTTCTTTTTTCTTTTTTTAAATGGGGGTTTCGAATGGATTTTCTCTGCTGTGTGCTTGCAGGGGGAACTCGGCCTCCTCTCTCCAAACAGGCGAGGGCAGGAAAGCCGAGCTAAAGGTCAGCACCCTCAGACACTGAAGAGAAGACACGGACATATCAGAAGAGGAAGTGCGCTGTCTCTGGAGGTTCACAAAAGGCTGAATGTAGGTGGCTGAGGTGGAATCATCCTCGGGGGGGTTGGAGGGACGGGACCTTATTGTTTCAATCAAGCAAGTTCCTCTCCAGATGAGCTTGAGTTTGAATCTACATTTGGATATTTGTCACCGTGCACTCTGTTGGTCTTTTTTTTCTCTCTCTCTCTCTGCACCTCAGAACATGTATTCTCACTGGTGGAAGGTAAATTAAATCCATCTGTGAGATACGAGACGTTTATGCAACATTTTAGAGAGATGTCTCTTAGATGAATTTACATTTAACTGACAGCCGTAGTTATAACACACGTTACAGATGAATATTTTAAATGCAAAATACATTTTACAATGTTAAGTTGTAGGTTAAGACACTACTGGTATAAAACTATACTGAGTGGCTAAATATGAAAAACTATAACAGTTTGCATGTTACTTACATTTTGCTCATTAATACTTTAAATACATATTTGAGTGCAATCATTTTTTATTATATTATTTTTCTCTAAAAAATCTGCTCAGATTTTTTATTATTATTCTCAGTTTGTCCTCTATTAGTTTTGCTGCCTCTGACATGGGCCTGTATTGTTTTTATAGGGCAGATTACAAAACACTTCACTTCTCCACGTTTTCTCTCGGTGTCACTCAGCCTTGATGCTGCAGCTTGTCCACGCTCCAACAGCTGCCTTGTTGATTTCACGTTGCACGATGATTGGCAAGTGTGTTGAGTAAAACAAAACAAAACAAAACAGTATCACTGTGTATTGTAGTGACTCTAATGCATCCAAGTGTTTATTGCTCAATTCTGCTGTTCCTGGCCCAAAACGTTTATCGGTGATAGATGGCAGCTTCACGCCGATCTGAGACCAGTCATGATCACATCACCTTTTCACTGAAGAGGGAGGTCGGATCAATCACCAATTTATAAAAACAAAACAAAATGTTTGACAATTTGAAACGTATCCTCAGTCGGATAGTAAAAAAAAAAAAAAAAGAAGCGAGCCAGGAAGTAAAACACTGCAGCATTTTCCAATAAAAACATCAGGAATCGTTTATCATTTTTCTCCTCAGCTAGTAAATTCAGCATATTTTACTGCTGCCTTCAATTTATGTCCAGTCAGTAAAAAGATGAACCGGAGCCTTCAGTCAGTGATAATCACCAGACTCAACCAAGTTTCATCCAGTCCGCAAAAAAAAAAAAAATCCCATAAGCTTCAGCTGCACGATCGATGCACGAGGCCCTTTGAATGCGAATTTGATTTTTAATTTATTAAAAGGTCAAATTATTTTCGGAGGCGATTCAACATTTTAATGCTACAAACAAAAAAATAGGATCATTTGTGTTTGAGCGTCTAAAGCGCAGAGATGGGTTTCTTAATTACGTCACCTCTTTGCTGATTATAAAAATCTACACTGATGCTGAGATATTAATGTCAGTCCAGAACCGAAATTAAATGTAATTTAAATCAACAACTTATGTATTAATTATTTATTTGCCCTCCTGGGACTAATAAAGGAATATTTTTATCCTCATGCGCATCAACATCAGCTTCATATTTAAATAAAAAGAAAATCCTGAGGAAAAAAAAAGAAAGAAAGAAAGAAATAGGAGATTTTTTGGAGGATCTTATTTTAAAAATAATAAAAATGATCATAATAACTCGTTTGGACAGAAAAAGTGAAGCTGACGTCACAGCCCAGTAATTGTGGCTTATTTACAACATAGTATAATGTTTTATTTCAACTGGATTCACCGGGCCTGACCTTTAGGTTTTTTTTTTTACTTATTACCTAATAAACCCTAACAGCCATAATAAAAAAAAGAAGAGTAGGCTATGAGCTTTTAAAATAAATGAATAAATAAAACACACTGATCTCCGACATGTTGGAGCAGTGGAGGTTTTTTCAGCAGGCCGACATCCAGAAACTGTCAAAACATCCTTTAACTACTTCCACCGAGCTCTTCACTGTAACACTGATGGACAAGCGGCCGAGACTTTAAAACACAAAAGTTCAGACTTCACGCGTGAAAGGACGAGATTCTGGCTCCGCATCGAAGGAGCGTTTTTATTATTAATATTATTATTATTATTCTCTTTTAATATTGTTTCATTTCATTTGTTCTTTTTGAAGTCGCTGCTCATTCTTGTGCGCGTTCACGTCACTTTGAATCTAGTTGAAAACGTGATTTTGAACAGATGTTGTGGGCCCGTGTTCCTCCTGCGCATCAAAACACGTCTCATCCAAAATGTTACTCATCCAGTTTCTATTTTATTATGAAAAAAAAAAATCCTGTTTATTTATTTTTAGATGATTCGAGATCAAATTTTCTTTCCCTTCTCCACCTCAGAGACTCACAGACTCCTCCGGTCTCTCTCTTCTGCACAGACTCTCAAAACTAAAACATCTCCAGGCCGCGGTGCTGCTTCCAGCTCGGAGTTCAACACACAGTTTTAATTTAAGACGAGTCTAAATTAAAAGTACAACATGTTGTGTGTTTTACAGGATTTAATGATAAAAAAAAAAGTTGCTGTCAGCAAACCACATGGACATAATGATGATGGTAATGATGATGATGCCACGTTCCTCCACCACCACCACCACCAGTCTTTACACTGCAACTCACTGAAAAATCCTTGTCTGTCTGTCTGTTTTTGTTTTGTTTGTTTGTCAGGTTGTTGATTTCTGTCACTTTTTTTTCTCCAAAGCTGAAAAATATGGAGAGTTACACTGTCTTAACTTGTAAATACTGTACACAACTCTTTGTGTGTAGTGTGTGTGTGTGTGTGTAGTGTAGTGTAGTGTGTGTGTTCTTCTTTATGAGCATGCAGGGATGTAGTTGAGCGCAAAGCAGCTTAATTCAATTTGTCCACGTTTTAATTTACCCAAAGCCTCTCTCTGGATGACACATCTCCACATGAACCGTGTTTTTTTTTTTTTTTTTTTTTTCCAGATTTAAAATCTTCTCATGTGGAGGAAAAATAAAAACAAAAACAGAAGCAAGAATCGATGCAGTGGCTTCAAAGTGGCCGCGTGCCTAATGAGGGTCAAAGTTTTATTTACACCCTCATCATTCACCCATTACAGCAGAGTCCCCACGCAATTAAATCTAATTGGAGCCAATCGGGCCGCGCAATGAAATGAAAATATTATCAGTTTGGAGCTCACTATTTGCGCCATCCGAAAACCTGTTAATTCAATTGTCCAACTCGCCTCCAATATTGAGGATTGTAATGCAGATTATCGCATTAAACGCAACCCCCTAATTTAATTTTGATGGCCAAAGGGACAATTTGATAGTCGGGAAGATTAGTATGTCTCTTCTCCACTTGTGTTACGCACAAGTCGTGACGAGCTGCGACGTCCTGGAGGCTCCGGGTGCCTTTTTTTACGCACGAATGAGGTTTAACCATCTCAGAAGAAGATACAAAACAACACCTGGAGGAGTCAAACCTGCATATTTTTCACCAAAAAAAATAAACAAACAACTAAGCACTAAACACCAAACAGCGCAAGTCTGAGCTCGGGGGCCAGTTTGTGCATCATCACGTGCCATTATTGGCGATAGAAACGTCCAAACCGCTGAGGCTGAATCTGCGGATTTGGTGGGAACGAGCGGAGAAATGAGCGATGACTGACAGCTTCACACTTTATCTGCCCATGTGGTACAACTAGATCACTAAAGACACTATAGACTAAAAAGCTGCAGCTCGGAGAGAACAACAACATCCTATAACCTTAAATCAGAGATTGCAGATAACTATAGTCTATAACAGTAACAGTTTGTGTTTGTTGGTAGTTATTTTGGTGACATTTAGTGTCTCTGCTGCTCCACTCACCATAGCACGGGATGAGCGCTCCGTTGTGTCCCCTCTCCTGGTGCAGTTTGCCGTCCTCCGGGGGTGTTTTGCAAGACGACCTCTGCATAAACAGGTGGTATTTACTGAAAGTGCCTTGCCCAGCTGCGGCGGCATCCAATGACTGGCACTCCTGCTGCTGCTGCTGCTGGAAGGGGCTCCGGGACTTTTCTCCGTAAGCCTGACCTTTGTTGGGCAGGAAGGCAGTGGGGCTGTATTTGGTGTCAGAGGCTGGGAATGTCCTAAAGTGGTCCGTCTGGTGATCCCTACCTTGCGCTGCAGAGGAGCTATAATATGAATCCATGGATGTCATATCGCTGTATGAAACGCAGGTCTCGGCGTTCATGCCTAAAAAAAGAGTCAAGGGAGGAAAAATACCAAACTTCTCTCTCTCTCTCCTTCTCTTTCTCTCTCTCTCTCCTTCTCTTTCTCTCTCTCTCTCTCTCTCTCTGTCTTGGAAAGGGAAGCGCAGACGCCCCTTCCTCTCCCTCTACATCATACAGATGAACACACACGCACACAAACACACATGCACATGCACGCAGAGAGAGACTGACTGCAGCGCACACCAGACCGCAGCTGGGTCTGGTTATAAAACGATTCAGATCTTTTCCAGGAACCACTATCGTTGACCAAACACTCCAAACTCCCCCGCAGGTTTGAGAGAGAGCTACACAAACCCGTCTTTTCCTCGGAGGATGATGCGAGACCCACTAGACTGGAGCTCCTGGCTTTCAGGACCTCTCCCCAGTGATTATGCTGATGACATGAACGAGTTAGGTCGCTTATTATCTGCAAGGAGAAAAAAAAGAGAAAGATTTTTTTTGCAAAATAGGGGCGTGGGAGGGGGGGAGAGGTGGTGGTAGGGGGTTGGGGGGGGGTTAACACATGACATTAATGCAATTTGGATATGAATATAGCCCATGAGTGATGGCACTGGGGCGGAGAGGGCACAATTTTACGCTTCATTCGCAATGGTTCATCAAGGGCAGCTCATAGTCGGACGATTGTGCTGCTGCAGCCAACTCTGTGGTTTCTGTATGAAACTGTTTAAAAACACTTAAGATCGATTAGACCTACTTCTGGTTAATGTCTCCTGGTCTTAGGACAGGTCACGGCTAATATCAGGTCTGATAAGCTTAAATAAATAAAGACTAAAATGTAAAATATTATAAGATTTATTCAAATTAATTCTCATTTTGTCTCTGTTTGTCCAACAGATTTGTGTTTGGGACATGGTGCAGCCTTGACTTGCAGGTTTTGGAGGGGTGGTCAGCCTACATGTAGTAATCTCTGGGAGATGAGTGGAAAGGTGTTGCTTTACAGCTACAGCTGTTGTCTTTAGGTAAGTGAGGTATCTGTAAATCCTGTTTCCATGTGTGCAACTATTTAAGAAAGGCAAACCTGATCTGTGGAGCAAGTTGTTTAGAGCCGAGACTGGAAACGTTAAACAGCCTGGAACGAAAAATCAACCTGATTCAATATTATTATAGACACTAAACTCATCTACAGGGGCCTTGTGTGATGCCACTGCAATAACTTTCCATGTGCACAATACAATATGAATATTTATTCACAGTTTACACATATAAAATCTGACATTATCAACATCCTGTCAGGAATAAAGGGTTTTACGTGATCTATCACTGCTTTTATCAATCAAGCATTTCTTTAATAAGCCTTTTAAAATGCAATTTAATTGAATGCAGTGCAATTTATTTGTTTTATTTGTCAGTTTTCTTGTGGATTGTTCCCTCATATTTCAGTCCAGTTTCCATGTTTTGATCATTGTTCTTAGCTACATATGGTTTCACATTGGTGACATGAAATTGGCACATATTTCAGAATCTCTTACTCTCATGTTGAAATAGTGGGATGAATGAAAAACACATGCACTGCACTATATTAGCATTAGAAATTGACCCATAATTTATAACAGGACGATTATATTGATTTATTATCATCTGTTTATTATTTGTTATTCATTATATTTAAAAGAGAAAGTTAAATTATGACACTATCTTTCTTTACACAGTGCATAGCGCAACAGTCCTTGGAGATCTATTATAAATAATCTTTCAGGTGTTAATAATCTTTTAATTCTAAATAACTAGTGTTGGCTGAACTGGACTCCCACTCCCACTCACATATACAAAGTGACACCATAGGCCATACAATGTGTGTGCATACTGTACAAACATATTCATACAGCGAATATGCACACATGGTGGACACATGCACATATACCAGTACATGCGTGTGAGAGGTTGGGGAGGGGTGGAGGGAAGAAAAAGAAAAGAATCCGCTCCATTTTACATGACTGCATTTCAAATTAAGTCCATCAGGCTGAAAGGTGTCCATACTTCTACGTCTGATGTAATGTTCATGCTCCGAGAAGCCTGGCTCACGCTCAAGCTGAAAACTGACCGTCTCTCTGGGGGGGGGGCGAAGCGAAGAGATAAATTGACTTTACGACAGTTAAGGTTTCATCTAATACAGTCGGAACAAATATCTAATTACTTTGAAGCCTTTCTCCGTATGTCAGCAGCACGCTTCATGCCAGTGAACCAGACTTAATGATCACTTAGCCGAATTTTCAACCTGCTGGAACAGTCTACTTCTGTCTGAGCTCTTCTCAGCAGTCAGTGTATACGTGCTGTACTGTATGTGAGGTACTGACCTTGTGAAGTCATAATCCTCACTGACGGCCGGCCGTGTGGTTTGTGTTTGTCATTTCTACAACTCCAATCAATAATGAACTATGAAGTGTGTGTATATAGGCTTAGCTGGTAACTGTATGTGTGTGGGATTCATCACAAAGCACACTCTATGAGCCTGAGCATTGTCTTTTTGTTTTTTATCTCTACTGTAGGTCCAGGAAGTCTCTAACCGCTGTAAATAAAGATGGAATATAGTGTGTTTTATATTTCCATCGGCATGTTTAGATGGTCGTGGTTCGAGCTTCGGCCACAAGCGCGATGAGAAAAGTGTCCCCGGTTCTTACCAGCTGCAATTGCTTTATTATAAGAACCATGCTTTTCTTTCTTTTCCTCTTTGTTGTTTTTTGTGTGTGTGTGTGTGTGTGTATTTTTTTTTTTACACTGCAGGACGGTCGGTCAGAGTGAGAACGTGAGGTTGTGTGTTCCCGACTATTGAAAAGTTATTTACTTGTCAGTTTTCTGGCACAGAGGGTGAAAGCTTCCTCTTAACAGCAGGCCCACCTGCAGCGAATAAGTGAGCATTAAAACACACACACACACACACATACACACAGACATCACACTAAATGCATTCATGCATGCACACACACACACAAAGGAAGAAGAAAAAAAAATCCCAGGCATTATATTTTACTTCCAGAAACATAAGTGGCTTCTGTCTTTGTGAAATACAATATTTAGCCAAATTCCTCCAGAACGACGTCACCGCTGACGGCAGGAGTGAGATATTTAAACTCACTGACTGTACTGATACGGAATCAAATAAAGTTTTTATTTATCTTGCTGCAGGTTTTTATTCTCATGTCTGTCAGTTTATAACAATGACCCGACGGCCGCCCCTTGATACTAAAGCAATAATTTCATGAAATCCAACATATGTTTGGACCATTATGTGTCCATCACTGGCAGCAGAAATACAAACATGACATTTCTGTATAAATAAATTATCCACAATATTCAGTATTTTGGCAATGAAGATCTATATAACCTTCCATGTTATTCCATACACTACATGTAGTAATATTTTTTTTATATTAACCATAATAAATAGGGTTGATAAGTTTGAGGGAAAGTTTAATTGAGACTGAAACAAAGCACAATATTGCACTCAGGAAGAGAAAATGTCAGCAGACAGTCGTCAGCCTCTTCTTAAATATTTCTCATCGCCGGATACTTCCAAACTAAGAGTCTATTGACTCGAGGCCTTGACTAATTTTTTAGGAAGCCCTGTGTAATTATGTTTTATTTTCTGGATGTTCCGCCCTCTCAGTGAAATACATGAAGCCATTGTCCTTATGGCACAATGAGTCAGACTGTTGTCACTGTCAGTGACCCTGAAACGGCTCTTTTTAGTGCTGTTTTCAGATTCCCCTAACCAGACTAACACAAGATATTTGTGAATGTGGGGGGTTAAAAGAAAACACAAGGGCACGGAGGAGACATGAGCCCACATCCTCGCTCGCACTGGCAACATTAAACTTTAGCCCCTCTCCAGTTTGACTTTCGCCTGTGGCAACGAGGCAACTTGATTGAGGCCTTTGATGGGCATTAATACACCGTGGAGAGACGGCTTTGTTTGGGAATGGAAATGAACATAAAACGGAAAGCGGAACAGGAAGGAGAGAGGCCCACAAGCTGATCTTATTTAATTTCACATAAAAGAGACATTCCATCTTTGCAGGGCTTGTTTGGGGAATCTCAGTGTACGAAAACCCCACACGCTTTCTCAACATACTGGAGATCACACACATACACATGTGTATGTACTGTATGTGTGTGTAGGACAAAGATTTGTTTATGAAGCACAAACAGCACAGTGTCCCATCACATGGAGCAGCAGACGTTCACGAACATATGATTGGAATAACATTTCGGTGGCACTGACCGTGTCAGCGTGGAGGAATGTTTTGAGCCATCATGCACTACAGCACTATACCTGACTCCTGCCCGCGGGCAAAACATCTGTAATTAGTCCGAGCCAGCCACGTTCTTGTCTCTTTTTTACAGAATGAGCTCAGTTTTCTGCTCGTGTGTTTTCATCTCCGTGGCACGTAAATATCTGCAGAGTGTCTGGACCGAAACGAGGATTACTCCGCTGTCACATCCTCTTACAGTGCGTTCGGTGTGGGACAACAGTGCCGCACCAGTGGTGTGGTGGAGCCTTTGATGGCGACTGGACTCCCTCAGCACCAGTTCATTTTCAGTGGTCGTAATGCAAACATTTGGAAACATTTTCCTTTCGCAATGAAGGAAGTTTAGTGTTTACCAGGCAGAATGAGGGTGTAGCCTCACATTTAATATTATTTATATACATGCAATCTTACTTCTTGCTACACTCTGACCTCCTGTGTCACTGTAGTTTTCCTATCTCGTGTTTCTCCGATTATTCTCTTCACTGTTTCAAAGCCATAATAAGTAAAGTTGCAGAAGACTGCGTTGGAGGGAGAAGCTGTGATGTTTGAGTCAAGGCTCCTGATTCTCAGATTTAATGACACGCTGAGAACAAACAAGACATGGACCTCAATATGCTTCACAGACTTCCTCATGTGGTGAATTCGAACAAAAGAAATACCACAGTGATTATTGTGCTGAGGTCGTTGTGCTGCAGATGCCAATGCTAAATGAAATTTTATACCCTCACATGCAAATCAGGTTCAGAGGTTTCCGCATGTAAAATAACATAGGCAACAGGAATTAGAGAAGAATCGACTAATAAGTTACATTTTCAGTTCAAAGTTGTTGGAAATAATGAGATGAACGAGTGTACGACTACAACAGATTTCCCAGCATGCATTGTGTTAACATTACACTCCATTATTGACGCTTTGTTTTGTTTGGTAATAGAAATCCAGCACAGTGTAAATACATTTTTAATACACGCTGATTCCTCTGATTAAAAAACAAAACAGTAATGAGGTTTAACATGATGAAGGCTATCGCTGCCCAGACGCTGCTCACTGTAAAACTAACAGAAATTAAGCTGGAGCAGCCACACATGTTGCCACAGCTGTGAGGAATCTACAGCAACTAGGAAACACAATCTTCAAACAATGAAAATATGATTAACAGGCAAATCTGTCAAACGTCACACGTCAGTTTATGGGAGGCGATTTCTCAGGTTCAGACAGTTTTACATGACGATTACTGTACAATAATTCAAGGTTAAGTCACATTATTAAGGCAGCATGAACCAGTGTTTTTGTAATTGCTGGGTTTTTATTTTTTTGTCCATATTCTTGAAACTGACACACTTACACACCTGTTATGGTGTAAAAATCTAATTAATCTCAGGTTACTTCACATATTAGATAAAGTACAGTCGTATTGGCGCCCTGCAGCCTGTATGGTTGTACTGGTGTCACCCAGTTTAACTCTGAACTTTGCTTCTGTATGAGTATGAGAGCTCAGCGTGGCTTCGCTTCAAAGGGCGGTGATAACACGCTGTGTGACGAAATTTTACGCAGATGCTCAAATGTTGTTAATGCTCTTTGATTCGACGAACAATAGATCACATAAATGCTGTTATTCACAAAATGAAACACAGATACGTGAATGTGACTTTTATTGTGCATGCTAACACGCTGAAATAATCCTGAAGTGACAGTGTTAAAGAGAGAAGGCCATAGACGCTCAGTATTTATTAAATTTCATTTTTATTGTCATTGTTTATTATTCTGTTTATTTGAGGGGCGGGCTTTCTTTTAAAATGAGACGCTTCGCCACTTTTGTGTATTTGCAGCCTTAACTTGATAATTTGGTGGTTGGTTAAACCAAAAACAAATTACAGAGTAAAGCAACAAATTGTTATAATAACTTAATCTATCAGGTTTTTTTTTTTTTTTTTTTTTTAATAAACACACTGGCCACAAACAGAAATGTATTTACTGTAATTTGTGTCGACAGACAGTGATTTTCAGTCCTCTCCTTTGTGTTTTGTCTCCAGTCTTTTTCAGCTGCTGTAAACAAAGAGGAGACGTCTGCAGTGAAGAAACGAGCTGAGGAGCACAGTGAAGGTCAGGATGTGTGTGTACTTCACGGTCTCACACATTGCATGGTTTCTATAAACTCAACATGCTGGTTTATAGGCAACAACTTAGTAATACAGTCAGTCCGGTTAATGTGTCAGAAGTAAATCACACTTTTCCCTCTGCACATGAGCTGGTTGTGACTGTGTTTTAATTTGAAGGCCTGCACTGCTGCTGTGTGGTCGACCAATAGCGATGTAGATCATGTTTCCTTCAGCCTGTTGCATCATCTCTCTGTTTCTTCGCTCATGTGTGAGTCAGGTTGTGTGAAAGCGTTTCCTCTGCTGAGAGCCGGGTGGACGGTGCTCACACACCTGCAGATTTTTCTTTTCTTTTTTTTTTCTTTTTTTTTTTTTACATATCTACAGTCGATCTGTGTGTGTCTCCTGCTGGAGGATGAGCGGAGCCTCTGGACTGTTTGAAGCTCCGCTGCAGATTTTTATGTGCCGCTGAAATTGTTTTCACATGAGCGGGGGACTGCAGTGCATCAGCAGTTTTTCTGAGCAAATTAAATGAAGAAAGAGGGAAAGGCTAAAATTGGTTGCACTTATCTTGAATTTAATAAAATAAAAAGGAGGGGGTTCAAGGGGGTAAAAGTAGAAAAATAATCTGTTCTCACTTCTTTCTTGATAAGAGTTTGGGTCTGTGTATAATTTTGGCATACACAGTCAGCTGCAGAAAATAGCCTGCACCTCCACTTGCGCTTCAGTGCCAGTGGAACATCTGCTGGACTTCCCGTGGAGGGGCTTTTAAACATCTGGCACCTCATGTCAGGTTCAAAGATAGAACAGGTAAACTCCCAGGAGACCTCAGTGTTTCTGCTGCATGAGCTTCGTGGGTCTGATTCCCAAAAGTGCTTCAAGTATCCCAGTGATATAAACAGAAATCAGATCACAGTTTTTTTTATCCTAACAATCATTGATCCACTTGCGTTGAAGTCGGTTTTCTGTGTTTTCATTTCTATGTGGGATTCAATTCAAGGTTATTTTCCATCTGCCGTCTTTAAAAAAACACCTTGATTTCTCCGCCTGTGCAGAACTCGGCCGGCCCCCGCTGGAGAGAGACGGTGACCGGGCCCCGTTCAACATGCACAAAATTCACGGATGAAAGTTTATTAGGATCTGGAAAAATGTTTCCCATATGTGACTACCTCCAGAATCTGGTGTTGATCTTGGGATTCCTCCTTTTTTTACTGATATGATCAGTTGAGAGAATTATCCTGCTTCATCAAATTCAGAGCACACCCAGCTGACCCACACAGCACGCTATACAGGATGAGTGTGTGAGTGTGTGTGTTCATGTATTTCTGAGTAGAGAAAGGTTAAAGTTGGAGTTGGCTGACTGCAGATTCCTGCAATCAGATAACCTCTGGAAGATATTACTGATCAAACTGTGTAGTTTCATTCAGCATTCAGGGAGCTCCCACTGCTAGAGGGTGTGTTTCTGCACTGAAGGCTTCAACTGTCTCCGGTCGGGTTTTGAGAAGTTGGTAGAAAAGAAAAAGGAGAAAACTTCATGACCAACCTCTGTTTTTTAAAATCTGAAAGAGACAGAGGGAGAGAGAGAGTGATTGATTTAAATCAACCTTTTACATCAGGCTCATGTTAAATTCAGCAGATTCTCATGATGTGAAAAGGATCTGCTGGGTGGTGCTGTCTCTAAAAACATATTCAAACAGCCAAAAGCAACATGAGAAATAGAAAAATTGTCACCATAATCAGATTGCTGCTTCACCCACTGGTTATGTGTAGTGCCCTCTCCTTCCTGTTGTCTTCTCCTACCTATAATTTAGCTCCTAAACTCAACTCTACTGGTTTCACTGGGCTGTGAGGTCTTCACTTGGACTCACAGTCTCTGGAAACCGAATCCACAAACATGTCCGCGGGGCTCCAGCGAGGATAATGACGCTTGAACGCGGTGATTACGCAGCTGACAGCAAAACAAACGTGATGGCAGTATTTCAAAACCTTGCTACTGTACGTATATACTGTGTCAGACCAAGGGACGACTTCTGTGTCGACCCACAAATCAGTGGCCAACTCCCGAAAGAAAAGAACAAAGCTGTCATTCGGATTGATGCCGAGAAATATTACTTTTTCTGTAAATCTTTTCATTTTTGGTGTGTGTGTGTGTGTGTGGAAAACATACATTGAAAATATGTTTTTATTACATCTCGGTGTCAAATGTGCCGCAAATGTTTCTCCACTCCAGCTGAACTGGTGCACATTTGAAGTTCCACTATGGCGAGTTAAAAAACAAGCAGTGGAGACATGTGATACTAATGTGTACCAGTATGAGGAGACTTCAGAAATGCTGCACTGGCACCTCACCCAGCTCCAACCACTTCTGAGAGATAATGCTGTGCAAATAGGTTGCAGGCTGCAATCTACAGGGCACTGTCTTCTGAATAAATTACACAAATGTCCAGCAATTTGTTTTCTCCCTCCCTCCCTCCCTCCCTCTCTACCGCCAACCCCGTCTTTGTAAATGTCCAGATGCTGAAGTGTTGCTTGATGCTGTCAGCTTTTTTCTTTTTTTTTCTCGGTTCATTGGCTCTGTTTTTGTTGTGCAGTTTTTGTTGTGTGTTTGTGCATATTCTTATCTTTTTCTTTTCAATTGCACGCTATAAATGTGTAGAGTTTCGTTGTTGGGAAGTCTGTGTGTGTGTGTGTTAAACCCAGGATCGCACTTGCAGTCCAGTTACAGTTACAGTCTGGAAAACCACTGAGGCGTCGCAGCTGCCAAAGGAAAGAGAAGTTAAAGTTTTATTAATTCTTTAAAGATGACATTGACCCGAGGCCAACTGTCTCCAATTTAGACAAAGCACAAAGCTCAATATCTTCAAGGTCTCAAACTAACCTCAACCTTGTTACTAAAATTTCAGAGCCCCACCATGAAACTCAAAAATGAAAGCTGATATGAAACCATAATGTATCTGGCCTGGCTTTATGAGGTTTCCCCAACTGATTTGTTTCAATAGCAAATAGCTTATTATATCACAATCCTTATTGGTTTATAACAGTGTAGTCATATAAAGGAGTGTTTGGATTAGGATTAACCACTGATTTCAAGATTTAATGATATCTGTAATACTTTTACACAGAAAAAAAAACAATATTCCATTTTTTAAAGCAGCATAGTTTTTTGTTATACTACACTATATCGGTCTGTATCGTATTTTTTTTTGTCTGATGTCAAATAATTATACTAAATTAAAGGGATAGTTCACCCTAGAATGATATTTCGCTCATTATCTACTCACCCTCATGTTGACTAAGGGCTGGAAGAAGTTTCAGATTCCTCCGTGGCTTCTCTGAGTTACAGGGGGTCTTGGCGTAGCAGTGCACGTCCATATAACGGTTGCAAAGGGACACCGGAGCTCTTCGTAAAAAAACACACACAAAAAAACATCCAAATACCTCCATGATGCTCGTATGTAATGTCCGTCTTGTGCTGAAGCCCCAAATTGCGTAATTGTCCCGAAAAAAATTAAATAAGTCTATATTTTAAGCTTGTTTGTAGCGGAAGCTTCTCAAAGCTCCTCTTCCTGGTCCGTCCAAATCTCGCGTGATTTGCGCCGGCGTCAGCATGCGTCAGTGCGGTTACTGCGAATCACGCGAGATTTGGACTGACCAGGAAGAGGAGCTTCGAGAAGCTTCCGCTACAAACAAGCTTAAAATATAGACTTATTTAATTTTTTTCGGGACAATTACGCAATTTGGGGCTTCAGCACAAGACGGACATTACATACGAGGAGCATGGAGGTATTTGGATGTTTTTTTGTGTGTGTTTTTTTACGAAGAGCTCCGGTGTCCCTTTGCAACCGTTATATGGACATGCACTGCTATGCCGAGACCCCCTGTAACTCAGAGAAGCCACGGAGGAATCTGAAACTTCTTCCAGCCCTTAGTCAACATGAGGGTGAGTAGATAATGAGCGAAATATCATTCTAGGGTGAACTATCCCTTTAAGTAGAGCTACATAGATCTGGATCTGGAGCGCATAACTAGCAATTTCGAGACTCTTTATTTAACTCAACTTGTGACAGACATGTTGAATTTCTGAGTATTAAATGAACACCACAACTTTTATCTACTGAACTAAATGTTTTAGCAGCAACTCAACACTGTGTCCCAGGACCAGGCAGCCCAAACCCTTCAGATGAGCAGCTCCTCTGTGACCTCAGTGCAGCATCGGGATGTTTAGGAGGTCATGCTTTCAGGATTGAAATATAAATTGTAGGTGAATGTAATCCAAGTACTCTTCTTTTGCAGAGCAAATCAGCAACTTTTATTTTGTAGGAGACAGTGTTGCTATGGCTGCCAGCCATTTTATTTGAGAGCCGAGGATCTTGTCCTGAATAGACAAAAAAGAAACACAGAGATGTTCTTTCTCATTGTGTAAAGTGATAACCCGGTCAGAGAGTAGAGTCACTGCTTCAGTTTTAATGTTATATTGAGTAAAATACTACAAAACACAGGGCAGCAGTGTCTCAATTACCTGAAAATGATGGTACACCAATGGAAGAAAAAGACGAGATAGTGTCATAAAGTTATAACACAACTGAAGAAATAACACAACTTATATATTATCTTATGTTTTTGTTTTTTTTAAGTATATTTTTTGGCCTTTTATTGGATAGCACACAGTGAGATAGACAGGAAAGGGGGAGGCAGAGAGAGGGGGAATGACATGCAGGAAGGGTCTGCCCGACGCGGGATTCGAACCGGGGACACCTGCGTTGAGGACTGTAGCCTCTACATGGGGCGGCCGCTTTAACCACTGCGCCACGCACCGCCCCTTATCTTATGTTTTATATGTAAACATATGTAAAGACTAAGGATTATTTCTCTTGTGCATATCTAAGACACATTTGCCAACATAAACCTTACTTTTGACCTCCTTTGTCACTGCTCAGGTGCCTTATCCTTTATCATGTTGCTGTATCATAAATTCAATGTGAAGGGGACTTAATGAGAGTACATTTCTCATGAGATATAATTGTGTTTATAAGTTCCTGGTGCAGCTCCTCTGATGGATTGAGCTGTAAAATGGGTGTTACAGATCTGCTGTAACATTTCACAATGACATAGATTTTGTGGCATAAAATCATTTTCTAAGACAGTGACAGATAAGGACTGTCGCTTCACATGCATATTCAGCTCCTTCACACTGGCAGAAAACAGAAAGAGGAATACAAACAGGTGGTGTTGGCGAAAAGCTTCTCAAACAGGAGTCGAGGAAAGGAAAACAGCCGAGACTCTCCCTCCACCGGAGCAAAGCCCCATTCTCTGGAACAATGTCGCTGGGATAAAAGTTGGCTGTGATCTCCCGACTCCACCTTTGACCCTGACACTATTTTGATTAGAGGAGGCAGGATCCTGTGCATCCTTAGTGTTTTAATCTCAAAGCCTCAGTCAGAGCTGGACAGGGGGGCTGCAGTGGGAGGGCTGCAGCAGACCCTCCTGTGTTTATTTTAGTGGGCAGATAGGAGTCTCGCAGCAAGGTGCTCGCTGTCATCGCTGTGACCTACGAACTCGGGCCGCCGGACATCACCGAGACTCCAGAGCAGAGGGCCGCAGCAGCATGTGGGATGCTCAGTGAGGGGGTCAAAGGGCAGGGCTGCTGCTGCACAGATGTCAAGGAATAGCCACACTGAATTTTATTTTACTCAGTTTGTATTTTTTGTTTTGGCCAGCTAATTAAAAAATGTAGCTTCATGAGAGAAACATTTGTATTACCTGATATCGGTGAAGTCCAAAGCTTCTCTGGTTATTAAGCAGTTGTATCATGTGTAGCTATGACATGAGCCTTAGGAGTGTTTGATCCCAGGAAGCAGGCAGCAGGGGAGAAGCAGCCAGGGACCATAGACTCTGTCACAGGACACAGAACTGTCTGCATGTACATGAATGGATGTGGTTTCTTCTGCATGATGGCTGCAATAGCTTCACATCTATCCGTTAATTAATTCATTAGAATGAGGCCGAACAATAGATAAGTCAAAAGGTCAGAGACACAAGAAACAAGTCAGGACACAAACATAAAACAATAATAAAAGCCAGCCACAAAAACCTTAAGAATATATATTCAGTCTTAACAATTTTTGATTATTATTATAAGATAAGGGTCTACCGGTCATTTAAAGAGGAACTATGCAAGATTTTTTACCTCAGTTAAACAGATTGGGAGTAATTGTGATGGTTAAATGACTTGTGACAGGGAGAATGGAGTCTCTGCCTTCTACCTAGTGTCTCTTGGCTGAACACCAAGCTTGCAAGATCAGCGCCTCCGACCCGGTGTCCCAGCTCTCGTCTCGCAAGAAACACAGGCTGCTTTATGGCACTACGACATAAACACACCCTGTAATCCATAATCGAAGCGTCAACGTTACTCACCTCTGTAGACATTGCTCTATGGATTGCCGTCTTGCCGACTTGCCGAGCTCTGTAGAGAAAAAAAGCAACCAAAACAGAGAAAAAGAGACCGGACTTACATAGTTACCCTTTAAACTACCTTAAGAATAAAAGTTAAGAAAGTTTTAAAGTATTCTACAAGTTTTGCACGATAAGAAAAACTAAATCTGGCAAGTTCACTGAGAAACAGCAGAAACAGTAGTGATCCAGTCACCTGACCTACAGTAAGAGCTCATATTTAAAGAGGGCAGTGAAGCGATGTGAGGGAGTAAAACGCCTTTTTAGCCTTATAAATAAATTAAACCCAGTGTCTTTGACTTTTACATGCTGTTGTTCACAACCAGGAATTACAATAAGGATAAGAAAAGTCAGATAAACCATGGAAGAACAGTACAGACGACCACTCCTCCTCCTCTTTCTTCATATAAACTCCATAGCAGTAAGGGGTTTGAGGCTCATATCTCCAAATAGTTAGAGTCCTTGAGATTACGCTGTCTCATAAAAACGTCAGTTCAAACCCTCTGCTTACGCCGGCTTCAGGAAATCCTCGTGTCAGCTGAAATGTGTACGTTTCATCTTCATCTTATATCACACACAGAGTGAACTAACTTCCAGGCTGCAGCACTAAATGCTTCAGACTGATGGTTTTTCTGCGTTTTCCTATAGCCGATATAGACGATCTGAGGGCCCTGCACCGAGCGGTCCTCCTCAGGGATTGTCCAATTAGAAATAATACAAACTTTCTCAGTGCTTAAAGAGCAGATGAGAGCTCTGACTGAGCCACAAGTTCACAAAGTGTGCCAGTGTGTGTGTGTGTGTGTTTGAGTAATGCAAAGATCAAATTACTAAAAACTTAAGAAACCAACATCCAGTAAGTGCCGTTCATGTCTCCAGGTTCGGCCCCTCAGCTGAGTGCTTCTGCTGGGGCCGTAACTCTCCTGTGACAAGGGCTGGTGTTTGTGCATTGTTGAGCTACTGAGAGCGAAACAACATCGATGACCAGCGTTAAAACCCCACTGACCTTTTTTGGCAAAGGTCAGCGCCGAGAGAAAACAGAGAGCCCTCTCACTCGACTAATACCCTGGAATGTCCTGGAAGCTGCGCGAGAGGAAAAAAAGAAAGTCCTTTCAACATTATCTTAATCAGAGTCATGTTCTTTATTTAATTTGAGAAGACATGCGCACAGACGCAGATGCTCCTTTCTTCAGATGGTCATTTATTCACTTAAGGAAGTTTGAGGAATCATACAAGAATGAATGGTGACTATTTCTGACTACACATACAGCGTACTGTCTGATTGTTGTTGAGCGGTTATGAAGTCCTGAGGCCTTTCCTCTTGTTGCTGTCTTCACTGACAACTGGATCCAAATATTCAATTAATTAATAAGAAGCATTTAAAAGAGCCGAAGACTGAAAAACAGACATTTTATTCATTGATCTATACATCCGTCATCCTCACTGCCCCCCCCCCCCCCCACCCCCCCTCTTCCTCTGTACCATACCATGTGTCAGTGTTTGTGCGTGTGATGTTTTTTATATGACACATGAACAGGAAGGACAGTAACTGGCGCAAAATTTATTTCCCTGTTTGGTTTCGTTTGTTCCTCGTGAACACATGATCAATGTGGCAAACATAACGCTTTCATATATACATGTTCTGGTTTGCTGTGTGTCCATTATATGTTTGAGTTGAGGCAAAAATCAACACAGAATAGTATCACAGTATTTTTGTGGCCAATTCACGTGCACCAAATATTGACCTTTTATATATAAATTGCATAATATATACAGAGGTGGGCAGAGTAGCCAAAAATGTAACTCAAGTAAGAGTATAGTAACTTTAGAATAATGTTACTGTTTGAATGTTTAAAAGTAAAAAGTATGCATTCAAACACTTACTTGAGTAAGAGTAAGAAAGTACTTGATGAAAAAGCTACTCAAGTACTGAGTAACTGCAGAGTAACCTCTGATTTGTTCGTTTAATGATCAGTGCATGAATGTAGGTCTAATCAAATACACAAAAATATAAAATAGCAATGAAAAAAATCACATAGAACAACATTTAACAACTAAGACAATAGCCTAAATGACTTTTTTACAAAGTAACATAAATTAAGACAAATTCAGCCACAAAAACTTACATAGGCCTTGCATACAAAGGTCTATGAACTGTCCATAAACTCTTTGTGTGTGTGTTTGTTTGTCTGTGTGTCTATCTGTGACCCCGTGTGTGTGTGTGTGTTTGTGTGTGTGTGTGTGTGTGTGTTAAATGAGGCAAATGTCGCTAGTGGTTATATTTGATTGGTGAAACGCAGTCACGTGACAGAGCCTCTGTTGGAAGTATCTCCATCAAAACATAAACAAACAGATCGCGCATTGGATCGATAAGAAGTAGCGAGTAGTGACCGGAATGCAGCTCAATGTAATGGAGTAAAAGTACCCCTTCTTCTTCACAAATATACTCAAGTAAAAGTAACAAGTATGCTGCATTGAAACTACTCTTAGAAGTACAATTTATCCAAAAAGTTACTCTCTAATACTAGAGTAGTTCTTATGACTGTGTTGATCAATCTGTCTGTTTGATAATCCCATTTCAGAAGTATAAACATGCTTTAAAGAGGAACTATGCAAGATTTTTACCTCAGTTAAACAGCTTTGTAGAGTAATTGTGGTGGTTAAATGACTTGTGACAGGGAGAATGGAGGCTCTCGGCCTTCCACTTATAGCCTCTCTTGGCCAAAAACTAACCTTACAAGATCAGCGCCTCCGACCCGGTGTCCCGTCTCTCGCCTCGGTGTCGCCACAACACAAAAATGCCCCATGATCTGTAATCTCTTGTTTATGACAGGTCTCGACCGGAACAAGATAAGTCAAAAGGTCAGAGACACAAGAAACAAGTCAGGACACAGAAAAAAAGCAGGAAGCGCCAAACATAAAACAACAATAAAAGCCAGCCACAAAAACCTTAATAATTATATATATTTAGTCTTTTTTGATTAATATTATTAAGATAAGGGTCTACGGATCAGCTAAAACAGGAATATATAGAAGTATGATGTAGGCTAATTAAAGATTTAAACTTGCATAGTTCACCTTTAGATGAGATGAACGGACTCGGAACTTTATCTCATTAGATAAAACAGATGTTGACTAAGTTTTTAAATAAATATGTAATTGTAATACTCAAAATGTTGCAAAATATTTAAAATCGCAATAATATCATTATCATGACATGGATATCGTGATATTATCGTATCGTGGGGCCTCTGGTGATTCCCAGTCCTCTCACATATGCTTGCATCAGGAATAATTGAAATACTCTGCTCCAAAACACAACTATTAATCACAAAGTTAGTTTTATAATATTCACATGTGATGGTTTATTCTGGTGTTTCAGTAGCGTGCAGGTAACAGCTGTGATGTGATGCAGTGAAGAGCAACAGGTGCTGCTGAGCTGAGGCGTGAGAACATGTGAACGCCAGTCATGAGCTACAACAACCAATCACTTTGCTAATAACACGTTTTCATATGTTTTTGTGTGTGTGTGTGTGTTTCATAAATTAAATCAAATGTTTACACAGAAGGAGAAATTAGAGAAGCCTCAGAGCCACAGGAGGAGCTGATTTAGTTTTAACATGTTATTTTGTTCTCATGCATCACATCCAGTGTCTGCGCTGTCACACTTAACAGGGTTTCATCACATTGCAACACATTGTAACATTTATACCTGTTTACTCTCCGTTGTCTTCTGACTGTGCATCAGTTTAGTGGAGAAACAGAGGGAAAGAAATCCAAGTTAAGTAATTTAAGTAAGTTTTTTTGTAAATCACAAACATCTGTAGAGCTAGTTATAGAAATGTGTTACCCAGGTTTCCTTTTCCTTCTTCTCTGGGTTTTCACACACTGGCTCCATTAGGAATATTGGTTAATTTAAACAATGAATTGATCAGTTTTTCAGTACGATTGCCGTAGCGGTAGCAGCAGACGCCCTGGCTCGAAGTGAAGGTTTCTGGAGGAGCGGGGACATTCATACCGTCGCTGCGGTCCAGCAGCCACCTCCTTGGAGATATGTATGTCAGGTTCTGGGAGCTGTCATGCCGGCAACAAAGCCCTGTTCATCCTGCTTCGGGGTGACCAAGTGATTCCAATTAAAGCTGCATGTGTTGTTTACTGAGGCTGGGGTCGTGCAAGTCAAACATGAAGGAGTCTGATCTCAGAAGTGGAGAGCAGAACCTTGGATCGCTCTGCCCCGAGTCTGTTCAGACAAACACTGAGATCTGCTGTCTTTACTATTTTGACCAGGTGATTAAAGCCGTCTGTCAGCCTCATGAGACCTTTCCATTTTTTACTGTGTGCTTGCTGATGCAGTGCAACAGTACGCAGAGTTCATATGCAACACAGCTACGGTTTATAATAACTGAGCTCATTGCACACACGCAGCGATGTTCGCTAAGGACGAGCTTGGCTTTTAAATGCATGAAAATAAAGGCTTGAACAGTCGAACTGAACTTAAACAATGTCAGCAAATTGATTAGATCAAACTGAAGGCGTGCAGGAAAAAGCAAGACAAATCAATTTGCTTTAGTATAATATTGCATCCGCTGACTGAAAGGGAGAGGTGACCGGTCTGAGAGGGCAGAGGAAGGAAAAGATAAATGAAAGAGTCTGAAGTGCCTGAGGACAAAAAGGGAGAAAGAAGAAAACACACACACACAGCACTGAATAAAGGAGCTAAACAGATGCTCTGGCAGGATTTTGTAATGCAAACATTTTATCATATGCTCTGTTATCCAAGTCTAACTCAACCATATGAAGCTGTTTGTGTCAGTTGCGCTGCAGGAACAACGGACCAAAGTTAAGACGTTTTTCGACGATGGATGAGTTCAGTTCGGCTGCTTCGGTTTCAGGGAGCCGGTGTTATTGGTGTTGGCTTCATGTTGCTACCAACACCTGCGATTTTCTCACTGTGAGTCAGATTGTCTGGCCTGTTGAGTCAGAGTATGGACACAAATGAGAAATTATGTTTGTCATTCGTCTGTTGTTCTGTTTGACAGGACTTGATGAGACACAACCCAGAGTTGATGCTTCTTTTAATTCTTTTATTTAGCTGTAAAACTTTTTTATCTTTTTATTTGAGTTGAGGAAACATCTTGTCAATCGTGCTGTTGGTGTCCTTACTGCTTGAGTACTTATAGTGGCACCTAAATGTTTGAAACAAGGACTTATCCAGGTTACTGAATTCAGGATATGAAGCTTACATGTGCAAAATAAGAAATATCAAGGACACCACAACAACCCAACCATAATGGGACACTGCACTCTGTTCCTTTTTCAACAATAAAAACATTTTGTCCATGTCATTTCAAATTAAGACTAAATTTAGATGACACTGCTGATTGTTGCAAAGCAGAGGTTTAACCAGAGTTCAAACCAATCTCCAAAATGAAATCTTTAGGTATGAAACGAATGTCGTCGGGGAGGGAAGGAGGGAAAAAAAAAGGGAAGAACTCAGAATAAGGGACATGAAAGGCGGATAATAAACTGATTATAGAATCAGCAGAAGCGTGCACAACTTGGCCGGACTTCAGTCTCTTTAGTGCAGCAAAGGGCAGACTGTTGGCCGAGTGTCGACATCAGCTTGTGACTTACTGACTGTCAAAGTTAGGGCCTGTGACTGTGTGGAGCGAGGGCTCCCTGAACAAATGTCCTTTTCATTTCATGCTTTACATCCATACTCTCCGCTCCTCCGCCGCTGATTCAATTGCAGCTAATTACTCAATTGAAATCACATGTATGAGCAAGTAAATAACCTATTTAAAGGACTGTGCACAAAAATAACCTTTCTTTTTTTTTTTTCTTCTTTCTTTCGGCGTCCGAGAAAGAAGTGGATTCTGGTGAGTCTTACTTTGGCCGAGCTTCGGTTATCAGGTCCATTTTATTCCTCAGTTAAAACACTAAAACACGAACAACATGGCTGAGGAGAGGCCTATATAGGACAGTTGTTGCTTGAAGGAGCTTTTACTTCCAGAAGAAGACATTAAAGAAGGAAATAAGGCTTGGCATGTTGACTCAAGAGTAAATTTCCCAGGAGCCCTAAACGGACAGCTATTAAACTTTAATTGCCATTTGGAGGAACTGTGAAAACACTGGTGAGGTAAATTTCAGAGCTACTGTCTGAGCTCAACGCTGCTGTCACACCTGTCGCCGAGAGGTTATCAAAGAGTTGTCCAGACGTAGGTAGGCTACATCCACTCTGTGTCTTGTTATTCCAGAGGCGGTTGTATCAAAGGTAAAAAGGGGGAAGAAGAAAACACAGCACAAAGCCAGAAGAAAACAGTGGATGACAACAGCACTTAAAATTTCCAAACACCAGCCCAATTTCCAGCAAGAAAAAAACAGAACAGTATCTGAGCTTTGTTTCTCGATTATTTGCATAATACACTTTGATGGGTGGATACTCGTCCCAATCCCTGGCTTCTTTTGTATCTGCAGATTACAAAAGGCCTGTTTCCAGCGCCGTGCAGGCTACTACCAAAAGAAGAGACTAGACTATCAAAGGGAAGGAATGGGCTTTCAAGTCGGGACCCTTCGATTGTGTTACAGATTGATTCCAGGTGAGGCAGCTTTGGGAAGTTCAGCTGGAGGAAAATTGCCCCTCCGTGCAGCGCTTGCGAGAGGCAGGGAGGCTTCACGGTTGGCATGGCGCTCCGGAATTCCAATACTACTCACGTTTGGTGGGATTTCTGAGGGATGAATGCTGGGCCTCAAAAATCTTGTTGTGGTTGATTGCAGTTACATTAAAAGCTAAGCCCAGACCAAAAAAAAAAAAAAAAAAGAAGAAGGCGAAGGCGAAGAAGAAAAAAAACACAACTCTAGTGTAGTGTACTGTGTGTCTGGCTGTTTAAAAAAAAACCCAAAAAAAGCAGACTGAATAGCTGGATAGCACCACAGTCCGCAGACAATAATTGCCAATATAATGTTCGAAACGTCCCTTTGATGCACTCATAAGATAAGCCCTGGATTTATTTTTCAAAAACAGACATTTTCCAGTTCCACTCTGGTGTTAACGTGATTTTGAAAATGAGCCGTTCATGTTCTTCTTTTTCACACATGCTATTATGGCAGGAAACTATCTCAAGGACTCCTTACTGGCAGAGATGTACCACACGTACAATATAACACAGACTGAGCTCCTATAAGGTATCACACAGCACACAGCACACACAAACACATGCACACACAGCCCATACATATAACCTTTGTTCCACATCCTCCACAACACTAAGAGCGTTGATTTATTGACAATTTCTCAGACCACACTCGCTGGACAAAAGCATCTTTTGGATGATGTGTAGTGTGTATCAGCGAAGATATGACCTGCACTGTCCCTCGGACTTATCTCCAACATTCTTCTCTGTGGATCTTCAGCTTCTCACAAAGAGATTTCCAGAGGAATTTAGACCGTCCATCACTGGCTTTATCTCCCTTTTGATATACTAGCACCCACCCACCCACCCACCCACCTAACCCAACCCCACCCAGCCTCAAAGCCAGGGCCATCTGTACAGTTAAACACGTCTTAAACAGCTCCTCAGGGAAACTCCAAACAGACCCCAAAGCGTTTCACACGTAGGCCCATGCAACAACAGAGTGTTTTCTGCGTGTTTGCCGCTGAACACGCTGTCAGGTCTGATTTGAACCAGGCTATACGTGTGGGAAGGACAATTAGGTGGACGCAGAGCTGAGCCATGCGCGGGCGTGCCAAGCCGTGGCATTATGCATCACTCACCTGTCTGGCCAAATAAACCGAGACAGGAAAACATCTGCTCATGTTTTCAAACTGGGCAAACACGTCTGTCTCGTTTTGTTCTGTGGGGATTTTGAAGCTTTGCAGCAAAAACAAAAAATAGTCTATTTTAGCTTTCTGTTCCTCCTGATGAACGTCACTCCACCAAGACGTAGCCTACATCATGATTTCATACGTTTAGATCATACAGTATGTAAGTGGAGCTTTTATTCTGCTTCAATACCTTTTTCTCCACCACACCTGTCGGAGCCTTCTCCATCTTTAACATCTCTGAAATCACAGTTATCACATTCATGTCTTTAGTTATTCATTTACTTTACTTAGTTTCTACACATTTTGCTTTGTGTAATTGCATTTCATTATTATTAAAGACATAGTTCCTATAGCACTGTTGTCAATGGGGTCGCCTGGAATGGCTAGTAATTGATAAAAACCAAATTACTGAAAATATTTTGTTAATTAATTATTATTCTTTTTTAAAATTATGATTAAAAACACCACACACAATCTTAAACAACTGTATTCTATACTTTCACTTTCTTGATTATAAATCGAGTTCAAATGAAATGCAGCATATAAAAAGTGATCGTGGGGTCGCCAGAAATTTGTGATGTCAAAATGGGGTCACAAGCCAAAAAAGGTTGGGAACCACGGCCCTGTAGGTATTTGTGTGATTATTTCTAACATAACAGATAGTGAATATGCAAGAACACCATTACCTATGGGTACAACTATTATAATTTATATTTTTTAGCTTACGTATATACTCCTATTCATGGTCTCTCTCTCTCTTTCTGTCTGTCTCTCTCCCTCCTCCACACACACAGATTGAGTCCAGTTCTGTTGGTGGTTTCTTCCTGTGACAGGGAGTTTTTCCTCCGCCCTGTCACCAGGCCCTTGCTCTGTCAAATGTCTCAGTAATAAAGTCAGGTCTTGAACTTACCCTGTAAAGTGCTTTGTAGGATAATGTATATTATTCATGATATACAAATAAAATTGAAGTTGAAGTTGAAGGTCAAACCTGTGAGCTCACCAATCAGTGAAGATGCAGTAAAAAATCACAGGGGCTGTTGTTGTTGTTGGGGGAATTTAGTTTTCCATTGGTTTCTATAGTTTCTACCTTCACTGAGCCCAGCAACAAAGGGGATCCTGTGGACCCTCTGAACACACTACCACAATCCCCCCACCTACCACCGAGGCCACACAGAGCAAATAAGCTGTTATTCCACAGTTGTTTGGAAGGATTGTGAAGAGATTGGTCTTGTAATGAAAAGAAAATAGAAGTGATGTTCCCATGACGGATATGGTAAACTAAATCGAGAGAAGCTGCTCTGTCGGCTCGAAGTTCACACCTCTGGTCCCACGGCGTCCCCGCTCCCCACCCTCCACTACCTCCGCCGCCGCCACCACCACCACCCGCCCCCGCTCTACTCACATTCATCTCTCGTCCTCTAACCTCATTGACTCACCCTTTCCAAAGAACCTGATCCGGCCTAGAGGCCCATGCGCTCATGTCCTGTCGAGGATTTGTTGATTTCTCTAATCACTGTTCCAGCTCTGCTCGTCTTTGTTTGTTTTGCAGAACAAGCAGCAAACACAAGTGCTTAAGAAGAGCCCCGTGGAACAAAGAGAGGAGAACTGCTGGAGGACACTGCGCTCTTGATTGCATCTGTAAGGTCACTGTAATTACTTTGTCCTGCGTGCTTTTGTTCCTGAAGTACGCTGCAGCAGAATTATGTCAAGCGTAATCATAGATGAGTTTTTATTTAAAGCGTGCATGCACAGGCTCCACATCAAATACGTAAAATTAATTCTAGCTTGTTTGGTTCTGTCAGCGTGACACTGAGCACTGTTGCTTGTCATTTTTTGAAGATGTTGTTGTGTACGATGTGAATCCGGGAGATGAGAAGACGCACAGAGTGGAAGGAGAGTGCTACTGAGAATGAAAACCATGAGGAGGAGGAGGAGGAGGAGGAGGAGGGGGGAGAAGGAGGAAGTGCTGTATTTACGCTGCTCATGCTCTTCTCTCATCACTGACAGGGGGAAACAAGCCCTGCTGGCTATCTGCATGGCCTCAGCCTTATTTCACTGACAGGAGAGTCTGCAGCCTCTGAAGCTTTCTCTGTGCCTCCTGTGGCAGTTACAGTGTGTTTGAAACCAGAACCACAGCTCTGTTCCTATCCAGAGGAACCCAGACGTGCACCCGCTGACCTCCAAAAAAATGTTTATTGATATGACTTGTAAGGGCACGATGGAGACAACCTAAAGAATTAAAAATCAGTGTTAATGAATAAGCAATAAAACCAACGTGAAGGACGCAGGGGCATCAAACGTGACATCAAAGGCCTCAGCTTGAGCACAAAGTCCAAGCATCACTGCAGTCTCCTCTTTCTCATGCAGATACAGAGCAACAGGAGGGATTAGTCACAGCTTGACATAAGTCAAAGCAAGACAAGCCAAACAGATGTCATGTTTGACCAAGATACGTACGTACGGGTAGCGCATTATGGAGGCTACTGCAGCACAACCTGCTTATTAGTCGTGTTGGTACAAGGAAACACACCTAACAGCCGACAGATTAGCAAGTCAGAAAGAAAGTTGCAGGTTTTTCCAATTGCACATCAAGTTATTGAGGGATCAGAGGTCTCCATCAATGAAAAGATCAATTATGAAAATGCGATATTCTTTACTTCTTACAAAAACTTTACGTTACTGTAATAGAAAACTGGTTAACTTTGTAACTTTTGCATTTATTCAATTCTGCCGATTCTCTATGTCGACTTGAGTCTCTGTTGTTGTTGTTTGTTCACTTTCTCTTTGCTCAAATTTCCAAAATCTCAGAGTTGTTTTTTTTGGGGCTAAATTAGTCAAATTGGACCCTGAACTCAGCTCACACCCGACCGCCTTTGGAAATGCCTGCTCACCATGAATTTCAGAAGTAAATTTCTAACTTTGGAGCTAATTCAGTCCAAACTCGAGACAGTTGCTGCTCACACATGTTGGTACATAATTGCGAATGTGTTTGCGTCAGAGTTGGTGCCGGAGCCGAGGCCAGGCCGCTCTTTGAAGGTTCTGCTCTGTTATCGGTTTTAAAACTATATGTTTGGGATTTTTTTTTCTTCTTCCCACCCTCCTCTAGACTTAATAAACCAACTTAATTGACTGGTTGATGATGGGAAAGTTGCCAAGCTCAATTTTCCTCGGCCTGTTTTTTTTTTCTCTACCTGGTGTAACATCAGGCTGCCTCACAATGAATGCACAGTCACACCACCACCAATACCACTTGATCTGCAGCTTTAACTACATAATGAACTGTTAGGCTTCAGATGTCAGTCACACACTGTCTCACTCTCTGCCTGTCTCTCTCTCTCTCTCTCTCTCTCTCTCTCTCTCTCTCTCTCTCTCTCTCTCTCTCTCTCCACAGTCTCTCCTTGCTCAACCATCAATGCTTTTTACAGACAAAAAAAGTTTTAAACTTCTTATTTAATTGTTACATAGTAAATATTTTGCAATGAGTCAATGTAGGAGCTGGTAATGTTTATGCTTGTGTGTGTTCGTCTTGGATGTTGTGTTTGTATTGTGTATGTATTAAGTATGTGTCTTCTGTATGTATTTTTTGTTTTCGATGTATGAAGTATGTGTCGTTTGCAGTTGGTTTGTATTGTCACTTATGAAAATGAAAAGACCCCAGGAAGAAAAGCTGCTGCCTTGCGAAAGCTAATGGGGATCTTGATAAACCAAACCAAACAGACCCATCCAAAAAGATTTTTCATGTCAAAAACTTTGGGACCACTCTACTTTCCTTGTTTATCTCTCATACATTTTTCTCATATAAATTGTGATAGTGTAAGTGACAAAATCATTATCATGATATGATTAAGAGGTACAATGGCTGAGGTAACAGGCTAAGAGATGATTGTGGGGCATTGTCTGAATTAGGTTTTTATTAAATCAGTGATATCTTATTTATTTAACAGTTTTAATAGTCTTTGGAAAGTTGTATCAAGAATGCCGTAGTAATTCAACATACACCGTTTTGCATCAACACTTACTGTAAGTCTTTTTATATAAATAATAATAATAACTTACAATCTTGAACAACTACTGTGTTTGTAACAGTAAGGAAGTGTATAGATGACGACAGTGACGCACACATGTAAATATACACACATGCAAAAACAAACACAGAGGGCAACACACACACAGGATGTAGTATATATACTGGTGCACCATCATGAATAAACACATGAGCTTGTGCGACAGAAATGGAGGCTTGTTGTGGATGTAGATGACTAAACTTGGTCTCGGTCACTGTGGTTGTCCTCGCTGTGCTTCTGGTACTTTTCTCCAGGGGAGTTTGAACCTCTGCGTGGCAGCAGGGCGGTGTGTGTGTGTGTGTGTGTGTCTGTGACTGTGACTGTGAGTATGAAGGTGCTGGTTACTCTGTATAAATCCACAGACTGTGACATATGCCTGGTGCACAACGTCAAACGTCGGCCTTCTCCTTTTTTAAAAGCTCTTCAAGCTCAATCTAGCATCTGACCCCAGATCATCCACAGAGCACCTGCCGCGTCAGCCCTTCATCACTGTCACGACGCCCACTCCACTCGCTCACGCAGCCATAAGACGGAGAGAGAGGGAGAGAGAGATGGGTGGGAATGACACACAACACACAGCTTCATGTTATTCCCATCATTTGAAATAGCAATCAAAGCTGATCTAATTTAGCCGGTCTATATAATTGAGTCTTTGGGGGAAACACTGACAGGGTCCAGATACTCTCTCTTTCTGCGCAAACGTCTCAACTGGGAAGCACAGGGAATTCTGGGATACGGAGGGGGGGGGATCATGACAGAGACTTTTGTTGGGGATGTAAACCAGACGTCAGCCGCCTGTGTGTCCCCATGTTGCATGAATGCTTATAGGAAACAATCATGCATATATCAGAGCCCTGTGCACACTCATTTAAAACAGTCGCACATTTGTCATTATCCAGGTCCACACTTGTTTGTTTAAGCTCTGACTTGGCATATGATGAATGTGTATTACATTTCTCATTTAAGGCACTGGTTTTCCCGGCCCAGTCATGTGGGCTTTTTTCTGCACAGGTCCTCCCGGTCTGCCTGCCCTGTCATATTTCACATGTAGACCTCAGATTTAAGTGGGTGCTATTTAAGGTTGACTTATTGAAGCTGTAACTTCTCTTACTTTAAAGCCGTGCGTCTATTTCTGTAAGTAATAAGCTGACTGAAGTTTTGATAGCCTGAATCTCTACTGTTGCAACACAAACTTAATTTTACTAAATATTCGAGGATGTCAGACATTTTTGTGGCCGTTCACAGTTGGTGGTTGATACCATCGTCACGGTCAGGCTGCATCCAAGTATGTTTCTAGTTTGACTTGCTTGGATGAAACATTATTATCTCCACATCTCTTTTGTTTTTGGTTTTTCAGAGGGAGGGGATAGATTTCACCCGAGGTAACAGTGGAAGTCCGAAACCTCTTCCATAACTTTGAAATACGCAAATGGACAGTGGAGGTTATTTGGCCCTGAGTTTAGGTTTTAGGTTTTCGTTTCCAAACTGATTTTAATCGAAACGCAGAGTAAACATGACACATTCCATCCGCTTTTACGGCGAAATGGATTGAGTTTTAAACGAAAACCACAGAATGTTTGAAAGCAGCGTAAAGCTTTGTATTTCTGCTCGACTTATCCCTTGTCATTTCTGATGAGGATGTACAGAAATCTAGCGTGTGCCTGTTTTGACTGTGTGTAGCCTGCGGGTGATGGGTATTTTTTATTTCTGACTATAGATATGTAGAAGTTCTGACACACCCTCCAAATTCAATCCATTATAAACGGACGTACTCCTTTCAACTTATTTCACATCTCATCCTCATCTTGCTCATGTTCACTTATTGTTATTCCCTTTTCACAATCTATCAGCATTAACAGCCTGTCTCTTGATTTTTTTCTCATACAGACATGATTTTATTTTTTTAGCACTTTTTATTCAACAATAATGAGTTGATAAAAACGCATGGGTGCACTTGTTATTTACTGGTGGAAGCTGCGACATCTTCTACTAATTCTGCAGCTGGAATCGGAGAACTGCTTTAAACACATCGTCCATGACTGACAGATGTTATTCCAAATTTGGTTCCAGAGGTGGTCGAAAAAAAACTATGAACCTCTGTTGGTTGTTTCATCCCCCGAGCTGCTGGCTTCCCATGATGCCCTCTGGGTCTGGCTCTGTAGGACAGAGGTGCCAGGTCTGCTCTGGTTTCACGCTGTCAGATAACATCAGTTTGTGTGTTGGATTCCTGTCACTGAGCAGACCCGGTTAGTGCTGACCCAGTACTAAGGTTTGGGCTTGCGAGAGCCAACACCAGTCACGCAATGCAGAAAAGGAAGTCAAAGGTCATCGTCTACCTTTCCTCCATCTTCTCATTTACTTCTTTCCTCACAGTGAGAGCAGGCCATCTAACAACAGCAGAACAAACACGCATGAACTTTTCTGCATGGGCAGTGTTTCTGTGCTTCAGCCGTCACGTTTATTAATTGTTTTTAATAAACCGTTATTTAAAGATAATGAATTACCAGCAGTTGAATACATTAATTTACTTAATATTTTCATTTAGAGAACACATGTTCAAAAACATAAATATCAAAATAATGATGAGTCCATAATTGGCGTCATGCAAACCCTCCCTCTCACCACGTGTGAACAGTGTTTTTGTTATGTGAACACAGTCGCTGACAAAATGACAAAGACTGATTTGCATTGGAAATATGTTGAAAAGCATCCAAGAGTTTCTCATGTGGCCGACATGACAGGCAATCAGGGCTCACCATGCAGCTACAGGGCTGAAGCTGCTGTTCAAATTGTCGCAGAATTTGTACAAATGGCTTCATGGAGCAAACAAGCAGGGGATTAACTTTTGTTGTAAAACGTTTCAAGTAAATGTAATTTAGTGATTAGATGTCACTGAGAACCTCTGACCCCTGTGTAATTCAAAATGATTCACTCATAATAGACAATTATCACTGTCAATTATCAGCTGTCACATGAATCATGGCATCATTAGGTCTTTTACTTTTGTGTAACTGTGTAAGTAGAATACAGAAATAGTTGCAGCTTGAAAAAAATACAACTTTGCTCTATTTCCTGGCACATTTCTAAGGAAAACGAATTCATATTTGTTAAAGTTAAATATACATATTTTTTCATATTAATATTAATAAGCACATTTCTTTTTTTGGCTGTGCAATATGTTTCAAACCACCTAGTCATCACTTATATGTACAAATGTCCTGTTTAATGCATGTGTGTGTGTGTGTGTGTGCGTGTGTGTGTGTGTGTGTCCTATGTGGGATCTTGAATATGGTAAAACAGTAAATGTATCTATAGGCTAATGACATGCAGTAACCGTCTTTGTGTGGGGACACCGGTGTGTTTATCACAGCCACATGCACAACCTAATTATATAAATTGTAATTCATATGACCTGTTGCATGCACCTGAATGCAGCGGTCATATTATGTGTATCGTCCACAGATGTTTTGTGTATAATTGAATCAGACCGTGGATATTGACCGCCATGTGCTCCTTGGAGCGCATGAAGTTACTTCAATAAAATCATACAGTGGTTCTGAGAGGCAAACATGCCGTGACACATACAGCTCTGTCTATGTGTTTGTTTCCTCAGCACTGTGAGTCTGCATGACGACAGGCATTCACATGATGCATTTTGTTTTTGGGTTTGAGATACAAACTGAAATTGAGAGCTTTTGTGAGGGGCTCAAAAAATCTGAAAGAATAAATAACGAGATCAAACACATCTTTACAGAGCATTAGGTTTACAGCCACTATAGCCAATATTTTCAAATATCAAAAATATGTGAATACTTGAATATTCAGCCCGTGTAGCATCTTTGAAAATACCAACGAGTTGTTGTGAGATGCCCTGTGTGTGCACTGTGGTGAGAAAGCATTGCATCTAGTTAAAATACGGCTGGACTGGAGGTACCAATCATCACAGTTTGTCCCAGAGGACTGCACTGTAAACAAATCCTTTCCTTGAACCACACGTCCAAAATCAAATCTCAGTCGCATGAATCCCAAATTGCACGATGGTGAATAAAATTCTCCGGCTGTAATAACGATAATGATGGTGGTGGAGAAGTGGAGATGCTTGTAATCTGCGTGTAACACATGTGGGGCCATGAATTATTAATGTTGCCCAACTAATCGAAGAGAGGCTGTGAGTGGAAAAAAGTCCGTCACCACCACCACCACCACCACTATCCCCCCCAAAAAACAAATCTGGAAACAACCAAGATCCTGATTTGACCTCTGGTGGAGTGACAACATAAAAACAAACTTGAGACAAGGGCAGATTTAGGGTAAATACAAACATAAAGAAAAGGTCAAGGAGGGAAACAATGCAGTGATGGACAGTATGAAAGAAAGAGTAGAAGCAGAGTAAGGGGGGGGGGAGCCAGAGGGGTTGCAGATGAATTCCTGTGCTTGCCTGGGCTGCTCTACAAGTGGTCTGGGGCCGAAGTGTTTGTGGGACTCTTGTGGGTTTTCAGCCAATAAATCCTCTGCACATATTTAATCCAGTCAGATGTGCTGCAGGAGAGGAGCGCTGAAGGATGTACGGCCATTACTCAGCAGCCCACATCAGAGAGAGGAGCTGGGAGATCCACACACCCCCACCTCACAAGTTACACAGACGGACCGGACATCGATCAGAAAAAACAGACACGGGGATCATGAAGGAGGTGTGAAAACTTGGTGTGAAGGTTCGATGAGAAGGTCTAAAGCTCTGAAGGTTTAATAATACTGATGTTCTCATATGCTGTTATTTTTACCACATGACGCAACCTGTGAGAGAGCTGAACTTTCACTGTCTGATCTCTTTCACAATACATATATGTCTCTGAACTCCCTGTTATGCAGCCATAATGGGGAATAAAACCATTAGAAATGACTATATACATTTTTTTTTGTTACTTGCACATCACTTTTTAAGTTGAAGAGCAGATGTGATGTGTGAATTGGTCTTCAGACATGAGTCAATCAACACAAGCACTTTTAGCTATTTGATAGTATTTTGAAACAACTTGGTCTTCACAGTCAGTCTTGCTTGCTTACTTGCTGATTTAATAGCAGTTACTACTACTGTGCACTTCACCACATCGTTGTCAGTTCATGGTAACGCTGCACTCGCTGAAAACTACTGGAAATGCAGAGAAAATACAGTTTGAAATCTCAGCAACATGACAGTGAGCACACATCAGACGACTGTGTGAGACAGCAGCTACATGATTCGGCTTAGAGGAATAGTTGATTTTAGAATGAGATGGGACAGCTGCGCCATCTTCTGTTCAGATTTTGCCATTACCATGCCGTGTACTAGGTCACTCTCTGGCCACTTTATGAGGTACATCTTGCTACCATCACTGGGTTGGACCATTTTGCATTCAGGGCTGCTTCAATTCTTCAGGTAACAAGGTGCTGGAAAAATTCCTCAGAGGTTTTGGTCCATATAGAGATGATATCACACAGTTGCTGCAGATTCATTGGCTGCATTAATATCCCAAAGGTCAAAGCTCTATTGGACTAAAATCTGGTGACTGTGGAGACTGTTTGACTATGAAAGTAATACTTTCCTCACCTGAATCCTCAGTGCCAAGCCATATCTCAAAGAGCTTGTGTTTGCAGCTGTGTGTGCAATGCCTGAGTGTGTGTGTGTGTGTGTGTGTGTGTGTGTGTGTGTGTGCGGGGTTTTTTAACATGCAAAGTATGAAAAGTGCTATAAAGTTTGAGTTTGCATAAAGTTAGAGTGAACTTAATAACGAATCCTAAGATTTAACTTTGATTTCCAGATATGTAAATGGTCTGTGTTGGCTCAGAGGTGATTATGGAGAGTTAATGGGACTAGAGGACCCTCTTCCCTCTTTTCATCACCCGGAAGTATAGGTTGTGTCTTGCGGCTGCATAACGGCTGTAGGATGGATTTGTAGGTATTACCCCATATCTCCATGCAGTAGCTCAGATAGTATGAGTGCATTATACAGAGTATGTAGTGATTTATTGTACAGAATTTGTCTTGATTTCCCCAAAATTGCAGTAGTCTTTGCTATTTGTGCAAAGGCATGTTTAATATTGATTGATTCAATTTATTGTCATTACACATGTTAAAAAACAAGGCAACGAAATGCAATTTGCATCCGACCAGAGTGCATATGCAGTATAATAAAAACATAGGCCACTGTACATACAAAGTGCATGGGGATTATAAATATAATATATGTTTTTTTCCTATGTGCTGTATGAATATACAGTAGTGCAATGATACAGATTAAAGTGCAGGTAATGGTGCAGTGGTGTCTGTAGGGTCCTGAGTGTCATAGAGGTGCATGTGGTTGGTTCAGTGAAATGAGTGTATGTGTGAGAGGATGGGGCGCAGAGGGGCAGAGTTGAGCAGGGAGACAGCGGAGGGGAAGAAGCTGTTCCTGAACCTGGATGTTTTAGTCCGGAGGCTCCTGGTTTTCAGGAGATTTTATGATCTAGAATCACCCAGAAATTTTATTTCATAAACTCTTTCTAGCAAGCATGCAGAAAGTATGCAGGTTGCAATAATGATGCATTGAGAATTTTACTTAAGAGACCTCGATGGTTGGGTGTGAGCGAAATGTTTGTAAATGCGCATGTCAACACCCTTAACGCTGTAGGCCTACTTAGAAACCTTATAGATTTATGTGTCGGCTTGATGCCTCAGCAAATTATATAATAGTTTGACCAACATCAACACTAGCTCCATCAGGTAACAGTCTCTGTACTGGAGACACTGGTACAGTTGTCTCTTCTTAACTCTATAATAATTTCAATTTTTGATATTAAATGGAAGTTTTTTTAATATTATTATTTAGCTGTATTCTCTTTTATTGTATGCCTATGTGTTGTGTTGTTTGTCTTGCCTATGGACCTTGAGTGAAATAATGGCTGTAATTGTCTTTGTATTACCCCATATACCCACGCAGTAGCTCAGATACGGTAGCTCAGTGTGAGTGCATTATACAGAGAATGTAGTGATTCATAGTCCAGAATTGGTCTTGGTTTCCCCAAAATTGCAGTAGTCTTTGCTATTTTCTGCTTTGACATGTTTAATATGTGGTTTCCAGGAGATTTTTTGATCTAGTATACAATCACAGCCAGGAATTTTATGTCATAAACTTATTTCTATGCTATGCTTATGTTGTTATTCCACTCTCCAACCTACTGTACTTTTCCTCATCCTCCAACTTTTTTTGAAACATGTTTTTGTAGCCTATAATTTATTTTTAACAGTTTCATGCTTGTAATATTTTTGTAAGATTAAGACAGCTACTTTATTATCATTATACATGCATGTAACGAAATTAAGGTGCACAGTCAGGTCAGGATGCAGACTCATAAAAAAAGAATAAAAGATGAAACAGAATAAACAAACTCACCTCAGCATCTATTCACTGACTCACCCAACATTCATTCACTGACCACACAGCAAAACAGCACATAGGCTATTATGCCAGGGCCAATAAGTAGGCTACAATAAAATATCTGTTAATTAATCATGGTTGCTTCACTGTTCAGTGTGGTTATTCATGGCTGTGGGGTAAAAACTGTTCCGGACTAAATATATATTTTATCTTTGTACAATTTGTAATTAAGTGCAGTGTAGAAGGAGGATGTGATCACCCGTTAATTGATCAGTTAGTTTTTTTTTTTTTTTTTTTAAATCAACAGCTTTATTTAAAAGAAGTTGACAGGTACAGATAGTATACAGGGAACAGTATACAATGAAAATACAAAGAACATGTGCCAGGGGTGATGTTCATTATACAACAAGGTTATACATATTACAAAGGTCTATGGTTTTAATAGCCTTTTCATTTGCTGATTTGGTGATTAGCTTAAAATAAAGTTCCATTTCTTTTTGAAAAACATAAAAGCAAGGGGTTTTCTTAGAAAATTTACTTTTATGAATATGAAATTTTGCAAAAAATAAAAACAGATTTATTAAAAAGTAACATTTTCCTTCTTTCTTGGGATACTTATGGAAACCGAAAACAACATTTTCCCAAAGTAAAATAAAATCTATTGTAAAAGAGTCAATAATAAATTTGCTAAGGTCTGCCCATAGTTTTTTCGTGTGAGAGCAAAGCCAGAACAAATGAACAACTGTTTCTGGATGCAAATTACAGAAAGAGCAGTTAATATTAATGTCCTTTTTATTAAATTTTTGCATATAATGATTAGCTGGATAATATAGTTAGTTATCTGTATTTTTCCTCTCAGGCAGTCTTGCAGGGAGCAGCCAGGGGTCCTTGTAGCAGCAGCAGCAGCAGCAGCAGGAATCAGCCATTGGCCGGTGCGTGAGCCTGAGGAGCAGCAGCATCCTTCTAGAAAAACATCAGTGGAGAGAAAAGACACGGACCACATTCAATACAGCTCGTGTTGAATCCGAGGAAGGGGATCTCTTTGAAGACAAAGAGTATAAAGGTACGGATCAATAGTATCACGACATGAAATGGCAGTTTAACCAAAAAAGAAAAGAAAAAAGAAAAACCGTCTTTGCTTTGCTTTGGCGTTGAAAAACGAGTTGTCGCAGCGTCCTGGGGTCTTTGTTTTACATGGATTTGTAAGAAAACAAAAAAACATCATAGATACACATGACTTTTATACGAATAAATCGTAGCTGGTTTAGTGTTTTTTGTTGTTTTTGTCGATGTGGTGCTAATGCTAACTGACTGACTGGCTGACTGACTGACCTCCGGTTAAGTCGGAGCGTTAGCCGCCGTTAGCTTCCCGGCTAACAATGGGGACGGACGGAGGAGGAGGAGGGGGGAGAGAGGGGAGATTAGGAGCAGTTGTCCCCTGCTTACAAATACTAAAGTGATTTGATGTAGCTAGATAATGATAACCTCTCAATATTAAGAATATAAACCACTAGACTGCTAACGAGGAAGCCACACCGGGCTCTTAACGCGACTAAACGGCCCGTAAATGTGTGACTTAGCCTCGGTTTTGTGTTATGCTAGCGGAGGTTAGCCGGTGTCTCCACAACCGAGCTGCTAAAGGTTTTTTTTTTTTTTTTTTTTAAACTTTGATAAGAGGGCCGACATTTTAACTTGTGATTGTGATGATAATAATAATAACCTTCTTGTCTGGTTTTCAGTTCAACGTCCTCATACATGTCTATTCCCTAGCTATAACCGCTTTACTACAACCATAGGTTTTTCTTTAGAAACGTTTGTTTCAGTGCAGGGATCCAGACTGCACCTAAATGTGGGCATTTTGTTCCTAAAATTTGAGACAGTGCAAGTACATTTTTCATCTACTTGCGCATGTGCAACCAGTAAATTTGCCTTTTTTTTCCCAACACTGGTGAAACATGGAAGGGGCAACTTAAAGAATCTGGTATCTGTCACTACAGGTGTCAGTCAGGCCAATGTGTGTGAGGATCATGAATGAAAAGGAAATGTGAATATTTGGCTTGCAAGTTGATTTACACCCCTAAATTTTCTGCTTGCGCTCCTAAAATTGTAAATTAGGGTTAGTTAATTAGGCCACTGTGCAATCAAATTGTCTATACCAGGGGTCTTTGACATTTTTCAGGCCAAGGACCCCCAATCTAATGGAGAGATGGAGCAGGGAGATGGTGCAGACAAGCTATATAAACTGGCGTTTTTATTTTTCACATAAATGTGGAAACAAAAAAATGTGGAAAATAGTTTAATAAACCCCAAATCTATTATACTGTATGTGATATGCCATGTTTCTGTAATACATGCAGACCCCAGTAAGAGTGCTAATGGGGATCTGAATAAAGAATAAAGGAGACAAGTTAGTGTAACTACTATAATCACTTTAAATCGTCTTTGTCTATTTGTTTATGTATGAGGATCCCCATTAGCCATTACTTTATTATAGGAGCAGATTTCCTCTGTCATGTCGGTTTCACTTCCTCTGGCCCAGTTTCAATGTCCCAATGATCACCTCTCTCCCCAGACGACATTAAGTTAGTAAAAAGCAATGTCCAGACTAGCACCCACTCACGTTACATAAACTGTATAACGATCCTGGGTAGTCTCACTATCAGATCAGTTTATAAACATCCTCAGCTGGCAGGCGACCCAGACGGCAAACACTGGTTAATGATGACAACATTTACAAAGAAACATGTCATTATAATTCAATGTCTCTTTAGTCTCGAGTCAAGGACACACACACACACAATTAATCAATCTGACAGCTCCAATAGGAATTAATTCATCTAAAAAAAAAAGATCTTGACATTTTTATCTTGTTAAGAGCAACAATCATTTTATAAAATGATATGCATATTCCCAGTTTGTCAGCCTTGTCATTGAGCAGTCCATACCATGTGCACTCCTTACAAAATATATCACTATTTCTTGCCTAGTTATTTGTTCCATCTTTTAAAAATTGCATTTAATACATTTCTCCCCACAGATGCCTTCAGCAATGGTTGGCAACAATGCTGTCCAGTCTGCCTTTCCAGACTTGGGTAATGGAAGTCACTCTGAGACCATGAAGCAGTTTCTAGGTGTCATCGACAAGAAGGTTCGCAACATGGAAAAGAAAAAGGTATTTGTGGTTTTGTTCAAAATGAAAAAACGTTTCTCCTATTTGTCATTTATATGATAGGACATAATCATGATGGATGCTAATGTAGATAACAGGTTAGATCAGGTATTTTATATCCGTGAGATTGGAGAGAGATTTGTTTGTTAATAAGATATCTTCTACAGTTATTCATTTCATTTAGATATTCGTCTAAATTCTGATATCAAGATCAAAATTTGAAGACAAAGCAGTTCTGTGTGTCGTGCTTCCTTTTGTCTTCTTTATCTTCTCTGACTAGATCCACGTTTTCATTTAAAGACTGTGTTGCTGATTAATTCATGCTGTTTCACCCAAGAATGTGTGCTTTTTTTGTTGTTGTTTAATCTCATATTTTTTTTCTGTTTTATGTCAGCCTTTAATTATGCATTTCTTTTGTCAATATTCTTACAGTCCAAACTGGACGACTATCAAGATAAGAAGGACAAGGGAGAAAGACTGAATCAGGATCAGTTGGTAAGATAAGACAAACAGCTGCTGTTTTATTGCAGTCTGCTGCAGAATGAATTCAACAGTCGTGTACACTTTTATGATAATAAATGACAACTAACACACACATATTTATTATTCTGTTTTTCTTTTCTCTATTGGAATCTCACCAGTGTCATAGTGTTCTGGAAAATCGTGCATCTTTATCTGCTGAATTATGGTGATACACTAATCTCAGTTTTCTTTCCCTGGCGTGCCTGAAGGACGCTTTGACCAAGTACCAAGAGATCCAAAACAACCTTGAGTTTGCTCGGGAATTGCAGAAGAGCTTCCTGGCGTTGGGCCAAGAGGTGAGACCTGAGTCACAACAAGTCTGATAAGTTACTGACAATTCAACACGTTAAAGGTTTCATCACTATGATGTTGTTTCTTAATTACATTTAGTAGTAATTTGGAAAACTACAGCATTAGCCACCTCCAAATTCCATATTGAGATCTTGCTAACAAATAATAACCTGTTATAACTCATGCCGTACTCCAGGGATAGGCTAAAAAAGCAGTATTTCATAACAAAGTATGGCTTAAAATATCTTGGACTGCTGCTCAGAACAAAGTGCTGCAATGTCATGGATGAAACTTGTTGGTGTTGTGAGTGATTTGTTTGGGGAAACCTCGTGACACAAAATGCGCTGTTGACCGTTTGTGTCCAGGTTCAGAAGGCGGTGAAAAAGACGGCGAGACGTGAGCAGCTGCAGAGAGAGGAGCTGGAGCAGCGGCGGCTGAAGACGGTCCTGGAGCTTCAGTTTTTACTGGACCAGTTGGGAGACGACAGCGTCCGGCAGGACCTCAAACGACCCGACGCCTCCGGTTCCCCTTTGCTCACTGACGCTGACCTCACATCCCTCGACGAGTTTTACAAACTGGTGGGACCTGATAGGAACTACGACATCAGGTGCGAGGACGTCTGCGATATTTCAGTGCCACAAATATTTATACCTACACTAATTATACCATAGCCTCGTAAAACCAGCCTCTCCCGGAAATTCATTTCATTTCACAGGGAGAGTCTGGCCTCATTCCCCCTGTAAGCGTTTGGGGTGGGCGGGAGTAGTAGCGTTGACAGGCAGCCCCATTCAGCCAATCAGCAAGTTGAATCCAGTTGGAAGAACAGCGAAAACGTCTTTTCCTTCAAGAAACTCAACAAGCGCCGACTCTTGCTCTTGTTTAATTGCTGTAATGGATGGTGTTTCAGTAAGAACTTCCCTTATTGCTGTTTTTAGGCTGCTACTGCTAGATAGCTCCACCATGTTTGTTGTGGTAAGAGTCGCGCAGTGTAGTGACGTCGGTCCCGGTGTCAATCACAGAAATCTGAGTGGCGACGCTGATTGGCTCGGCCTTCTGAGGGTTTCAGGCCACGAATGAGGCCAGACCCTCCCTGTGAAATGAAATGAAATGCATTTCCGGGAGAGGCTGGTTTACGAGGCTAATTATACCATACCATACCAACTTTATTTATAAAGCACTTTAAAAACCCAGTGGACCAAAGTGCTGTACAAAATTAAACATAAAATATACAATCGGCAAAAGACATAAAATGTACATAAAACAAAACAGAATAAAAACAGTAAAAATAAAATACATTAAAATAACACTATATAAAACCAATAAAACAATTTAAAACACAGCACATGATGCAGCACAAATTAGTCAATAAAATAAACAATAGCAGATTAAAAGACATCAATATAAACAGAATCAAAGGCCATGGAGAACAGGTGGGTTTTGAGGCGCTTTTTAAAACCATGCAATGATGGTACTTGTCTGATGTCGTCACTGTTTGATATACAGTATTGTATAAGATATGTTACGATTTGTGAATATGAATACGTGCATTTTTTATTTCATGCAAGAATAACATATCAAACAAACTGTATGTTTAACTTGCAGGTTGACTGACCAATATGAAGAGGCTTCACTACACTTGTGGGAGCTGCTTGAGGCCCGAGACAAGGCTGTGGCAGGGACCACGTGTAAGTAGTTTGATGGCTTTTGATCCCCTACTACACAAAACACAGTTAATATATGGAGGAATGATCGCTGTAGCAGCAGTCTCCGCTTTGCTTTTTCTTGGGTGAGCCTCTGTAAACTTGGCTCACCTTGCTTTGGGGCAGTTAATCCCATCGTTCATGGCAGATCATCCAAAAAACTCTGTCAGATTGGATGAGAAGCATGTGTGAACTGTCATCGTCAGGTCTTTACCTCAGATACTCTATGGGCTTTAAAGTCTGAGCTTGTCGGAGTCTGACTGGAGTTCTGCCCAAAGGGTTTCATTTTTGTCTCCTCTTTTCGTCATGCTCCCAGGCTCCCTTTAATTGCCATTTGGCAAACTCCAAGTAGACTTTCATAGACTGTACCTTTTTACTCAAAGTGGCTTCCATCTAGCCTGGGGGTATCTGTACTGGATTAAATTACATTTGGAGTAGATTCACTCAGTGTTGCTCAAGGTTTGTATTATGCATCAATTGTGCATGCTATATATTTTCTGAGCCTTTGGGTGAGTTGCTGTAAAATGGACAGTAATCCACTGCTTGTGAGCTTGCAAGTGTTGAGATGGAGACCCCTGGTCTAGCCTCACTACCGTTAAGACCTGATTAACAAGATAGTCATCCTTTTCTAAAAACATTCTTTCATTTTGTACAATGGATTATTGCGTGACGTTTCGTCTGTTTGGATTTAAAGGGGAATCTCCGTTTTTTACAATCTGGACCTTATTTCTAGCATAAAATACAATCATTTACTCACCCAGATAACTTTGGTGTCATTACAAGTCGTTCTGATGAAATTAGATCCAGCCTTGAGCCGCGAATATGCGTATAATGCGAGAACATGGGGCACGCAATGCAGCCTCTAAATAACACATTATCTGCTGCGAAACTCGTTCATTTCACCAATATTTTGTTATGATACGCTAGTGCTATTCCCCTCTGAGTCCGGGGTTAGCTGTTATCAACATGCATGGTCTGTAGGTTGACCTACTGACCTCTGACCTGGATGATATCATCTCTGAGCGCAGCACAGCGGCAAAATGACAAAACTGGATGAAGTTCAGCTTCCACAGGCTTCCTCTCCGCAACCTGGACTCACTAAAGCTCCGGCTAGTTGAGCTAAAAATGGACCCGAATGCCGAAGTGGAATGATTATTATCAGAATTCATCCAGGTCGGAGGTTAGTAAGTCAATCTACAGACCCCGGATGTTGATAACAGCTAACCCCGGACTCAGAGGGGAATAGCACTAGCGTATCATCATAGACTCGCATTATATGGATATATATCGGCGGGATCTAATTTCGTCAGAAGGACTCGTAATGACACCAAGTTATCTGGGTGAGTAAATGATCGTATTTTATGCTAGAAATAAGATCCAGATTGTAAAAAATGGCAATTCCCCCTCAAGTTGTCAGCACAATGAATAGTACAGAAAGTGAAGGCGTTTCTGCAGAGTGCTTATATTGTCTGACTTTCCACGCTGTCTTTGTTCCAGATAAGTCACTGAAGGACACTCTGGACAAAGTGCTGCAGAGTGGTTACTTTGACAGAGCACAAACGCACCAGAACGGGACCTGTGAGCAGGAAGAGGAACGGGAGGAGCCGGCTGTGGTGGCGGTGGAGTCGAAGGTCGTGGAGCAGCCGCCGTCAGAACCTGGTAACTAAAAACACAGGAGAAAAAATATTGTGCAAGACAAAAGACTGTATGTAGATTGTATAAGACAAGATATTTCTGTAGCCCATTAAGAAAAGCTCTTTTTTAGATTTGCTTCATTTCCCCTCAGAAGGAACAGCTACTGAAAAATACACAGAGCCAATTAAAGTGGAAACCACAGAGGTGAGATTTCTATTTGTGGCGCATAAATCGTGCTCCATAAATCACACAAATCAGCTGCTGTTGTTTCTGCCGTGTTTAATTTTCAGTGTTTTGCCTTGTGTTTTAGTTTGTAAACAGACAGTTCATTCCAGAAACTGCATACAGCAGTACAGAGAAAGACCAAGTGGAGGAGTGGGCAGTGGAGGCTCAGGTATCCACCACTACAGCACTACTACTACTACTACTCCTTCGTATCATTATGTATTATATTAAACTCTAATATGACTGTTCCATGTGCCTGTAGATGGTGAATTCCCTCCAGCACCAACCCCCTGCCCAGCTGGCTCCAGAACCAGCCGCTACTGTGAACCATGCCACTCCCCCTCCGACCGCCGACCCGGTGGTCAGAAAGCAGGCAGTGCAAGACCTCATGGCCCAGATGCAAGGAACGTACAACTTCATGCAGGTGAGAAAGTCCAGCAGACACTCTCCCTAGCTGATTGAAACTTAATTTGTTATACAGACACCGAGATACTTAATTGAGTCATTTAGTTAAATCATTTCGCATGGAGATGAAGGTCAAGTACATCGTTGGGTACAGAAGTAATAACAAGAAAATGGAAAGACATCAAAGGAGACCAGATTTAAAAATAGAATAAGATAAAAGAAATTCCAAGTAAATGAAAGAAATAAAAGAGGATTGTGAAAGATGAAACTGACTCAGCCAGTCTCACTCAATCAGCAGCTCATCTCTAGGCATTGAACACGGCAAATGCTGCTTATGTAGGACACTGAATCAGGATCTTTCAGTTAAAAAAAAAAGTACCACATTGTCAGGGAATTTAATCCATGACTCAGTGCATCTGTTCTTCTCTGTCATCTCAGGACTCCATGTTGGAGTTTGACGGCCAGGCTCTGGACCCAGCCATCGTGGCGGCCCAGCCGATGAAGCCGGTGCCGACGGTTGACCTGCAGCAGATGGGCTGCCCCTCGGGTCAGTGACCGGGTCATTTTACTTTTTTTTTTAACTTGAAATACAGTCTCTCAGATTATATTTATTATGGTCGGTCTGATTTTCTTCTGGGTTTCTTCCACACAGCCCACTCGGAGTCCAGACTGCCTCAAACAAGCGTAGTGTCAGGACCACAGGAATCCTCACAAGTAAGTAAAGCTATAAGAGTTATTCAGGCTATTTCTTGTAGTATGTGGGCCGTGTTTTAAGAGTACCGCTACGTGGATTAGATGTGATGCTCTCTGACATGTCATGATGTTATCTAACGTCTACTACAGAGGGTTATTAAATATGGTATGTAGGTAGAAGGGAGCTTTTTAAGTATAAAACACACAAAGAGCCCATCACTCGCACTGACCTCTCCACAATCCTTGTTTCCTTGCTTTTCAAAACCCCTCCTTCCTTCCTCCCGCCCCAGGCCTCGATGTCTCTTTCGTCTGAGCAGTCCCCTGCCCCATGTTCCCTGTCCTCTGCCTTCCCACCTGTCTCCAAACCCACCCACACTGGAGGCATCAATGTCAACGCAGCACCCTTCCAGTCAGTGCAAGCGGTAGGCTTTCTATCTGGGTCCGGTTATTAAACAACAGTGAAAATGTTTGGACTTCAACAACAACAACAAAAAAAAGCTTCAGGGTCACTACTTGTTTGTACAAGCACTGGTTAATTATTGCTGCGCCATCTGAACAGGCAGCGATTGAAACGCCTCCTCATTTCCCATTTCTCTTCAGGCTGTGATTGTGACATCATGTTGTTAAAGGACAACTTTTCTTTCTTTCTCCAGGTATTTAATTTGAATGCACCTGTACCTCCTGTCACCGAAGGCCAACCAGACCCTCTGAAGCAGCCCAGCCAGTTCCCTGGTGGCTATGGACAGGGCTTCAGCAGCCAATCGGAGAGCACCGTCGAACAGCCTGACATTGCACCGGAAACTTTACAGTCAGGTGAGTGACTGGTGGTTTGTATTCGGTCCAAGCTGTTTACATGGGCTTGGAAAAGCTATTGACCTTGTTTGACTTCACCTTTACATTCGGACAACTTTGAAAAATCAACTCATGAACCTTTGATGCCCTGAAAGATTTTTTTATCGTGTATAAATGGGATTGTCGGCACCAAAAAGATGTGTCCAAGAGTGTCACAACTGATCGGTGTACCTTCGACTAAAAGTCTTCTGTTCTATTTGCTGCTGTCCAGTTGTTGGTGGGTTCAAACCCCAAGAGCAGGTCCTGCCCCCAGCAGGAGGCCACGAGGAGCCGTCTCCAGGTGGAGGGTTTGGACAGTCGGGCCAGTCCTTCTACAACAGCAGGGGCGTGCCCAGGGGCGGACCCAGGAACACAAGAGGCATGATGAACGGATACCGGGGCTCCTCTAACGGATTCAGAGGTACCGGCATCAAATTATGTTTTACAGAGATGCGTGTACAGTATATTAGGGCTGCACTATAAATTGTTAAAAAAATCGACTCACCTACATGCGATCTCATTTCTAAATGGCAACGATTCTTCTATGTTTCATTTCATGAGCTGCATCACAAACACATGCTCCTATTTTGCTCTACGAGTTTCTCAAGTGTCTCCAAATGTCCCTTAACCTTTTTTAGTTTTTCGAAAGAGACAGCAGCGTTGAGGGAGCGCGAGATAAAACACAACAACTGTCATTAAAGTTGAGCCACGAGTACAGCGGGACATGTCACGAAGGAGAGGCTGTTTACGTAAACGTTAGCCGCACCGCGGCTACAGAGCAGAGATGGTTAACACTGAACCAGTGGATTTATCCTTCACACACGTCTGATTTCACTCTGCTCCAAACGCCGCACCGCCGGCAGAGCGTCACGTTTCCATGACCCCTGAATGTCAAAATGAAACTCTGAGAATTAAGGCTAAACTTTAACTTTAATGGAGACGGATCGATTATTGTTGTTTATGACCAAATAGTCGACCAAATGCCGGGGGTCCGACCTCATTCAGCATATTAAATGCCCGTTCAATTTAACGCCCGGGCGATTAATTACACTGGTATTTGCATCTGCGATATTGAAGCATTCACAGCTTCAAAATGCAGGAACCAGCCAGAGGAAGCTATTCAAGCTACTTGAATAAGTATAAGCACTTGTATGTGTGCCTGTGTGTGTGTCCGTGTGGTTGTGTGCACGCCCATATGTGTGTTGATTGTGTGCCGATTGCTGTTAATTGGTATCCCAGGTGTGTGGGCTGACAGTAGCAGCTGATGGCAGTGAAGACGACAGTTGTGTCACTGTGTGTAACACAGTCGGGTTGCGTACAGTGTGTTAGTTTTGTTCCAGTGGTCCTCGGTGACCTCCTTGTACTTTGTAAATACTGGTCTGGTGCTGGTCATTGCAAAAATAAATAGTAGCCTGTTGCAAATACCTGCCTGCTTCTTATAAACGCCTGAGCTCCAAGATGATTTAGCATATTAAACACCTGGGCTACTGAAATGGAATGGAAAATGAATGACTTCCGGTGTTTTTGAAGCTTTGGACGCTTTTGGTGTGAGCGCACAGTTAGACTCTGCTGTAGCTGCTGTTTAAGTATGTTCAATAAATGTTTTATAATAATACTTGATTACTGGTAGTCGTATTTTCAAATTTCCAGTCAACTTCTAACATCGATCTAATGCAAGGCAGTACAGAATCACACCTGCTAAATTCTACTACTACATTTATTAATCTGTTACCTATCGGCCCCATCACAAAAAAACACACTTGCCACTCTGTCACAGGGCTTAACAATTACATTTTCAATCATGATCTCAAATCTAAGCAATAAAATCATGATTAACATTTTTCCCAGAATCGTGCAGCCCTAATGTATATGTGACGTTATGATTCATTGCACTGACACTGGTCATTTGTCATCAGGGGGATATGACGGCTATCGCCCTCCTTTCTCAAACGCTCCCAGCAGTGGTTATGGTCAACCCCAGTTTAACACATCTCGAGACTATTCGAACAACACCTATCAGCGGGTAAGGGTTCAAGTCATTATGAACTACTTCATGTACCAAAAAGCTCGTAAATATGACATCTCATTGATTGCCTCTCAAATGATTTGCATTTTCATAGTAGTAGGAAGGCTCATTATATTCAATTCCTGTTTCTTCAAGGAGGGATATCAGCAAGGCTACAAACGGGGAGCTGCCCAAGGACCTCGCGGTTTGTCACGAGGTAACGCTCAAGCAATGCGATCCTAAAGGATTCAAAGGACGGTCGAGTCGCGCCACGTTGAACATTCAGGATTTTTGAATGTGTTCGCCCCAGCTCACTTTTATAACAACATTTTGTTTCTCATTGGTAATCTTATTTTTTTAACTCCTGGCCTACTTATCAGAGTCAGCCTGCTTTGGTCTGTCTAGATCCTCTTAATGTTTTAACACAAAATGCTGAACTTCACCACATGTAGGATTGTCAGCATGTCTGTGTGATGTAAAACAACAAATAGATATTCCTGTAAACTTGAAAGATTTCATTAATTTATTTTTTGTACAAAATAAATGCAAAAAATACCCTGCCACTGTCGATCTAGTTCCATGAGAATGATTTTTCTTCTGCCCTGTGCTGTCAGTCACCTTTTTCCTTTTGATCTTATGATTCTCATAAAGGCATTTAATGTTTTTTTTTTTGTTTTCTTTTCTTTTTTTTTACCCCAGTCACCTCTTGCGCCATCACCTCTTTGTACGCTGATGTTATTGGTTGAGACTGTTTCAATAAAGTTGTGTTCTATTAGTTTCTGCTATTTTAATTCTCAGTGTATTTACAGGTCACGGTGGTTTCGTTGTAGTCAAGTGACGAGATCTTTTACACAAACTGAAATGTCGTAACTATTTTATTGTCTTGAAATGAGGTGAACAGTATCATCAAATTAATATTTTATCCAGCAGCAAGCGATCAGAAACACCACCTGTATGTTTTGTGCAAATTATGACGCAGTATCGTTTCCAAGGAACACTTGGCACACAGAAAACAAAAGACACTGCAAAAACAAAACAAAAAAAGATAAGTATGTATTCCATGTTGAAATCTTGTATGAAGTAAAACCACAGTAAGGCAGAGCTGTTATTCAACTAGATGCAAACAAAGTCTTCAGTAAAAAGTGGCAGTAAGAGAAAACCTGCTCAGCATAGCCACAGTCTGCCAGCTGGAAGAAGAAACCACAACAATACACGAGAGAAAAACAAAAAAAGCAACCTGAAAGTTACACCAAATCTGTCGCTCGTGGGAAAAACACAGAATGTTATTCAAAACTAGGACCAAGTCACACACATCTCCTGCCAAACAGGCTGATGGGAACTCAAGTGCAAAGGGACTTATTCAAACAGTTTCATTACGGCTGACTTTCACTTGAACATACAATGATAAAAAATAAAAGGATCTGCTCCATTCTTAACGTGACACTGACTTGGTTCTCTGTGACTCGGCTTCACCCTTATTTTAATGAAATCTTTTAATTAACTGAACTAATTTAACAAATCCAAATCCAGCAGCTTTCGCAAAATACGCTGATGTCTGACACTAGTGTGATGAAAGGCACCAGAGTAAATTACTGTTGTAAATTGAGCTCAACATCACCATGGTTTGATTCAACAAATCATGATCATGTACCATCAACTCATAAACAAACATAGCACACACACACAGCTGTGTATGAACAATATCACAGAATTGAAATGCCCATCATTTGTGTAGTGTAAAAGATTTGTTATTTCAGAGGTTCAACATGTGCGCGCTCCGTATGGCAGTACAGAAACATCCCACCATACTGTAACTAACCACTAACTTACATTTAAACAGCTGCAGGATTAACAGCAGCAAAATTGTTCCTATAGTTGAGAAAATCTCACTAAACACACACACAAAAAAATGAAAATGTCCCAAGATAGATAAATTGCTGACACAATATAAGGGCAACCAGACGAACCATTAAGAAAGTAGCAAAAATGTTTTCTCTCACTGAAATACGTAAAGACTGTCAGCAACCATGAGGATGCTTTGAGATCTGAATATTTGGTGACGCTGGCAGCTGAAGATGGAAATAAAAAAACTTTTTCTACACAGACCTGACTGAAGCCTTGTAGATTATAAATTCCTGTGCCTGTTTGTTTGCATTAAGAAGTCTTTGCTTGGTCTTTTTTTTTTTTTTTAGGTGTAATGGTTTCCATCAGGGCATCGAAACGCTGTTCACTGGATAAAGTTACAGTAGTGCCTCTTGCTGTTTTACACTGAATGCAATGGTAGAAAAATCTTGCGCTCAGTTCATCTGATAAAAGTCCAGTGAAATGCATTATCCCCACAAGTCACGCATATAAACAAATGTCTTTTTAAAATGTTTGCAGATTTTTTCAGAAACTTTTAACTCAAAATTAAAACATTAAAACTAATTTTTACATCTTTTTCCCCTCAGCAGCTGCACTGGACTTTTCCCGCAGGCTCTTGTGTCAAACCTCCAGGTTGTGGAGCCAGTGGCATGTCTTTTATAGAGGTTTTTTCTACTTTGAATATCAACCAGCAGGTCAAGAAAGTCCAACAAAATTAGATTTTTTTTAAACAATTGTATTATCAAACATTCTTTATCACGTCTAATGTAATTAAGCACAACTAAGTATGCACATTTTGAGATGCATGTCCTTGGTTGGTCGTTTTACTCTTGTAATTCTGTTACGTAATCCAAAGATTACAGCTGTTTTGTTTTTTTTCATTCAATAGGAATTTGTCTGTGCGGCTCTGCTTCATCTCGAGTGTCCTCCAAACCCCCAAGTCATGCTGGTTAAAGTGGGGGTGGGTGGGTTTGGGGGCTGCTCCTCTGCACGCTGGTGGAGTGGAGTAGCTGCGAAAGTCTGTTACAGACAAAACTGTTATACTGGTGCATTATGCTGGCCTTGTGCGGCTTCTTGGTGGCCTGGGGGCAGATCGTGGTGAGTCTGGGGGAGACCGTGCTGGGCCTGGTCTTGTTGTTCGTGGTGAATCTGATTCGTATCGTGAGGATCCTGCGGTGCGGCTGGATGCCCCTGTAGCTGTACGTCCTGTTCAGGATGCACCTGATCGTCCGCTGGATGTTCCTCTGGGATAAAGTTTACCTCACCTGTGGCAAAGATGGATTTTAACATTCTCAGAGCTCAGCCTCTAAAAATCAAACAACTGTCAGAAGACAAACACAAGGGTGGGATCGACACTCACCGTGAACCTCTGGAGGCGGCTCCACTTTCTGTGATTTCAGCCGCTCCATGTGCTCCACTGCCTGTAACAATAGAGTTTTATTTAAGGTTTTCTCTCATTTTGAAAGTGCACACAGTAGCTGTGGACAGCCAAAGGCATTTGATAGCTTATAAAAAGCATCAAGATAATAGAAGGAAATTAAATTTTGGTTAAGAAAATGTTGTCACACCGAGATTCCACCTACAAAGAAAATATCTAGTGTCTTCTACAGAGGGACTGCTGTAGTTTCTCATTAAGTTAACAGCATCAGGTTTGGATGTAAACAGTTTTCTCCTTCAGTGTAAACCTCATGTCTGTGTTTAAAGGGATAGTTCAACATTTTGGAAAATTTGCCTATTGCCATAATCCCTATAGTCATAGCAGTAGGTTCATTACCTTTAATTATCGGTGCATGTTGTTTTGAGATCCGCGGGGCAGAGACGCGAGCTGCTCAGTGAACACAATGGAGGTGAAAAGTACAGGTCCCCCTCTCCCTCAAAACTCATCAAATACATAATCCAACAACTCCAAAACACTCTCACGGACAAGTTGTGACCTGCACATTCACCACACTACGAAATAATCATGTATAAATATGTAACATTACGAAACATGAAGCAAATACTCAGAAATACTCGTGCTTTTGAAATCACTCCGCCCAGCAGCTGCGTCTGGAATGTCGTTCTGGCTGCATTTGCCTGGAAAACGACTCTGTTTCGTAATGTTACATGATTATCTCATAGCGTGGTGAATGTGCAGGTCACAACTTGTCCATGAGAGCATTTTGGAGTTGTTGGATTGTGTATTTGATGAGTTTGATGAGGGACAGGGGACCTGTACCGTTCACCTCCGGTGTGTTCGCTGAGCAGCTCACGTCTCTGCCCCGCGGATCTCAAAACAACATGATGCACCAATAATTAAAGGTAATAAACCTACAGCTATGACTATAGGGATTACGGCAATAGGTGAATTTGCCAAAATGTTGAACTATCCCTTTAAGTGTTTCCACTGCTTACCTGCTGCAGCTCTATTTTCTGTGCATTAAGCTGCTCCTGTTGTCTCTCCAGCTCGTCTCTCTGTTTCTGCAGGTCAAAAGCCTTCTGGTTGAGGTCCTGTTCCTGCTGCACCAGATGCTCCTCAAACTCCCTCATCTCCTCGTCTGTGTAGGCCTGGTTCTGCTCCAACGTCTGAGCAGCACAAAGTGGAAGGTAAATTAATCACAATCAGAATATCTTTATTGTCACTGCTTTAATCAAATGGTTTTCGTTTTTGAATTACCGGTACTATCCAGTAATATTAACGTTGTGTCTCACCTCCCAGCTATCTGGCTCCAGGAATTCTTTCTTCTTTGTAGCAACAAGGAATTCATCTAAAGAAACCAGCCTGTCTTTGTTCGAATCCACCTAAGAGCAAGAAAAGAGCAGAGATCTTTTATCTAAATTATACAAGACAATAGATAAAAAAGCGAGACCTCTGTTGATGCAAAGGTGCAAACCGAGCTTATCTTTTATGCATTCATTGAACCATCTTATTAAAGAAGCTATGGCTTTAATCACTGCTTTTGCATCGGTGGCGCTACTAAAAAGGTGATTAATGATTTGCAATTTTCTATAGGCTACACTTAATCAACTCTATGAAATTAATCTTCTAAACTTATAATTACCAAACAAATATCTCTACAGTAATGCTGTCTAATTTTCTGTTAACGCTTTTCTGCAAAGCTTAACTTATTGTACCTCATTCATAACATGCTCTCTCATACGTAGCCTCTCTTCCTCCATCTCCACCATGTCATCCTCTTCGTTGGTCGGGTCATAGATTTTTTCCAGCTGAAATCACAACGGGCCAACAGTCAGTGCACTGTCACCACGTCATTATATTACACATTTGTAGGTGCCATGGCTTTACCTCCTTAGTGAACAGTGCCTCCAGCTCCTGCTCATCAAAGAAGCCATCTCCATTCGTATCTGCATCGTAAAGAAGGAAGAACGACACACTTTCTGTTATATTAGTCGGTATATATGATGTAGTCTTCCTCAGTCTTCAACAGCTGCCAGATGATAAAGATCTTACCATGCAGGTTGAAAAAGGTCTTAGGGTCAAAGTCTTCAGGGTCCAAGCCGTCGGCCTCCTCCCACACCTCCTTCAGCTGGTTCTGGCTGCCCTGCAACATGAAAGCAAAATCACATTGCAGGGTTCCTACAGCTTAAGCCAACTTAAATTTAAGACTTTTTAAGACGTTTTTAATGCCGCTTGAAATTAAATTTAAGACCGACTTCACAATAAACACAAATGCAAAAAAAACCAAAAAACATCACCACATCTATTACATAGGGTTAGGGACAATTTTACCCACTTTCCTATGTGGTCCAAGGTAAAGTGACTGCTACATGAATGATTGGAGGAAAAAAAAAACTGATTTGGGAGCTGGTGGCGGTAAGAAATTTAGCGGTGACGGCCGCCACTAACTTCTCTATGTCAGAATGTTACCAATTATTTTGAGATTTGAGACTAATTATAATCATAAAATCACACTTACCAAATGTTAACATTTTTAAGACCTTTGAAAAATTGATTTAAGACATTTTAATGCCAATTAAGGCCTTGTTTTTAGATTAATGAATTCAATGCCTTTTAAGACTTTTTAAGGATCCGTAAGAACCCTGCATTAGAAACACCAGAATCATTACAATAAATGTGGATGTGAAAAACTGCAAGATCCACCATGTAGATACCACAGTTTAATTTCCTATACATGAGTTAAAGGAGAATTACAGTCATTTTCTAAGTGGTAACGCTCTACAGCTCTAGTTCCCCAAGTGTGACCATAGGAAAAAATCCGAGAAAAATATGTGCAGACCGGACCTGGCTCTCCTCCTGCTAACTGCGCTATACTGCAGTTAAACAACGAAGTAATGGGGGCAGTTCTTCTTCTTCTTCAAAAAAAAAAAGCAGTTATGGTATGCATATAATCTTTTTTCCCCCTCCTAAATCCATGTTTTCCTCACGTTTTTGTCTTTGTAGATATGGAAACAGTCCCAATCTCGACAGTCGACTAGTAAGGTCTAACCAGGAAGCTAAAGTAAACAGAGGTATGTGATGAAAACACACGTTAACACTGCTCTTTCATATTAACTGAGTATTTTTTGCAGTGCACACTCAGTGTTGTGTGGTAAGGAACTGGTGGATGTTGCAAAGCGATATAGTGATATTTTGAACATTATATAGAGGCCAAAGTTGCGGTTAGAAGCATTGCCCCCATTACTTTGCTGTTTAACTGCAGAGTAGCGCAGCTAGCAGGAGGAGAGCTAGGTCCAGTCTGCACATATTTGTCTCAGATTTTTTCCTATGGTCGCACTCTGGGACCTAGAGCTGTACAGCGTTACTTAAAAAATGACCAGAATTCTCCTTTAATGCTGGACAACATGATGATGCAACACAACATGGGTTGGAAAGATGATGTCAACAGCTGAGTCATACATACTGGGTGGTTGACTTTAGGGTGGTCAGCGTGTTTCTTCCTCAGTTCCTCATAATGCTCCTCCTCTTTCTTTCTTTCGTCCTCATCCAGCGTTTTCAAGTGTTCCCGTCTGTCGTGCTCTTTCATCATCTCATACCGCTTGAACTCCTCGTGCCTTTCTTTGTCGTAGTTCTCCAGATCCTTGGTGGCCTTGGCGAAGGGACAGAAAAAATATATATAAATGTTGGAAATGGACCTTGGTGCAACAAATCATTTTATTTCAAGACCACCTGGTAATTAAACTTAGTGTATACTATAGTAAATTCATTTTTATCATTCTGGACACTGACTGAACTAAGGTAAAACACATTTAAAACCAAAGTAATCCAACTTAACTTAAAAAACGTTTCATAGTCTCTAGTGCAGTGCTTCACTATGTCAGGAGTAGGAATGGGATGAAACGATTTTTATCACGATTTACAGCGATAAAAAAACAAACAAAAAAAGGTGCTCGATAAGAGAAATTATCTTGTAGTTTTATCTGACATTGATTTATTTTGACTTGCCACAAGAGGGAGTCTGCAGCTTCCCAGTCACTCCAGTGCTAAACCTGCACCATTACTGAAGGCTCCCCCAAAAATTAAGTTTCACCCAGATGTGTTGAAATACCATGGTTTACTAAAAAAGACTGTTAGTTAAGTTATACTAATGTTAAGATTTATCTAAATCTTTGGTTTGTTGATATTTCTGTTGTAGCTGGAGCGAAGTGACTGCAGTCCAATACAGTTTTCCATGTAACATATTGACTGTATTGATTTGACCACAGGATCAATTGAAATAAATTTTAATATATTTAATTTGAGAGGAAATTTGTGCATCAAGCATTTTTTTTTTATTGACCACAACAGCAACAACAAATGTAGGTTTTGTGGATTAATATGTTGTGTTGTGTCCATGTATAAACTATCATCTACTATTTACACAACATTCCCACTACAGCTTAGTTAACATAGAGACAGGCACCAGGATAATACAAAAAAAATGCAACAAATAAGCAAGTATTTTTAGAATAATTTGAAATGTTTTTTGTCCAGAATAATTGTCCGATTGCCGAGCCAAGACACAACATTTCTGCGTATTTTCCATCTGCTTTGTGGGCGCTGCTCAGTTATGAAACTAAAAGTGTTTCTTTCAATAAGTGGATAGTGCATGTATGTTTTTAATTTACAGTAAGGAGGAGATTTACCGATTTGATGAGCCGATCTAGGTCATCCACTTCAAATGTATGTGGGTTCATGTGGTTCAAGTACTCAAACTGTTTCAGCAGAGCCTGGTGGTCCACTGCAATATCTGTTCAGGGAGTAATGGATGACATTAATCAAAACATACGTAAGACACTACCCTTGTATTATTTTCTGATTTACTTATTTAAGTTGTAGCATCTTATCTTAAATATAAATCAAAAGGAACAGCACATACCATTCCCTCCTTCGATATCCTGCTTGGCCTTGATCAGGGTTCGTAGTCTGTTTACCTCCTGCCTCTTCAACTCATCCAGTTTTGTTCTGACGTGATGGCTGACAAAGTCCAGCTCTTTGGCGAGTTTACCTTGCTGTGTTATACATAAATTATGCAGAAAGTAAGTATTAGAGCAGCGCATGCAATAAGTAGATATATGAATTATATATACCATTCATTAAAATAGATTGGACCCAAAAAAATCTTTTTTAAAAATCATCATATCCCCAGAAGATTTATCACATCCCATATATTGGGCTGGTGGAAAGCAGGATACCTTGATGTCTTCCATGTCAGTATTGTGGAGCTTTTCTCTGAAATGTTGATCTTTCTCGAGAAAATCGATGACTTCCCTGAGGTAGCGGTCATAGTGGAGTCCAGTATCCTGTAAAATGTAAACAAAAAATGAATGTAATTTAACAAATTATGGGAATAGGGAATATATTACATCACCTTTTTAAAAAGTTATATATATTTATTATGCTACTTACTCTGATGTATCGAAAACTGAGTGAGTAATAATATTTTGCTTTCATGGCAGACACATCTGCTGACCAAGATAATAGATCTTATCTCCAGATGTTAGATGTAGAGATGACAGGTTATGTCATGAGTGCCAATAAACTGTAATTTGCCACACTGCCACAGCTGTTCTGTGATTGAAGACCACTTACTTTTTCTTCAATAAAACTGTTGCAGAATGTACATGGTATTAGTTTAAGGGCTGCTGGGCCACTATGTCAATATTTAACAAGAGGGTAGAGGCTTCAATCTGTGCACATGCAAAGCTACAACATCTGGCACTGTTGTACTGATGATAAAACAGATTTTAAAGAGATAACAAGTTTTATGCGGTGTGCCTGATTGAGGTAATTTAATTGTAGTGAAATGAGATGCTCAACCAGCTCTCATTTAAATTAGTCCAGGTGCTGTTAGAGAGCTCTCTTTTGTTCTTGCACAACAACAACATATTGTTTTCTTAATATGAAGCAGCTGATAGCAGGGACAAACTGCGTAGTATCACTTCTGCAACTGACAAGTAACAAATGCTGATTCATTTCTGAACATTTACAGATCATTTACTGTATAATAAAAAAAAAGGATAAGCACAAAACAAGTTTTTAAAAAAAGATATAAAACATTTTGGAGAAATTAATTAAATTAATTTAGAATAATATAACTTTGTATTCTCAAAGCTTGACTAAAACTTGACATGTAAACAGAGTGACCTGCTCTTGAATCCAGGGCTTAGTCCTTACACCTGTGGGATCACTTTAAAGCCACCTACCTAGGCTGTGTTACTTATATATACACACACTACTCACAAAAAGTTAGGGATGTTTGGCTTTTGGATTAAATTTCAGAATGCACCTAAAATGCACTATAACCTTTACAGGTGAACTTAATTTAACCTTCTCTAAACTTTTGAATGCACATGTCCAATTGTTCAATGTTTCAGTACTTATTGAATAACATGCTGTTCTTCAACAAAGTGATTAACCACAAAAATCACAAGCACCTCTGATTTAGTGGTTCAATTATCATTGAACTACTAAATGTTCTGGTTCAATGACAATTTGTATGCCCTCTTCTCTCTCCCTCTCCTCTCCACGATGTTCAAATTTTGACATCATGAGCCATGAGAACACTTTGATCAAATTGATTAGGTTATTGAGACATTGAGATTTTTGTTGTGCTATAGCCACCACAGTTGTTAGCTTTTGTTTGAGATGAAGAAATTACCATTGCATCTTTCTACTTAAAAGGCCTGCTTTCATGATATTATTCATAATATTATTAGGGATATTCTTGTCAAATGTCCCTAACTTTTTGTGAGTAGTGTATATATATACAGTATATACACATATGGGAGGTTTTGGATGTGTTGTGTCTTCTCACCACACTAGCTGGAGGCTCTTCGGGCTGTTTCTCCGGCTCTTTGACTTTGGTCTTGTCCATACTGATGGGCACTGCCTGTGAGCACAACAGCTGGACCAACAGCACAAGCCAGCCGGTGACAAAGGCCCGGCTCCTCCAACACATCTGGAAATGGGGGACAGCTGTTTGTTAGAGCAGCAGTAGCAGACTCCTACAGTATCTCACAGTTGTTTACATTACACAGATACATAAAGTATGAGAAGAGAAAACGGTCGATGTGGTAAAGACACGTTAAATAAATAAAGGCTCGTTCAGTCAGTGGCCGGTTTCCTCATTAACGCTTAACCCAAACAGCACAAATATAGGTTGTTAACATTATTGGCTATGCAGCTAATAATATCCAGAGGAGGCTTTAACGTTAGCCCTGCTGCTGCCACTGACAGATTTAGCTAATGACAACCAAACACCGAAGAGCTACAACGAGTAACGCTACGTTTCCGGTTTGAGCAGCGAGGGTAATAATGTCCACGTGTTATCAAAAGCTTTAGTTAAAATAAAATAAAAAATCGACATGTGTTGACACTTGAATACTGACTTTATTATGAATCCTGGACATCATCTGCTCTGCTGTGCTGTGCTGCTCTCCTCCCGTCGGCCCCGGCCACCTACTAGCTCGCTAGTCAGCACGGTAGGTTGTGACGTAGTGGCGGTGGAGGCAATCCGGTGATCTCATTGGTCAGTTCCGCTGTCCGTCACGCGGAGCAGCAAGTTGCGTTGCATTGCACTGTACGTGGCGGCATGACGGCGGAGCAGGTGGGCGGGCCCTTCGTCTGAGTGTATTATCAAATCCATCGAACAGCTATTGGGGGAAAAAAAAGTGGAGTAGAGGTCAGGAAGCAGTGATGAGAGATAGATAAAAATAAATAAATAAAAAAACAACGCTGCTGAATGGATGGAAATGTGGATTTTTAATGGATATAATCACTGTTAACGTCTTGCACTTCCAATCCCACTTATTCTCCCATTTATTTCTGATTAATTGAATTGATTTTGATTGATAAACTGTATCTGCATGTGTATGTAATATTCCCATCACATTTGTTCTTCTTCTTTTTTTTCTTTTTTTTTTAAATTATTAGGCTATTATTATTTTGTTGAAAAGATGCTTTTTCGTCAAAGTATTTAATGTTAAAATGTTGCAGCTAATTGAGATGGACTTTTACAGCACATGTCAATTTGTGCAATAATAACATAGCTGATTGTGTTTCATATGCAGAGTATTAATGTTAAATGTACCTTCTAACTAATTATACATAGGCCTAATACTCAAGTGAAATACCAATGCCAAAATAATCTTATATCTCAACAGCTTTAAGCACATTTCAAGGTCATCAGGATCTTTTAACTCGTCCGTCTCATACAATTTCTTTTTCATCAGTCTTCTACGCTGTGCTTTCTGTAAGAAAGAAAAAAAAGGGGGTGGGTTAGGGGGTATAAACTTTCCAAAACTGCGGTTCTACCTTTACTTAGGTTTTTACTCAACTCAGGACGCAGCAGTCTGTGATTAATGGGTCCAAGTCCACCTCTCACCCCGGCCCTGCTCACTGGTCTCATGGGGAGCTCTTACATGGGAGCTTGTGGCTGTACTTTCAGACGGTCATTCTTATCTCAGCACCTCTTCACTTTAAAGGCCAATGAAAACAAGACTTTTCTTCCAAGTACTTTCTATTTGTGCAGGGTTTCTTTTTTGTAAGGCCTTTATGGAAAAATTCTGATAATACTTTACTGTACTAATCACTAAACATTGGAGATATAACAACCCCATGTGATTTAGTTTGTAAATGTACATACATCATCTGTAATGATGTTGGGCACACAGCCATGTGTTGATCCGTCATCCCTCCAGCTGAGGGCACTGTTGTGATGTCTTTAGTTGATAAGATGTCTGTTCAGACTTGGTTGGTCCAACATGCCAGAAGGCACTAAAGTTAATGAGTGCATGATTAAAAACAGCTAGAGATTATGATCCTTATTAGCACCTGCAGCAGTTGCTCTGTTCATTGGGTTAAATTATAAACACTGAAAATTACAGTAAATCAAATACTTTTCAAGATAAACGATTTAAACTGCAGTGAAATCAAATGTCCTCTTACAGGGGACGCTTTACACAGCTGCTTGGACCAGTTTACATAAAGACATAAATTAGTTGCCTGGGACTTGTAAAAACACAGTCTTTCAACTGGAACTATGAGTGTTAGAATAGAAACACAAGAGTTTTTATGATCTTTGGCAGGTACAGGGAGACAATGAATCAAAAATTTTATCTGCATCAGTTGGCTTATGACTAAATATATAACATCCGTGCCCTGTAGATGTCAGTGTAATAGTTCAATGATCTGGAAGGCAATTCATCATTGTATTAGGTCCCGATCACAGCATGGAAAGTAAAAGACAACTGAAGCAGATGGAGAGTATCAGCACTTCTTTTTAATCAATAACTATACGATGATTAAATGCTCTGCACAGTGGAAGTTATGATGAGCTGTGTAAAGGTGTAAGCAGCTTTTTCACAATAATGTTGGAGAAAGTAATTAAAAGCAGTTTACATTATGATACTTTAATCATATAAATCTGAATGTAAAAGGCTCTACAGCTGACAAGAAGTACAATATTCTCCTCTGAGATATACCTGCTCAAATTACGTCAAAGTGTTTCAGATTTACTTTTATTTAATTTTGCTTTCCAATTACATTCCAGACAGCAAACTTCATGAATCCTCAAAAATGTTAGGGTTTATGGTATGGCATCCATTACAGCGCTAACACACACACATGCTTTGAAATTCAAGGACCTTGTGGACTTTGAGATTGCACACATAATGCACAAGGCAAGAACTAATTTATTTCCTGGCAACATACAAAACTGTTATTAGATAGAGAGGGGTGGGGTGTAACTTCAGAGGAAAATTTGATTTAAAAAAAGAAACACTTTGTCCAGTCCCAGTCCCACGAGTGTGTGTATTTCATTTCATGGAAGACTTGTGATTGGTCTTTATTTAGAACTCAAAGAGTAAAAAATATCAAATAGTTGCACATGTAAGATGTACAAAGGCTGAAAAACTATTTTGAGAGAATGGGTTTAGTTTGTTTAAAGAATGTGACTCTCACTCTCACTGATGCTGTTTTATGTTTTTATAAAGAGGAAGAATACAGAGAGTGTTTGTATAAGGAGGGTGAACATAGAGGTAATAATTCAAGTTGTGAATTATGTGGATGGAGTGATTAAATATTCATTAAAAATTAACAAAAAAGGGTTGGACCAGAAGTACTTTGTACTCCTTTTCAGGCATATAACACAGTTATGTCTCTTAGGTTTCTACTACAATGCAACAGCACCGTGTCGTAGTTAAATCTGCTGCAATAGACTATGTGGGTCACATATTTGGTTTGTGTTTTAGGGTAAATCGCAGATTTGGGTGAAAAAAATCAACGTACAGAACCTATCAATTTCCTTATTAAGGGACTGGGGCACCATGTGATGCTAAAACAGATCTATAGCTACTAATCATAGATTGATGCAGACGAATGGCACTGCTAATATGCAACCTTCAGGTTTTTAACTGAGATTAAGCACATGCTTAATATCACATGCCCTGTATGAAAGCGTATGCATTTGTTTTCATTCTTCACTTCATTCATCTCTTCTGTTTAATTCCTGGCCAATTCTTTGCATGTAGCCTACTTTAGATTTTCACCCTCTTAATTAGTAATTTGTTGTGTGTCCTGGTCAGAAATCCTACAGAAAGAGTTAGAAACATACCAAAGCATAGGAAATCCTTTCATCCTTTGGCTCTCCTGTCAAGTAGATTAGACTTTAAAAGATTTACAATGAGTTGGTTTGCGCAGAGCAGCTGTACTATAATAGTTTAGAGGAAGTGTTTTATCTCCCACTATCTTTGAACAACAGTGCCTTAAACCACTGGAGGATGTTTCAACAAAGCCTCCCCAAAAGGAAATCACAGATCAAATATTTATACTGTTGACAGATGTTTGCTGCTGTCTGCCCACTGACAGTGTTTTCCTTTCAAAAAACAAAAAACAAAAACAACACACAACAACAAGATTACTGAAGGAAACACAAGAAACTCACATAAACATGGACGTAATAATCATAATAATGGAGATGCTCTTATGTAAGAGAGTGTGGCATGAAGTCAAACTTGTCTCGTGGTGCGTTTGTGCCAGCAACATCCCTGTGACTTTGAATGCTGCCTGGCCTCATAGCCCGTGTGAAATTTATGGGTAGCATTGGTAAATTGGGCAGGTCTGTTTGATGCAGTGTAAGCATTATTGTAATGTGTCACGGTCAGACAGGCTCTCCGTCCCGACTGCAGTGAAGGTGACGCCAGCCTGACAAAACTTCACCTCCAGCTCCCAGTATAATTTATACCGGGGTACACAATTACTCAGACATGCAGCTCTATAAGCCCTGCTTAATGCCCACATCCAGTGACGGCCTTAAACAGACCTTGTGGCAGTCAAATGTTCCTATGTCTCAATCTAGTTCTATTCTTTTTTTCCCCTCCATTTTTTGGACCTTTTTGTGTTGCAACATACAGTACAATACAATTCAACAACTAGATTTTCATCATGGTAGGAGGTTATAACAACAGCATGTTATCGCAATCAAAACTTGAGTTGAAATATTTGGCACATTTTGTTGATAGCAAACTTTGCTTTAAGAATTTTACATCAAAGTGTTTTTGTTGTTGTTTAATTGCTTAAAGCAATTCAGTTCAAATGAAGAACACTGAAAGTGCCGACTGTTTTGATCCAACCTTTATTGAATCCGACTCTTACTCAGGACTTTCACACAAGGGTAAAGCTGGTTAACACACCTCTCGTTTAGGTTTATGTCATCTGGGTTAAAATGTAAACAAAGCCACCTTGACCAAAATCCCACCTCCTCCTTGGCCATATGTGTTGTGACTTAATCCTCCATTCTTTCTGCATAAGGTATCCTCTGATAAACATTTGGATGGCTGTGAAACATTCCTAATTACACGGAAAACCTGGCAGAAAATTATAATTAACTTTTATTTAAATTTCTCTTGTATAAATGTCTTGGAGGATGCTTGTGTAATCACTCTTTCTTTCTCCCTCTCACCCACACAGCCTGAGAAGAGATGGCTGAGCAGGTTAATTTCTTATGGTCTAACTGAGATATGTAATCCCTTAATATCCCTTAAGACTTAGGCTATATTAAAGTTTTTGCTGTAGTGTGTTCAGGGCCGTTGTATAGGGGAGAAAGGTGATGATAATTCTAGGGGCCCAGCGCCCACAGTAGGGCCCACAAAAAACCCCAGTAGTCTAATCTTTGTATGACTGAATTATTCTGCATAAGACCCTGACTAATACTCATAGTAATGCTGCATTAGTATCAAAACAAAGTAGGCTAAATAAAAAATGATAATACATACATAGTCTAAGAAAAAAAGTGGAAAAGTCAGGGGCCCACTTTTGTATTCTTTCAGGGGCCCCAGAATTCCTAGCAACGGCCCTGGAGATGGCAGAGCAGGTTAATTTCTTATGGTCTAACTGAGATATGTAATCCTTTAATATCCCTTTTTTTTGCTGTACTGTTATTATTACAGGATTACACCACTTTTTCTCAATTTTTTTTTATTTTTTATTTTTTAAATGTTCTATGACAAGATTCATTGCAGTGCTTTAATCCAGTGCTACACCCAGGGGGGGCTTTATAGGCTACACCTTTACTTTTTTTCCTCCGCAGTGGGCTTCATCATCTCTCTGGGGGTCCAACAGGGTAGGTTTTAATCACCTTACCATGCAGCCGCCCGTGGGAACAGGTTAGCTCGGTTTCCTCAGCTAGGCAAGGAGCCTCGGAGGGCTCGGAGGGGTTTTCTTCCCCTTTAAAAACTCTGCAGCCCTAGCGGTGGCATTATCTGGGCTCCCTGGAAGAAAAAAAAAAAGTCTGCGGACTGGAGAGAGGAGGGAGAGAGGGAGAGAGGAGGGAGAGGGAGAGGGAGAGGGAGAGGGAGGGGGTGGCCGGTCGAGGCAGAGACGAGAGATCATGGCGGCACCTCTCGGACGGGACACCCTACCTGATCACTGGTCGTACGGAGTTTGCAGAGATGGCCGGGTCTTCTTCATTAAGTGAGTGGAGCTTTTTCCAGCTTGTCGACGGTTCGGTTCAGTCTTCTTGACGAGTCACTGTAATGTTGGCGCGTTGCGGACGGGGTTTGTGTTGTTTTATAATGCCTCAGTAACAGGTGTCTGTCTTTTTCTTGTCTTCTTGCAGTGATAAAACTCATAGCACCACTTGGCTACATCCTCGCACTGGTGAGCCGGTTAACTCCGGGCACATGATCCGGTCAGGTAGGCTACGCGACTAAATAAATGCTCAGATTTGTGTGTGGTGCATGTGTGTGTTTTGTTTTTTGTTCTGTTGTCTTTTGTGTTAGTTGTTTGCTGCAGTGTGTTTTGTTGTGTCTGTGGCGGGTCGCTCAGTGTGTTTTTGTGTCCGTGTTGTATAGACTTGCCAAGAGGATGGGAAGAAGGCTTCACGGACGAGGGAGCCAGCTACTTCATCAAGTAAGTGGCTCATGAGCATTGTTGTGTTGTTTGACACGTGCTAATAAGATGCAGTCTGCTTATTAAATTGTAAATAGCTTTTCTTCTTATTCTTCTTCTAAAACTCCTTTGGTTTCCTTCCTGTCACTGTGTGTGTGCAGCCTGGTAGCTCTGGCGCTTCAAACTAAGATTTGTGCGTTAAAGGCTGCACCATAAACACACCATTTCATATAAAATATGTATGTAAGCTGGAGGTAATGACACCGACATATGGATGAACACACAGGGGTCCCATCTGATAGGTGAAACCAATTATCTCTGCCTGCATTGTGAATGGAAAGTCGCAGTGCCTAGCAGGACAGGAGAGAGAGTGAGGCTATTAAAATTCTCCTCACATCCACCATGCAGGACCTCTACTCTCTCCATTAGATAGGTGCACAGGCTTGGTGTGTGTGTGTGTGTGTGTGTGTGTGTGTGTGGGGTGGTGTGTGTGGCAGAGAGAGAGAGAGAGGTTGCAGGAGAGGGGTGTGACCATGTGGTGACATAGATGTATGGCATGATTGCATTATTGAAACAGGAAGGACAAGAAATCACAAAGTCAGACTGCAAAGTTTTTTATTATTTAAATTTTTTGGCATATTTTCACATCCTTCCTTCTCATAATTATAATCTTATTATAGAAATCAGAGCAAAGCACCACCACGCACATTAAAAAAAAAAACACCACGCTGGCTTGTGTGCACCACATTTGCATTGGTATATCTGCAGTGTTTCATACAGTAGCATGGACCTCTGTGTGCAGTCTGGTCTGCCGCTGTCAGTTTACATCAGATGGTTACTGTGTGAGAGAGAAAGCAGGGCATCCAGAGAATCAGGCTAACAATGACAAATAGAAAGCTTACTGTAAAACAAAGTGGAGACATAAATTCTTCATTGGAGCTGGATCATTGTGAATTGCAGTGACTCCTCCCACAAATAGCTTGTTTAAAGTTTCAGCCGTGTCGTGGCCCTTTTAGTTTGCCCCATTTGTTCCAGACAGAGGGTCTGTATGGAGACGTTTTATATCCCCCCATAGCTGCACTCGCTCTGCGGTTGATCAGATTCATTACTAATAAGAGGTGTTCGCCCAGCAGACCTCACTAAATTAACAATACAGACATCTCATTTAACAGTGCCTCCTCAGAAATAGGTGTAACCGCAGCTTTAATTAAAGTTAATCACTAATTACAAATGAGGTTGACCTGAATCCAACAATTGGATGTCCATCCACAGCCGCTTTGAAAGACAGTCTGGCATCCAAAGTTGTCGGCTTTGATAAACCAAATAAAATGGTTTTCAACTAAACAATTTGTTGTTGCTGACACTTATACAGCACGGAGAATAAAGGTAGTCTTTGTGTTCCCCTCGTTAACTCACTTTTTCTCTGTAAGGGCCTAGAACAATGCAACAGTGAAGTTGTGTGATATATGGTTGCCTAAATGTCAGGGCAGTTAAATCAGTCGCCTACTTGCTGTCCAGTTGGCTCAGTGGAAAGATCCTGTTTTTCTCCTGCTCCCTCCTCGTGTCTTTGTTTTTCACGGTTAATATCTTGGAGTCAAACAGTGGACACGGACAACCCAGGACTGTTATCGTGTTTCATCAGACTTGTCCTGAGCACAGATGACATCTTTCCACACTCTTTTTGGTGTGGGAAATAAGGTCAAATCAGTGTTTTTCATTGCAACAGTTGGTAAAAATGATGATTATTATGAGTAGTAGTTGGTATTGTCTTCAATTCTATCTTGGAAAATGACTATTACATTGATATCATGGTGTCTAATCAGCCAACACAGGTATAAATGTTGAAATTATCAATTGATTCAACAGCTGTTTGATCTTTTGTTTAGTTTGTGAGGCATCATTCTTTTGTGATAAGTTGCTGTCACTCTTTCATTGTGCGCACATTTGTCTCTGGTTGTTTGAGTAATTGCACACATAGCTGAAGCCAGATTTCTATATTTACCTCACGCATACCTGACTTTTAACACTAGCACTCAAGTTGTTGGAGTGGCAACAAGGGTCAGGTTAATTTATTACTGCTTTGGTCTTAAAACAAGACTTGGTTTGGCAGATTAAAGGTTGGAAACAGCCAACTCTCCAGGAATAGGAATATCTTAACAGCTTTGGTGCAAGATATGCTTTACTGTAGTTATTAATGTTGGCTGGCAAAGCTCACACACCGAAGATAGTGAAAGTGGCTCCAGCTCAATGGGATTATTTCTTAAAATGACATTAGAAAAATTGCAAACGGACAAGACAGCTTGCACTGTGGCCTCATTTCAGACCATTAAAATCATAACAAATGTTAGTTTTTAATTTACATTTGGCCACAACTCAACGCTTTAAAATTGCTCTCATAGTTCTTCAAATCATTTCCTTTCTGTTTGGTACAGATTTAATCTCAGACTCACATAACTCTGATTTAAACAACAGACAATCAGATTTTTTTTTTTAGCACAAAGCAAGTTGGGTCTTTGATTATGAACCGGTGCTCTGAGCTGCTGTCCAAGAATCACATAGCAACAAACCCAAGCTGGACAGAAGTCCACCCTGTGCTGCTGTGACAACAGTCGGTAGATTTTGTTGTGTGTTGATGGTGGAATTTAGCCGAGTTGGAGTACAAAGAAAGGATTGTTCAGTCACTGCTGGTGTGGCAAAACTCACATTTATTTACACCTTTCTGTAGCTCCAGACAGCAGCCTGCAGATCTCCACTATCTGATTAATGGAAGCTGATGTTATACTCAGTGTTGTGAAAATACTAAGTGTAAGTTTGTTTGTTTGTTTTTAGCTCATATGAAGTAAGGATCTATAAATGATGAATAATATACGTAGCTTTGTTTAATCAGCTGTAGTTAAGTCATGATACTTTTCACCGTACACTCAAATCAATAGACTGAGCTTTGGAAATAGGAGGAGATCACTATTAAAACTAATGACCATGGTTTGTGGCAGGAGATTGAGATGGAGTATTACTGGGTGGCTGTCATACTTCTGGCAAATCTTCAAGGAAGTGACCCAATTTGAAAATCATCTTCCAAAATCATCCCATTTCAATCCCTGAAGATAATATGCTGCAGCAGGCGAAGCAGGACTGTGTGTTGAGGTTAACACATCGAACGGATGAATGTAAAAAAAAAAGGCTATAAATCAACATTTGTAGTGATGAGATGTGTTTAACATACAAAATCTAATGCAACACATCTAAAATAATCTTAATACTTTTCAAGTTATAGTCAGTGTGGGTAATAAATATAATATTAACAGTCTGTAAACAAAAGACAAAGGAGAATATGAATATTATTTACTGTAAATGACATAATTAATGTTCAATCAATCCCATATTATCATAAGAGGCTGTGTTAAGTAATTCTCAGGTAAAAGCAGGAAACCAGGGTTGAGTGAGGTTTACTCTGTCACATCACAGCCACTCACTGAACATAGGGAATGTGCAATTCTATAGCTCCCTGAGGGAAAAAATGACCCCACTGAGGTACAATGGTGTCCTGTTGAGGACACAGTCCACATTGTTGAATGGGCTCACAATACCATGGGACAGTCCAGGAAGAAATGTTGGACATCCACAATAAAACCCACATGGGCTTCACACAGAAATGGCACACTGAGTTTCTGTCAACCTCATTCACTCATGACACACGATAACCTCACTGCTCTTTTATTGTTATCTCCGATTTTTTTTAAGGAATGTTCATCCTCCCATTCTCCTGCTGCTTGTTATGGTTCAGGTTGTGCTTGCGTTTTGTAACTAGCTGACTGTTTTTGATCAGGACAGTGTGAGTTAATTAGCCATGAGATGTTTTGGGAGTTTTGAAGCGGGGGCATTTTAATAGATAAAAAAGAAGTTTAGTATCCCTACAGGCCCTTATCTTAAGACTGACTTAATGAAGCTTCCCTTTTTCTGCAAACACAGCAAACCCACACCTCTGTGCACAGTTCAAAACACCATTGCCAAAAAAGAAAGAAAGGGCTAAAACTTAACCCTGTCGTCCGCAAAAGACCTTTGCTCTCCCAAATGATTGATTGTTTTACATGAAATATTTTAATGTGAGAAGTTTTATGCATGTTTGAAAACGTCCCCCTGCTGTGATGCAGGGCATGGGCTTTTCTTTCTGCAGAGCTACTCTGTGTGAAATAACTCAGTGGATTAAAGATATATGAGTTTTGCTTGACTGACAACACTTCCCAAGTGTTTTCCCAACCTGTCCTCCTTTGGACTCAGACAAGAAGACAGCTCAGATTACAAAGAAACACGGGGTTTAGTGGAAACTCATCACTCAGAAGGGTTTCAGTGTTGAGATTCAGACTGAAAATGTGACCTTAAACGTCATCCTTATCAACTTAATTCACTGACAAAAATTCCAGTGAATGTTAATGTTTAGAAAGAGACTGACCGCTGTTCGATTTGTATATAAATGGATGTTGCTTGGCAATCTTTGTCGAGGGCCATAGGAAGTAACGAACAAGCCTGAAAACATCAATTAAAACCAATGAGGTGGAGCTTCACTTCACTCCTCACTGAGTCTATTTAAGTAGACAAGCCCTCTGTGGATACCATCAAAGATACTGATATCTATAAATCTGTTGTGCTTTCTGAGACAGTGATTGTGTATATACGGTGCTTTGATGGTACAGACAAGAAGGTGTGGATGAAACCGGTACGTCATTAGGTCCATCCAGTTGGAGCTCCCTGTCACAGATGTTTTACTTAATAGGATCCCAGAGCACCAACAGCTTTCCTCCTGTACTGTATGTCTGCTCCAGTGAGCAAATATTAATTACATATTTATACAGTGCAGGTGTTGCAGGGCTGCCCTCACCCTCAGTAGTTTCACTCTTTCATACACTTTCCCAGTATATGTGTAATGTGTTGTTCCTCCTGCTTATGGCAGAGTGTGTTGCAGTTGCCCTTCAGTTTTCTTGTTTGCCAGAAGCAGCTGTGCTTGTTGAACTGCCCCACAGAGTACTGCACCATATTTGTGGACTCAGGAAGCTTCACTGTGGATTTACTAGTTTATGTACCTCTGAATTGCACAGTAACTTTAAGTTGTACTCTACTGCACCATAAAGCAGAGGCATTGACATCAGGCCATCAAAGGCACCACAGCAGGGTCTACTAAGATAAATTATTATTACCTTGTATCGGGAACTTGTATTTAGTGAATCTGCTATTTGCCTGTAAATTATGCCTGCACTCTGCTTCCGTCATTGATATGGTGATTTATTATTTTCTGACAGGTTTCTGTTTACCACAGAGATGCCTGAAAAGTGCATGATGAGCATAAGCATGTTAGCAGTCAAATTGGCTGCCAAGCCTCATTAAGATTACATTTTTCTGTGTATTGCTTTTTTCTTTTTTATATGTGTAGTCATCTTGTCAAAATTAGCGTCAACGTCCACTTGAATTTAAAGATTAATTGATTGGATTTTGGTGGTCAATGGTCAAAAGTCCCTTTTAATTTGGCATAACCTGGACTTGAAGATTAGCTGATCAGAATTTAGCAGGGAAAGGTCAAAGGTCAAGGTCAATGCAAACTCGTATCTTGTGAATATGAATATAAAACATTCACAAACATTCACTCACGTCAAGAATGAACTGGTTAAAATTAATCCAAGGTCACGGCCACTGTGTCCTCATAAAACACACGCTTTTGGTTGTAACTCTCAATTTCATGCGCTGATAATGACACAATTAAATACAAATGTCTAGTTAGATAAAATGAAGTGATGACATTTTATATATTTGATGTATTGGTCAAAGGTCAACTTCAATGTCACATCATCATAATGTTCTGCAAAAACACCTCTGGCCATTATTTAACCCTGGAAGTGATGACGGTGAGATTATGATCTTATTTACTGCAGCTGTTCAGGTTGGTGGAGTTTTACAACCATGAGTTCCCCCAGTACTGTAGTTTCCCATGATTTTATATCAGTATAGTGCCTGGACATGGTATTAGCTCAAATATGTATCAGTTCTGCAGACTGCAGCAAGCGTGTGGGTAAACACAGCTCACTCACTCTCTGTCTTTTTTTTAGATTCCCCCCAAGCTGTTTGTTGAGACAATGACCTTCAGCTGAAAATAGATACTCTGAAATTGTTATGTCATTCTTGACGGACATAATCTGGGTGGATCGGATTACTTTTGCCGTATCTTTGCAAAAAGACAAGAAGTTTGATTTGGGGCTTTTATTACTATGACAAGAATAAGAAACACTACACTCCTTTACCATGCTGCGGGAAGTGCTTTGTTAAGTTAGACAGACTTCCTCCTTTTATGTTTAGAAGTGCCTGCTGGTTGTAGATTGTACTCAAAGGGATTATTCTTATCTACATTATTCTGTGGTGTAGACTAGACATCGTTATCATGCATTTCATTTGTACTTGCTGATGAAACTAGCAAATTGTCAGCTGAAAACATGCGAACACTCTTAGCATCAATACAGTTGTGTTCTTTTGACAAAATACCAGTGCCTCAGCTTGTGCTGCTTCATTTTAATTGAAGTCCCAGCTCATTGTGCATCTCTTTCCACCACTGCACCACGTATGCTGTGCAGGGAATAAAAAATACAGACTGAAAAGACAAACTGCTTTTCAAGGTCAAGAGAATAGCAAGTGCTCTTTTTCTAGTCTTTGCACCATCGTAAAAAAATAACACCCAAAATATTTTCTTGATTTTCCTTTTTTTTTTCACTGAAGAAAGTTGGATGGAGTGGAGTAAGGAGAGCACCTCGATTTCTTCTCCTCCTCTCTCACACACAAACTACCTGGAACATTATGAACACTTAATTTCCATATAACAGGAATGCATGATGACACAACTTTGCCTTGAAGCTTGAATCATTAATCCTGCGAAGATCCTAACATGCTAACATCACTGTAAACGGCAAACGCAGTGATGCAGAAATTGATAATAGGATTTATGGCTAAGCAATTGCAAATGGGCTGCTGGACTGGTGAGGAAGTGAATCCTCTCTGTCCTGTATAGGTGATTTATTTTGACCATTTGTCGTCATTATATCGCGTTTAAGTTGTGTCCAGCTGCGATCTATCTTCTTTTGCTTTTGAGGCAACCTAATTCTTTCAAGGCTAGAGCGTTTTATATGCTGTGTTGTCAATATCATGTCCACAGTGACTTATCATTACCAGGCTTGTGTCAGTTAGACAACACATACTGTATTGTACTGTCGGGGCCTACAAATAGAGTTAGCATTTAAACTTGACTGAATAAAGACAACGAAGACAAAGAGGAGATTGAGAGTGTGGTACAGTGGACACGTTTGTGCTGCGGGAACAGAGAGGAAGCTTTCCATCAAGCCTTGTTTGGACTTATAATATTATCCCAGGAACCTGCAATGAATGAATACATTATCAGCTTGCGGGCCTGAGGTGTGCTCTGTGTGATATGCATTATCTAGAATGACTCACTCACTGTCCAGACAACTTCAGCAGGTTGCCCAGTCAGAGCTGGAGCAGGAGTCAGAGCAGAAACAGAGCAGGGGGAGATGCCCAAGCTGAAGCTGGGATGGGGACCTGCTATTGCAGCTGCCTGCCCCTTGAACAGGGGACTGACTCGGCCGAGAATGAAACAGAGCCGGCTGCTGAGCTGCAGCCCTCCAGTTTGGAGATGGAGGAGAGGCATAATGAGACAAGGTAACACTGGTTTAATGATATTACACAGTGAAATGTGTTGTAAGGTTAAGGTCACTTAATGGTAATATGATCAGGGTAGCTGTAATCTGATATGGTAATGTAAAAGGAAGCAGCACGAAACAAACGAGTGACAAAAATCTTGATGTCTCGTACAGAAAATGTTTATGTTGCTTCCTTTGTCATTTATCACTCTTTTCATGTTGTGAAAGGTGGAAGCTTTGCACCTGAGCGAGTTCCACTGGCTCTCTCTGGAGGAAAGAGAGTTTGTATACCCTCCCTCTGTCTGAATTCAGATGACAGTTCTTTCTGCCGCATTCTGTCAGAGCCTCAGTGTGACTGGAGCCACTGCAGAGAGAAGCAGGTCCCACACTGTTCTCATCTCACCAGACGGGTGAGAGAAGAAATTATTAGTTAGCAGCTGCAAGCAGGAAGATTGATGGTATAGAAAAGGAGAAAGTCTTTGCAGAGAGAGAATATCAGAGTCCTAACCCCTTTTTCACGTAGCGCTCGTTGTTATTTCATCCAACACATTCCAGTACTTTGGAGGGAAAGTGATGAGCAATATGAAGGTGATTTAAACGTGAGAAACTCACATCGCCAGCGGAAAATCAAATAAAGGAGAGTGTTGTGTTGTGTTTCTGCAAGCAAAGAATATTTGCATTTAGATGTATAACATAAAAGTTTTTGTGAAGGTATGTCAATCTGGTAAAAGTTAAGGTATGAAACTGCTAGAACTCGCACTTATAAACTTTTAACGTGCATCTGTCTCTCTGTTCTACCCATCCTCGCGAATTCAATATCTCAGGAATCATTGAGGGAAATTTCTTTAAATTTAGTGTAATTCTTCACTTGGATTCACGGATGAACTGATTATGTTTTCATAGTCAAAAGTCAAAGGTCACTTTAACCTAAAGTCCGTCCTGTTCTTGTGAATGTGATATATCAAGAGCACATGGAGAACATTTTCTCTGGCGCAATTGTTCGCTTGGACTCAAGGATTAAATATTTGAAATTTTGTGGTCAAAGGTCAAGGTCGCTGTGACTCTGGCATAAGTCAAGATTTCATAAAATACACTTTTATTTTTGGCCGGACTGCAACAGCAGTGCCAGACCTATAATCGCAAATGTCACTGAAGACTGTCGGTCTCTCTGATGTTATAGTTCTTCTATCACCTGTCAGCAGAGTATTGTGCTGCAGTCTACTGGGCCTCTCTGGTTTCCTGGCTGCTCAGGAACTATAGGGAAGCAGAGGAGTGCTTCCAATCCAATGGAGGAAAGACTCGGTGTAAACTACTTCATTATATGTATCATTACCGTTAAAGGAGGCCAAAGAATAACTAAAGCAAGAGAGAAGAAGGGAGAGAGGAGACTCATCTAAGTCTTTCAAAGTCTTCACTGTAGAATAGAATAAGTCACATATGTACGTGTTCATTAAATCTAATTTAATTTAATGTAATTAATTTGATGCAATTTAATCTTTTAATTTCATCTTATTTTCAATTTACTCAAATTAAAATTAAATGTTCTCTAATGAGCACATTTTATTTGATTAATGTAATTTAATTAATGCAACCTACTGTGATTTAATTAAGTAAATTAAATATTATTAAAGGATTAAATGACTATGTTTAATGTGAAAGCTAAGCTGTCACTCAGTGATTAACCCACAGAGAAAAACACAAATCTCTGTGGTCCTCTCAGCTCTATTTGTGTGTGTGTTAACATGTTTCAGGTCAAAGTGTATTCGTGAGGCTAACCAGAAACATGTGTGCTGCTGATGTTTTTCCACATCTGTCAGCTAATAACTTCTAATGTGTCACTGATGTTCCACTGATCCAAATGGACAAAAATAATCTCTGCTATGATGTTATCCAATGTATTGGTCACTACAGTCGCTAGGCACTAACAGTGAATACACTTACATGCACACAAGAAATGGCTATTGTGAGAAATCAGATTAAAGCAGGAAATCAAAGACAACAAGTGACCTCCAACCTTTATTTTTCCTCTGTGCGGTCTAGTGAGAACAGGAAATGGTGCCATGTCCTCATTGACAAAAATGTTCTTGCCACTAAAACACAATTTGAAAGTGTAAATCTGTACGGCTCTGAAGCTCTGCACAGATTTGTCTTCTTAATCTTACATGTATTGACTGATGGCAAGGTTTATAGTAATAACCATGCTTTATGTCTATATATTCCTTAAGGTATATTGTCTGACATCTCAATAACTTCAATAAGCTCATGTTCAGTAGCAGATTGAGTGCATGAGCTCTGAAAAATGTTTCTCATTGTGGATTATGTGGCTGAATATCATTGTTTTCATTAATGGAATATTGAGTGTGAAAAAGATAAATGAAACAGTAGAGTCTTGGTATTAGTTGGCCGCCGCTGCTGCCTGGACCATATGTGGTGGTTAGGGCAATTTCACTCACTGCAGCATTTATTGAACACATCGACTGCACGACTGTGTGAGTTCTTGCAAACCAGTCCAATTTAATTTGCTTTAGTGCAGAGATGCAAGGCTAATTTCTTATTCATGATCTGATTGATTCGACTTTTTCTTTTTTGATAATTTAGAAATCGCTGTGATCAGTCTTCACCTTAACCCGAAGTTACTTAGTGAGAATAAGCTTGGACTGTGCAGCAAAGATGTAACGATTAGTCTCATGGTGGTGGTGATGTAGACTCTTATCTATCACTGACTCATTGTGACTTAGTGGGATGTGTGGATGTACAGTATATTTGCTGTTAAGCCCGTATGTAGCCACTAGATACTGCTGTTGAGTCTTTGTCTTTTCGACAATTTGATACACTTTCACATTTGTGTGTTTTAATTTTCTTTAATCAATATATGTAATAATGCATTGAGACACTTTTGTGCATCTCGTTTTGCAGGCTTGTACCTATTACCAAACATATGGAAAAGAACATACTCATAGTTGAAGTTAAACATCATCAATGAGACTACAGTATGCCAGAGTGATCGACTTTCTGTATTGGACGCTTACTTCATAATATGTCCTGTCCCTCTGAGTTGATCAAATTGACAGCTGTGGTGCATTTGCAAAGCCGCTTTTTCTGGTTTGATGGGTTTCTAGTTGACTATGGGATTGATTTGGCGTTATTATAGTGTCATTTGCTATTTCACTTTCACACATCCAGGGTGACAACAGTGGACGTAGGCAGGAGAGTGAGGTATGAATGTTGACCTGGCCGTCCATCGTACGTATCGACCTGAACCACCCTCATCCAGCCCACTTGCTCTTATCTATTTGTCTGTCTGTGGATTATTGAACCGGCACTGCAGCAGCCTGAGCTTGCCACTCAGCTATAGTCTGTCCTCCGTCCTCCATCCGTCTCTCCCTATAGCTGACTGGGATGTGATCTGATAAAGAAGAGACTTGAGGGGGTGTGTGTGTGTGTGTGTGGGGGGGGGGGCCGGATGGCTCTGGTTGCCGTCAGAGACCATTGTCAGCGCTTTTACAGGGACTCAGTAACACAGTGAAGTGACCACTGTTCATCCGTGGTCATGAGAAAGACGAATAGCATCACTTTCTTTGCAAGTCGGGCCCCTTATTCTTTCCTTTGTCTTTATTCTCCACGCAGGGGGAGAAGAATGGAGTGTTATCATTTTATTCTTCCCCGGAGAAGCTAAGTAGAGTTATGTACTGTGAGTGCCTGCAGTATCACTGAGTGATCCAGAGTAGAGAGAGAGGGCTGAAACAGCAGTTATACTTCTATTTGACACTGCTCTTTGTGCCCTTTCTGTTTCCAGCACACCCACCTAGCCCAGTGCACACAGTTCAAACAGGCTCAGTTAATGTACATTAAGAGAACAGAACGGGACGCTCTTTATTGGTCGTCCCCCAGCATGAGGACAGATTTGGACATTTGAGACTGTTTCTCACATCTGGTCACTCACTGGTAAGTAGCTACTTGTATGATTGAGGGGACTCTATGGGGATATGCTGATCGGAGAAAGAAGAGGGGGGCAAATCTATTATAGATTCATATTGAGACAGACCAATGCCACATATCATTGTCTTGCAGGACATCTAGACCTGTTTTACAAGTGGAGGCTAGTCTGATCAGTTTCTCCTTTGCAAAAATATGAAAGACTCTGTTTGGATTCAAATAGTTTATTACTTTGTGGTTTGTTTTCATACTTTACCTAAGTACTTCTGTAAATAAGGATTTGTGTTCTCGGCTTTGCAGCATGTAAACTGAGACCGAGTGGTTGTCATTGAGTTTATTGACACTCATGCTATTGTTTTAGCTTGGAGTACTAGTTGTTCGTTGTGTTGGAGAATCAAAGTAAAATATTTCCCTCTGAATTGTGATGAATTTCAAATAACCAAGATTGAAGCAGAGGTACAATCTTAAACTTGTGAAGTATTTGAGTAAATGTACATTCAGTCCTTATAAATATTTGATTCTTATGAACCCTTATTTGCACAAAGCAGAAAATGAATTATTATATGCAGCTCTTCACCAGTGAAGGGTTGTTCCATATTTGAATGGCGTGCATGTTGTAGATTTTCCATGCACTGAAATTAATTACTGTAATAGAGGGCTAATGGACAATTCAGATCGTCGTTGTTGGTGGTTAGGGCCAGAGATTTGTCAGCCAGGCGTCATCTCCACGGCACTGAAGAGGTCTTTACTTGCGGTGTGAGCGCCCTCAACTCCTGGGGTATGCTAATGAGATGTGAAGGAGAGTGGAGATGGATGACAAAGAGCAGCAGAGGATGAAACTCAGGGGATGAGGGAGGGCAACAGCAGCTGGATGCATAACCTGCATGTTTGTGTGTGTGTGTGTGTGTACACGTGTGTGCAGACAACGCTGTCAGTTTAATGTGTGAGCTGACTTCCTGAATCCTTCGCTGCCACAGAAAACATTTTTCACCCGGACCCCCACTCCCTTTATTGGCTGATAGGAGACATTTGTGGCATGGCAGAGTCATCAGTCTCCGCAGCTGTTGGGTCGCAGCCCAGTCTGCACTTCCATTTCTCATGTCATCTGATGGCTCCCCAGCTCCCTTTCATCTGATCTCATTGTATGTTGCAGCCTAAAATTACTAAATGCCTTAGTTGTGGTGATATTGTTGGTCACTCATGTCCCACAATGCAATGTGCAGTGGAAACGTGGGGAGGGATCACCTGTGCTTGAAGGGATAGCTCAACATTTTTGGCAAATTGGTCCATTGCCATAATCCCTATAGTTTTAGGAGTAGGTTCGTTACCTTTATTTGTCGGTGCAAGCTGTTTTTAGAACGGCGGAGCAGAGCCGTGAGCTGCTCAGAGCTACGCTACGGAGGCTAATGGGATTTCTTGGTTTCCCTCATCAAACTCATCAAATACACAATCCAACAACTCCAAAACGCTCTGGTGGACAAGTTGTGACCTGTACATTCACCACGCTATGAGATAATAACAGAACGTTATGAGAGAGTTGTTTTAGAGGTAAATTCATGCAAAACTGCTGATGTGCGTTCCCGTCGGGGACAGTTTTTCGGCAAGCAGTGTCTGCATTTACCTCGAAAACAACTCTGTCTCGTAACGTCCCGTTATTATCTCATAGCGTGGTGAATGTGCAGGTCACAACTTGTCCACCAGAGCGTTTTGGAGTTGTTGGATTGTGTATTTGATGAGTTTGATGAGGGAAAACAAGAAATCCCATTAGCCTCCGTAGCGTAGCTCTGAGCAGCTCACAGTTCTGCTCCGCATCGTTCTAAAAATAGCTTGCATCGACAAATAAAGGTAACAAACCTACTGCTAAAACTATAGGGATTATGGCAATGGGCCAATTTGCGAAAATGTTGAACTATCCCTTTAACATAATAATGGTACCAAATGAAAATAACTTGCATACTAACTGCCAAAATAGTCTTACATACAGAAACTCAGCATATACTGTAATATATACAGTACTTAATACAATTATCTTTCATTACATCTGCAGTGCTCTCTCCCTTTTTCTCCATCACTCCCTTGTCATTCATTTTTACAATTAGTCACTCCTGTAATTCTCCTTCCTTCTGTCCCTTCCCTCCTTCCATCCTTCCTCCCCTTGTTGGCTGTGGACTGCCTGACTGCATGACTGCAGAGGGAATGAAGGAGAGAGGGCGTCCAGTTCAGGGTAGTGCGCTGACGACAGAGCAGTGCTGAGGAATGCATACATTACAGGAGAGCACAGGAGAGTTGAGGAGAGGAAGAGAGGACCACAACAGAGGAGAGGGAGTGTGAGAGAAGAGAATATGATTATATGGAATATGGTTAATGCTTTGTAACTGTGGTCTCACTTCCTGCTTTGGGGGCCTCTTACATGCTGTATTGGTTTGGTTGGCTGGTTTTAATAATACCCACTACAAGGCTAATGCTCATGCAGAGGGGACAGTTCAGTGACTGCATGCATTTTTTAGCTCCACCTCAGCAGCCCGGCACAAGAGAGGCGGGAAAGAGGATGTTTTGAATGAATCGACGCTACGATGCTGAGCGGAGGACGTCAGCAGCAGCAGCAGCAGCAGCAGCAGCAGCAGCAGCACTCCCAGCTGAGAGGAGTACGCACGCATACACACACTCATCCACACACACACACTCACACACAAACACACATGCAGGCACCACTGAGAAGAGCAGAGCAGAGCACAGCAAATCACAGACCTGCGGCTAACATGTTGGGCCAACCACGACAGTCAGCCTTACACGTCCCTTACAAGAGGCAGCCAGTGTATCGGGCGGCTCACAGGTGTGTATCCGAGCCCCTCTCCCAACACGTATGTGCGATTGTAATGCTACGTAGCTACTCAGGAGGTGTGTCTGCTAGAGCTCTCCAGCAGCTGCAGGAGACAGAGTGCTTCGGCTTGCATGCTGTTAAGTATATGTTGCCGGCAGGAGAATTTACATGCATGCTGAACAGCGGCTCTTATCTGTTTTTTAGTGGCAGAGAAGACGGATGGCTGTTTTTGCTTTTCACAAAACCTTGGGCTTGTCTTCGGGGAGTGTGAATGTCAATACACAGTATACTAATGGAGCAGCCTTTAGAGGAACGAGGGAGCAGGAGAGCGAGATGCTCACCGCAGTGCCTCATGTTCACAGGTCACTGACCGCTTTGTTGATGTCAGCAGAGCCATGATCTCTCAGGCTATGATATACATGGTTAATGTGCGATGTCTCCATAGGTTAGACTGTAAAGGAGCTTTGATGCAGTGCCCCCCCCCCACACACCTACCTCTCGGTGAGATGCATTTCCCTAAGGAATGTAAGTGTTTACATGGGTTTGCTTCTCAACCTCAAACAGGGCCCATCCCACACACACAGACCCAGATAGATATCCACTTATCATACGATGTCTCATGGGATACTAATGCACTTTTTCATCCACTGGTAGATTATTTTCGTTTTGCAGGAAATGTATATTGTTTATATGAGCAAGCATCGCTACCATGCATCTCTAAAAATGTTATGTCAGCATCTAATATGAGCATTAAAGTGTGCAGAACACAACCTGCTGTACATTGTATTTACCAGCACAACTGTCGACAAAGTTTCAGCTCTATCAACTGGTAATCTCCAGTTTTTTTTATAGCCGTTCCTCGGTTAACTCTGTCAGTTTAAATTGGGTTGTTGTGACATGGAAACCGTACCACAGATCAAACCGTTCACAGATCCATGCAAATGATATCAAGCTCATTATCATGCGGTTCGGGTCTTGATGTCAGCCGCTACGATAAGGTTACTTAGCCTATTTATCATTCCTACATGTGCTCCCTCAGCAGTCAGCCCCCCTGCTGTGCTCTGAGGGCTGTAAACACCAGACCGCAAAGTTTCACCTATGAACATCAGATAACAGCGGATGACATCGCAGGCCGACTGATTGAATCAATATCACAGTATTTTCATTGCAGGATAAACAGCTACATGCAGAACATAGCTGATCTTAAACCAACATCAATGAGCCGCCTCATGTGTGGTGGTCTGTTTTAAATGGATTATGTAATGTGGTTTTAGCTTGTACTCGGGGTGTTGGATAACATCTGATTTGATTTACTTCACCTAGTCAGTTCCAGTAATGTTGAGTAGAGTCCAGTCACACACAATCCAGCTCATCCTTCTTCCTTTCATGCCTCAGCCTTTGGGTGAAAATGTGGCCAAAAGCCACAGTGTGTGCAGATGTAGAGGTCATATCTCTGTTGTTTGTGGCTTTGAAAGGCTGGAGCACCTCAGCCTGAGAAATAATACGATGAAATTTGGTGCAGGAGACAGAATACCCATGAATAGAGGAGTGGATAGAGAGAGAGAAGAGTTAGGAGGTGACCTCTCCTTAACTACAGAAATTCTGCACATTTCCAGGGAGACTTAATACTTCTAAGAATAGCCATAATAATGATACCTAACAGAGGGTTGAGGTATTTGAAAAGGGGAGTACATTCTCTGTGTATTAAGACCGTGACCTTTTAAATTCCCTAGGTTTTGATTTAGATCAGCCTCTATGAGTGGGATAGAAATTCCAGGGAGGGGACTGTTCTGGTAAAAATCTCCATCTTGTTGGCGAGTTTATAGTTTTAGAGCTATGCACCAGATGTGGCCTACCTTCCTCCACTGGTGCCGGACTTAATAAGCCTGCTAAGTCTCTACAAGCTCTCCCCACACGCAGGATACAGAGGGCTAAAAATAGCCTCTAAATTCAGTTACCCTCCGTCAGCCAAGTGGAACCTCACCTAATTTATTTAATCCATCTGTTTAATTTCCTCCATATAATGATAATGTGATAGCCTGTGTACTTTAGTAACCAAGAGAGAGGCAGATGGGAGTGGGCTTCAACTAAACAATTAGATTAGTTTTTCAAATTTTTGCAACTCCATGTTTTATGTTAAAATAACCGATTTTTGATATCTAATCATGCAATCAGGTGATGAGGCATCACATGTTTATTTCACTACTGGACTGAAAAATGGCGCTTTTGTATTCTAAGTAGGGAATACCAGAGGATGAATAGACAGTTAAGAGGGAGGGGGCTATAAAAGAGGCAACTGATCGCTTTGTGTACAGCAGATTTACGCAGAACAGACGTGAAGCCATCTACACTGTTGTTAAACCGCATAATATAACAAGACAAGGACACTGAAAACGAGATGAGGTCACAACCTGCTATATGGCTGCATTATGTTGTTGGTTATTTGCATTCTGCCTGTAATGTCAGCCAGTTTCAGCCTTTTTAGCTTTTTGCTTCTCCTATACAATGTGGACATACACACTAGTCTATAAATGCATGACATGTTTGTCTGTTTCTATTGTCCAATGAGAATGGAACGAGTATGAATTGACATTCATGTCAGTCACATCAGCTGCCATGTGGTCAGCATGGAGAGGTGGGTCTGCAGAGGGGAGGCCTGACCTTGCACTCACAGAGCAGGGCTGACGACTGTCTTTTACAGGAAGAAGATACAGTTTGTTAAAAACGTTGTAGCTTTATTGAAAGGCGCTCAGTTGGCAACACTGTTTTGCTCATGCCAAACAGTATTTTTTACAGAGCACCAACCAATGAGGAAACCTGACTTGGCTGGCCAATCAGGGCTGCAAGATTATCCCTCAGTCACGTGGAAACAATTTGATTTCATTACTTACTATTACTATTACTATCACTCATGCAGTCAGTCGGTTATGGATATTCGTATTAACACAGCTGGCCCTGCTGACTGCTGTTGTAATCCAGATAAAAATCAATTTGTATCCTCGTGGATGTGTCTCTCTGTGGACACCAAGGCCTCTGTGTGTGCTGTTTATTTCCACTGACAGATACAGTTGTAGAGTAGCTGTACTGTCTTAACCCTGTGCATCACCATGGTGTAACCAGTACCCAGTGGGAGTGTGTTTGGTGGCTGCTTTTTTTTGCTGTGTATACTGTGTGTCTGCTCTGATTCTGTAATGAGAACTGCAGGAGAGAGGTCCCGCCAAGCCTGGAGCCAGTCTGAACACAGCCGAGAACAGAGAACACACACACACACACACACACACAGTCTACATGTTCTGCAAAGAATGGATTATGAGTGTAGGAAAAGATGTTTGCCAGTGTAAATGATCAGTCAGAAATGTCTTTGTTTTCTCCTGCTGTTAACACTGAAGCAAACACTGAGCTGCTGCAGTCACGTTTACTGCGCTGCACAAGCTCAGACACCCTCAGGACAGAGATTCTCTGCAGCAGAATTTACCAGACTAATCAAATTTGTCTCATTCAGTGGCTTCTGTATTTTTTTTGCTTAAATTTGATGAGTTTATCATTCACCACTGTACCGAATCCAAAACGATGTAATGTAATCAACGGTCCGACCAGGAGACTTGTCTCCTAGCATTCCTTGCAGTGCATTTTTCAGAAGTTAGATAATTTGATACAGTCTTGTCATCTTGCTGACAAAAGCTACCCAATGTTGAGACAAAGCTTTGTGGGGTTTTTGTGTGTGTGTGTGTGTTTGCTGGACAAGGATTTGGGTTAGGAATAGTGTATTTAGTGGTGGGATGACATAATAATGCCTTTGACGTGATTGTGTAAGGGATTTAGTCTGAATCCGATTGTTAGAGGATCCAGTCACTGTTGATCTGCTCCTGCGCTTTTGGACAAAAGTACTGGCAAGTGACATGGCTTTCATGAAATGGATTTGGAAAACATGGATTACCCTGGTTCAGATAATGTAATCCGTATGGATACAAGGAAATCCAACTACACCTGTTTTTGTTCCTCCGCATTACGAAGAGCATACGGTAAAGCGGATGACGGCATGAAGACTCACTGTGTCTTGCCCTGGTTTCATGCTGGGGGATTGATGACTCCTATTTATTAGTAAAGTAATTCAATAGATAATAAAGTTCCTTGACATTTAAAGAAGAGATGAATGAAAACAGCTGTGTTTGTCTTACTGCTCATAATTCCCCCCTGAAATCCAGCTCTTGCATATCTGTTTTCACAAGAGCCGAATAGCTTCTCACCCAACTAATCACCCAGCTAGTTAGCTCGGTAGCTAACCACCTTCCTGTCCACCATTCATAATTTCATTAGGTGGACACCAGACCCATTAAAGCATCATTCAGTAAAGCTTAGTACCAGAACAGAAATATTTAAGTCAAGTATTTTTAGACGTTTTTAATTTGGATTTTTGTGTCAGAATGAGCAAAAGGTGAACTGTGAGATTATTGCTGTTTAATCTGATCTGATCATATAATTTCTTGCTCAAACATGCTGTATTTAAGATTATCTCAAAGATTCCCTGCCTATTTTTCCCATGATTGACTGATACAATTAGATTTTGTCCTCATGTTTGATTTATTTTTGATGTCGCAGGATTATGGGGATCAGAGATCAAACAGATAATCTGACTGCAAACATATGCAATTTCTGCACAGGGGTAATGTGTGTGTGTGTGTATGTGGTGTGACAGATTGTGTTACTTTAGTAGAATCAGTCGTGCTGCAGATCAGTTCATTTGGTGCTGTAAAACCTCAGGGAGCCGGCACCTCTGTGGAGCTTGAAGACAGACAAATGTTCAGTTAGTCGAGTCTAAATGTTGCTGCATGGGACTTGCGTTGCTAAGCTGCAGGTAGGCCATCTTTGTTTTGATACAGTTGTACCTGTTTGTCATGCCGAGTCCAGTGAGCAGTGCTGCTGACTCACAGATACAAGCCATATTCTGCTGCACAATGCTCAGACCTTTGGTGAAGTCAATGTCCTTGTCTTGGGCTGCTGTTCTGCCCTCACAGCGAGCGACTACAGGAACATTATGGTCTTCGTCGATCAGAAAAAGAAAAAAAAAAAAACAGCTGACTGTAAGTTTACCTCCACATTCTTACTTCTGAGTGATTGGTTTTATTCTGGGGCTGTCATCTCTGACTGCAATCTGTGCTGCAGAACCACTCCAGTGCTTGACATTTGTTGGCTTTTAGGACGCTATATAGCTATAAGAGGCTGTGCAGTTATGCATCAACTCCATTACAACAGCAGCATCGGTTTTTTTTTATCATAGAGAGGATGCTGTGGCAGGTCTGATGGCGTATACTTTGAATGACTATCAATGACAAATGCAGTGAAGTGGAAGTATGATATAGAGCGTGTTTTCCCAGAATTCTCTCCGGCCTCATCTCCTCTCCTCTCCGCTCCATTCTTCTCTCGTAAATTTGACAAGGTCGATGGAGCTAGACTTTTAACTTTTGCTCTTAATTGCTCTCCTCAAGGTTACTTACATACGGTATGTAGAATAAGATATGAAATATGTCTGACGTCGCTCTGGACATTAATTGCACCAAAAGTTAAGATTCATATCAACCAAATTGGGGTGTCCCAGTTTACCTTCATCTAATGACAAACGCGAGAGCCCAACAAAATCTTTCTCTGTTGGTTTGAGCTCCAGTTAACAGGCAGTCATGGTGTGATATAGTGCTGCATTTCTCTTCAGTGCTGTGATGCTCTGTGTTTTGGTTGAAATGAGATGGAAATATGGGTGTGTGTGTGTGTGTGTGCACAGGATGTATCTGACCTGGGAGAAAATAAATCTTTCTGCCTGGACGGACTGGGTTCAGAATGACTCACTGCTGCTATTATGCACCGCCGTGTTTTTGGTTTTTAAATTACCCAGATTGGAGCTTGTGGATAAGGACAATGAGTTTGAGTGGAGGGAGAAGGGGACCTGGCATCTTTTTTTATATTATAGTGTCTCATTCTTTTGTCTTTGTTATTTTTCAGAACCTGAGGCTCTTAAGCACTCTTAATTTTTATTCCGCTGACAGTGCAGTGATTTTTTATTTTTTTTGCTAGTTAAGCCTCCTACACATGGGTGGAGCTTCCTGAGGGGATTCAAGGGTGAGTCGGTCAAATTCAAATAAAATACTACCTAAGTCTCGTTCTTGGGGATGCACTAAAAGTTTCATTCCCAGAATTGCGGAACATACCAGCAACCAAGTGTATCTGGTATGTTTTATTAAAATCTGAACTGACTTGTTTTTAGATAATGGTTTGATTTTTCCCATTGGAGATTATGCGGCGGTATTTCACATGCTTTAAGATGCTGTTGTTCTCTGTTATTAGAACAAAGTCTCTTGGTGGTTTTGCTTCATTTATTTACAGATGGCAGCTTTTAACATCCTCCTGCACTTAACATCCCCGTCTGTCCTACATTGCACAGCTAAGCATTTAGCTCGGTTTGGCTTCGCGCTGTGGGTGGGACTCCATGTTTAGCTGCTGACACTCAAAGCAGAAGCTCTAGTTTGTTTTTTCTTTACCCACAGGCAAAATGTGCAGTCGTGATACTTAATATTTTAATTAGTAGAGTAGAACTAGTAGGACTGAAAAAGGTTCGTTTTGTCGGATAGGTGTGATCGTTAAGGTCTGTAGCCGGCTCAGACAAGTCTCACCTCGTTAGACTGGCAAATAAAGACTGTGCATCAGCTCATCTGAACGGCTGACTGAAGAAGATTGCAGCATCATATTGCATATCCCAATTACATTCAGGAAATATTCGACAATGAAGATGCTGTGGAACGATGCTTACTGCCTTTCTGCCTGCTTTGTCATACCATTATGCCAGTAATAGAAGAGCTGTGTCAGTGTGGGAAAGACAAGACAGGGAAATAATGTTGGGTTGAGATGGAACATAATTACATGGAGTTGATTACTGTAGGTGCCGTTGCAGAATGAGTTGGAGCAAAGCAAGGCAAGTTTATTTGTATAGCCAATTTTTACAGTTTGTCTCTTTATACAACATCATAACAACATCTTTTGCCCTTAGACCCTCACATCATGATGTGATGAGCCTCATGTTGAAGGTGGAATTTCCTGCTTCATTTTCCTCAGATTCCCTTAGCGTGCGTTTTTTCCACTTGAGAGTCAGAGTCGTCCTCCAGCTCCTTCATCATCAGCACCTGACCTGGAATCGTTTGCTTGGACCCAGACCTCAATCTGCTTCCTCTGGACTCACTGCCAAGCCGACTAACTCGCCTAACTCACATACAGCTTTACTTGCCGATGTTGACCCGCCGCAAAGATCAGATGGTGCAGACAGATTAGAGCCGTCTGCTGGACGGTGGAGTGCACACACTCACAGGAACGTAATGTCTTTGATACAGAGTCAGGATAATCCATATGACAGTATATGAGCAGTACAATTTGACCATTTGGTCCTACATGGCAAAAATAAATATGTCAAAATGCGAAAAACTCATTCATACTGTACTTACTAAATGATAATGAAGTAATTATCACAAAATAATGTTACATAGTGAGACAATTGCATGTCTTCTCAAAGGAATTTTAAATCGAAAGCAACTGGACTTGGTTATTTGTCTAGGAACACGTTTCACCTCTCATCCAAGAGGCTTCATCCTTCATCTCATCTTGGATGAGAGGTGAAACGTCTTCCTAGACAAATAACCAAGTCCAGTTGCTTTCGATTTAAAATTCCTTTGAGATACTATGACCTGGACAAATGAGAATATGCACAGGCTAATTGCATGTCTTATTTTTTGTCTCTGTCTTTGTCTCTCTCATTGTGTATCTTCTTAATAAGCTTCCTCATCATCACAGGCTTATTGCCTCTACCACTATCAACCATACAGTACTGACCCTTGTACTGTAGGACCCTGTATTTACCTCTGCTGTATTAGACACAAGCTCCTGTCCACTAAATGTCCCTGTAAGTGCGTAAGTTTCTGCGGTTCCTTTTTTCTCTGTACCATCTCCCACAGCACAGTCATTGCTGTCAAGATTTATTTGCAGTGTCATATTTTCACTAAGTAGGTAGTTAGATGTCACTGCTTTCACTTTGTTGAAAGTGCTCCGACATCGACAGTAAGTTAGCTTTTAAGATGATAACATGCACTTGCTTTTTGTGTGATATATAAAGGTGACAGACAAAGAAGGAAACTGTTTTGATGACGTGAAAAAAAAAAAGTTCCATGACTCATGTTTTGATGGCTGGAGAAGAAGAGGGAGAAGATTACACATTTAAAAAACCTGCTTGTCCACACCTACTTTCCTCTGGCTGTGGCTCCTCGCTGTGTCCTGCACAGCGACTGCTCATGCTTTGATCCTCACAGATCCAGTGTGGACATTAACAGAGGACGTGCAGCTGTTGCTCTTGTCCTGCTGAGCGCTGACGCATTGTTTTCACTTTGCAGCCGCGTACGCTGTGATGACCTCCCCATACTTCATCTTTCATGGTCACATTCCTCCCTTTAGTGTGTGTCACTTATCTACATCTCCCCCCCTCTGACCAGCAGCACTTGAATGCTATTCACAGCACACTCACCGAGCCTCTGGAGAACAGAGGTCACAGGTCATCATGTTACTTCTCAATTAACCTGTGATTTCCCGAGGCAAGTGGCTCGTGTTGTCCAAATGTTTATGTGTGTGTTGTGCACTTAGAGCAGAATGCCTTTGAATCTCTCCTTATTGATGTGCAGTGCAGTGGGGGAAAGAAACATCGACTGTTGTCATTTCATTTGTTGAAGAGGAAGATTTGATTAGTTTTCTATCAGCTTATCACTTTGTCTTATCGATCAAAGCTGATTTGATGAGATAATTTGTCGTCAGTAGATGAACTCACCGATAAGGTCCGTGTACATGTAAAGACTACAGAGTAACAGCTTCCTGTGATTTGCACACGGTGTCTGTCATCTCTCCTGCACAGTCAGGTATGTGCTGCTTTTGCTGATTGTCCGTTTTTTTCTCTTGGTGAGAGATAATTGCTTTGCAAAATCTTCTCTCCTGCAGCTTTTCAGAGCCCCGGGACGAGATTTTGCCTCGACCAGATCAAATGTCAGAACTTTCAAGCCAGCTGTGCTGCTGCGATGTTCAATTACACAAGAGATCTCAGCACTTAAAGCTCCCATGTTTTGCACTTTTACAGTGTTTTTGAAGTTTAAATGTACTTTAAAAGATATATTTATGTTCCCAGTTACCCAGGCCCATCTTAATGTTGTTTACAAATCCTCAGGCGTCTCCCACACGTTCTAGCAAGAACCTCTCTTGTGATTCACCTCCTAAAAAGTGTGACCTCACATCATACATCAGTTTTATCTGACTAACTCTAAATGCATTTATGCAGCAAGAGTATCCCACTTCCCTTTACTGTGAACATTCACATGAGCCTCTTTCGCTGAGTTTGTTGTGTGGATTAAAGAGGATGGTAAAATGATGTACATTAAAAAAAGAAGGATTTATCTGGCTTTCATATTAGGTCACTGTTTTCTAAAATAAGTTTTGGAGTTGTTTTGGTTGAATTAAATGAGTTTAAGCCCAGTGAGAAGCTGCCAAAGATTGAATGAAAGACTCATTTTAAGCCTGGCCTAAAAACAAGTCACTTTAACCTTTGTCATCAAGTGTGCAACAATATTGAAACATCTTAAAGCCTTTTTCCCTGCTTGTATGCCCTTTACCACAGTGTAACCACTCAGACACACACATTTCAGATTATAATGATTCGCGATAGCACAAATGAAGAGACGATATAAAGATGCCTCCTCCTTGCTCTGGACCATTATTCAGTGAGTAAGGTGCAGGATAAATCTATGGTATTAAATATTGACCCAGAGCCGCAGGGTTCCTTCATTGATTCATTCCCCAGAGTAATTCTCGCTCCAGAAAACTCCCCAACTTTTTTTTCCTTTGTTGCAGCATATCCCTGCCCCTATTGATCCCTAGGATAAGTGCTTTTGGAAGTCATTTTATAGTCATGGTTGGAGGCGTTATAAAACCACAATTTCTTTGATGAATTACTCCAAATCACCCTTTATAAATATTTATCAGTCAGCTAAATTTGTTCCAATAGAGCAGAAGAAGTGCTGATGTGCCCACAGTCCTCTATGTGTCCCGCTTCCACACTCAGGCTATTTTCTCTCTGGCTGCAGGACAATTTCAGGTTATTACAAGTTTATAACAGTGCAATCAAGAGCAAACACTGTATACAGGGTATTTATATGAGCTTTTTTTTCTCTTTATGATTTCCAACTGAGCAGGCACGAAATGAAACATCTCATCATTTTTAGAAAAAGACTGAATGATTAGGATTAAGACTAAAAACAGCAATATCAACATTTTCACTCAGAGTGTTGGTTCTTTTTTTCACGATTGGATTAGAGAGAGTTGGTTGTGTTTACTTGCATCTTAATTCTGTGTTATTGGCCCAACACAGGCCTTTCTTGCATTCAGTGCTGTGTAATTGGCTGTTGCCTTGCTCATGTTTTGGAACAGCATGGCCTAAAGGACCATTCTGACTGTATACTGAAATGTGCTGTGTCAGAAGTTGTGTGCGTTGAATGTTAATAATGTGACAGCTCATTCAATTTCTGCCAAACCTTTTGTGTGAGGGCGGCTCAAACACTGGCGAATCTTTGCACCTGCTCTGCGGTGGGGCCTGTTTTTCGGCCCCGCTTGCTTGTCTTTGCCCGGCTCTGCTTGAGTGGTTTGCTGGATGACTTCAAGCTCCATAAAAGATCAGCTTGGACCAGGGTATTCCTGTTTTTCGACCTGTGTACATGCATGCATAGACACAGCTGTGGTGCAGTAGAGCTGTAATCAATGTCCCATACTGCCAATTCAGCTTGGAGTTTCTGCAGTTGTAAACAATAGATGATGATAGCAGCGAATGAGTGCGATGACAGGGAAAAGGCCGGAGTAAATGTGTTTGGTCGGCTTCCCTAATTTCCACACAGAATGGAAGTGGAATCTCCCAATAACTCCTTGGAGAGATAATTCCTTCACAAATGTCAGGGAAATGAAGCCGAGCGAGGCATGCTGCAGTGCTCTGCTCTGAAACTGATAAAGGTCAGTCAACATGTGCAAATCCCGCTGCAGAGTGCTTATCATCTTAATAGCTCCGTGCGTCTGGATACCGTGCACAAACCACTGTTATTAAGGCTTAATTAATTTCGCCTGCTAGGCTTGGGATGCCACAGGGTGTGTCTGGAAGACTATGATATCTCTCTCACACAACATAATGTCCTGTCACACTCCGCCACGCATTCACACTGCCTGGATAGAGTGTAGTACACACAGAAATGACTGTCATTACAGAGTTCAGTGCTAGTTCATGGCTCCTCATTTGACCTATCCCGTGTGGGCATCTACATCTTTGATTTTATCTTATTCATTGATTGGATTTCGTCTTCACACACTAACAACGTGCTGTTATTAATGGCATGTTGGTTATAGCTAATTGAACAGGCCTGGAGATGTAGTCAGCAGTCGGACTAGATTAAATGATTGCTGTTGTGTGTTCTCTGACGATGTGTAGAATTGCATTGATCTGTATTTTATTTCGCTCGGTGCTACATTTTACTGCAAGGCCAAACACAACCTGCTGTATGACTTTTATTACACCACAAAAACACAAGAGATGTCATAGATTCATCTTCAGTCAGTGGATAAAATGTAGCTCATTGTTTCTTTTTTCTTTTCTTGTCTGAATACTTCTCCTTAACTTTTCATACTCCCCCTCTCTCTGCCTCCCCCTTTCCTGTCTATCTCACTATGTGCTATCAAATAAAGGCAAAAAAGCCAAAAAATATATACTTTAAATAACATATACATAAGGGTGGGGGGAAAAATCAATACAGCACAGTAGTATTTTGCATGGCAAAGATATACGGGCGCCACTTATCAATCTGAACAGAATAACAAGGTTGTCTTATTAGAAAAAACAGATGTTAACAAAGTTTTCATTTGCAGCTGAAAAAAGCAAATAAATCACAATAAATATTGCAATATTTTTAATATTGCAGTAATATTGTATCATGACACAAGTATTGTGATAATATTGTATTGCAGGGCCCCTGGTGATTCCCACCCTGAATAAATAACTAGTCTGTGCCATTGGAAATATAGTTGTTTATCACTTGACAGTACTTTCAGCCATCATTGTCTTGTTAAAACAGGAGATTATAATACAGGCTGTAAGCAGCGCTATGGAGGCTACAGTGAGTTGTTATCATAAAGGGATGGTAACAGGCTGGGGCTAACTAACTTGCTGGCAGAAAGTACGTGATGGAGACAGAGCTAACATCAGAGCTGTTTTCCACTCCCAGAGACATCACTGGGTGAGTAAAGGAATAAAGTTTGATGCTGAACTTACAACAGTTCCTCTCGACCTTTAAGTTAACAGCCATTAATGCTAACGTTAGCTCACGTTGGCTCCTTTTATATTGATATTAAAAATATGTTGTTTTTTTAAATAGACTTTCAACATACATTTTCATCTGTACTTTTGAAAATTGCATTTATTATTTTGCTGCAGTTACTTTAATGATTTGTGTAACATTAAATGTGGTGACAGCACAAAACCTACAGAAATAAATGTCCCTCTCAGTCGCGCTCTCTTAACGCCCAGATTTCTTCCTACTTCTTGAGTTTCCAGAAAACACGGTGATGCTGTAACGCTCATTATGGAGACCTCATGGAGAGAGACAAGAGACTCTCCTTGTGTGTGTTGACAGCGCTGAAAGTAATTGCTTGCCACGAGAGCCCCTGGCTCCGTACTCTCTGTGGGTTGGGACTTATTTATTGAATTAAACTGCCTCTAAAGTGAAATAAATGTGACAAAAGTTAAGGGTGAAGAAGCAAACTCAAAGCTGTGAAGTTGCTGCTGTTTTAGCTCCAGTATTTACCACATAGCACCTGCTCTCATTCTCTGCATTCCTCTGGATTAGTTTCAATTCCCTCTTAGTACAGGTCACAGGCCAATATTACTGTAAAACCAGTGCTTCAAAAAGTGGACACCAGTGACCCTGAAGTGCCCTTGAAGTGGCTCAAGAAGTTCAAGAGGTTATTTACTTTAAGTATTTTGAACCTTTTGAGTCTAATGAGTGATATGTTTCTGAATCCTGGTCTAAACACTGACATGTGTTGAGTATGAACACTGTCAAGCCCCTGTCGAAACCAATCCACTCACAGCAGAGCAGATGTTCGGCAAAGGCCAGTGTTCATGCTGCAGGTGTGTGTGTGTCTGTGTGTGTGTGTGTGTGTGTGTGTGTCAAAGAAACTCCTCTGCCCACGTGAACTTGAAAAATCGTGCACAGAGCAACTAATCAGTGTTGTCGGCTGTGGATGACCTGCGTGGCCGGTGCAGGGAGGTTGTGGTACTGATTGGAGAAACGCAAAAAATGTCTTCATTACTTTAGTTGCAATGCTGCCACTCAGAGGATACCAGGGGCATACCAGTGTGACAAACACTAACCAAAATATACTGTCTGAAATATGGAAGTTTCATTAGGATTGGCAGTGAAGTAGCAAACCCCTGAGCCAGTGGCCTGTCGAAGATTTAACTATGTAAAATAGATCCTTTTTGAGATCTTCTGATAATAGCAGTTCCCCTTGAATGGCAGCTATATAACGTATTATTTTATTCAAGGAGATGATGTTCAGCTTATTGTATTCTGGGAAAAGATAGGTACTGTATGAGAGAGAGAGAAGAATGGAAAATGGAAAGGGAGGAGGATCTGATAAGCAAACTGAGGTGTTCCCCTGATGGGAGGGAGTTAGATCTCCACTATCCACTCAGCAAGTGTGGGGTGAAACTCTCAGACAGCAGCTTGAGCAGGAGAAAGCAGAGATAAAGAGCTCCCCCTCCTGCTCTCATCCTGCTGGCTCCACTTTACTCTGCTCTTTGCGGATGCCAGCTGCTATACGAGAGACCCCCACTCTTTCTCTCTCTTTCTCTCTCTCTGTCTCTCTCTGTATCTCCCACCTGCTCCAGATAATGCAGAGAGGATTTCCGTGACCTGCAGCAGCACCACAGCGAGTCTAGCAGCTGATTTCACGATGATTCACTTTCTCACAGCAGGTGAGACTCACTCTGTCTCTACGGGGCGCATGATACAGCAGCACAGTGAGTAGCAAACAGAAGAAACTCCAGAGATCCGTGCAAGTAGCGAGTCTTCGTTTTTTTTTTTTGAGAGTTTACTTTTCTCCTGATGGGAGTTATTTTCTCAGGGATCGACACAGAAGTTGAGGGTGTGAGCAGATGGCGTGAGTCCTGTCTTTGATGTGTGTTGTGGAGCAGTTCGGAGCCTGTATTGGCGTGAGAAAGAGAAAGAGAAAGAGAAAGAGAGGTGTTCAAACCACAGAGCCTTGCCCCCTGTTGCCCCTGCTGCCAAGATTCAGCCCATGTGTTGGGATTATCCTGAGCCTCTTGTTTTGCTTTAAAAAATAGTACAGCATGCCAGGGCTGATGTTGCAGCATTGAGAGAGAGAGAGGGAGAGGTAGGGAGGGAGGGAGAGCATGTTCTCATTGTTTCAGCTGCAGTGCAGGTTGCCATTTCCCTCCCAGGTTAATCCCAATTCACTGTTCAGTTTGCCTACTTTACATTAAACTCTGCCCAGTTTATAGAAACCCCCCCTTGGCTGCTGCTTTAAACTTCCTGCCATTAAGATAAATTGCGGTCACAAAAATTGTGCTTTTACTTCATATATGGTGGTTGTTGGCTGAGAGCCAGCACGTTACTCAGCTGGGATTGAACTCGGTCTTGTTTACATTGTGGTAACACTTCTACTGTACATTCCTTCTCTTCTTTATCTGGCTCGATGGAAGCAGAAACTCTCCTTGACCCGACTGATACTGTTCTTCCTGAACCCCTGATCTGAGAACAGAACAGAACTTCTCTCAGCACGAGTGTTGTACTGTGACACAAAATATCTCTACGGGGTGGAGACGCTGTGTTGAATTATTAATGTTAATACTTATGCCACCAATAAACACTGAACACACAACACTTGATACTTTTATACTATCTACAGCTTGAGTAGAAAATGGAGTTACATGCATCCAGCTATTTAGCATTGGTAACATCACCTTGACTTTATTTTTATCACCTATTTTTATTATTTCTAAAAGAAACAAGAAGTTGAATGTCAAACGGAAACTAAATGTCTGGTAATTTCATTTTAGGGGTTTAGATTAGTTTAAGTTTAATGCTTATTATGTATGTTTTATTGCATGTCCTCATTATGTTTTTGAACTGACGAACACAAGTTGTTGGTTTGACCACATGTGAGTGATTCTGTTTGCATTAAAATCAATGTGCAACATCTAGATGAACAGGGCAGACTTGGATATGACTAAATGCTGATCCAGGGTTATTACACAGACTCCTATTTGTGACATCAACTTGCGGGAACTGTATGACTTTCACTGACAACAGAACTGTTTCTCCTCTGTAAAGTCTTGAAGGTAAGACACTGTGCAAACTCATCTGCAGCACGAATTCATTTCCTCCCCTTTGGGACACTGTTGTCACAGGCATTAATGGGCGCTATAGTTTCCTGCAAACAAATAGACCCGCTGTGCTGCAGCGTTTCCACACTAACTGGGGATGCTGCAAATTCCGTGACAAATAGTTCAGAAATAATGCGGCTAAAACAAAAGCCTCAAAGAATGCAGATTCCTAATTAACAGGGGGAAGCTGGTGCAGTGTTTGCCCAGTGCAGCTCAGCAAATTATGAGCTGTTACCAGGAACAAGCTTGGCCAAGGCGCCCTGTGTGTGTGTGAATATGTACAGTATGTGTGTGTATTATGTATGTTTGTAAATGTATATGTGATCAAGAGCAGTTTTTACACGACTGTATGTGTCGGTTCCATGTGTTGTTTATATTTGATGCCATGTTGTGTAGGCAGAAACTCTCAGCATCATTCCTGCACAAACTGCCCTCTGAACCCTTTCCGAAATGTCAACTCGTAAATCTTTCCACCCTGCTCACTGTGTTTCCCCTCCCTTTGCTGCATGATGATGCAGTGAGGCACCACTTTCTGTTTGTATCCCTGAAACTTAACAGCTGTCCCTCAGCAGACCCGCCCCTCTACTGCTAGATACATGGTTGTACCGTATGTATTTACCCATGGTACACTGTAAATGAGGATAGTGCAAACAGATTTATCTCAGCTATTGGTTTGGTTTGTCTGTGCTGCTGTGTGTATGTGTATTAAAAAAGCAGCATGAGCATTAAGCCTCTGCACAGCAGTGTTTACAGATTTTTCTACTGCAAGTGTGAGAACAGAATTTTCCAGCCTCTCAGGAAAAAAAAATGTGTTACGGTTTTTTTCCGCTGTAATAGACTGTGTGGTGGTGAGAAGAGAAGATAAGAGAGTGGGTTTTTCAGCCAACCTGAATAGGACAAAGACCTCTGCACTTTCTATCTGTTGATCTCAAACTATGACAAATATCTGTCTCCTCACAAGCTGCACCTGAGCAGAGAGTGCAGACAAGCATTTGCTGCTAGATATTAGTTATAGCAATGGAGCTCCCAGTGCTGGAAGATTTATATTTTATATACCGTATATATATTTATATTATCCACATTATGTTGTATAAGATTTCTAGGGATGAAAGATTAAAACTTCTACAAAATAAGATTAAAATGATGCTCCAAGGATTAGAAAGCAGCAGCATCTCAAGGGATATGTTGCATTTTGATGGGACAGTGGAGGGCACCACTGGGTGACTAATCCTAGGCTACATCTTGCAGGCCCTCTGCAGAGGTGGGAATCAGTGTAAATTAGTGAGAGAAACTAAATGAAATAGAGAACTAAACAAAGGCACTGAAAGATTGAAGCTTAACCTTTCATGCAGGTAAATACTGATGAGAAATGGAATTTCAATTTATCATTTATGAGGCATCAACAAAGGACAGTATGAGAGGGAAGTTTACCATGAGCAGGAAGTGTCAAATTAAAGGTTTCCTCAGGGCTGTTGAGCTATACCAACACATTTTACAGCCTGGCTTGTCTAGTAACATACTAGATTTAGACAATATTATATTTCCATCAGATATTCAACTAAATGTTTGCAGGGATATAGTTATACATGCCTTGTCCTTGTCCTTGCCTAGTCGTATGCAAATACACAACAAATACAAATCCAGTCATAGAGTAATATGTCAGCCGTCTCAACGCCAGCAGCTTTAGCCACTTGTCTGTTTCTTATTCTATCCTGTGACACTAACATGCGTTTATGCTCTAGTTAAAGCAATGAATGGCCCCATCTAATTGAAATCAATAAAGCCTGGTGAGCCGGCTGAGGCAGAGTGCTGAGCCCTACATTTCGTGTAAAAGAATATGAGCTGTGCTTCCTGAGTCCTGACCTAGCTGTAGCATAGCCCTACCAACCGACTGAGGCATCATTATTGTGAGCTCAGATGAAGCTGTAGGACGACCTGATCAGACAGGAGTATGATTAATGATTTGGTACTTATTTAGTTTCCTCCTCTGCTGTTGTCCTCACTCCTGTCTCCCCCTCTGTCCTGCAGCCACAACCTGAGGGCTACGTCGTTTCGGCATCCTGTGACCGGACAGATTTCTCCCGAAAACACCGAATACACACTACAAGACAGGTGAGTGGGTCTCTTCTCTCCTTGGTAATGATGCATCCATGAATATATCCACAGGGCAGTTGAAGGTCACGCCGCTGGAGCCCAGAAATAGACTGGAAAGTAGTCTATCATCCTCCCTGGTGGAGCAATTCACGATAGGGGGGCTGTGGTTGGGAGTTTTCTATTCTGCAGCAACACAGACGGGGGAAAAACTGAGTTGCAGTTATAGCCACAGAAGGATGGACAGTGTGTTTTATTCATTCAAACTGGATGTATTCATTTCTATCATGGTATTTATAGCTGACTGTCCTCACATGCTACTGGATGTGAATCTTGAGGGACTTCAGCTCTATTCTTTAAACAACTGCCTTAATAAAAATTTATGGTAATGACACAGTTGACAGGCACATGTGATTTTCACTACATTCATAACACGTCAGCAGTCATGAATCTGTCCCATCAATCAGCCAAGCTTTGTTAATGCAGGCTTTGTCATAAAAATAATGGTCCATCTGAGCTATTTCTCTCAATGTAGCTGAAGTCATAAAAGCAGAAACCTGACTGTGTGCTTCTGACTTCAACTCTGATAGAGTTTACCCAAGGACTATTGGTGCAAATTAAGTTTTCTTTAAGAAGGACACCGCTTTGATATATTGTAATATATACAGACATGTGACTGAAACTTTGAGTGCAGCGCTAGAATAGCAACATTGCCTTGTTTTTATTTATTACAGTGTATATCGGTATGGCATTGATATGGATTCTTGTCATTGTTTGACCCCCTGCGTGTGAGAGTCACACAATGACAGGCGGCAGGTGTGTGATCGTATTTAAGCTGCCGGGTGTAAGATGACCACGCGTGACAGAGATCCCACTGTAGGCAGAAGCGTGTCGGCTGACGACCTCTGCAGCCACACCAATTAAAAGCTGTTTTGTTAAAGCAATGCAAAAGCTGACTGTGATTCATCTGCATCCTCCTCTGTCACTCATTTCCTGAAACTCCCCATTAATCCTTGCTCAGGCCCGTTGAGCCAAGGATTTGTATACCATCAAGGGGCTTTAAGCTACGGTTGCCTCACTCGCATATTTTAAACATTAACAGAATGACTCTGGTTCTTTGAAATGCTGCTCCTAATCTCTTTAAGCTTATTATAGTAAGAATAGCATCAGTTCTTTGCCCCTCCCTCAAGAACTTGACAAGGTTAAGACACTCAGTCATGGAACAGACTGTAACTGTAAAAGTTTTATCTTAATTGTCCCCATTTTTAGAAAGAAAGAAACTCTTTCATACTGGAGCCACTGTCTGTGTTAGCTGAGCAGGTTGACAGCAAAGAGCAGCTTTGTACTTACAGCAAAGACACTGCTACCGAAATCAATAAAGAGTCCTGTACAATGGCCAAGGCAGATATGTACCAAAGGATGACAAACTGGTGTCACCTCTCTGTCCTGTTATTGAAATAAGCTCAGCCAGCTGGACTGCAGCACCCACCGGGAAACAGAGCAGCCTTTGTGAAACCTGTAAAAAATAATATTACACTCTCTGCAGCTTGTTTTTTATGTCTTAATCAAAACCTTCACCTGTTTATCACCTCCTCACATGACAAGCAGCCTTGTAAAAGGCAGCCACTCTAAAAATCTTAATACTCGGCTTTTCCAGTGCTGTAGAAAACACATCCATTCATTTTTTTTATCTGAACGTAATACAAATGTATTTCATTTGAGCTCCACTCTTTGTTCTTAGTGACACAGTAAACAAAACACATGACAGAAGATTTATTTTTTCCATTTTAAAAACTGAGTTGCTTTTACAGATAGATTCATGCTTGTAGGTTGATCATTAAAAACTAAATCTAAAGGTGAAGAGACATGAAACTTGTAGATTTTCTAATTTAAATGAGCTCGTTTAGCACAAGAGCCCATGAGCTCAAACTCCTTAGTTCGCACAGAAATCTCATCTCCCCATTTGAAGCCTCTCTTTTCCACCTTCCTCACTAAAATCCCGTTGAGGGCTTCAGCGTTGTGTGTAACAGCTGGGATGCAGTTTCTACTTTTTAATGGGCGCAACGCAGACGCAACCTCACCACGACCTCACTGCAGCTGCCAAACGCTCCTGTTCACCGACGCCGTGAGGTTATAGTCTTCATTCTGTGCATAATGAAATCTGAATAGGAAGTGAGTTACTTCCTATTCCTACTCTCTTCCAAGTGAAGGAGGGTCTCAGTGTGCTTCCTGGAGACCTGCATCAGATAAAGGATACATGAGAAAAAGAGGAGGCCCTTCCCTATGGAGAGGTCGATCCAGCCTTTTGCTCTGCAGCCCTGAAGGCTTTGACTTTGTTATAGATTATCACACATGATCAATTTGTCAAATCACCTCATGTGGACCTGCTGCCTGATAGGATCAAAAAAAGAGTCAAATATGCCCTCGTTTCCGTCACAGCAAGAGAAGCAGGATGAGATGGAGCTCAGAGTCTTTCCACCTTCTCCCACTATGTGATGTGAAATATCGCCCCTCTCTTCCACATGCCACAACAAATCTGCTGTGAGGACTGTTCCAGTGACAGACGTGGTAAACAGTATGAAAGCTTCACATAAAACAGCAGAGTACCCTTCACACGACAGACGCATCCTGTAAAAATGATGGCCGCAGTCCACGCTGTGAGTGCAGATACTACGTTTTGTTCCACTGTTATCTCACTCTCACTCTTTACTTGTGTTGCAGTAGCCTTTTTTTTCTCTTTTGGTTTCTGACACATCTTTAGTTTATCAGCTTTTTTCTTTAGCCTCGGTGTAGTGCAGCACACAAAACAGGAAAAAATAAAAAGGTTCTGTGCTGCACTTTAACCCCTGTGCAAAACAATGCAGAGGGCAAGGGTCAGGTAAGGGTCAGGTCACACTTTGTTTCCAACTCCAAAGTTCAGCCAAATACTGAGACAAGTTGTTTTAAACCTAGTTACGCAAGCACGATCGAAGGCTATTTAAGGCTGCAGACTAGTTCTTAAAAGTTGCCCAACTTCTACCTTCTCAAGATGCAGCACAAATGATTTTCTAGGCCTGTGAGAAGGAATACAAATGGATGGAGGATAGAAGATGTAATAATTAATGCAAGTCATGCTGCTACAGCTCATTATAAAACGCAGTCAGACGAATGATTATTGAAAGTGAAGGTAAACATTACTTGACTGCTTGGCATCACAGAGACAGCCTCCCTTCCTCCCTGGCTGCTAGAGTTTACTAAGAATATTGTGCTTTAATGTCAGCTCAGAGGTGAATACACAGATTGCTTTAGACACAGCCGTAGTCTACGTACATGTGGTGCTCCGGAGCATCTCTGGACACTTGTGAAATCTTGAAGTTGGGCTACAGATTCTCGAAACTGTGAAGTTCCACCAGTGTCAGGTAGGAACATGAAGATGAAGCAGCAGTGGATGTGTCATCATTAAAACAGGATGACACATCTGTGATAACATTATTAGCCGATTTATCAACCTCAGTTTCAGCTGTGGCACAGTGATTAGGTGTAGAGTGTGGCTTAAAGGGGATATATTATGGAAATATCACTTTTTGAAGGCTCTTTAACATATATTTAGGTGTTTGTCTTGCCTTCCGGCCCCCAAAATATGAGAATTGACAAAAAAAATCTGTAATTTTCAAGCTCCCTAGGTTGAAATCCACGTGGTTTTACGAGCTGCTCCCTCAGCTGTCTTCCAGTGATGTAATTAGATTTCAAATTTGCATAATACCACCCCTCCCTGGGGCCGGTAGAAGGGGCGGGGCAAGCAGTCGTTCATTTGCATTTAAAGGGACAGGCACTGAAAACAGCCGTTATGAACAGGGCTGATTTGAGCGGATGAAAAGAGCTGTGATGTTTGATCCTCTGGGTATTTTGACCAAAGCATGACACAGACATGTATTTAAGACACCTGAGAACTATTTTAGTTTGTGGAAAGGGGGCATAATATGTCTCCTTTAAACAACCCAATAGCAGCAGTCCATGGATCTGTCCCGACTAAAGTCAATGGATGAGGAGGGACACACCAGACAGAGACGGCGTCACTCTCATCACCCTAACGATTCACTTGCAGAATGTGACGTCACAGGATTAAAGATCTGTTGAAACTGCTTCTACTTAATGATCCGAAAGTAAAATTACCAATGCTTTTGGGAGCCTTTTAAATCAAATTGATCCATGCTGGCTCCAGTTCTCCCATTATCACTGATGCATCTCCCTTTGAGCACAGAACAAATCGAAAGTTGCAGCAGCCTGGAAGAAATGACGGCAGTGAAAACAAGGCGATGAATAAACTGGAGTGAAAATACTTGACGCATTATAACAACAAATGCTAAAGAAATGTTATTATTCAAACTGCAACCCCTACCACTAAATGTGTTTGTGCTCATTCACCTTGAGGCATCTGTAATGTTTGAGCAGTGACATGACGCTTTGGGATGTTGTCAGTGATTATTAAATTGAATCATAAGGCTGCCCCACTGTCACATTGTGCCGTTCCCCAGGTTTAAACTGTCCTCAGATTAACTCGTTTGTCCCGTAGAAGAAGTGATGCAACACTTGAAAAAGGATGCAGTAACATCACATAAAGAGACAATCACTGCAGCTAGTATACTTTATCATTACATTATTGTGGCCCTGAGAGCTCAATGCACCGCAACTGAACTGTAGCAATGACACTGACAATGAATGACCCAAGACCTAATTTGTTATTTCCCCTCCTCACTAATTTAGGAAATACTAACATTATTTTTTCCTAAAATGAGTGAATACCGTAGTTAAAGGGATAGTTCAAAGTTTTGGCAAATTGGCCCATTGCCATAATCCCTATAGTCATAGCAATAGGTTGTTACCTTTATTTGTCGATGCAAGCTATTTTTAGAACGGCGGAGCAGAGCTGCAAGCTGCTCAGAGCTACGCAACAGAGGCTAATGGGATTTGGATGGGATCTCATAGCGTGGTGAATGTGCAGGTCACAACTTGTCCACCAGAGCATTTTGGAGTTGTTGGATTGTGTATTTGATGAGTTTGATGAGGGAAACCAAGAAATCCCATTAGCCTCCATAGCATAGCTCTGAGCAGCTTGTGGCTCTGCTCCGCCGTTCTAAAAATAGCTTGCACTGACAATTAAAGGTAACGAACCTACTGTACTGCTATGACTATAGGGATTATGGCAATGGGCCAATTTGCCAAAATGTTGAACTATCCCTTTAATGATAGAACAGGGATAAAGCACTGGATTATTGTTGTTTTTATTGACATTCTGTTTGTACTTTAAAAGTGGACAGAGTAGCTGAAGCAGCACAGTTTTTGCAGCATGAGACTTTCAAATTATACCACCATCGATGCTGACTTCAGCACCCTAAACGCTTTTAAAGCATAGCCTAATAAGCTGTCAAACGATGATACATGTATATCTATAAATATAATAATATATGTGTGTGTGTGTGTGTGTGTGTGTGTGTGTGTGTGTGTGTGTGTGTCAGATCAGCAACCTAGAAGCCTCTGTTCTCCTTTTGTTTTGAGCTGTTATCTGGGTGTGTATAAGATGCCTGTCCCAGGGTGAGTGTCAGACCAAGTGTCACCGCCGTGTTTGGACCACAAGTCTCCCACTCCTAACACCTCAGCTGCAAAGCCATTGGCTGTTAACGGGTCGCGTGGCGGTGTCAGGAAATAGTCATATCCTTCGTATCTGAAAGCTCAGCACTGGACTGCACTCTCACTGTCACACTGCGTTGTCTTTGTGTGTGTTTGTCCGAGACTCATCACTATCCAATGCTTCTCATCCTGTCTTTGTCAGTGATCCTCTTCTGCGCTGCCTTCTCAACCGTAGGATAGAGTCCCGTATGTCCAAGTCAGCTGCCCACCAGAGATCCCCCAGCATGGTCACAGGGTCCGCCAAGGCAGTGACCCCAACAGCACCAGACACCACCTCAGGGTCAAAAGTGAGTATCAGTGTTTGTGTCCTCTGAGAGCCCAGCCCTGTTATGTAGAGTATGTTTTGCTTGCGTTATAGTTATTTTTATCTGGAGAACATAAACTTTGAAAATCAATCAATCAAAAAAGAAAGAGAAAACAAATCCTAAGACAGTTTAGTATGATATAATATTTTTTTTTTTTTAAAGTTGATATCTATTATAATCCACCGAACACTTATTTTGGCTTAGTGAATCCCTTTCTGGACGTCTGTTAATACTCATGTTGATAGATTGGTTTAATCAACTGTAGGAGACATTATCTCATTGTGATTAATGGCTGCAGAGAGCAATAAACTGCTATTTTTTCCAAGCTTAGTAAGACTTAAATACATATCCTGTGGGACTGGACATGGGTGGATGCATCTTTCTCACATTCTTGCCGTTGTTTCCACAGCGATCATGGAAATTTCTTTTTTTTTTGGTGCAAATGGTGCAATGTTTTCTCACTGAATGTGGGACACGCCACAAAAGCACAGAACAGTCTAAAATGTCTAATTGTAGCTCCACCAGCCACTGAAAGGCAGCTCACTTTTTTTTTTTAGCAAAAATTCTTTTAATTAGTTTGTGTTTTGATTTTTTTTTGTGTGCGTGTGTGTGATTTACTAATCTTACTATGTGGTTACTGCTAATATTTTTCATTTTTTGTAATTAAAACAACAATGATTGTATCCCATGTGTGTCTTTGTATAAGAAATTGCATATGTATTTTTTTTTTTTTACTTTTAACCTGCTCTGCCTGACAACCCTGAGTGTTTCTGTGCAGAAAGTAAACCTGATAGAAAGTGAGATTTCATTGTCACAGAGACGATGTAGCCTGAGATATCCTTGTCTAAAAATATGCCTGATTATAAATGGATGCACACATGCACAGGAACAGCCAGTTGGTATTTCCTTTTCTCATTATGGGTGTTAAAAGAAGGAAGTTCAGTGGAAAAAATGCGATTTTACTCTTTTTAAAGACTGTTTCTCTCGTGACTAAATATGCGGTTTTATTGTTTGAGCTGTGGATGGTCAGTATAATGCTACCCACTTTTAAAAATGAATGCATGTTTCCTCAGGTGAGTTAAGTAAATGGGTGTACATCTACCAGCTACCATATAATCAACTCCATGCTTTTTTTTTCCTTTTCTGCAGGGCTCCAGAGTAACGGGGAAAGTACACAGTTTTGGCAAAAGAGATCATGCTATTAAAAGAAACCTCAACATCCCAGTGGTGGTGAGAGGCTGGCTCTATAAACAGGTGAGTTCCTCTGTCCCATTGCTCTATTTAGACAAATTATAAAAGAAAAGACCAAACAATCTCTGTGTCCTGCTTGAAAATAAGAGGACCTGCAGTTTTACAGATGTTTAAAATGTAAACACAGCCTCAAATCTGTCACATCTGAATTGTCAGTCACATATTCACAGTCTGTCCTTCCTGCAGCAGGTGAGATATAACAACAGGTACATCTGTGTGAGCTGAAGATAGAGAACACATCAATTTACATGAATATCTCTGTGTTGAAGCTTTTACCAATAATCTATCTTTTTATGTGACAGTAAAAACAAATGTTCAGAATGACCTTGCAGTGAATCTGGACTTAAATGGCTTGTGTGAGCACACAGTCTTCATAAGTATTGGATATAAAAAGCACAGACGAGACCCAGAGGTGGAGACCTACAGCACTGAGTTAAATGTAAAGAAAAGAAAAGGGGAAGAAAATTAAATTAAATTATAGCTCCAGTGATATGCATAGAGCCGTTTCTCCCCGTCTGCTCTCTGTTCTATTCCCAAACAACTCTTTTTTTTAATTAAAAAGTGAATTAAATTGTGTTCCTGTGAGGAGGATCCGTAAATACGCTGTGTGTTGTGTTTTCCCCTTTACCTCCAGGACAGCTCTGGAATGCGACTGTGGAAAAGGAAGTGGTTTGTTTTGTCAGACTACTGCTTGTTTTACTACAAAGGTGAGTCTGTGAAAGGGGCACTTGGCCAGGGTTTAACAGACCAAAATTAAAAGGGGGTTTGATTGTGAAATTAGAAACACAAACCTTTAGTGATCTTCTCTGCAGGAAGATATATGTCTTGATTAATAACAGCCTGTAATTAGACGTGTGACATCTACTGCTGTCTCTAACTCTCCCTGGCTTTCTCCTCCTCTCGCTCTCTCCTTCCTCATTAACTTGAGTGTTTTATTATGGGATATAATCTCTGCTTGCGTTGCTATAGCATCTACCTCCTCTACCCGCATTAATCACGCTGAATAATAGATAAACCACATGCCACCTCGTGCCACATGCCGCCACATGGCCCCATCCTGACAAGGGTCACCCATGAATTATGTCTCACTGATCTCCCTGCTGTTCATAAATCTGCAGTCACTTGTAAACATCGTAAAAAAAAAAAAGTCTTGGCAGAGTTAGAGATTGTTGTTTTGGATGCTTGTAACAACGTTCTGCATGTGTGTTTATTGCCTGTGTGTGTGTGTGTCCTTGCTTCACAGACAGCCGAGAGGAGACGGTGCTCGGTAGCATCCCTCTGCCCAGTTATGTCATCGCACCAGTTGAGCCTGATGACCACATAAACCGCAAATACGCCTTCAAGGTAACACTGAAGTGGCACTGAGTCAGATAAATGACTGATATAATGAATCATGTCCATGTGTGGTCAGCAAAACATATTCACTACTTACACTGACATCACTGTTGGATATGATACGTACATACTCACATACTGTACTGCTCCCTCCCCCGGTGTAGTCGCAGTAACACAGGAAGGCTGACTGACGACTCTCTGACGTCCAAAACTGCGTCTTCACATCTCCTTTGTATTTGTTTCTGTTTTGAAGACAGCTTATGATCTATTATTAGGTGCAAGATACTGAAGTTGAGTAGAAATAAAATGCTTTTGTGGCATCAAATCAGTCAATAATGGAAAGTTGGAATCAGGTCATTGTCTTCACTTCTTTGCTTGCTTGTTTATCAAATATTGAAAAAAGGGTTTTGTAGAAAAAACAGACTGTTAAATGAAGTTTGGGGAAACATTTTGTTTTGTTGTCTGATTTGAAACAGATTTTGTTTTACATTCTTACTTACAATGTCAAGCCATGTTCACATTTTTTGTGCGAAGGCATTGCAGTTTTGTATGTAACTCAGGTAATAGATTTAAAGTAGTAGTTTTTGCAGATTCTGGTGGAACTTGTGACCTTCTGGTCTTTGACCTTCATTAACACAAACCCAGTGGTGAGCGTGGCAGTGGATGGCTACAGTACAAGCAGTTTATATATTCACAGTCATACTTTCTAAAAGACACGATCAGCTCACATTAGCATATGTATTTCAAGTGAAGCAGACTTCAGGGTCTGACTTTATTCAACTGTTGAGAGGGAGGGCAGAAACAAACCACCAGTGCACTGAGGAGGCTGCAGCAGTGAACTCTGTAGCTTTGGTCTTTCACAGACTTTTGAATGGCACACAATGTCTTTATAAGACCTACAGCCAGACAGTATTTGGTAATAGTGTCATTCTTTACTTGAAAGTGGGCAGCAGAACTTTTCCTTGCATGCACCAGAGTCTTTATTTCTTTTTCTTCTTCTCCTTCTGTGAATTCTGCCAGAGGACAGCAAAGGGATTTATGTCTTACTTCTAGAGCAAGAGGGCTAACATCATCCAGCTCCTCCTCAGTGGAAACACAGAGCTTGTTGCAAATAACAATAGTGCCTGAATGTTTGATGCATCGCTGCAGCTTCAGGGCATTCTGTTGCAATCCTTTCAGCTCCTTTGTACTTGGGCTTTTTTTGTTCTTGGATTCTGTTTGTATGGGTGTGAATATGAATGCGTGTGCTTGTGTGGTATATATATCCCCCCGTGCTGTAAAGATCACACTACATACAATGGATTTTGTATGATAATTGTTCTGCTGGGAATATTAATTATACATTCAGCCTCCTCCCTCTGCCTGCCAGGGACTATATGTAAGGTTTGGTGAAACGAGTCCGGGCTCTTGCCGTACCACGCGGTATTTAGTGGATCCTCATCCCCCTACCTCCCTCTCCCTGAGCCATCATGCATTAAACAGCAGGAGATTTCATTACATGCATCTGAGGTGCTTTGGAAAATTTCAGTTACTGCTAAGTAAGCATGACAACTGCTCAGTAGATGTCTGCTGTTGTTCAACAATGGGATGTTCCAGACTATTAGAGCCACCGACATGTACAGTGAATTTCCGGCTACAGCTCGCGTCGGCTCGAACTAATGAGTTGAAATAATTGACTGGAGATTGTGAAAAACCAATTTTAGAAACAGCGTCTGAGTGGAAAATATATATATAGTATATATATATATCAGTGCAGTCATTTTCTGAAATATTTACATTATTTAAGGCTTTGTTGTTGTTTTTTTAACTTCCTGTAAGGAGTACAGGCCGCGCTGTGATGTGTCAAAAAACACTTCCTGTATGATGCTGCTGTTCTTTATGATGTTACTCATTCTTGCTTCTGTGACGACTCCCCGAGGACGTTTATGTTCTTTCTTATTGACTCAGCACTGATCTGCTGTAACTTCCTGTTGGTTTCTGTTCTCGTATTTTTTTTTGCTCATCTCACTGTGTTTCTCTCATTCCCTGTTGGTCAAATTGCCTCCCATTGTGACCTGGTGTGTGTGCGCGCGGGCGGAGTGAGTACTGTTCTCTGCGGGCGGCCATCCTGAATCACACAGACTTCCTGTCTTGCATGAATAGGTATTTGATTTCACTTTAGCCTCATCAGTGGACCGCCATCCTCAGCTCATTTTGTTTCATATCATGCTACTAGCTGCTGAATGCGCATTACTAAATGTGCATCAAAGTCCCATCATGTACCGACATGACTACAGCAACACTCATCTGTGGACAATGCCAGAGCGTGTAGGAGTGCCGATAGTAAACAATTTGAATTTGAATGTGTTGGGGGAAAACAGGACGAGGCTTTTGTTATCAAACATTAATAGTAACTTCACTTTGAGTATTAAGACGGCAGCACTTCTGCCTCGTTTGTTACTGCTGTTTTGCGTCGTACTCCAGCAAATTGGATTTTTCAACAAACATGAAATTGTTTTCATAGTTGCCAGATTTTTTGGACAATGCAAGAGGAAAACAACCTCTCCCTTCACTGCTCCCCCCCACTGTGGCTGTTAAACCAGAGGTGGGCGTCTGCACTTTAACCTCAAAGTCATTATTTCAGTTCAAATCCAATGTGCTGGACCTCAGCGTGAGAAAAAAAAAAGTTTCATAATAACACATCCTCTGTGGCTCTGGTATTTGTCTCATCGTCACTTATCACCTTCTCATCACAGGAGACAGAGGTGGGACGACAGCGTCGCAGCCATTATTCCTACTCTCTTCTCTGATTTCATTTGCATTTTTTAAGATGTTTTGCTAACATGAACAATTTGCCCCCTGCTGTACATTTATTATTTTTTATATTGTTTTGCAACTGAAGATACAATATCAACCAACTTAACTTGTTTCTCTACATCTGTTCTGAAGCAGGAGTGTTTTTGAGTTTGCTCCACAGTGTTCGGCTTGTTACATGTTTCTTAAAAGTTGAAGGAGGATTTTCAGTAGATTGATTATATTACTCACTTTGCAGTCACACTCAAAATATGTAAATAAAAGGAGTGAGTAAGGAGCTATTTTGGAAAGCAGGTACCTAAGTAATTGCAGAGCTCACAGGTCATAACCACAGATCCTGTGTCCAGCTGTGAAATCAGCGGCAACATGCTGTGACTGGCTAATGAACATAACAGGATTATATTTCATAATAACTGAGAGGAGCATCTATTATTCTGGATAGTTTTTGTGCAGTTTTAGCTTGTTTTTTATTTAGCAAATAGTTTCCATAGTCAGCAGTATATAACAAAGTTGGTCCTGAGTCATGGATCTTCCTGAAGTCTGTTCATGAGTTTCATTTTATTGTAATAACTTGCATCCTAGACAAAAAATGTTTTTCAGTGTATATTGTATAGATCCGTGTGACATACTGTATCCTGCAGATTATTGTGGTGTAGCCAGTCGTCTGCATCAGAACTGGATGGAGTTTTGTGTTTGGAGGCTTTGGTTTCCACACTGTACAATGAAGTCATACGGACAGATTTACTCCACCACGTAAAACGACAAGCAAGCTAATATTCATGACGTGTACTTTTGTGTGTGTGAATGTGTGTGAAAGTATCCTGCCTGAAGAGGTGACAGGTAATTGACTTTCCCTCGCTTCTATATGGCTGTTTCCATTGTCGCTGTCTAATGTCTGTGTGCTAAACGTTTATGAAATCAATGTAACCTGGGTTATACCTTCTTTTCTTTTTTTTTTTACTTCCCCTCGCCAGAAACAGCACAATGTCCACATTGTTTCTGTTGCAGCACTTTGCTCCCTCCCTCCCTCATATTTCTGTATTTTCCTCAGTAAAATGCCGCCGTTAACTGAGCTGGCAGTTGTCAGTCTCACTACACAAAGCAGCAAAGGTCATCATCAGCCTCTCTGGCAGATTTTTTCCCATCATAGGTAAGAAGTTCTCACATCTCCCATGTCTCTCTCTCCCTCTCTCTCTGATAGGCGAGCCACACAGGAATGCGCTCCTACATTTACAATAAGAACTCTGTGATTGGCTCACAGGCTGAACACTGCGGGATGCGGACATATTTCTTCAGTGCGGACACACAGGAGGACATGAATGGCTGGATCCGGGCCATGAACCAGGCTGCGCTAATGCAGCAGAGTCACACTATAAAGAGGTTGGTCTTACTCTACAGAGTAGGATTCACGCCTTTCATTGTTTGGGCTTTCTGCTCACATGCACCAACATCGTGCCCTCCATAAAGCACAGCAGTCTCTGTGACATTGGATGTGTCATGAGATGATATCACAAAATGAACCTGCATGGGCATCACAATATTGAACCCAGCAGCACTTTTTAAATTCATTAATGTGTTATGTCATCTAATGTGTTAGACTGCACTGTTTTCATAATTGAAATTTGCTGCTTTTGCTGCCTTCATGAGCTTCATTCACAGCAGGTTCAGCTCTGTCAGTCTGTTCAGGGGCACAAACATGTCTGCAGTGTGTGTGTGTGTGTGTGTGTGTGTGCTGCATCTGCGGTGAGGTATAAATAAGGCTCTGCCAGCTGAGCACAAGCCTCACCTACAGTAAGAGATGCTCTAATGCAGATTGTGTTTATACAGCTGTAAGCATAAGCGTTGTGCACAAAGCAGACCAAAGCCTGCAGAATTAATTTTGAAAATATTCAAAGTCAATAACAGAAATATAATATATACAATACAATATAGTCTGACGACAACTGTATCTGTGATAAATGCATTACGAACAGCATTTAGGCATCTTAGATTAGCCTCTGTGCAAATGTGGTGGTGGAACCGTTAAAATAGTCTGTGCAATAACACCACTTAGAGGCCAGAGCTGGTCATTACCCCAGATTTTTTTTATTTTGAAAAGCACTCACATGACCCTCCTAGTTAAGTCCTTTGAAATTAAACATTAAGTATATTAAATCCTTTATACTAATGAAGCAATAATAAATGATGACATTAAACTTTACCTTTTTTTCAGGAAATTATCAATTTGGAAAGCTATTCAACCTAATCATTTTAATGAATTAAATTTGGTTGTTTAAGCACATTGAGAAGAACACCACACTGCCGACAATCTTTTTAATTAAGATAAATCAACCGTCATTTCTTCCTGGAGCTTCTCTCTTTTTTGATTCACCAGCAAAACGTCTAAAGAAGTGCTTAAACGGAAACTTAATGAGTAACTCCCTATGGTCCCTGATCTGTCTTGAATGAAACGCATTAATGAATCTGACCATTTGCACAAGTGTCTCTTTGAATGAAGGAGGAAATTACTCTCAAGGTTATGTTAGGTTGCTGTACCTTTTTTTAAAAACCACCTCTTAATGCTTTTTAATCCTGCAATTGAAGAACAGAACTGAATGAAAAGTGAAAATGAGATAATGAATAAAGTGTAAGAGTGTAGCCATGTATAAGAGTTGCAAGGTGAAGTACTGTAACAGTTCAGTCTGTAACTTGAGGTATAGCTGTATGACTGATTGATGAATATGATAAAGAACACACCTACAGTACTGAAAGGATGTATTAAAGGGATAGTTCAACTTTTTTGAAGTGTGGTTGTATGAGGTACAAATGGACACTAAGTATAATATCTGCAGTAGAAAGGTAGTAGTATTCATCAGCATGAGGGTGAGCCACTAATGACTGAATTTCATTTTTTTGGTGAACTATTCCTTTAATGGCCATTTGTACCTCATACAACCCCACTTCAAAAAAACAGAACTATCCCTTTAAGTGGTGTTAATCTATCATCCTTTTCTGACTTTTTCACAGAGAGGTGGAGAAGACGGAGAAGTCCACACAGCAGGCCGTCCCACAGACCAACCACGTCCACGTCAACCACAGCTCATCTCAGTCAGAAAGCCGTCACAGGACAGAGAGGGAGGAGCCTCACAACAACGGCGTGAGACTGGCTCATGGAGATGAGGTGCGGTACGCAGTGGAGATCCAAGCGAGGCCCAGCCAGTCAGCCACAGACGACAGAGCAGAGAGACTCTCCCCAAACTCTGCCAAGAACGAGCCGCAAACCGTAATCCAAGTGACTCTGCCGCCGGAACAAAATGGAAATCTGGTCTATCAGAGGGGCTTCGTTTCACAGCCCGGCCCTGAGAAACATGTGCAGAGGAAGAATACACTGGCTCAGGTGGAGCAGTGGGTCAAAGTTCAGAAAGGAGACCCTCTGAAGAGGTCAGTCTCACTTCACACAGTTAATGGGCCTGTCCCATTTCTCCACACTTGACTGAGTGCGCTTGGTTACGCACACACTTTGGTGACGAAGTGTGCAAGCATGTATTAAGTGGCCAAGTGCATGGGGATATTTAAAAGCAATCGGGAAATACTTGACAAGTGCAGCCTGTCATCTGAGTGCACACTAGCACAACTCCGACACACACACAGCACAGCAACAGTTTTAATAAACAGTGCTGCTGGATCACAGTCTCATCTCCAAAAGTGTCTCTATGCGCAAAATTCAAATCATAAATTTGTAAGCCCAACTCTGAAAGTAAAAAAAAGAAGAAGAGAAAAACACAGGATTAAACAGAGCGTGATGAAAAATATTCACATAAGTTATAAGAGATAGAGAAAATTCATAATTACGTGATTACAGGTCAAAATTGATCAGATGTAAAAGTAAACAAAGCCTAATGACAACAAAACTGGAATTGTAAAATATGAGATAAAGTATATAAAATATATGAGATTAAAAAGTCATAATTATGAGATAGAAAGTCAAATTAATTTTATTGAAATGTATTCAATGGTGTTTCCTAAACGTGGCATGTGGCTCCTAGTGATGGCAGACTTCACCAGCTGGTGCATTGTGAGATTTATACTTGGCTAAATACCGCTTCGATGCGGTCTTACCTTAAGTGTGGGTAAAGTGCAAATCAAGCGTGCTGCACTTTTGGTTGTTGGAGAAATGGGACACACTTGCGCACTTACACTAAACCCAAGTGCCCAAGTGTGTAAGTGTGATCGAGTGTGCATATTGGGACAGGCCCCAAATCTCTCCCACAGCAGTGTGAATGATGATGAAAATGAACCTTGGGTAAATGCTTCCCTCTAGTGGTGAATATGAGTATTTTATATTTGAAGGGCTCCTACTGTAACTGTAGTTTCATTTCAGTTGTGAGCAGATGATATGAAACTCTTTATATCAAAGTAAAAGCCTCCCGTGTGTTTCTCTTCCTCAGTACTCCCACCGCTGAGTTCAACCTCCCCCGGCGAACTCCTCCCTTAAAGCCCAAAGCCAGCACAGCGGAGGCCACCTACCAGTCGTTGCCAAAGTCTCCCCGTCTCCCGTCTGGCAGCAACTCTCCCCCAGCGCCGTGCAACTTGCCCAGTGACTATAAGTACGCCCACGACCGGCTCAGCCACTTCCGCATGTCCACAGACGAGCGGATGGCCACGAAGGAGGGGATGGTGTGGCAGCTGTACGAGTGGCAGCAGCGGCAGCAGTTTCGTCACGGCAGCCCCACGGCCCCCATCTACTCCGGGCCGAACTTCACAGACTCTTCGTCTCTAAGGGTTACCGTGGAGATGCCGCGCTCCATCTCCGTCCCTCCGTCCCCGTGCGAAGTCCCACCCTCCGTCCCTTCCTCGTTCAAACCGCTGTCCCCACGCAGGCCACACACTCCTTCAGACAGACGCACAGTCAGGCCGCTGGATGAAGTGATAGCTGGCGACAGCACAAGATCCAACTCGCCCAGTCATATTTGTGCCCATCTCTCCCAGGTGAGGCCCCAAACCCACGTAGACACCAGTTTCCTCATGCATTGAAGTATAAAATGTATGATAACATTTACTTTTTCTCCAGTCAAACTTTGAGACAGAAACTATTGAATGTAGTTCTAAATACTCAAAGCACATAAATATTGTGGAATAAAGCAGAAAATAACATTAATGAATAATTATATATCAGTGCCTTTTGATATTTCATGTCAAGTTCAGATGTTGATGACATAATAATCAATGTGTACCACAGCCAAGACGAGCAAACATACAGCCGGGTCGAGGAATAAGTTATTCATGTTGCAGAAAGACCCTGTAAAACTATTTTTTAAAAATATTAGTGCACATGATCTGTTATTTTTAAGAAAAAAAATGAAGACTGATGCTCGTATTTCGTTGACCGATACTGACTTATTTATGAAAATCAGTTTATCCTACTAACGAGTATTGTCCATGTAACCACAAGCTGAAGCACAGGCCATGTTTTTCAAGAAAAAAAAAACAGCTTTCCTATTTTATAACTGTATAAACAGGACTGAATAACTAAAACTAATAATATTAATGGGAATAATTATTAGTTATTATTCTTATTCTAATTATTCTTTTTAGGTGTAGGCCTACTTTATTGTCCCACAAAGGGAAACTTGTCTTTGACCTCCGCATCACACAACAAAACAACATCACCGTGCACATGTACATTACAAAAGGAGCCTGGGATCACATGTTAAATATGAGACATGGTGATGAAAACAGTGATTACAGTAAACCAGGTGTTAAATAAATAGTTATGGAAGACAGTAGTTTTTTGGGTAACACTTTACAGTAATTACACACTATTAAGCATTAGTTAAAGGGACAACGAAGAGTTTTGGAAAAGCGAAGCATTTTCACACTACATTTATGAGCCTCCGCGCGCATCGTGAAATTCTTTGACCGGCGCAAGACGGACTCATGTTTTCATTCATCAAGAATTAAAGTCAGAGGTTAGAAGACGATCACATACCGTCGTAGTTCCGACCATAAACGGCGATTCGGCGACATTATTCTCATGACTCGCCACGAAACCGAAAGTAAAGAAAGCTGGTCGGCTCGACCAGCATTTCCGCCACCACTAATAATAACAAAATAACGATAGAGACAAAACGATATATTTACGAAAATGGGCCCATTAACAAGTGTGGGTAATGTAGATTCATCCACATTAACGTGAGACTTTTTTATAACCAAATAGAAACTCCTCGTTGTCCCTTTAAGCATTAATAAATACTGACTTCTTCATGTATAACGCATGAATACTCATTAGTATGTAGTTTATAAATACAGTTAGTGCTTATCAATGATGAGTAAAACATGTTTAACTGTATTTATAAACTACATACTAATGAGTATTCTTGTGTTATAAATGATGAATTCAGTATTTAATGCTTAACTACTGCTTAATAATGTGTACTTATTATAAAGTGTTAGTGTTTTTGTTGTTGCTGATGGAACCGGGTTTCTTCAGAATAAAAACCTGAGGGCAAATTTCTTATATGAAGACTAAGGACATGGATTTTCTTTATTTTTTCTTCCCTACGATCTGTGTATGTGTGTGAGCTTGAACTGTAACTGTGATGTGATACTAGATTTATACTGTATGTCACAACAAATCACATTCATTAGAATGGTTAAATAAGAGACAGAAAAACAGAAATTTGCTTTTTTACTCCAGAGAAACTGAATCTTCTCAACAAATAAATCTTCTGTTGTTCACACACGCACACACACAAAAAAATCCCACACTCATAGTTTCACAGTCCTGCTCAGAATGGCTGGTTATAGATAATGTCCAGGCGGATGTGTGAAAGTTCATTCAGTCCTTCATGTGTTTACGTTCTCATGCTCGGTCGTCGGGGCTCTAACACTGTAATACTGCCGCACACACAGTGAGCGTCAGTAATTTGTCATTGGCCTGTGATTTGAGTAAAATGTGTTGATTCACATCGTGTAGCGAGCCCATTGACAAAGGTCTCATTCTCACAGTAGCGCTGGGTGGTGGGTGTGAGGTATCTGCTGCTGCTGGTGTTGGGATGTTGTGTGAGCTCACAATAAAGGCACCATGGGAAGTTTAGTAATGAGGAGCATGAGAAGCCTCTGACTTCTCAGCGCACGCACACTTTGATGCTCATGTGAATCATTTGCAGATTCACACAGTCCACACCCAGGCCCTAATCCACAGGTGGTGTGAGTGTGCGACTCTGTGTGTGTATGTGTGTGTGTGTGTGTGTGTGTGTGTGAGTGAAAGCCTGCCTCTCTGCTCTGCTCTGCTCTGCTCTGCTCTGCTGTTCCCCCCAAACCATTGCAGCGCTCAGACAGCACAGCCGCTGCCGCCGCCGCCACCACCGCCACAGGAGACGCAGCGAGGGGACGTCCTGTCATCCACACCCTGCGCTGTCTCCCCACCACACCCTCCACATGTGAAAAGATCTCCCTCCAAATCGTCACCACACTCGCCAGCACGCACAAGCCTCACGAGCCAGCCCGCTAGCCTGACACAAGTAAACAAAGTGTCGCAGATGCTGTTGCCTCCATCATTCACCCGTCGGCGGAGGCAGGACATTAATTACAACCGCGGAACAGAGTGACGCACAATTACAGGAGAAAAAAAACCCTTTTTGAAGCAGATACATTTTTAACAAAAGGGAGCCACAGTGACTGTACAAGACGGTTCGAGGAAGTGATATTTATGGGAACTAAATTTAGTCGGCAGTGAACTTAGTTTTGGTGCACCCAGCATCTTTGAGGCTGATGGTGCTCTCTGGCTGGAGCGTGCTTGAGTAATAGCATTCTGTATACCTCTGTGGAATATCATTAAGAAATATGTTTTATTAGCAGCTAATCCAATTTGCCCAGGGCTCCTCAGCACCCTATAAACATCTCTACTGTATCCCAACCATCATCAGCCGCGCGCGGTCTCTTTCTTCTGATCTCGCATTTAAATAAAAAACCTATTATACAGCAAAAAAATAGTGGCATGGGAATCTCAAAGGGAATGGCTTACAGTGCTGCTCTTGCTGGTAGCAAACAAATGTTATTTTAAGAAAGCAGGTTTGGTATAATTTATGTGTAGTTAATTAAATCTCTTGTTGTTTGTGTCCTTTTAAGGTTCTGTAGTGGGCCTGGTTTTCGCTAATTCTGTGTGTTAAGCAAAAACGTCAAATTTCCCGAGCCCTGTAGCGTCTGAAACTCAGGGCACACCTTGTTTCGAATAAGATTAGGAGCGATGAAAGGGAGAAAGGGATAGATGAAAAAATAAATCTGCTGTGTAGTCAGATTTGTTTACAGACTTGGAGGCAATGGTTTTAACTTTGATTCAGTGTGACGGAGTGGTCTATCGCTCACTTCTAACGCTCTGTTGAAGATTACTTTAGTGAATTAGACATTCTGTTTGATTCGACTTTATAAGATCTGTAATAACAAGTTGATGAATTTTTTTTGTCCACCACAGACTTCCCAGATGGAGAGGAGGTCGATGCCAGCCATGGGCTACATCACGCACACCGTCAGTGCACCGAGCTTACATGGCAAAACGGTAAGATCTGCTTTGTTAAGTGCTGTATTTACATAGGTTTCCAGTAGTCTAGGGACAATCCAGATGTGGATAGGTATAACTACAGGGCTCATCATGATGACAGTGTCCAGATGTAGAATCTACAGCTAATGGGGCTGATTTTGGGAACCACTGCAAAGCTTGTTTAAGTTGCATCCCTTATATATTTTGTTTGTAGTGTTTCAGACCCTCGTCCACAGAGTAGCTCTAGCTTTCACATTTCTAGTCTTCAGTGGAGAAACTTTTGCACACAGAAAGGTGCGTCAGAGGAGGAGAAACACGTGGACTAGGCGAAGAAACTCCCGCATACTTTCCTCTTACTTGCAATATTATTTACTAATTGTTAAAAGACATTTCTAGTCTTACCGGCCTCTCTGCCACTTGGCTCTCTCAACGACTTTAAGCTCAGCCATTGTACTTCCCAGGTGGTTCTCAAATATTTTCTCTCATCCCTCTGCGCTTTCATTGGCCCCCCCTCCGGCCCCCTAAACCTCCCGGGCTTGGCTACAGCCAGAGGAGCTGACTCTGCTCCTCATTCAGCTTCGGAGGCACCAGGCCAAGATGGCCGGTGTGCATAGCAGCCCCAGCTATGCGTTCGCTCACCTGCAGCACCACCAGCACAACGGGCTGCTAGGCCCCGGCATGCAGGTCAGGGGCCCCTTGTACTTCCCTAACCTCTCCTATAGCACACTGCAACCCCTGCCAGTGTATTGTGGTCCCCTCCACCCTCAGCCAAACCCATACATTACTTCCCTGTCATTCATTCAAGACTGTGCAACCTGATAATGCTTGGTTGTCTTTGTTTATTCAACCATTCTGGCATGGGCTGTATTGCACTTCAGATTGTCCAGATTGCCTCTTATCAATACATTTAGTAACTTTATAGTTAAAGCATCACTCATCCACCTTGTTCAAAACTAAAAAAAATACCAACCAGAGGTTTGTTCTATTCTGTTTGTAGTAAGTAATATACCATATTTGAAGCATGTTGCTTGTCGACTGTCCCTGCATTTTAAACTCTCACATCTGTGTCTACATTTCTGTGTGCTCTGATAAACCTTCTGCATTTGGCGTTATCACTCTGAAGCAGCCACCAGGCCACAGTTTCCCCTGTGAGCCTGTGCACAAACAGCGCCTTGCTGCTGTAAGACTAGCAGACCACAGGGAAGCTGCTCCGGTGCTCAGAAATGACAACCCCACCCAGCGTTCGTACATCCAACCATTCTCTGGCCATTCTCTGTGCTTATGAAGGAGTGTAAACGCTCGGTTTGACCACACGTCATGCACAAGACCTGTGTTGCCTAGTTGTGTATGAGGTCAAACATGAGACATTAAACCAGTTCAAACAACTCCACGATTACTTAATTACAGTTTGGCTTTGCTCTCTGTAGATAAAAATACAGAGGTGGAAGAAAACTGTAATTGAGATCAAGTTAATTAAAGTCCTGTTAGCAAAGCCTGAACAGCAAATAAAGGCCTTAGGAGTCATTCTGGTCACCCATTATCGTTTGCAGCTACATTTCAAATGATTTATCTCTCCACTGCTCATTTAAAGGCTGATGATACTTACATACAACTGAAGAAGGACCTGGAGTATCTAGATCTGAAGGTGGGCCCCAGCAAAGTAAATGCCACTTCATCTTTTTCATCCTCTTCTTCATCTCCCTCCTCTGGACTGCAATCCTGTTTTCCTGCTGCTGCCTCCAACATCTATACCTCCCTGTTTCCCCTTTTCCTGTCTCTCCTCTCTTCTGCTCTGTGCTTTCTACTGTCTCCTTATAATGGAATTAACCTGTCTTTTAATTGTTTTCTTATTGTGAAAATTATATATTTGATGTTTTAAAAAGCCATTTTTTAACATTGATAAGATCCAAAATCCAACAAAACCAATGTGAGGTAAAGTAATAGACGAGTCTGGCTTCTCAACCGAGTAAGTTTTAATGTTCAGTATGTCGCAATGTTTTCCATGGGATGATACTTTCAGATGCTGTGTGATTATGTCGCCCCAACACATGTTGATGTTAAGATCGTTTTAATGGGAATTGAAGTTTTTACAAGCACATGGCTGAATTTCCCAAAACATTTTGAGTCATGTGAAACTCCAATTCCCATGTCAATGTTATAAATAATCTGAATGCGAAGGCTTAGCGCTGCTGTATTTGAGCAATCTGTCTCATTTAGCCACATATTTTCCATTTACACCTGTGCAAAGCATTTGATCCAAATTGATTTGTATGTCAAACACCAACGATGCATTTTATTCAGAAATCTGGGTTGTGTTTTAAAAATGGAGGAGCGAGGTCGTCCAGCGGTGCACCGTACCGTCCTGTAACACCTCTTCCATTTCCCTTTTTTATTTCGAAACAGATCCAAAGTATTGACCCGATGATCGTTTCAGTTCACAATGTGTTTGAAAACTCCTCGCCAAGTTTTGGGTACTGTTGGAATGTAAGGATGGTGTGCATACAAAGTGAAACAGATCACTCCACTGCTTCTCAACTGGAATGTGATGCATCCCTGGAAATTTATGCAGGATTTTTGCACATGAATCCCTTGATCTATGAGATTTGAAATGATGGAGAAAAAAAGGAAGCTGTAATGGCAAAGGGATTCCCTGCATGGTCTTAAGCATTTCTGAATGTGCCGTTGAATGTCTCTTTGATATCTTCACTTTTGCTTTTGTTTTGCTTGTGAGAGCATAAAAGATGACCCAATGGTGCTCTTTAAAAAAAAGAAAAGAAAAAAAAGACTGCCAACGTGATCATGACACGAAAGTGACGGCTCACATCCCAGGGCCTCTGGTTTCATTGTGGTAACAGGCAGAAAAGGACAATGACATGCAGTGTTCACACCACAGTCATGGGTTTTAACAACACAGAAACTTAGTGAGGCATTTACATAAAGTTTGTAAACATACGAAACACAGATGACAAAAAAAAGTTGCCACAGTTAGTGAAGTCTGACTGGATAGTTGTCTTTTAATTTTATATTTTTACATTTGATCATTTGTTGCCAGCTTCTGATGATCACTTGAGTCATTTTCCCAGACTTGACAAAACTTTCCTCAGAACCACAAAAACACTATAAACTGTTCTCCCAGGCCCTGTCACTAGCTATTGACTTTGACATGTAAAATAGGTGGAATGGCCCTTTAAACTGTGTCTCCCATTCGCTCTGGTCCACAAACACCACTGTGCTGGGTGTGGTGATCCCACTGTGGGCGTCTTATGAATATTCCACCCACACTCTTCATCTTCATGCAGAACTAACTGGGACTGACAACTGGCAGACACATCCCATCCCTGTTATCTGGAGAACATCTGGATGGGACGCACAGGCCGACCGACACCTGTTTTATTATTATTACACCGTCACCCACAGAGAAAGAGATCATTAAGCTACTTCTAACAGCAACAGAAGTGATTACATAAGATATAAGTAGGAGGTAGAAATACTTTATAGTAGTGAGTGATAAAATTTTAGGGACCAAAAACAAGTCTAAAAGAAGAGAGTGTGTTAAGCTCAGCAGCCGTGGCCAATGATCTCAGTCCATGTCAGGTCATAAAAGAAACATAAAGGCCCTGAATGATTAAGCAAGTAAACAAGAGCACTGTGTTTTTTGGAAGATTCAGTTCTTGCTCATAGTTTTTTCTGGACAACAAATTGAATCGAAGGCAACAAGACGTTTCGCCTCATATCCTTTAACAGTTCGTAACGCATCGGTCAGACTAGTCCTCACTAGTGAGAAGACTTCTCAGAAATAACGATGACCTGGATGAATAAGAATATCCACAAACTTGCTCATAGTGTTTTTCTACCAGCATATTGCTCTCATTTATCATCAAGCATTCAGAGCAAATTTCAGAAACAGACTGATAAAGGACACATTTCCTTATTTGTAGCCATGCTAATGCTTTAGGGATAGTACTAACACTGGTCTATCCTCATCAGGTCCAAATGTAAGCTGTGTTAAAGGGTGATGTCCATAATGTCATGACTGTTGGTGTAGCACACAGCTTGTTATTGCCTTTCTGCCAACGTACATACTGTACCATCATGAAACTAGAGACCTTGTTAATTTACAGTTCAATATTTACCCAAGTGACGTGCTGTACATCAACTTTAAATATTCTCGACGTAAAAAATATATTTCTGAATCATAAAATCAACATCAGAGTAATCATTCATATCAAGGACATTAAGTTTTTTAAGCAGCCAACAAAGAGCAGCTTTGGGGTTTTTAGGGTTTCCTGAAGATGCACAAACTACTTTTGTTATTGTTGGTGTTGTTGTTGTCTTTTATTTATTTTTTTCTTCATTATTTTATCTGGATCCATCTAGCTGACTTGTGTAGCAGTCTGACTGTTTGTTGAAAATGAAGGCAGTCCTTGTTATCTGTTATAAGTGGAAGTGTTACCAAAAAAAAAAAGGTATTTAAATGATATTAAACATTGTATTTGTGGCTGTTGGGAATTTCAGGTTACTGGACGAGAGAGTTTAAAAAAAGAGAGACCATCCAGGCCTGTGAAAATAGCAGAGAGTGATGCTGATGTAAGTGAATCATTATGGTGTCAGCATTTAAAGAAGCTGCCTGTTTATCCGTCTCTTTCTTTTCCTTAAGATCTCATTTTCCCACTTCTTGTAATCCACCACAGAGGAGTAGCTGACTTTAGTCTGACTTTACTGTGTGTTTTAGTGTAGTTCGAGTGTGTGTGTGTGTGTGTGTTCTTAAGTTGTGGTAAACAGAGGCTGCGGAGGGAAGGGAACGTATGTACATTGCAAAACTGTGGGGACATCCATCCACGCTGCACAGTGAGGGCCTGAAAGTATCGACCACAGCTTTTATTTTCCTCCTCGCAATTTAAAGAGAAAAATGCATGTAATGGGAGTTTTAGATGTTGAGCTGTTAAATTTTTCAGTTTGATTTGCCTGATCCTGCTTTTTCTCATTCTTTGTTTTCTGCTGAATAGAGGTAAATAAGATGGATGTCCTGGCTTTTCATCATTAGCATTGTTCCATTTTAACAATTTATAAGAAATTGCCAGTAAATTTGTCTGAACAATGAATATTTCATGCAATTAAAAACAACAATATACAGCAGCAAAATAAAAACAGCTTAATTATTAATTGAACAGAATGATAAATAGATCTGAGAAAAAAAATACACTGTGTGAGAAAGACTGTGAAGTAGGCAGTCTTATGTTGTTTTCATAAACACATAACCCATTTCTGGGAAAACAAATCTGTCACTCTCAATAAACAGGGTTTTATCCAAAAGTGAATTTGAAAATATGGATTTTTGATTATGATTACTCATAATGGGTATTACCAGATCTCGCCCCCATACTAGACAGTATAGAGCCTTTTGATATTTCTCGCTGCGCTGATGAGAGGAATTCCTCCGGGCTTTTCACATAGATGAGCCTTATTGACATATTTACAGACAGCAAAGACTACAGTAGACGATCAATTCATCTTCTCCGGCTGCAGCTGAACAAAGAACAAGAATGGAAGCAGCCGACCTCCGCTGTAAACAGATGCTGTTATCAGTCCAGTCACTGTTTTGATCTCTTCTGTTGCATTATCTCTACACTCTCTGGTATTATTAGAGATCAACAGAAAGGCGGTTGTTTTCCTGTAGCCTCATTATTTCAATACGTTTTTCCTGCAGGTGAAATTAAGTCGACTGTGTGAACAAGACAAGATTCTCCAGGAGCTAGAGGCCAGGATACGCACTTTGAAGGAGGACAAGGTTTTTCCTTTTTCTTTTATATATAAAACTGCCTTTCCCCTTGTGTATGCACTAGTCTGTATTGGTGTATTGATGTGTAATCCATAAACGCCTCTTGTATAATAATGGCCTCTTTCATGTCCCTTGTCCAGGATAAGCTGGAGTCGGTGCTGGATGTTTCTCACCAGCAGATGGAGCAGTACAAAGATCAGCCAGCCCACGCTGAGAAGATTGCCTATCAGCAGAAGTTACTACAAGAGGACGTGGTGCACATCAGGGCTGAAATATCCCAAGTCTCCACAGTAAGATACTGTACTAGCTGCACTTGCAAATTGATAAAGCATAACATTTTTCTTTTCTATTCTTTAATGTCAAAATATGCAACGTGGCTCCCTCCATGATTTTCATTTAGTTCTGTGTGAAACTACGTCTCTCTTCTCTGCAGAGCAGTATAAACTACCTCTTTCTTGCATTATGTTTTTATTGGTGTAACTGCCTCAGTGTCAGCATTTTTTATGTTCACTTCTATTTTTAGTTGTTCCCTTTTGATGGTTTCTGCAACTGGCATGGTGTTTCAGGTTGAGTGTGACAGTATCAAAATGAGTGGTCGGGGATGAACCTGAAGCTCCAGAGAAATGTATGAGTACATTTCTTCAGTCCAAGTTCATTGATATTCAAAATATTCAGTGTTACAATGAAAAGAAGAGTTTGAGTTTCAAAAGAACATTTACAAAGAAACCACATACCACAATAAATGGTTAATATGAGTATTTTGGTCCTCGCTGTTACATATATATTGATGTTATTCAAATCTGACGGGACCAAACAATAGTCCCGTGTCAAATCCAATCCATTCTGATTTTAAAGCTTGGGTTTCAAGTGAGAAAATAAAAACAGAAGTAACTCAAGACACCTGCTCTGTGCTACTCGTACATACAGTTCACCACACGGTGTGACTGTAAATCTCTGCATAATGGAGAGGAACCTTGAAACCTTCAAAGTAGCGCTGGCTCATGAGATGAGTACACTCTCTGAATGCTGTTTCCTGTCTTATTATAACATGAAGTGCGTCCTGTTTTGTTCCGCAGGAGATGGAGAACGCATGGAATGAATACAGTCAGCTGGAGAGAGATGTGGACTGGCTGAAGTCTGCCCTGCAGGGACAGATGAACCGCAGTGATCTTTCTCAGGTCTGTGGCTCAGTGATCTCAGTTAACAAACACAAGCAACCACAAACTCTCATGTATGGGTGTGTGTGGGAATGAGTTCCAGGCTCCTGAATTCTTATGTGCAGCCAAAGCAAAAGACTTCAGTGTGGTTGATATCTCTTCAGAGGACCGTGTGTGTTAGCTTTAAATTAAAAAACTATAATTTGGCATCATCATTAAACAAGCTAAGGGGAAGTTTTTGTTACTGTAACATCACCAACGTTAGCATTAACTTTTGCTTCCCAGACTAAAAGAGACATCACAGCGTCAAAATTTATTCCTTTTACTCACCAAGAGCTGTCACCAGCAGTGGGAAGCAACGCCACTGTTGGCTCTTGTTTTGCATAGTTAGCAAGTTAGCATGCTAACCAAAAGACGAGCTCTGCTGGAAGGCCATGTTACTGTATAACCTCTTGTTTTGTGAATGCAACAGAGAAAACTTGAATGTACCCCCTTTAAAGGGATAGTTCACCCTAGAATGATATTTCGCTCATTATCTACTCACCCTCATGTTGACTAAGGGCTGGGAGAAGTTTCAGAGTCCACCGTCCCTTCTCTGAGTTACAGGGGGTCTTGGCGTAGCAGTGCATGTCCATATAACGGTTGCAAAGGGACACCAGAGCTCTTCGTAAAAAAACACACACAAAAAAATATCCAAATACCTCCATGATGCTCGTATGTAATGTCCGTCTTGTGCTGAAGCCCCAAATTGCGTAATTGTCCCGAAAAAAATTAAATAAGTCTATATTTTAAGCTTGTTTGTAGCGGAAGCTTCTTGAAGCTCCTCTTCCTGGTCCGTCCAAATCTCGCGTGATTCGCAGTAACCGCACTGACGCCGGCGCAAATCACGCGAGATTTGGACGGACCAGGAAGAGGAGCTTCGAGAAGCTTCCGCTACAAACAAGCTTAAAATATAGACTTATTTAATTTTTTTCGGGACAATTACGCAATTTGGGGCTTCAGCACAAGACGGACATTACATACGAGCATCATGGAGGTATTTGGATGTTTTTTTGTGTGTGTTTTTTTACGAAGAGCTCTGGTGTCCCTTTGCAACCGTTATATGGACATGCACTGCTACGCCAAGACCCCCTGTAACTCAGAGAAGGGACGGTGGACTCTGAAACTTCTTCCAGCCCTTAGTCAACATGAGGGTGAGTAGATAATGAGCGAAATATCATTCTAGGGTGAACTATCCCTTTAATGTGTTGTGCACAAGTCATTTGTTTTGTGTGTGTTTCTGTGTTTGTGTGCAGCAAGAGAAAGTGCAGATCAGAAAGGAGCTGTGGAGGATTGAGGATGTTATCGCAGGCCTCAGCACCAGTAAAGCCAACTACAAAGTCACTATCTCCTCTGTTACCAACCCAGGTGAGACAGGAGGAGCGACCTGCAGGTTCCATGTGAACAAAACAAATTATATTAATTGTCTGAGCTATGCGCTACAAGCTACGAAGTCATGCTACTGTATCTTATCATTAAAGCTCTTAATCACATACTCGGCAGTCTACTAATGCGTTGAACATTGCCCCTGGGAAAACAAAGCACTGTCTTTACTATGTGTGTCTGTGTGTTTGTGTGTGTTCTTGGTACATGTTCATATTATATACATGTACATCGAATTCCCCAGAGAGGAAATTTGTGCCTTCAGTATCGGTGTCATCAGTGCCTTCTGTGTCTGGGAGCCCGTCTGCTATGGAGATGAGATTGTCCCAGCAGCAGCAGCAGCAGCAGCACAGCCCCCACCTCAGCCCCAGCAGCCACACCCCCACCCTCTGCTCCAGCCCCAGCCAGCAGCCTTTACACCACTCTGCAACCATCGCCAGTGGACTTAAATGGGTGAGTGACCCCAGCCGCAGTAGTAACTTCATCAGTGTCATACAAAATAAGAAACATTTTGCATTAAAAAGCAGAACTACATTCAGTCTTTGCACAATGCAGTCTGTTTAGTTTGCTTACTGAAGCGAACACTGTTTACACTTTTTCATCAGCACCACACATAAAGTTTCAGCCATTGATCATTTTCAATATAAATAAGTTTGTAATTTTTTTTCAATTAATTAATTATCCAATGGTCCAGACCCCCCCCCCCCAAAAAAATTAAAAAAATAAAAATAAAATTCAGTTTATAATTATATAAAAACAGAAAGAAAAGGGAGGAAAAATCCCTTACACAGTGAATGTAAAATATTTTTAGTCCAAAATCACAGCAACAAAATATAACTCAAAGGTGGCCTGTGGAGTTTTCTTGGAAACAAACATCCTGTGTTATTCACCACGACTCATGATGAACTGTAACCTTGAAATCCAATAAATGTGCACAGCGCACTTCCCCTTCCCTTCCCCATCAAACATTTGCAAAGCTGATTTTACATCCAGCATGTTTTACATCTATGTTTTACATCAGCCAGCAGTCTTCTTCTTCCTCCCTGGCTTTGCTGGTGCGTTGCAGCATCCTGTATGTCGGCATGTGACCGTCACCTGTTGACACTATTGGTCAGCCTATGTGTTCTGTTAGACATGCACATGTGTAGATAAGCAAACAAGGACCCATTCATAGAAAAACGTCTTCGTAGTGTTTTTTGTCGCAGTCAGAACTGTGTGAATTTGACGTTTTTCTGTCTCTTTTAAGTCAACAGTTAATTCAACAGTCGTTGTGTGTGCAGGGTGAGGAAGATGTGCCTCCCAGACCTCCTCTACCTCAGCTCTACAGCCCCGATGAGCATCCTCCTGCTGTGCCACCATTGCCCCGGGAGACCACAGTCATCAGACACACATCTGTACGCGGCCTCAAACGACAGTCAGACGAACGTAAAAGGGACAGAGAGATCGGCCAGTACACTAACGGAGACACTAAGGTGCGTTGCAGTACAGTACCTGTGGATCTTTCTGATTTTTCCACTTGAAAGTCTTGAATTTCGGTTTTCGAGTCTGTTTCTAATCTCTTGTCTGTGAATCTCAGGTGGAGCTCAGGCCTTTTCTGAGCAATCCAGAGCTGATGGGGGCCGGAGACGGCTCCAGCCACATCAATGTTGGAGCATCTGGACATGATGGAGGCTACCAGACGTTACCCAGCAGAGGTAGAGCCAGTAGACTTCAGAGTTTTTTTTTCTTCAGGTGTAGCTAAGGTATTGTACTCTGTAATATATATATATTTTTAAATACAGTGCATTAATGTTTGTTGGATCTCCCTCAGGAGTGTCTGGATCCTCTCTTAGACTCAATCAGTCTTCAAGCATCTCCTCATATGTGACCCTGCGAAGAGCAGCCTCCGCCGTCGGCATGAAGGTGAGCGAGGCACAGAATTAAATAAAAAGAATCAAATGAAATAGTAAAGAGTGAATCAAAAGTGAGAACCCGAATCAACAGAGACACAGAACAGAAATAGTTTCTCCAGTTCTAGGTAATATCAATGAAATTCATGAATGAATTCATCGATAGTTAAGTTCTTTGATATTCATATAAATACCTCTGGCTCTCCCAAGTGCTCCATCAGACCCAGCAGGAAGAGTTCACAGGTGGGAAGACAATGAAGGAGCATATTTTTATTTCTGCACTAGAGACCTGAAAACCTGTAATATATGTTTGATGTACTGTATTTTTAAAATCACCACTTTTTATACGGCAATAAAATATATATCCGTAATTTTCAAAAATGTCAGATTTTGATAACAGTGCATCTTTATAACTCAGAAAGAACCTGCAGCTCCAGTCTGATAGATAAACAATAAACAATAATATTATTAACATTACCTTATTTACCTAACTTATTATTAAATTTATTATTATTATTAAATGCTTTAAAAGAAGAACAAACCCTTTGTGGGCTTTGATACCTCAAAAATGTCTCAGTTTTGAAACGGTATTCATTTTGTTTTCTTTATTAATCAGCTCCCGTGTGCTTTTACCTCCTTATTTGTTTCTTTTTAATTCCATTTCTTTGCCTTCTGCTGCACCTTTTGCTCTTGTTATCAACTCTCTTTCCTCCCACTCCTCTCAGGAGAGACCAAAAAGTGCCTTGGAGCGCCTGTACTCCGGGGAGCCGGCGCAGCAGCAGCAGCAGCAGAGGGGGAAGATGAGCGCCGACGAGCAGCTGGAGAGGATGAAGAAGCACCAGAAGGCCCTCGTCCGCCAGCGCAAACGCACCCTGAGTCACGGCGACCGCCACGCCTCTTCAACGTCACGCACCTCGTCCTCGTCTTCGTCCTCGCGCCCGCTTTCTGCAGACATGGGATCAGTATGTTACTAGAACAGAACCACACAACACACTCTCATGCATGACGACAACCAAACTGAGAGTGGCGATCTGCGGTAGAGATGCATGCCTTAACTCGGAGTAGCAGGAGTTTTATTTGTTCCTGACATGACAAAAGTTGATCCTAATACATTAAATCAGTGCAGTAAGGTCATTTATGTGGCGCTAACACTTATTTAATTTCATGCATGTTGTTTTCAGACTTTAACAGACAGTTTGACTTGTTGAAGCAGGAAAAGTAGCAGTGTTACTAAGAACATTAACAATGGTTCTGTTCTTTCTTCTGCGAGATTGAGTCATCAGGACCTTTAACATTATTTTTATTATCTAGTTCTGTGATTTTCCTGCTGCAATAGATCAAAGCGTCTTCGCTGAACAAGGTCTAGACAGATAACAGGTCTCTGCTTTTCAAACTGTAGCACAAAAAGTGTGTAATACTTTTATATAACTGTTGAAAATGTTCTTTATGAAATAGAAGTTATTACATTGACACTGGGTAGAGATGGTGGTTTTGTTCACAGTCCTTTACAGATAATATATCTTTCCTATGAAAACATGTAACACACTTATTACCTCACACCTCACACCTATCACCTTCATGTCATGACATCTACGCCTCACCTTCATCCATTTCTGGGTATATTTGTCATTATTTACTGTTGTAGACGCTGAACTTTGCTTCGTCCATCCTTTCTCTTCTCCTCACTGATCCTTCTGTGTCTGGGTTGTGGTTGTTTGTTTCACTCTGGCAGCATGTTTTTTATCATGCTACCTTCTATGTTTTCTAACCTGTGTGTGTTCATCCTGTCGTGTCTCTACTCATTTAGATTACAATGTCTGTTGTTCTTCAATTACGTGCTGTCTTTTCACAGTCCATTTACTACTGAGTGTGTCTGCGTGTGTGTGTGTGGTTTGTGTGAATGAGAGATAAAGTGCCTACTTATTTTTCTACTGACCAAAACATTTGACATACGCTGAGCAGTACCTATTATTGAAATCTACTTAACCTCATCACAGCATTTTTCTCACTTTTTTATTTTTAATTTTAAAGTGTTAAAGACTTGGGGCCTACTGGTGCCTCACTGACCAAACCACAGTCTTTGTGAGAGGACACCTTTTATTTAGATGATACTAATGTTTTTTTCATTATAAAGACATAGGTTAAATGATCTCACTGTTTGCTCAGTGTTTTTATCTGCTAATTAATTGTTAGTTTTAAGAGCCCTACTTTTTCATATGTGAATGTGTGCAAATAAATAAACGTTATTTTCTAATGAACACGTATTTGCCATGTTGTTTTATTCACTGTGTGTGTGGGATGTGTTTGGTGAGTCATGTGTCATTGGTGTGAGTGTTTTTCTCTCTTGTTTATTTCAGTGGCGTTGTGTTGTGTTGTCCTCTTCCTCTGTGTTGTGGTGGATTTACAGTGTGTTCTCACTGGAGAGCTTTCGATTTCATATCAGCATGCATACTCGTTTATGCATGCTCCCTTTTTTTTTTTCTATTTCACACCTGTACACACCCTCTCTCCCTCTCTGTCACTGCAGCCTTTAAATTCATGTTAGCGTACCAGTGATAACTAGCGAGCTGTACAGTGCTTGTTTCATGAGAATAAGTGTGAAGGCAAGTGGCAGTTTCGCATTTGCTTCATAATCGTGACATCTTGACGGCAGCATCCTGTAATTTGTTTCACAGTTGTTGTTGTTTTTTTTTATCCCCTGTGTGCGTTATCCAGTGGAAGAGAGAGCAGGACTTTGACCTGCAGCTGCTGGAGAGGGCCGTTCAGGGGGAGGAGGCACAGGGAGTTAGGAGTGTCCAGGGGGAGGAAAGACCTCCCGAGCACAAAGAGAGACCCCGATCACAGTCCGACGAATGGCTCACCTTTCGCTCCATGGCCACAACTCCTCCTGCACCTGAAGCCGACCTGGAGCCACTGGACTATGACGTGGATCTCAACAAAGAGGTGAGTTACTGGACTTGTCTCAGTGATGGAAACACAGCAGGTGGGTTTAACGTCAGCCCGGAAATAATCATAAGAGTACATACAGGAACAACTTACAACGACAGTGAATACGATGACGTAGAGGGAAAAAACCAACACACTCATCCAAAGACAAGAAACAGCTGTGTGTAACCACAGTCCAAAAAAAGAACAGAAGCAAAAATGACACAAATCACTAAGATTGTTCCTTTCATTCAACTCGGTGAACAATTATTTCTGTACTTAGCGTGCCGAAATAACCATGAAGGAATTCATCCTTGTACATTTTCTGTCAGAATTCATGAGGTTACTCACTTTGTCCTTTCAGCATTGTCACCTTCTTTTAGTAGACGGTGTGGAAACAACAAGCCAAAGTGTAAAGTAATGTTTATTGTGAGAGGCAGACGAATGATAAAGGAGGTAGAAGAAAAGAGAGACATCCTATTTATGAATAATACTCTGTTGAATAAACGTCCAGCTGCATTCCTCCAAGTCTTGTAGTTCTAACCAAGCAGCTAAATGTCCAACAGATTTCCACCTTGTTGAAGAGTTCAGATTGAAAGCAAACTTTGTTTGTCCTTCATCTCATCATGACCTGTCTCTCTACTTAGCTACATTATAGATATGGAAACAATCAGAGCTGTAAAGTGTTTTCTGGATTCTCTCAGAAACCACCTTAAGTGAATAGTTGTTTTTCTCTGCATTTGACCCCACACACATGATAATGATAGATGTTAACACACACTGTATCTATTTTGTAGTTGTCCAAACCTCAGAAAGTGTTGATCCCAGAGCGTTATGTGGATTCAGAGCCTGAGGAGCCGCTCAGTCCTCAGGAGGTGGAGGAGCGTCATCGTAAAGTGGAGCGAATCAAGAGCATCCTGGCTAAATCCAGGTAAATTAAGGAGAAGTATTAGTATATTAATAGTCCTAGCATTAGTTTAAATATAAAATAGGGCTATATTTCTCTTTGCAATGTGTGTGGCTGACCTAAAACTAAGTTTAAAAGACAGAAAAACTTAAAATTTAAGATTTTAGCCCTGCGTGGTACAGTATCCTCCTCTGCAGTATCATATTAATCACCAATCTTGTATCTGTGTGCATGCTGTAGTGTGCAGAACCTGGCGCCGACCGTCTCCGTGGACAAGCCAGAGGTGGGTCTGGTGGCTCTGGACTCGGCTCTGCAGGAGCAGGAGAGGATCATCACCATGTCCTACGCTCTCGCCTCCGAAGCTTCTCTCAAGAGCAAACTAGTGGCAGGTCGGTTGTTCATATCGTTTTGAATCATTTTTTTGTTCGTGTCAGCCTGTCGGTTGCTGTTGGCGATACATCTTTGCTTTGTAAAAGAGTGTAAAAATCATTATTCCACTGAAACACTTACATAAATAATTACTGTATCTGCCAAAAAGAAGAAAAAAAAGGGGGGGAGAAGAAGAAGAAGAAGAAAAGCTTGCAGTGCTGACAGTTTCAGTAAAAATTCTCCTGGCATCAAATTGACATCTTTTGATTGAAGAAGGGATAAAGAGAGGGAAGCAGTCTTTCAAGAAAGCTGGATTGATGGAGTGGAGATGAGAAGGGTGTAAGGTGTAAAGTCAGGCAATAAGGCTGTTCATTTCCTAATAACTGAACATTATTCCTTATTAGGAGCTCAGATAGTCTCTAATTGCAATCCGTGTAGAATCTTTCAGACAGGGGAGGAATCGCTTGATGAGGCCATTTTGTGTGCTGATCAATGACCCAACTCTACTCTCCTTCTGCATACCATCGCTGCTGCTTTGAACGTAGCTCTGAACCTGCATAAAAGCCACTGCACTCACTTTTCATCTCTTTCATACTCTACAGCAGGCAGGCAAGTTCATTTTCACTGTAGCTGCAGCAGATTGTCAGTCTGTCTGCCTCACACACACACACACACACACGCACGCATACGCACGCACACATATATCTGTCACACACAGTAACACTCAAGCTGTCAGTGTGTGTGGAAGCTTAATATGCACAGTGAGGCAAAGTCAACAATTATAACATTATTTCTAGCATAGAGAAATGTCAGAGAATATAACTGGTGGCATCTTGTCAGCGGAGACTGAATCAATGACTTTCTCTGCCTTTGGTGTTAGAGGAAGGTGCACGCTGCTGCTGGTGCACTTTCAAATCCCTGAATTAAAAGAAAGAGACTCTTTTTCACTGTATTATGCATCTGGCATAAAAGCAGGAATATTCAGCGCCACAATTAAGTGCAGTATATATTAAAAGAAAAGGTGTTTCTGATTATTGGATGTGTTATTCTGAACAGTTCAAATACTGTGGTACTTTGTAATTAGTTATTGGTTATTTATTGAAAAGGTTCTCTAATTTTCTTCTGGAAAAATGATTTTCAAAACTTCCTGGTGTGTTGCTTCTTTAACTATGAATTGTTTTTTTTTTCTTTTAAGCCAATGAAATGTTCAGATGATGAAAGATCAAGCACACGCATGCACACACACACACCCACACTGTACAGACCACAATAAGCCTCAATCGCTTGTCGGTGGAGGAGATATTAGCCTCAGACTTTTACCATCCTAATGAATTCTTTCTTCTTTCCAAATGCCTTCAAATGTTTTCCTGATTGAGGTTAAAGTTCCCTGAAATCATGTTGATTTTAGGTCAAATCTGCATAAAACACCGGAAATGTGGTAAAAACAAAAGTTCATAAAGATGCTGCTGATGAAGATCCTCTCTCTGTCCACATTCATGGGTCTATTTATGTTTCTGAGTCGGGGCGGGGCACTTTTTATCGATAGAAAGTCAAAATGCAGCTGATATGGTCAAATTGTGTTTCAAGAAAAAAACACCAAACTGTTGCTAGTTCAACATCTAGACGGTCAAGTTTCCATCTCTGGCCCTGGAAAATATAATGAGCACTCTTACTATTTTCTAACTGAAAACTGTTGGTTTATCATACACCCATAAAGTTGGAAAAAAATATTTTTTCCTCTTCTCATGAAATGATTTTGACAATGTGATTTTTTCCTAATAGATCAAGTGTATACTGTAAGTTCTCAAAACTTACTTGATCAATCTCTTCCAAACATGTCAACAGTGAAATTAAACCGAAATTAACCTTCATAATAGGAATAAAAAGAGGATTGTGTCTGAAAACAAACATAATTTCAACTTTATGGGCAACAGTGTACATAGAGAAAAATAAATGAATTTGGTTTTGAAAAGAAAATTTGTTGAAAGAAGTGAAAAAAAAAAGTTTTCACAATTTCTTAGTACACGCTGGAGAAGAGTTTTTTGCCTCATCACTGACTGAAACCATCAGCTGGTTAAACCTAACAATCATCTGTCTGTGAATCAACTTAACAATTAATTGATTAGCTCTACTTTATACCATGATAGCTGCCCTTTTGATGAATTTTAATAATGCTGCAGATCACTGAGCACCTGGATGTGTCGGGTATTAAATTCACGTATGAACAAAAAAAAACCTAGTTAGTTCAACTAAAAAAAACCAAAGTATCTTTTGGAGCGACTATACAGAGATGTTAGGTGTCCAGTTCGTTGTCCACTCAGTGTCATAATTTCACTGGGCACACAGGAAATGTAACTGTAGTGGTAAGATCTTCTTTCTCTTTCTCACTCTCATAGTTTGTGTCTCCGTCCATGAAAACACAAAGTTGCTCTCGAACCGGTTTCCGCCTTCAGACTGTCCCACTGCCGACCACTTGTCTAACAACCGATGTCCTTCTCTCCCTCTCTCTCTTTTCCCCTCTTTTCCTCTCCTCATAGTTCCTCCGCAGGCTAACGTCCCCGCTCCTCCTCCCCCACCCCCTCTACCGCCTCCTCCTCCACCTCCTCCACCTCCTCCTCCTCCTCCTCTTCCCCCTGCTGTATCATCTCCTCCTGTATCATCTCCTCCTGTATCATCTCCTCCTGTCTCTCTGGCGCCTCCCTCTCCTATAAGCAACGGAATTCACTACACGTTTGTCTAATCTCAGACACAAAGTAAGGCCTAACTGCATGTGGTGTTTTTTTTTTCTGTTTTTTTTTTTTTTTTGGTGCTAATGTTTTCGAGGCTGCACTAATTCTTTCTAACAAGGGGCTTCTGTGTGCTTTGCACCTCACTCAATGCTTTACTGCTCTGTTGTGATTGTAGGAAACACATCTTGTCTGGGTTAGGGAAGCCCTGCCTCTGCTCCCATTATAATCAAAACAAACATCTGCAGGCAGTCCGCTCATCCCACTGTGATAATTGTGTGTAAATTGTTTTTTTTTTCTTCTTCTTCCTTTTTTGTACCACTGCCAAAATATTTATGGCTGGTTGAGGAAAGAAAAGGCTGAAAGGAACATGACTGTTTGTAGCATTGTGTATAATTAACAAAAGAGACACCTTTTGATTTAGCACCTTGACAGTTCAGTAGTCAGCACAGCTGCATTCCTCGGCACCAATTAGCTCCCCATCTGTAGCCTGGCAGCGCTAAGCCAGAAGAGAGAAAGAAAAAAATCAGTAGATATCAGTGTTGTTACTGTAAACGCAGAGAGAAGGCTTCTGTCGTCTTACTGCCTTATTAAAAAAAAAAAAAAAATCTTCCATCCATCGACCAGCACTGACAAATATTTGATTATTACATTTTATCTTTGAATTTTAAGTGGTTTTGAGTTACATGGTGATTAGCCCCTCCTTGAAGAAATTGGTCTGAAATAAAGAGCTGGATGGAGATTTTATTTTTAAGATATTATGTAGAAACACACTTATATGTGTATATGGAGTGCTTGGATGTTGATTAAGTATCTACAAAGGTGTATCTAACCATTGACCTTTTACCATAATGCATGTTACAAGAAGTGAAAGCATGAGCTTCCTCTTATCAGCCTGGCATGATGTGGATCTGTTATTCTCTCCTGTATGAGGAATCTTTATTCCTTGTGTGACTGCATGTTGTTTCTTCTATTGTTGTTCTTGTTGTGTGTGATACTTATTTTGCCCAAACTTTTTTGTTTGTTTGTTTGTTTGTTTCCCCCTCTTTTAGCTCTCTCAGCTCATGTTCAGGTCTGCTGTTAGAGGTGGGCTGTGATGTGTAGTATTCGGTTTGTAAAAAAAAAAAGTTGCTCTGCCACTTTGGCAGCTTTGTGATTAGATCATGACATTCAGGATCTACTAATTGGATTCACTTCCAGTGTAAAAAAAAAAGTGTTACTGTGCTGTGTCTGCAGACTGAGGAGCTGTAACAGTGATGCACTGTAGAAGATACAGTTGTTCTGTGTTTGCTCGTTCTTATATTTATTCATTATATGAGTTTCACATCTGTGTGGCAGCTGTTTTTGCCTCACATGTTATAATATCCTTAATGATTGTCCTCCAGTGTCTCTTTTAGTAATGTGCATATTATCATAATTGGTAGGCAGCTAAGTTTAGGGCACAGGCTTATTTGACTAATACATTCTTGATGTCTAGGAAATAATTATTTGGTTCATTTTAGAGTTTAAGAGCAAAAATAACCTCTAAAAATAACTCAGAGAAGAGCCTGGAGTGTTTTTTTTATAATTCATTTGAGGCTCCAAAAACAAAAGAGAAAAACCTCCAGGTCTTATCTGATGTTGATTACTCCTGCTGTCTTCTTCTCGGATATTTACTGTGTTTGTACTTACTTTGTTCTTCTCTCTTATCGCCTCTCAGCTCAAGCTATTTCTGGACACTGAGGTGCTATCCCCACAATGACAACAACAAACACCTGGATTCTTGCAAGAAAAAGGAGGATTTCGTTTGATTATTTTGGACACTTACACCTTTCCATACGGCAGTAGAAGAACTATTATATAGTAAACATTCACAAACAAGACAAAACATCTCTGAGGTTCACGCAGCACCGACTCCTCCGAGTGTTTCTCGCTGCTGACGGCAACTTTCCTGAGGAAAACACAGGAAAGACGTTGCTGTGCTTATTAACTGAGTGTCTAACTAATGTTAATCTCATAGTAATAAAAGAAACGATTTTCTACATGTTATTGCACTTTGAATTGTACACTGTATCATGTTTTCAAGGTATGGCTGACTTGCTTTTACTTGCAGTGTGATCTCAGCTCAGAACATTTATGAGGTTTTTGTTTGTCTGTCTGTTTTGTTTTGTTTTGTTTTGTTTTGTTTTGTTTTTGTTTTTTCAGGTACAACATGTTACGAACAGGAGGTACTAAATGTGTCATGATGGTAGTATTTTTATCAGATATTATTCTTACACCAAACCACATGAAATATCATATGTATGTACCTGTAGCACTGCCAGTCTCCTTTTAGCTTGCCAAAATGAATTTTATTTTTGCTTACATCAGGATGAAAATAACCTTTAACATATTTTCTGTGCGACTGAGGGAAGGTTGCACAAAGGAAATTTATAAAAATGTGAATATTAAAGATATTAACACAATTCCTGGTTCATCACATATGTATTTATTCCCTCTGTTTTACGTCAAATTCATATTCCTTTTCCATTTATCCTCCATAAAAGAGAATATGACACACAATGTAAACGGTTGCAAATGAGATGAAAAGTTTATTAACAGAAGTTGACTAAATAATCTACTCAAAGTCTGAGCAGTAGAGACAAGTTCTCTGGTCTTCGCTGCAGCAGAAGTTGTGTAGTGTAGCACAAATTCCACATTTGTCTTGTACTTCTCCAGCCGTCGACTTGTCGGGATTTGGTAATGAATACAAATGTAATTCAAACTGTCTAAAGCCAATCTATAAATTTAGGTTTTATTATTCTTTCTCTGATTGAAATATTAGACTAAGAGATTTTACTGACATAATTAACTTTTAAACCCAAAAGAACCTCTTTGTTCTTTATTATATTTCACTGGTGTATTTATTGACCGTATCTTTATTCTAATCATGTACAAAGGAAAAGTACAAAATGTGCACTCATCATAGCTCTGAGATTCTCTTTGAACCTCCACATTGATTGCCGTGACCTATTAAACTTCATTCTATTATTTGAAAAAGGAACCAAACTATGGCATGCTCAAAGGAGGTGAAGTTTCAATACAAAAAAAAGAGAGGCTTCTTGAAATGTTTCTCAAGTTCAAAGCTTTTTCTATCTCAAAAGAGCATTTTTAATTCCGTGTATTTTCACCCAAGAAGGTGGATACTAATAACTCTGGATTCTGAAGTACAGAATTCATATCTTTAAATCATGAACTATGCCTCCATTGCAATTGTAAAAGAAACCTCAAAGAACATCTGAGTCAGAGAGAAAAGAATCTGGACAATATGTTTTTTAAAAGAGAGTGCGACGGCGCTGTTAGAACTGTAATAAACCTTAAGAGTTTTCAACACCGGTGTTTATTTTATTAAATTTACCACGGACTCCTGGTCCTGGTACAAACGCAGACCGCCGGATGTGAAACGGCTCCCCTCGCCCTCCTCGGCTGTTGTGTTGCGGCTCCCTCCCAAGTGACATCTTTATCTTTAATTGGAGAGTAATTACTTTCACTCGTCTGCATCGGGGTGTGCTTTGAAAACACCTGAGAGAGAAAGAAGGATGCACCTCCCTCAGCAGCAGCAGCAGCAGCAGCAGCAGCAGCAGCAGCAGCAGCAGCAGCAGCAGCAGCAGCAGCAGCAGCAGCAGCAGCATCCTCTCTGCCTCCCCGTATCTCCTCCAGGATCTGGGGTGGGGGGGCCCACAGCGCCCGCTGGCCCTGGTGGCTAGAAGACCCATCACATCCTCTGTTCTGCTTATTTTGCAATAAAATGGGATGTTTTTCCCTCCTCCTGCAAAAATTCACCCAAGACCCTCCACTGAGGATTGTGGCATTTCCATGTATTGACGTTTGGCTGGTGGTTCATATACATTTGTTATTCTATGCTCTGGACTTCAAAGAGAATGAAAGAGGGCCTATTATGCTAATTGGGTCCTGTTCCGTTAAACGCAATCAAGGCCTCCCGCATTAATCCTTTACTAAATACTTACTGGCTTTAGAGATGCTTTTTCAGATGCAAACAGACTACGACACACTTCTGCTTATTTTCCTGACAGGGATGTAGTTTCTTACACAAGTCATAAATAAGTAGCAGTAAATAAAATGTCTCACTCGAAATTAGAGAAAGTAAAACAGCTCCATGTCAGTCTTTGTAGTGCGCTCAGAGTGACATTGATTAGACTGAGGCTTTGACTTTTCTTGTGTTTTTTCTTTCTCTTTTCTTTTTTTTTGCCAGGTTGAAAGGAAGAGCCTATGGAGACCTCACTGAGGAGTCTGACCTTGTTCTCAGGTCCACATTGTTCACTACACTGCACCCTGCGTTTGTAACATATTCACAGTTTTTCCCCTGACAGGAGCAGGAGAAAGGAGAAAGGAGAAATCCTGCACTGATTCCCAGTGATGCCTATTTCCATCACATAAATATGATTGTTACTCGCAGTAAATGTCTGAGGATTTAGACTACAGTGGAAACACAGCCGGCGCCTCCTTTTGCACACAGTGGGAATCCGGATTGTAGTCCAATTGTACAAATACAAAACCAAGGAAGCCGATGCAATAGGTGCTTTGATATCAAAAATAGTATTTTATGCTGTTTTATCATTTTCAAGCACCACATACGCTACATTTTCTAATATGTAAGAAATGGAATGGTGATTTGTTGAATAATTGAAGAGTTAGGAATCACTGAATATTCCTCCCAACGTGCGTCGTGCATGCTATAAAAAGAATAGAGGGAAAGCTGAATTACAGTCACGCTGCACCACACTGACCTAACTATTGGCAGAAATTAAAACAACAATATCTTCTATGAATCTTTTTTTTTTCCTCTTCAAAGCGATTGTGTTTAAGATTTAAAGCTGTGGTTTCATTGGGGAGACGATACAAATGTAATAATAATAAACATTGAATAATAGCTTTATCAGCTTAATATATTAAACAGTGAGAGAACACAATTCCTCCAACATGAATGATTAAGTGTGTGTTGAGACGGCGCTGTGTTGCATTAAACAATGAAATCATCTCATGTTCCTTAAACGGCAGGCTTTTTACAATACCTACAGTGAATTGGGCTTTTTGTACATAAAAGCAATTGCTTTGTAAATGAACCAAATGCCCCTGGGCATCCTCTTTAATCTCCATGCACACATACACACTGAGCTAAGTGAAATTTACAGCATTCAATGAGGCCAATGAAAAGGATGTGAACGTACCTTCAGGTCCACACAGTCCAATGCAGTGGTAACAAATTATTATAATTTTTTTTTAATGGATAATGAATGAGAGAAAATGAACATATATTAATAAATGGAAGGAAGTTCCATTCAAGTCACTGTTTTTCTCAAATGCATAAAAACACAGGTTATTTATTGATGTTTCTTAAAGGGAAGACACGTTTTCACATGATTCCTGATCAGGCTACGATCAATAAAGTGCAGTTATGTATCTAAACATACATTACATATAGGCTGTTATTACACATATGTGAGTACAACAGGGTTGATATTTGTAGTATTGTTGGCACAGTCTATGTGATGGTGTCCCTGATAACTATATAATTAGAACTGGCATGTTGCACTCCTTATTTCAACATGATTAATCAGTGGTTCTCTGTTAACTTGAAAGGAAATATTAGATCCTGACTAAACTTTGATGAAATCCAGAGTTACAAGTCGGAGATTTGGGTCAACTAATGAGAACAGAGCGTCCCACTTTGCAAGTCCAATTGGGAGAGAGAGATGATTTGCATGTATGCAAATAGTGTTTGAGTTAATTGCATAACTTGGTTTTCAATAATGACTAAGTAGTGTTGTTTTTTTTATATATTAATCTGTTTGTGTGTTTTTTATTTTATTTTGTTGTTGTTGTTGTTTTCTGGAAGTGTTTTTTTTTTTTTTTTTTTTTACATCTGGATCATGTGAGACGTTCAGGATCCTTTCCTCATTTCTTCATACAGCGTTTTAGAGATTTAGACATTTATCTGCAGAGCTCACAGCACTGATCCAGGACAGTTGCTTCTATGTGTTTACAAAGCAGCATGGCCTGTATTCAGAGACCACACATTTAAAATACAGATGTACAACATCTGCTCTGCGCTTTTATTTTTTCTCAAGTCACTGAACTGAGCTGCCTGCATGTTCTTCTCCTCTCATCCTCCGTCGCCTCCTAAGGCTATACACTCAGCTTCAGTATGTCCATCACTATATAAACATTTTCATTATTGTATAAGAGTGAAACAACAAAGGTGAGTCTCCTTTGGATATATGAATCAAAAAAATATCCATCAGCTTTAATAACAATTGATTATGTGATTATGTCTATGCACCAATTCACTGTGAGGATTATCATTTGTATTCATAGCAGCAGCTTTAGAAATCTTTATAAATGTATTTAAAACTACTGAATGTGTGTATGACTGCAACCACAAAAGAAAAATATTATCTGACAACAAAGACATCACTTAACTCTGATCACCTGTTTACAGCTTTATCATAGTGTGTAATAAATGTTTATTAATGAAATGTGCTGCTGCTTATAAAAGCTAAATAAGAGGTTTAGAATAAAGTGTTTCTGTGCTCCAGGTCCTGACTCATGTTAACCTGAGGTGGTTTCATGTCACATGCAGACGGTTTTTAAAGTAGAACTTTCATAATCTTCCTCGTTTATAATGCAGATAAATATGAATCCTCATTGAGAATACTAATCACCGAGGTCCTAAGAAGCATGAATCAGCTGCACACCTTTGAAACCTGCTCTGTCTGCACTGTAATCAAAGCTGAAGCTGCCCCCCCCCACCCCCCTACACACACACACACACGTATACACACGCCCCACAATCCACCACCCACCCACCCCTCCTCGTCTTCACTCATCCTCACTCACTGACTGAATGGTGTTCTCTAATTAACCATGCAGAACAGGAGAAGAACACATGTTAATTTAATGTAACAAAAATGTTGATTTTCATGCACTCTCCTTTTCAAATATTTATGGGCTAGACTTGAATTTCAAGATGCATCAAAGACTCACAGGGTATGCAAATGTGCCTGCCTTATACCCCCAACAAGTTGGACTGTCTTTTACTCTTCACGCAGGCTTCATGCATCCGAGCTATAAAGAGGAAGCCATTACAGTCACCTCTGTAAAAATAGTAGCCTATATTTGTGTTTTGAGAACTATCCGGCTGGCACCTGCTCAGCTGCAGCAGCCATAAGTCATCTTCAATCAAGCTGGGCAGTGAATGAAGCCAGAATCATGACTCATGTCTTTTTTTTTTGCAGCTTTTCTTGTCCTGATATGCAGATCAGATTGTGATTTTGAAAGCAGCAATAAATTTAGTGCAAAAGGAGAAAATACTGTATGAAGCACATGAGTAATGTTGATTATCTTTCTTACAATGAGCCTGTATCAAAGACTCACATAAACAATATAAAGTTCACCTCAGAAGAAACAGGAAACTGTGGATCAAATCCTGTGTTTTTGTCTCAATCTGCTGTTTGCGGGACACACACAAACACACACACACACACTACACACATACACACTTACACTATCCGCGCGCGTTTCCCGCAGTGTCCGAAAGGTGGCGCATGAGACACGTCAAAGAGCCGCGTGAGTGCGGGTGGTGAAGGAGAAGAGTCCGCTGCTGCACCGTGAGGAGGCCACACTCACAGCAGCACAGATCACACATGACTTCAGCATGCAGGGCTCTGGCGATGAAACGTGCTGTTAGACTGTTACAGGATTGTTTATAATTTCACCTCACAAAGCCGTTTTCACCGCGTCTCTCGTGTTTCTGTCGGAGGAAGGTGCCACATTCCTCCAGCGAGGCGATCAAGTGCAAACTACAGAAAAAAAAGTTTCTTTCCTAAAGGTAAGGTCCTTTCTTTCTTTCTTTCTTTCTTTCTTTCTTTCTTATTTCTAGTGAGTGTCGTTTATTTTCTTTCACACTGTAGCTAGAATAAGAAAAAGAAAAAGAAAAACAAGGGAGACTTTTAAACTCAGACCAAACAGTGAGTGACAGCTCATGTGTGCGCGCACAGCGGGAACGCGCCTCCTCTGATGGAGACGTGGAGCTGTGCGTTTTTTGTTTTGTTTTTTACTTTACCTTGAACAACAACAAAAAAACTAAGACAAAAGTGAAGAGCACAAGACTGAGCTTTATGGCCACTTCTCCATCTTTCTTTCTCTCTCTCTCTCTGTCTCTCTCTCTGTCTCTTTCTTTCTCTCCCTCTCTTTCTCTTTCTCTCCCTCTCTCTCTCCTCCTCTCCTCCCTCTTTCAGCTCTTTCTCTGTGACTCTGCAGTGAGTTAACAATCTGAATTTCCTGCTGCTGTCTTATGTCTTTGTAAGTAACTTTCTTATTTGTCTCGTGTGGCACTTGCTGCTGTGTTGTTGTCATTCTGCTGACGTGTTGACTGATGGACTGACAGTGTTGGCTGCTGTGATGTGATGTGATGTATGTGTGTGTGTGTGTGTGTGTGTGTGTGTGTGTGTGTGTGTGTGTGTGTGTGGAGCTCATGTCCTCTCTTCTCTGTTTGTGTCACAAAACGCTGCTGTTGATTTGTAGATGACAACTTTTCCGTCTGTTCCCTCGCTCAGTGTTTCGGTCGCTCTCTCCTGATCTGATCTGATCTGATCTGCGCTCGGCGGCTCTGCAGGAATTTTCTTTTGTGTGTTTGACATGTGCGGGGCCTCCTCGAGCTCAGCTGATCATTTAAAACATATGCTCGTGCTGCAGCACAGAGAAGAGTGTCGCTGTAAAAAAAAGCTCCTGTTTTGGCAAGTGAACGCAACCTGTGGGTTCAGACCTTTGATTTCAGCTCAGATGCCAAAACAGGCTTTTCTTTCTTTCTTTCTTTCTTTCTTTCTTTCTTTCTTTCTCTTATTTTTCTTGTAAAACAAAATGTAGGATTTATTTAAATTAACGTGTGTCACTGGTCTCTTATATTTATTACCTGCGTAAACGGTGAATCAGTGATGCATAATGACGATTATTTCAATTACAGCCTGAGAATAAGAATTATAATGCAGAATTTATAACAAATAAATGTATCAGTGTGTGAAATTTTTGGGTTAAACGTGATGCTGGGAAATAACATTTTCTCTCCTGTCATTATTTAAAACAATTACAGACTGAACATTTTTATTTCTAAAACAGCTCTGATGATTTAAATTGTCTGATGACGCAGAAAGACGAGTCTTTTATTTCTGGTTTATTCTTTAAATGTAATGATTTATTAATAGTAATAATAATAGTAATAATAATAATTGTAATAATAGGGCATGAAAACTGGAGGCTAATAATAAAAAACGCTTTGCACGCGAGAAGAGTTTTATAGGATCATATATCAAAAAATTATTTGACCATGAAATTTTGCAAATATGTGAAGAGCAGCTGAAGATCAGCGGAGGGTGTGCACATCTCAATTTCTTCTTTCTTTTCAGATGAGAAGCTAAAAAAAAAAAGGGAGAGAGTTTGAAAAAAAGAGAGTCACAGGTCTGATTTGTGATGCTGATTGAATAATAAACCAAACTGAACTGAACTGGTCCCTGAATTCCACATCAGCTCCTCGCAGTGTTTTCTCTCACCTGCTCTCATCATCTCCATCAGCTTGAATAACTGAGGTTTTTTTTTTTAAATACATAATTTTTTATCTTCCTCTTAACAAACGGTGAATGTGAAACACTCTCATCGAGGCTGGGTGGATCTCTTTATATCAAATTAGATTAAATAATAATAATAAAAAAAAGGTGTCATTAAAGTAAAAGTGCAGCGGCTCTAAAAGGGGGAGAGAAGTCGGCCTTAACTTTTGCAGCCGCTGTGCAGCTGAAAGTGATGTTCATTTAAGTATAAGCTTATTAAAGTGACTAAACTGCGGCCAGTAACAACCGTCCTCCCTGACTCCACTTTTATTTCACCACAAATCTCTCTCTCCCTCCCTCCCTCTCTCTCTCTTGCTCTCTCTCTCTCTCTCTCTCTCGCATCTCTTGTCTGGGAGGGGAGGAGGAGGAGGAGGAGGAGGAGGGGGGAGTCCTGCCTCTTTGCCTTCCTCAGATCAATGCCCTGGCCACTCACTTTCTGATGTTGCACGACGGGAAATGCTTTGAATACTTGCGACATGGCTGCGCGCATTGATTGCCAAGATTGACGGCAGCTCTACCATCGTCTTCTCTTGTCTGCGTGTGTGTGCGAGAGAGAGAAAAGAGAGAAAGAGAGAGAGAGAGTCAAAGATAGATAGAGAGAGTGTGTGTGTATGTGTAAGATAGAGATAAAGAACAGGTAGGCGAACAACAAAAGGCACTTGTAGTTTTGGACAGCTGAACTTCACGGGACCCCCCACCCCCACCCCTTCTCTCTCCAGTCCTCATACAGCCGCGTGTGAGTAGACTCAAGTTTTCACTCAGCAGATTAGAGACCACAGAGCGTTTTCTACTAAGTCGAGCTGACTCTTCTCTTCACGCACGGGAACGGACGCACGCTTGTCTTCTGCTGCACGGCTCGGACCATCAAGGTAAACAACACGCCTATAGCTGCTTCTCCTTCTCCTTCTTCTTCCTGACATTTCAACCTTGTGTTTAGTGTTTTTTATTTCATTTTTTTATTTTATCGCAACCACTCAAATGTTCCGGCACCGAGCGCGCGTTTTCTTTTTCTACTTTTTTTCTCTCCCCCTCCTCTCCTCCTCTTCCCTCTATAGTTTCGCCGTAAAACTGTTGTAGAAAGTGATTCGTGTGTGAAAAGCCCAGACTGGTCCGCGCACTTTGCATCGGGGGGAGTGACTGTCAAACTTTAAACATTGCGATTATTTGATGCGTCGCTTTCACCAAAACAAGCAGCAGCAGCGGCAGCGGCAGCAGCGGAGAACGGCGGCGCGTCAGCAGCTCGGAGCAGCGGAGAGAGAGAGAGAGAGAGAGAGAGAGAGAGAGAGGCGCTCGGATTCAGTTCGGGATCAACACATGAGCGCAGACAGAGAGAAAGAGAGAGAAAGCGGCTCCACTGCAACTTTAGATCACGACTAAACTCCGCCAGAAGCCGGAGCAGCGGCGGCGGCAGCAGCAGGCTGGAGGTTTGAAATCATCTGTTTCTGTCTTTGTTTATTTACAGCAGCGTGAAGCCCGTGAGTGAGCGCGGACTCGGGCAGGTCGGTCGCTGCAGCGGTGGAGACAGAGCCGCTGTCACACAAACAAACATCTTCAAAACACACACACCGAGAAACACTCACTCTCCCCCGGAGCTGCTGCTGTTGTTGTCGGGTTAGATGTTGACATGTAGCCTCAGTGTCCGTGTTTACATGTCTCCTATAACTTTGTTCTGCTGCTGCTGCTGCTGCTCGGTGGCAGTTTCACTTCTGTCCACAGCGCGGTACCATTCATTGACAGTGACGCGCGTCCTGGTAGGTTTCCTGTCTCTCTGCATGTGCGGGGACAAGTTTATGTGAAGCTTTCGCTCGTGTCTCGTTCTCCACTTCTACATTTCACAGCTTCCTCGGCTTCTGATCAGAGTTTATTATCAGATTTTTTTTTTAGTTTTATACATAGACTTCTCTCTGTCAGACACGCGGAGTTTGTGGCCCCCGCGTGCAGCCCTGGGAATTTGCTCTTCTCTAACTTTCTCGGGGAGGTCAGGGGTATTGACCTCTAAAGAATGCATAAGCCATAAATTAAATTCAACAATTGCGAGGCTTGTCCATTTAGAGGAGATGCACTTGAACAGACACTTTTTTCCATTTAAGCCGAAATCTGTGCAGCTCGTCGTTTCCCGGACTCGAACACACACACACACACAACTTGTGAAAAGTGTAAACGTGTTTATTAATGATTGCTTTGCTGCCTTTTTATGCGCTCCGGCTGCCACACAATTCCTCAAAATAACCATCAGGCCTTTAAACACAATAATTATCCTGTAGATATTTTTTTCCCCCACAGCAAACTATAAACTTTAACCACTTTTTTATTATTATTTAATTAATCACTTTACATTTTTTTATTAGTCTGAACACTGCCCTTTAGGAAATATAAAATATAAAAACATTTATTCTCTGTGTTTATCCTTAATTTGAGGAGAAGTTGAATGTGAGAGAAAAACAGAGATAGAGGCTGCGGAGGAGTTCAACATCATTTTAACACGTTTCCCCCAAAATTGAGACAAGAAAACGAGTGTGTTGAGTTCAAACAGCTGCACGAGGAGAAACGCTGTCAACTGGTTTAAACCCTCTTAAAAACACTGTCGCTCTGGTTTTTATCAAACAACTACCTGCGTTTTTCTTTCCTTCCTTTCTCTGTTTTCGGACCTGTCAGAAAACACACCTGTGGCTAATTAATGAAAACCTCATTATTACCTCGCGCGCTCCTCTCTCTCTCTCTCTCTCTCTACTTCCCAATCCTGGTTAATTCTCTGGACAGAAAAAACAACCACAGCTAAACATATGTGGAAGTTTTAAGTTTTTAAAATTTATTATGATGATTATTATTTTTTATTATTATGATGCTTGTGCCATTGAGTAATGGAGCAGTTGCTACAGGCAGCGCAGGTCTCCTCATAAGGTAAGGCGGTCCTGGAGACCAAATGCACGCCTAAATGGCACATTTATAATTAGACTGCCCATTCAGCACATTGTCCCGATTGCTATACAGGGACACTCGGCTCTGTCTCTATAAGAGTTTGTCTCTGACGGCTTGTGCAGCTCAGCGTGTCGCTCAGCAAAAAGAGCGAGAGGAGGAAAAGAGTGAAAAGCGGCATTAGAGCCCTTTGATGGGAGGGAACCGCACTTGGCTCCTATTTAACATCTCTCACTTATTTTTGCACAGGGGGAACCACCGGCATCTTAATTAATCGCCATTTCCCCCCCCTACTTTGTGCACTTCTTTGTGATTGTTACACACAACTTCAATGTGCATTTCAATAAGTGAAGGGATCTTGTGTGTTAATGTCTTATTTTCTTTCTTTCTCTTTTGGCTGTACATTATCCATGTTGTTTTCTCTTGTAATTGCAGCTGATTTCAAACATTAATTAAAAACTATTTGTTGGTGCCTCGTGCCTTCACCGAGTGCAGGGCAATAATATCAGATTTATCAGTTTCTTGTTGACTGGCCTCCACATTCTCTGTATTTTCAAGGACTAATCTGCGGCTGGATCTCGGGGTGACTTGAGCTTTGTGTGTGTGTGTGTGTGTGTGTGTGTGTGAGAGAGAGAGAGAGACTGAGAAAGGCAGCATTTCCCACCTGGGCTCAGCGTTAAGATTTAGACTCTCTGACGCTGATGTGCCAGTAAGTTCAAAGATTTTAGGACTTTCATTTTTGGCATGAAGAGAGAAGCCACCCTGCTCACTGGTCTGCAGCTCTCTGCTGTCTGTCTGTCTGTCTGTTCAAGTCCAATGTCTCTCCTGTTGCAACTTTGCTGCTGAGAATCGTTTTCTTTCCCCTCCCTCCGTTATTATTATTATTGCACTGTGATTTTTCTATTTGTTGTACTGAGCAGAAGTGAAACGTTGTGAATGAACCATTCCTACATATTTGCCACAATCTGAATTTACCTGTAGTTCCACTGTAGTTGGACTGTCCTCATCCACAGGTAGGGTTTGTTTATACTGAGCTCTTGTGCCAGCAATTAGTGGGATCAAAGCAAAAAGGAGAGGAGAGAAAAAGGGGAGAGAGGGAGAGAGAGAGAGAGAGAGGAGGGAGGGAGGGAGGGAGGGAGAGAGAGAGAGAGGGAGTGGAAGGGGAAGGGTTGGAGACAGAAATGAGCTTCATGTGATGTTTGATTATTTTTCTATATCTCCTTCCACATATGTGCACATTCATCACTGATGGTGCTTCTGGTTGATGCCATCCACGCAGAGGTTTGAATCTGGCGATGCGTTAAGTTTTTAAGCAAATGTTGTTTACTGAGGATTTTTACGACAAGTTTGACTCAAGTCATGAGGGGGAAAAAAATGCCAGAGTACCTGCATCATTGATGGATCTTGTGTATTAGGCATCGCAAAGTGTTATTTTATTACACTGCTTTAAAAAAAAAAGAGAGAGAGAGAGAGAAAAATGGGTGTGTGTTATCTTTAAGCCACACGTTGATGCAAATGAAAGTGCTGGTTCGTGTAGGTTTCATTTTACGGCCTTGCTCTTCTGCTAACAGTCTCACTCGGGGTGGATCCTCCCTGCAGGGAATAACAGGATTCTTTAATGATATTACATCCAAATCCAACTCATGATAAGCTGATTTCACAGTTGGATTGGGGAGGAAAAAATCTTATATTAACATAATTTTTGCAACAGGGACATGAATAATAGTGACGTGATGTCATTTGCAGGTAACGACCAGCACTGATTATATGTGTGATAGTCAGTGTGGATTATTTCAGACAAGGTCAGAGAGTCAAGAAACGGCACCGGGCTCCTCCAGTCCTGGTATTTTAAGGTCTTAGGTGTGAAAGCGGCACTGTTTTATTGCTCTAGTAGTGTGTGTGTGTGTGCATGTATGCCTTTAGCATGAGTGCATGCATGACTGACACTGTGCTTGCTTCCCTCTTGACACGGATAAACACCGCAGCTGATTTTTGATTTGAAATGTCTCTGTCTTCACCAACCAGACATCAGAAAGACCAAACAACCGAGACCTTTTTACACATCGTATTATCTTTCCATATACATTATACTGTGCTGTGCAGAAAGACATGCTATTATGTTCCAAGTGACAGCACGCTGCAGGGATGAGGGCAGGGAGAGTGTGTGTGTGAAGTGATGGGGGCTGCACAGGTATAGTCTCCAATATCTCTAGTGGTGGTGGAGGTTGTGTGGCTAAGACCTGATGATAAACAAGATGAGAGGAGGTAAACAACAGCAGGCCTGGTAAAGGTAGAGGAGGGGGGCAACAGAAGGGTGGAGGACGGCAGGAGATAATAAATGTGGCAGCACATGTTGTGACATCTGTCTTTCTAAGTGTTATCTAATTTGTTGTAGAATATTTCAACAATGATCAAAACTGATGGGAATATGCCACAGCAGTGTGTGTGTGTGTGTGTGTGTGTGTGTGTGTGTGTGTTTGAAATCTGTTCCTTTCAACAAGAAGTTTGTGACAAGTTAGTGACATGTCACTTCTGTCGTGGTGCTTATTTTCTTTTATGGGACACAGTGGTTTGGTGTTGAACAGTATCATGTGTAATGAATGCGTGCAGTGACGGAGAACTCGCCGTTCCCCTCGTACGCCCAAAGTGGCATTTTTTTATTTTTTTTTTTAGGGTGGGTGGGTTTTTTTTCTCTTCTTCTTCTTTGCTTCGTGGTTTACAGAAAGAAAAATGTACTTGTGCTCATACAGGAGGAACATTTTTCTCTCTCTCTGTGTGTCCGCACCATTGTCACTAACTAATGGACGAGAAAATCCTGATGAAATGAGAGCTGGGCTGAGAGTCGTCAGGAGCAGACGGTGGGGGCATCACCTTCACCAAGTCACCGTTAAAGAGTTGAAAAGCTGATACAGAGCCAGACAGATTGATGGGAGACGGTGTAAAAACAGCAATGTAATGCAGCGCCTGTTTGAAAACGGCATCTCCAGCTTTTTTATATTTTGAATTTCATCCAGCTTTGGCTGTTAATTTGCCACAATGTGATTGAGTGATGTTTTTCCTTGAACGCAGGTTGGTCTCATGTCAAAGATTAAACTTGAGTGCATGTGATTTTTAAAAAAAATTTTTATTCAGAAACAAATAGAGCATATTGTGTGCCAACTGAACATCAACCAGGGCAGAGGCAGTTTTTTTTTCTCTGCTCTATTAGGTCTCTGTGTCCCTCTGGCTGCTGTAAGTGAACAGTATTGCTAACATTAAAGGATTACAGATAAAAAAAAAAAAAATCTAAATATATGTATCTTCACAGGAACTGTATAATTGCACAAGTAACCTAAGTGGCCCATTTTGATCTGTATCATTCACTCTCCCACCAAATATGTTTTTCTCAAAATAATTGGACAATTTCTTTTAGTGCACACAGCATAGTTGTGCATAATTAACTTTGACTTCAAAATGCAACAGTCGAGGCTATGGTAAGTAGCCTGTGTTGATTTTTTTTTTTTAAATCACACATTAATATGTAGAATTAATTGGAGGGGCCTTGGTGGCCGCATGTTCCTGACACAGGTCTGGGACTGTAATCAGGTGCAGGAATTAGTCGGCCTCATTGTTTTTTATGAATCAGATGAAGATTTGTACAGTGAGCTGTGTGAAGATGGTTGCCTTTATTTCCATATCAAAGAGGCTGCACAGTGCAGCCGGGCAGTAATTAAAATGTGGTGGATTTTGGAGCCCCTGCACATGTACACACACTGTGCACACACACATACACACACACAGGCATAGAGATACATACGCACAATGCTCACACTGGTCTCTCTCTCTCTCTCTCTCTCTCTCTCATACACACACACACACACACACACACACACACATACACACAGCATATGGACCAAGGCTGCGAGCTGTCAGGTTGTGTGAAAAGAGTGCAGGTGGTTGAAACTGAATTTTAAACAAACACTCATGTCGCTTCATGTTCCCTTTGCAGACATTTGGGTTCACAATCCAACGGCAGTTTAAGAAAACAGTTTTCTTCCCCTGTTTTTTTTTTTTTTGTGGCAACCATTTTGTCAGCTTCAGTGTGAGAGAGTCGTACATTAATTATTATTTTTTTTCACTTTGATTCAGTAACAGCTTTCACTCACTGCGGTCACACTAACCTTCCATTTTAGTCACAGGCTCACAGGGAAATGATGCTTATTCATCAGTCTATCAACTTTTTAACACACAAACACACACACAGACACAGACTCTAGTCTATATATGTATGTGTGACCTTGCTGCAGAATGGTGGGATTATTAAAAACAAGAACGAGAAAGAGAAGCTGTGATCTTTCGCCCCGAGTGATTTGTGTGGTGCCCTACTAGAATTGGAGAAGCTCTGAAGACCCAAGATTGTGTCTTGTGAGTGAACAAGGGAAAAGAGATTAGTGTAATGTGGGCTTTAGCGCCGCTCGCACACAAAAGCATCACAACAAGCCTTTCCTTGTGATCCCCGACATTGTGTTTGGATCAGCCCATCCCTTGGGCAAACCACCGCCTTGGAGGAAGTGTTAAAGGACTCTATGAAAATATCAGTTGAGCCACTGGGCAGCTGTGACACTGGAAGTTTTCATGTAAATATAATGTGAAAGCCTCGCCCTCTAATAAGGGGAAAGCTGTGCAATTATGGCATGGAGCACATACCTAATTTGAATTTCTTATTTCTCATGAATAACCCTATTGCAAAAAAACAAAAACCCTCGTCAATTATTTCAACATTTCGGGGTTGAGTATGAGTCACAAGTTGTAATCACTGACCTTTTGTGACTAAAAATATGATTGATCCAAGTTTGTGTACTCCATGGTCTTAGAGAAGATGGTGGTTGTTTTTGTGTCCAAGTTACGCAGGTCTCCGCTGTCTGTAAAAAGCTGAGCGATTAGACATTATCCAGTTGGTGGTGGAGGTTGACAGCCGGCCTGGTATCTGCCAGCTTGATCTGACATGGGATGTAAAATATGCTCCTCAGTTATGAGTACGCCAGCCAATCTGGCTTCTTTACTCTGCGGTCCAGCCTTTAGGATGCTGGGAGCCGACGTGTTGGCACATAACTGTTTTCGGATCAGACCGCCGACTTTGTTTCTGTGTGCTTGTATGTGTGTGTGCAAACTCTTGAGCGCTCTTTGAACACATGAAACTGGATGTTGTCCTCTTTAGCATGCGTTGAGGTGACACGGCCGCGATGGGCAACACTGCCCTGATCCGTGATGATGCAGAGGGCTCGGGTCCAGATACTTGGATTCTTCAGTCTGAATAATAAAGAGTGAGTCAAGTCGAAACACAATACTGAAGACATGACTTCATCAAGAAAGCCTCCATCATGTAATTACACAAATGCAAAACTGAACCGAGACGCTACATCTTAGCATATTTACACTGATTTAAAATGCGGATCGAAACCTTCGTTAACTTGTTCCTTCCATTGCGATTTTTTTTTGAAGAGGAGCCTCGACACTGAGATTCAAGCTCAGCAGATAGTGTGTGTCGTCCCTGTTGGATGGAAACAAACGCTCTGATCAACCACTTGCATCATGGAGCAGCTACTGTGACATCTAAAACAGGCGAGGAAGTTATGGAAAAGAAAAGACATATTGGGCCAGAAATCAGATTCCCAACAGTTTTTCCTGTGGAAAATGCTAATGTACGATGCCAAAAATAAATCAAAGTGACAAAGAGGGAGGGGAGGGGGAAGAGATGGAAAGGGTCTTGTGGCTAAAGTTCTGATGAAGTTAACCATAGCATCTCTTCTTGCCCAGGTCTTTTGTTTCCTCTCTGAATAATTCCTTTTTACACAGACTTGGATGTGTTACAAGGCTTTGCCCTTAATGTGCATTATGAGAAAATGGCTTCAGCAGACCCGACCACAAGCTTTTTCTTGGTCTCTGTCTGTCTTTGTTATCCTCTCTCTTACTCCCTGAGTAAGGGGAGGGGGGTGTTTAGGCCCCTGTTTTGGTGAAAGGATGGGCTAAGAGCAGATTTTCTGTGACTTTCTAAGACTAAAGGCTCCACACAAATAATGATGTCGGTGTTGGCGTTGCCTCAGATCTCTCTGATGATGTGTAAGTAGATCAAACTCAGTCTCTTTTAGTCTAAGAAATTGATTTTTCTCCTGACCACATGCAGGGTGAATTTTTCACGAGGGAAATCTCCGCCGTTTCCAAGGTGGTCGAGAATACTTTTTTTGTTCGCATTGGGTGGTAGTGTGGAAGTAGAGCTGACGTTCCCATTTAGTTTGTTTCCAAATGGCACAGTTTCCTACCTTCACCAGTGCACTGTGACTGCAGGAATGACTTAATCCATCACTCTGTCTACTTGCACCATAATAAAACCATAAACACAGCACAGAGGGGGAAAAAAACTTTCGACTTAAACCAACAAGAAAAAAAAAAAGAAAAAATCTAATTCCAGTTTACAGTCAGCTGCTCGTTCTTTAAGGATCAGTGAATTAATATACATACTGTAGAAACAACTTCAGCCTGTAATTGCACTGAAGAAACCGCTGATTGGCTCAAATGCACATTTATAGGCAAAGTGCAGCTATAGTGAGGAAAACCCAGAGAGCCCGACTCACAGCTAGAAGAAGAAGAAGAAGAAGAAGGAAAAAAAAAAAGCCAAAGAAAGAACCAACTGTGATAATCACTTTCTTGAATGGGACTAAAAAAGAGAAATCTGCTGAAATGATAGAGAAAGCCTGTGGTTTGGCCCATGTTGTAAATTTCCCATGAGCCTCTTTGACAATCTGAGGGGATAGCCACTCTGGCACACGCCACCCGCCCACATACAATACACACACACACACACACACACACACACACACACAGACGCAAACACAGAGCGGCGGTCCTGCCAGGCAGTCCGGGTGTAGAAACCTCTGGGAGAGGGCTGGGCTGAGGGAGGATGATTGACAAGAGGTGGGAGACTGAGGAGGACCAGAGGAGGATGGGAGGGGTTGTCCTGTTTGAGCAACAGTAACACTCGTTCTTTTTTCCACTTGACAGAACAGACTGTAAAATCGAGAAAAACTTTGCTGAGGAGAGTGGAATCGGTGGAACAAGAAGTTAGAAGAGAAATAATGTTCAGGTTCTGACAAAGACAGATCTTTTGCCTTCGCTGGAATTTTACACAACCACGATTAATTACCCAGCAGGCTGCGTACAAATACATACAAATGACTTACAAGCTCTCCTTAACGTCTTACGTGTCCTGTTCGTATGCAACTCATTTGCAAAAGCAGTTTTACGTTTGCTATCAAAGCGTGTTTGCAGAGTTGCTTTCTCTCACCGCAGTGCAAAGTTACAGGGAGGAGGTCGTGGTGGACGGCACACAGGCACATGACTTTCACGCTGCAGACCCGGGGGGAAGTGCATCCCATCAAAGTAAACTTTTTTAGCATTCGCCATGCTCACGATATTTCTCCTAACCTTAACGAAGTGTTGTAGTTTCCCAACCTAAACCATAATATACTTAGCATAACCACAGTGTTTCCCTAACTCTAACCAAGTGCTTTGAATTGCCTAAACGCAACCATAAAAAATCTAATTAAGCTTTAGCTGCAGGGACTTTGTTACAAAAACAAATGAAAAACATTCGACTCTCTGCAGCAGCTTTGTCAATGTGTAAATAAAATAGAATAAACTGAATGATTCTTTTACAAAAAAACCCCAGATCCGATGGCCTTGCGTTTACTTGAAACTGTTATTACCAATTGTAAATTAGACGCATGTGAACATAGTCACATTACCGCCACAGTCAGATGCTCGCTTGTACATAGGCACATGCACGCAGCAGGGATAAAGGCTTTATGTCCTTGGTTATAGGGGTGGGGTTGAGGGTAGAACTGGGGAGGTACAACGTTCCTCCTCATCCTCAGCAAAGCTAAATTTATTGGTTACCATCTGCAGGGTGGAGGAGTTTGGGTTGCGGCCAGGCCAAAGAAAGGCTTCTAATTAAACAGTCATCATTATCAACTTGTGGTCAGTGATCATCATCCCCAACACTGGTTCTCCAAGATGAACATGGAATCATTGAGGCTTTCCTTGAAGCCCATGCTGGACTGAATTAGAACAGAAGAAACAGAGGAGAAAAGTGCTAGCAAGAACGTTTTCTTTTTTTTTTTTTCTTACTCTCTTGGCAGAACAGACAGCATGAGGCCCTGTGCCATATCCACTCAGGTTTAAACAATTACCCGACATCAGAGAAACCAGTAGAGCCTCAGTGCTGGCACAACCGTCTTGCTTTCTGACTGCTGTACTTCAGTCCACGGTTTCAGACGTGGCCAAGTGTCACATGTAAGCGGAGCTTTCGATAATTTCAATTAGTGTAAGAGGGTGTGCCTGCAGTATCTGTATCAGTGCTGCTGGAGGAGCATTCCTTTGAGGTTGACAGCCCCTTAATATAGTATTTCATGGTTTGATGTGTGAGTGACACAGAGGCGCTCCAAGAGGATGGCAAAATGGTTTATTAGGACCTAATTAGAGCCCTGTGATTAAAGGGGAAGTGACTGTGATTAGGAGACCTGCAGATGATGTGGAAACATGGATGAATATTCAGAGGAGAAAAGCACAGTATGTATTAGCCTGTGTGTGTGTGTGTGAGAGAGTGTGTGTGTGTGTAATTGTAGAATATGCGAGCACCACAGAGTCCAGGCAGCCTCGGAGCAGTCGTGTTATAATATCATCTTTACAGCAGATCTCAGCAGAAGAGCTTTACAACTTACGCTATTAGGCGCAAAATGCACAAACGGCTGTGCTGGTGTAAACCCTGCAGCTGATGTTTTTTTGGTGAGCGATCGTTCCTGCACTTGCTTCATGCAGAAATTCAGAAATTTGATGAGCGGCTCTTCTACTACAAACGTCATAAAGAGGGGAGGGGAAAAAAAGGTAGAGATCAGTTTGTTGCTTTTTTTTATGGTTTCAGTCCAGCATGTAAGAGTAATGCTGAGGACTTTCACAGCCAATTGAACATGAAACCATGAGGAATGTTCTGCAAAGCCAGGTCTGCTCCTGGAAGCTTAGGACACTCGCACAAGAATCACACATTCTTGTGAACTTCAGAGTATGTGGTGTTTAATCAAAGTGATAAATGGTCTTATTATTATTTGTCCCCATCAATAGAGAGATTAGCATTGGATTTTTTTTCTCTTTCTTTTCACCTCACAAACTTCGAACTTTTTCAAGATATGTGATAGCCGCCGCCGCCATTAGAAATCATTTATGGGAGTGTTCTGAGGGCAGGAGATTGTCAGCAGGGCTTCGAGATTTTTACAATTTCACAACTGACTTCCTCCTTAAAATGACACTGGCTTACCTGCCTATTACTCCCTTTGATTTCTACAGTACATGCTTCTGCGCTCTGAGAGGTATTCATAATAAGCTTAAACTCCACTGGCTTCATTGCTAAAGGGGGCTTATCTCTCGGCTATTCAAGAGAAAGAAGGGTAATATTTTTTCCAATTTCAACATTTTACTGTCAGGCCACACTCTGCCCAAAAGCACGTTTTAAGGAGCAGGCATGCGACATACAGACACATACATGCAGCTGACACACACACACACACACACACACACACACACACACACACACACACACACACACACACACACACACACTTTTAAAAAAATGTATGAAATTTTTGTCATTTAAAATTGAAACGGGACAGCTGTGTATTTTCTTTTTTTTTTTTTTTTTGCTGGATGGAAGTCACATATTTCAGCACATTTATTTATGTTTTATTCAGTATACATATATATATAAAGGTTGTGGGAACCAGTCAGCTAGTTTTATTTAAAAGTCTGCCTGGCTCATTCAATTGAAATATACGTCTGTTATGTCCGGAGAAAGGGAACCCTCAAAAGTGTTTTTCTTTTATTACATCAATCATACTTACCTTGCAGCACTTATTGCAAGTTTGGACTCGCAATTTAATCAATTTATATTTTCATTTTGTCCCGATGGAATGTTCAAAGCATACTCCGCTTTACAATGTGTACTCATATGTAATGTAAGATATACTTGAAAACTAGTTTGTGGTGAGTGGCGGTGGCCATGGAGGGCCCTCTCTCTTTTGCTTGGAGCAATGTCAGTTTTTCTTTAGAGGAATAATGAGAAGCATGTGTTGGGCAAGTGAAAAAAAAACACATAGTGATCTTTCATGTGACCCACCTGTTGTGCTTTAAACACGGTTAATAACACCCTCATGTTACCGTTGTGTGGACAGCCACGTGTTAAAGCTTCTTCCTCCTGCTCCTCTGCTGCTTTCTCTGCTTAATGATTTGGATTTTAGGAGCTCCATGAAGGTGCCTGCATGCATGGCCACACAGAAGCAAAACGAAACACTCAAACAGAAAAACTAAACCTTAATGACTACCAGAATTTAAATACACATAATCTGTAGGTGCAAAGTGTTTGTTTGAACTATATCTTTCTCCAGCAGTTAACAGTGTGCAGTGGGTTTTGCAATGTGAGTCTAAGTGCTCCCCAGCTCTCTGTGCCTGCAGCCTCAGCCTCAGCCTGCTGAGTTTCTCAGTTTTACCGTTGCTTGTGCCATGCTGTAATGGGCTCCCAGGACATGATGGGAATATAATAACTGCTTGACGATGTTTTTCTTACCCCCCTCATTCTTAACTAAATGCAAAATGTGCCCAGAAACATGGCATATATGGTGCAGGTTGTGATGTCACTTGTTATTGCTGGATATGCGAACCAGTAAATTTTGGATTATTTTCCACAATCGGCTGCACAGAGTGCATTATGTCACAAAGGCCACATTGTAGCTGGTTGGGTGTAGAGCAGTGTTGTCTCTCTCTCTCCCTCTCTCTCTCTCTTTCTCTCTCTCTTTCCCTTGTTCTGTGCATTGCTTGGCTGCTTCCTGTGCTTCCACTCCAGACTGGTGCCTTACTTTCTGCCTATTCCTCTTAACTTGTGCTGCAATCAATGGACAACAGGCCCGTAGGATACATTACATAATGGGAATAAAATCATGAATTAAAGAGTTTGCAGAATGCTACCCAGACTCAATATTTCCCCCTCTGTGCAATTTGATTATGTGCAAATTGCTGTGGATGTCTTTGTGATGTTATAATATTAGGGATGGATTTCTCAAATGATGGGGTGTTCATATATTTGCACCGCCTCAGTTGAATGCACGCTCTGTGAAACGTGACATTAAATGATGAGATGAATTAATCGATGATAAATGTATTTTAAATCCTCTGGTGTACAATTGGGATCCTGACACTGCTTTTGTTCGCTGCAGTGTATGGAAAGGAAGAGTGTCCGATAAAGAGCCTCCTGTTTTTCCACTAATTAAATTTGCCACTAACATATGCTGGCAGGAACCTCTTACCTTGTTTGACTTATTTATTGCCTGGCTGTGGAGGTAATTTGACCTTTCATTTCAAAGGCTCTTTTTTAATCCAGAAAAGGAGTGTTAAACTCAATTATACCAGTGATCAGTGGCTCAAACACTACATTTGTTTCCTCTGAGGGGACAAGCCAACTACAGCCCTGCTCCCATGCAGCTCCTTGTCCCTTCCTCCTGGCCCTTCCACCCCTACAGGGTAACTGGGTGGGGGGGTAAATTAGGAGGAGAGAGAGAGGGAGGGAGGGAGGGGGGTCATGAGTGAGACGAGAGAGGACGAATGGAGGGAAAGAGAGAGAGAGAAAGAGGGAGAGAGGAAAGTGCCCTATAGTTCCTGCCATGTCACTGGAGATTTGTGTCCTCCTTTTAAATCATTTCCCTCTTTAGAAGATTAAGAAGGCAGAAATATTCTCAAACTGATCATTTTCCCTCCCCCTAAATGGCTTCATTTGCATTTGCAAACGCTGCTATTAATTGAGGGTTTCAAAAAAAAAAGACAAATGACCTCTGCAACTGTAAATGAAAAGAAAAAACATAGGTTATAATGTTAATTGTTCAAATGCCAAAATGGCTGTAAAGGGGCAAGTGGAGCTTCAGATCAGATTTACATCACATGTGCCATAGTACAGTGTTTTTTATAATAATATTATTTTTTAATTTCTTTTTAATCCTTTTTTTTTTTTTCTCAGGTAAATGTTGTTAGCATGTGTTTTTGCTCTGTGTCAGTTATTCATTTAGTTTTAAGTAAAAAAAGACCAACACTTGGATAGGAGTTTTTGGCCTGTTGCAGTGAAATGCAGTTGTAATGCAGAGCACAATGTTGTGTTATATGAATAGGAGATGGAAAATGAATGTTCCTTTTTCTCTCTCTCTGAGAACACTGCAGCCTGGTTCAGACTTCCTTTACTCTGTAACACGCAACAACAAAGGTTTCCCCACATTCCCCAGTTAAAGTTGTCTGGCTGCACTGTGCTGAGCTTGCCACTATAAAATAATTATCTGTCAACCTAAGCCTGCCTTTGCAAATCAAAAAATGTGCGACAGTAATACAAGTCATTGGTGGAAAAAGGCCACTATCAAATAGTGCGTCCCCGCTTCTCCTCGAACAAGGAAAACACTGAATAATTTGCGGACACCAATGCCTTGTTGTAACCTGATCATTTATGGATCAGTTGTTTCCTTTCTGGTTTAATTCACCATGTGATTGATTTTCAGTGCCGTACTGTTGGAAAATATCCACACTAAACCGTGCCTGAAATAGGGAATCATTTGAATACAGATGCTTACAGCTTAGGCCTTGTCACTGGAAACCACTTGGAGCCAGGAGACAATTGCAGGTTGATTATGTTGCTTCTGACAGAAGTTGCGAGTCCTTTGTACAAGGCAGAGATATTTGCATCTAAATGCTTATTGTAGACATCTACACAGCATAAAGACTGATTGTAAATGCCAGCTGTCGGGGCTGTACTCGGGAATAAAAAATAATTTCAATAAGGAAAATTGAGATGGAAATGAGGAAATTATTTTCAAATAGTGGAGCTGAAATCAATAAGTAGGAAATGGCAGGAGTTTGTTGGTGCTGGTTGTGTTTGTCATTTTTTATTGAGCGTGTTTGTACAATCACATGTGAATCTATTTACAGTTAGCATTGTATTTTAACTGGTGGAAATACAGTGTTTATATTCATGTCTTCCTATTCTTTGCTTACTTGTGCATGCTGTGTGTTTTGCACTGCAGGTACTGTATGAGAAGAGTTTGGTTTCTGTTAATTGATCAGATTTAATATATATCATGATTGTTATGATACAACAAACCTGCTTCTTTTGATCAGATTGTGTTTACAGGTATTTGAGTTGGTTGAAACGTGCCATTTCAGTCTTTGTGATGTTTTCTGTGTGTGTGTGTGTGTGCGCTCTGTGTGTAAATGCAGCTATACAGTATATGTGGGTGTACATGTGTGTGTGTGTCTGCCTGGTGCCCAAAGCAGAGTGATGCCCCTGCTGATTCTCCTCCTCTAAGCTCTTTGTCCTGCAGCACTCAGTGTGTCTGCCTCCTCGGGAGACTGGCAGGCTTCTCTAGTGTGGCTCCACAAAGGCCCAGCCTCCTTTGAGGTGTTAAAAACTTCCATTTATGCATCTCCCTGGACAAAAAAGCACCAAGCCCATTTGAGTCCAGTAGCAACACAGGCGGACATTGTGGCCATGCTTCTCTAGCACTCATTTCACAGATTCTAAAACGAGTATATGGTGAACAGGATTTGAGGGGCTAAAGTGCCCCGTGAGGGCCAGGCGATAAGAGGGGAGAAACGCCACCACGCAGTAAACTAGAAGATGGGTCCAGGAAAATAAACACATTACCTGAGACAGACCCCCCAACATACACAAAAACACAGACAGAGAAAAAAGGAAAGAAAGAAAGAAAGAAAGAAAGAAAGAAAGAAAGAAAGAAAGAAAGAAAGAAAGAAAGAAAGAAAGAAAGAAAGAAAGAAAGAAAGAAAGAAAATATGTGTGCATATGTATCTTGGAAGTTAAGAACAGAAGTCTCATCAGTGTGCAGAAAGACAAGCCTATTCTGTGTTCTCTGTCTTTACAGGCTTTGAAGTGAAGAATATATGAAAGGGAATCAAAGAGAATTGATAGGTTGCACACCCGCCTGTTAGCAGCACTGGGGACTGAACGCCGTCCACCGCGGAGGAAAACACTCTGTTTGCCGGTCGTTTCTCTGCCTTCACCCTTCCTCAACCCAGTTGCTCAGTAAATAGACTTTTTTTTTTTATTCTTGTTACTTGACGCAAAGGAAATGACAGATAATGTGTTTGCCGAGCAGCACATGAAAGCCCCCTGCAGCCACGGCACTGTATCTGCATCAGGCAATTGCTGGTAACAAACCGGGTAGATTTTTCTTTTCTTTTCCTTTTTTTCTTTCTTTTGGTGCATGACACTATTGCTCCTCAGCTCTGCTAAATATAAAAACACACTGACCACTGTTTTAATCCCAACAAATATATTTTAACTGGAGTGACACTATGGGAGTCATTCCTGACACGTTGGTGCTAGACATTTTGTGGATGTCTGGTCTGCTGTAGTTCAGTGGCAGGACGGGGGCCGGAGACAGAAAAATAAGCAGTTTGAGAGAGACAGAGGGTAAAGATAAAAAGAAGAAGAAAAGAGAGATTTGTCTGGCTGTGACAGTTAACGGTGTGCTGGAGCATGAAACAGCTGTTTGCACGTGATTGACCTGTTTCCGACACCAAATAACTCAATGATATGGTGGCTCTCTTGTGGAAGTACAGCTTGTCTTTTTAATGGCACAGCACTTGGACGTCTTTATTTATTTGTCCATAGATGTTCAAAGTTTGTCATGTCAGTGTAGGAAGTGGATACATTTACGAGACGACAATGACTACCGCCCCTCCATAAAATGATCTATGCCCAAAGTGTCCACAGTTTACCTGAACTCTGGCTGATTCCTGACCAGCTCTGTCCTCTCATTCACGGCCACGGTGATTACTCACGGCATGGAAGCTGTCGTTTCATATTTCACAGATGATGCTAGAGGATTGACTTTATGGAACTGGATATTTAACAGACAATCACACGTGTTCAATCGCTGTATAAGGCATTTCTGAGGGCTATACTGTGCTCTGTGTGCCCTCCACGCTCCGCTCGCACCCCCACCTCTCTCCTCTTCCTCCCATTTCCCTATTTCCCCTGGGACCAGTGTTATAGCCCCACCTCATTGCATCCCCAAACTCCCCCATGCAGTCCGCGGCCTGACTCGCTGTGTGGCTGCTGCTTCTGCAGAGATAACCACACTTGCATCCAGGTAGGGAGCAGTCTGCTGATGGCATAGATTACCTCTATTGTCAAAATAACTACCTCGGCAGAATTCCTACTTTAGCTTGTTTGGACGCAGGAGAGAGTGAGGATTTGGAGCGGAGGATTGGGAGGATTTTTTTTTTTTTAACATGTTGCAGATCTGGATGAATACCAAACAGAAGTTGAGGTACAAGTTTTGGCTTGCCTCATGCATATCCACACACAACAACAAGACAAACTGCACTGATGCATACTGTAGTATGTGCACACGTGTAACGCAGCAGACACATAAACATACCGACACCCACATATGTGCAGTTTAAACGAGTCCCTCGCGCAGCAGTAGGAGTAATGCAATATAGAGTTAAAGCACATGAAACTCTAAACCTGAATTTGGTCGGGACAGCTACGTTGTGGTTCGGCCTCCTCCATGCTGTATACAGCTGTGGCCATGTTGTGTATTGATACTCAGCCACTGTCACATGATGGTTGAAAAACACAACTCTTTGTTATGGTCAAGGAAAATGAAATCAAGCGTACAGCCCACACGGTATATGAACACATGTCTGGAATTTGAAGGTTCAGTTGATGTGAAAGTGAATCTGATCTGTGCTGTGGTGGTAAAGCTGCTTTTCCTTCACATACTGACTGTACTGTACACCAGGCTTTAGCTCAAGTGGCAATTCCAGCCGGCATACAGCCTGTTTGACGTGTAACATAAAGATACATGAGAAGCTTCTACGTGGGAGGGTTTAGTACAAGTGAATGATTTAACCTTATATTTCACCCGCTGTGCTGCTGCACAAATGTGGGGATTTGAATTTAGTGTTGTGCCCAGACAAACTGCAAATGTGTGTTAAGTGTGCGTGTCTGAACTATACCAAATTTAAAGCTGTGTTTGTGTGGCTGTGTATGTGTGTGTTAGTGTGTATACCCTGACTGAATTTCAGTGTTGGAAACGATGCTATAATTTTTAACTCTGCTTCGCTGCATATGAAAGCTTTTGAGGCAACTTGAGTGTGTTTGCGCTTTTGCATTTCCATGTATTTCTTTAGTGTCTGTGAAGGATGTTTGTGTGTTCATGTGCGTATCTGCCTGTGTGTGTGTATTGGTGTGTGTGTGTGTGTGTGTGTTGAGCTAGCTACGACTAGCCAGAGCTAAAGAAAAGGCCACTCTTTGACAGAAATGCCACAGGTGGATGTGAGCTCTCTGTCCCTGCTCCTTTGATGTCGGTCTGTTTGGATTTTGTACGTGAGAGCTAAACCTCCTCTACGCTCAGTGTACTGAAATTATTTCAGCAGGAAAAAAGAAAAAAAACCCGCCTCTGTGCCTCATTCTGACTGTTCACTTGTGGACTAATGGGGCCAAATTTACTTGGTATCTCTTCCTCTCACCCCGACAGTTACTTGCTATAATTAAAAATAAAAAGAAATAGCAGTAATAATAATAATAATGGTAAAATGCTGAATATTGGTTAAGCGTGTTGACGATTTATTCATAACAATGTGGTGAAACTAATCATTTGAATTTGGGCTTGAGTGGAATTGTGTTTAATAAGTTCCCACTCCTCTAATTGGGAGTGGGGAGCGCTTGTTTTATGTTTCCTGCCCGCAGGTCTAATTCGCAGCAGGAAAAGAGCTGCTACATGCAGCTACAATAGGCCGGTTGACACTGACTCTTATTACACCACAGGGATTACTACGTTGGCTTCATTATAATATCATTTGGATTCGCTCATTATTTGCAATTATAAATTCTTTTTTTCACCCTCAGACAAATAATTAACTTAAATAACCAATGAATAAGGAATACGTTCCCCCATTTATTATTTACCTCATTGTTCTCAATCAACATCAGATTATGAATTCAAAGGTTTGTTAATATGTACTCTCTGTAATTATAAGAGCTCTCATTTATTTAGGCACAACAGGAATTAAGCCTATAGTCAGATGTTTGACAAAGACTGGTTCATTGAATTACCATCCATGTAATATGTGGTTTTATCCAGCAGGCAAAGGATTATTGTGTACACTGAATAGCTACTAATATAAGTTAATCGCGTGTGTGTGTGTGTACTGTATGTGTGTGTGCGTGCGTGCGTGTGAATACAAGAGTGGGTGGTTGCAGCTGGAGCATAGTTCAGAACAGTGAAATAGTCTGTGTTTAGCGTCATTTGAGAGGCAGGAGTAGATTTTAAACTCAGAGGTGCTATTCATGTAACAGCTTTCCATTCAGCTGGGGTCACCTGGGTCCCCTCTCCCCCATTGTCACCTCCAGCCTCAAGGCTACCACATTCAGACCTGTCTGCAACTCTTGCCTTTATCTGGCTCATTCTGTTCGCCCTCAGCCTCCCACGCAGCAGACTCTGTGCTGTGCTCTGACAACAATGCAGTGGTAGTCGGTGCATTTATCTGGTCTTGTTGTTGGTGGCTTATTTGCCCCTGACGAAGGGGAGACTAAGGTGCTGTAGTGCAAATTAGTGACAGATCAGTTAAGCGTGACCTTAAAAAACCCTTGGCCTTGTTTAATTGGCAGTGCTGAGGCGGACTAATTGTATAAATCAGCTGGTAATGAGATCTTGGCTTATTGTGAAAAACAAGATAATGTGAGAAAATGAACATGAATAAGCTCGCGAGCATTTTCCATCCCTCCAGCTAAGATGATCCCATCAGTGAACCGTTCTCTCTGCATTGTCATTACCTCTGAACTGTGGGTGTATTTAAGCAGGAATTAGCTTCTGATGACGCCTAAAACTGCACACACTTACACCGTACTTGAGTTTCCTGGTTATCTGCTCGTTCTCCAACAAAGCTCTTAAGTTGCAGCCCCTTCAACAGACATGCTGAAACTAGCAGAGCATGGCCCTCCTAAATAAATCATTAGCAGGCAGCGCTTGAAGAGAGAAGCTAAAAATTTAATAAAACAACCGTTTTATATGAAAGCTGTTTATTAGTGGAATGAATCCACCAACTGGAAGACAGATTAATGAGGTAGCGGAGAAGTGGAGTTTTAAACATTGTCTAGGACGGATTCCCATTGGTGACAGCTGTGAGCACTGGAGGTCAGACAGTAACAAAGCTGTTTCGCTCAGCTGTGGAGACTCTGACCCTCAGCCAACAACACTATTGCCCCAATTCTTTTCCTCTTGGTCTGTCTCTGTTTGCTCTGATGTAGGTAAATACAGTTATCTGAGACCCTCTGTTGATTTTAACCACGTTCCAAATTCATGTGTGGTTTTTTTTTTTTTAATCGACTGGAAGCGATTTTCACTCATTGATGAATGTTTAAATTTTAACCAGAAACGACGGGAGTTCTTAATAACAGTGATATGATATGTTGCATTCAAGGACGCACACTGAAAATAGCCCTCTCCTATTTGTGCTTACGTTTCAGGTTATTTACATGAATTCAAAACCAGCCGACCAGTGATCGCTGGGAGCTGGGGATCGAGTCTTTCAGTTTTTGTAAGTATCAATTTGCCTCTTCAGCTGTTTCTGTCTTGCCACATGTCTTACACACTCTCACACACACACACACACACACACACACACACACACACACACACACACACACACACCCCTGCTGTCTTTCACCCACAATGAACACCTGCATCAAATGAGGTGGACAATTGGATAGGCACACAATGTATGCACAATTAGACAGTTGTACAGGCACAAACTTACTGACGAACATTAGATCCTCCGACTTCTTTTTCTTGCGTTTTGGTTTTGCTTCAGTACTGTGGTGTGATTTTTTTTTTCTCTCTCTGTCTGCTTCTTTCACTTTCATAAAACATGCTCCTTTGCTCCTACACTCAAACACAGCAGCATTTTGAATTTTATTTACAGGTGACACTGGTCAAAAATGTGAAAATATTAAACTATCCAAGCTTCTTATTCTTTAACATCTGTCTTGACCCTTTTGTACCTATGCAGTATACGCTGGTATAAAAGCAGTTGAAGTGATTTCCTCCCCCCACACAGCAATACAGTAAGACAGTTGCTATGAAAGGTGGCATTTGCCTTTAAAAGAAACAGAATAGAGAGCACTACGGTCCTCTCTGCATCAATATCATATTACTTTAACTATCTTTGCTCAGCTGCTGCTCATGCAGGTTTTCTAATAAAAAATGTATCTTAGATATTAAGCAAATAAAGGCGAGTTACTTAGTTCATATTATTCTTTTTTTTTTCTTCCAAATGTCAGTTGGAGATAGAAAGGCAGTCATATTAATGTGGTTGAGAAGCTCTCCAATAATAGCAGGGGAAACATCTCTGAATTCAAAGTTCATGGCCATTTACCATTGTTTAATCATCCTGTTTCACGACGCAAACTGTCGTCTGCTCTGACGAACACGCACCTGTCTGCTGCCAGAGAGCTAACTCTGCTGCTGCTGCATGTCAGTGAACAGCTTGAACTCATAGCACAGCAGTCAGTGATCAGTCAAGTCACACTCTACATGGTTTAGTAAAGATAAAAGCAGAATATAATTAGTCCGTCTTAATAAATGTAAGACATTAGTGCAAATGCTGTTTGGTGACATGAATATATTACATATGTGCACGCTAAGTGGTGTGTGCAGGTCTTATATTATATACCTCATTATTTACTTAATCAATCTGCTGCAGCACCTCTTTTCAAACTTTGTATTTCTATTTTATTTCTATTTGAGGCACCAGAATCTGAATATGTTTTGTAATTATACGACAAAAAACGAGCTACCGTCACTAAACAGACGTATGAATAAAAGATGTTAAAGCAGCTGAGTCATCAGCAGAAGCTGCGAACAGCCCACCAACTTGGAAGATTGAATATGAAATTATGTTTTCAAAAATTGCAACCACGTAACGAGACATGATTGATGTGCATCTGCTGGTCACCACCTGTGTGTATTGGCCCCCGCTGGTCCAGCTAAAACAGCACCTCCTCAGGTAGTCGATAAATTGACCCCTGAAGTTTTGATTATAAGGATTTTAAGTCACTGTAATGTTATCGGGCATCTGTCAGTATTTGTTACAAAATAAAATACCGCATGAAGCCCCGGTGGACCTGCACTCATTGCGATATCGCTCCTCCGAGACACTGAGTTGGATCCTCGTACAATCTGAAACCTAGATCCATTGACCCACCACAGCTTTAATTAATCTCAAAACATGACAGAAAGTAATTTAGTTTGTGTCTGGAGTGCTTATAGTACAAGTTTAATTACACTCCTGCAATCTCATTTGGAAACACCTGAGGATGTTAGACCATGTGAATAGGCACACACTATACGCTCTTTGTTATTATGTGCCATTCATTTAACAAGCCACAGCAACAGAGTCTCGTGGCTCTCAGCTCTCCATCGATGGCGCCACTGAAGGGGAGAACGCTGAGGAGCCATTTGGTCAGAAATTAAATAAACGGCACTTCACCATAAAATGAAAATGAATAACCTTTGAATGGTTATTCCTCATCTATTATTTATCAAATGGGCCTCTTGAGTCCGCTGACCCTGCAGTGATTATGGTCAAAATGTTTCTGAACAGAGACCGCTCGACCGCCTTACAAATATTTTAATTTCATCAGCCTCAATTACTTCATTGGATCCCGGTGTGAATTTGGAAAACTAATTGTTGCATATTTCATTACCTGGCAAGAATGTGGGGGAAACCCTCCTGAACTTTATCCATCTTCCTAAAGTCTGCGTTCAATTAATTGCTCGCTCTCTCTGTATTACTCATGAATGACCTCATTTTGAAGTGCTTAAACTAAAATATGCTTTAAGTGTTGGTAATTTGTTGAGGTTGGGTGTTGTCTGAGCTCTTTACAGTTGGTTATTAAGTATGGTCTATACTAAAACCACATGAAAAGGACGTAACCTCTTAATATTGTTATTATTTTAATTATCTTTTGAAGGTTTGATGGACTTTTTCATCTCTATGAGGATAAAAACTTTACATGGATTTGGCTGCTGTCCTCCCTCTCATGGTATCTCGCCTTACACTGCAGGACCACGTTTCACCTGGTAGCTATATACAGCAGAAAACAGGAGCAAAGAACATGCCATTAATCTTCTTGCCACACCAGCTGTGGAAAGTAATGCATAACTAAAAGTCCGGTAAAATGAATTAATGATTTCAACCATGAACTTTTCTCCCAAAACGCCATGAATCGTCTTTAACTGATAATGCACCACGACCCTGGAGTGTGAAATCCCTGTTGCGTTGAGAGTAGCCAGTTAATTGATTCACAAATTATTTAAAGTTTGTGGTGCCCAGGGGAGTGCTCGGCTCTAATGACAGCCCATTTTGAAAGAGTTGAAAAACTCAGAGAACCCAGGCAGGCCGGTATTAAATTCTAATAGAAAGCTAACAAGTCTAATCCACGCCCCAAGAAAAGACACGGTGTCCAGTATTGTGTTGCTACACTCACTGAGGTGGGATCTAGCTCATCTTAAAAAAAGAGATGTGATTTGTTTTCCTCCTGTTTTGGCCCCATTATTTGACATTAAGGCATCTGTTTTTAATACAGATGTCAATTTGCAAATGCCTTTGCTTCTAATCTTGGCATCTGTGTCATTTGTCCACACTCATTGTCGTTCTGATGGACAAATGACAGCCATTAATCGGACATGAACTTTCTGCTGACTCCAGCGCTAATGGGCTTTGACTGACACGGACAGGGTGAAACGTTTCTGGCTACAAGTCTGATGAGCATTAGACTCCGTCCTCTATTCTTGTGTCATGTCTTATTTAGAATAAAAGCTGGGTGCGTTATAGTCAAAGTATGTTTTGTGGTGATAAGACCCAGATGAAGCAGCAGTATAGTACTACAGCCGGTCACTCTGTGCAGAGCAGCATCCACGCCGGCTGCACGCTCCTTTGCTTTTTAGCCGGAGTTGTTGGATCTCTGTGTTAATATCAAGGAGCCTCTAATCTCGGCCCATTAGCAACTGCTGTCATTCAGACACACGGTGTCGGCCTGATTTAAATAAAATGAAATGAAGATAGTTGTTTCTGGTCCCTTGGCTTCACTCATTGCCATAAACATATGCTCTGTGCCCCGCTTCTTTCCATCTTATTTATGACTTTAATTTGTTGTGTGGGCTGCGCAAGAAATCAAATTTAATCCAATCCTCCCAGGGACCCTGTCATATAATAACATGGTAATTTCTGTGTATCCTTTTGAAAAATGAGGAAATTAATTCTTCCTGACATGTTCTAATTATTCCAGTGTGAACGGCGGATGGGCTCCCTCCTTCCTACCCACCCCCCCACCCAGCCCCCCAACCCCCCAACCCCCCCCTAAGTGTCAGTTGCCGACGGGTGGCGAGGTGCTAATGCTGACCAGCAGCGCGTTTAATTTGAAACATGAGCAGACACCTTTCAACACACCTTCCTAATGCTGGAGTGGCTCACACAAATTAATTCACTACTCATCTGGCAGCTCTGACTGAGATGTGTGCATGAGTGTGTGCATGAGTGTGTGCGTGTGTGTATAGAGGGGGGGGGGGGGGTCAATGGGACACAACTGCCATTAGTAAAGGTAACATAAGGTGTGTGTCTGTGTACATGTGTATATGTCAGTGTGTGCTGGACCAGGTATCGCCATATTTCAAGTGACTGGGTGTTGAGTTGGCGTAAAGCTGTCTGTGGGGATGTTGGGATTGCTTGGACAGGTTTTTTTTTCTCTCCTGCCTGAATCTCCGTCTTCTTGAACCAACAGTACCTTTTCACACATCCCACTGCTCCACTGAGAGCACTGAAAGGCTTATTTAATTAGACTGTCATCAGGCAGTCTTTAGCTTATCACTTCAATCTGCATAGGGACACTGCTGGCTGAGATGTTGTGGAACAATGATCCTGTGTTTCTCCTGCTTGAGAGTTAAAATGTTACAAACTGCCTCTTGTATAAAGTGGTATTAAAAAAATCTGGGGTAACACTTTATAATACAGTAAGTACACACTATTAAGCATTAATTAAGCATTAATAAATACTGAATTCTTCATTTATAAAGTATGAATACTCATTAGTATGTAGTTTATAAATACAGTGAGTGTATAAACTACATACTAATGAGTATCCATGTGTTATAAATGATGAATTCAGTATTTAATGCTTAACTAATGCTTAATAGTGTGTACTTATTATAAAGTGTTACCAAATCCGGCTGCTGGCAATGAATTATTACTATTATTATAATTGATCATAAAAATAGTGGTAACAAAAGTTACAAACTGAGCTTTTTTAACTGTTAAAATTTCACAATTAAATATTTGTTTATTAAAAAATTGAGATGACACAAAACTGGTTAATAATTACTAATGCTGAAATCAAAATGTAAAATACAAAAATAAACTGTATTTTGCCAAGACTAATTCCACAGCGCTGTGTACATTCAGAGAGGAGAAATGAGTTTCCACACTAATTATGTACAGTATCTAAGCAGCTGAGACAGGAGGAGGAAAAAATAAACAAACAAAATTTACTGAACTTTGGAGTCGGGTTAAAACCACAGAACTGTAATTGATTTGGTGTGTGTCTGCGTGTGTGCATGTGTGTGTGTGTGTGTGTGTGTGTTGTCTCTGGGTCGTAGAGCATAGGGCTCATAGCTGTGGCGTCATGGTCGCGGAGAAGAGAGCATGGCTTTGTGAGCGGTGGGTGGGTCCCTACATGACTCAGAGAGGGGAGAGGCGTCAACATGGCCGCCCGGCCCACAGGGATTAAAGTGTCCCCCCCCACCCCCACCCCAACCCAACCCAACCCCCCTCTCACACACCCTGCGGGGTTAATCACTGCCATTTTGGATCCATGCAGAGGGAGCAAATGCACTCTCCATCACTGTGGAAGAACTGAGACATAAGCCACCAGTTCGGCTGCCACTGACTGCAGCAGCTCTGTGGGTAGACCGACTCCATAAGCTTGTTTCCACTCAGTACAATAGAGTGTTTTGAGCCTCTGGTTTATTTGTCTTTAGAAAGTTGGAGTTGGCTCAGCGCAGACTTTTGCTCTCTCTCTCTGTGTATGCTCCTCTTTGGAATATTGCTACTATGTCTCATATGGGTTTGTTTAAGAAGATACACCAAGTAACCTGGGATGTAGTTACTGTTAGGATCTGTGCAGCTAACTTCTGTGTCTCGCTGTGTGCTTGCGCGCTACGTGAGCCTGTTAATGACTGAAGGCTGAGAGTGCCGTCTCGTGCCAAGACCCACATGGCTGCTGGCGGTGCATTAAATCAGCAGTCAATTTGACTGGAAGTTTGAAATCTGGGCTAGGTTAAGGGGATGTGCTGAAGCCGTGTTAATAGCTAGCTTGTTGTCCATATGGTACTGCTTTAATAGAGCACATTTGTTGCAGATGGTGGGAGACTTGGTTAGGCAGAGGCAGCTTTTGGCAGAGGCTCATTCTTCGAAAGGGCTGCCGTGCTGCTCAGACTGGTCCAGGCCAACTTAGTGATGTCTATCCCTCCCTGCCTCCCCTTCACTGAGAAGCCTGCCCTTGAATTGCGGCCTAACCTTAATTTAAAGACATTTTTGTTGTTTTTTTTTATGTGTGTTTGTAGAGGAGCAAATACAATGTGGCTCAGTCACTTTTTCCTGAGTTTGGTCATTGGCTCTCCAAACTGCACCTTTGCTTCCATAGGCTGAGTTCAGTTGTTTCTGACCACAATGGGACCGTAGACAGCAGACACAGCTGAGGAAACACAAGCACACAGCGAGTGAAAAGACTTGAGGGTTATGGAATAAGACCAAAGATAAAGATAGAAACAGAGCACTGCCTAATCTGGTCCATTCTCTCTGCTCGCTGCTACTTCAGTGCTTCAGCAGAAGGACACAGGTGCCAGTAAAATAAACACACGTTGACATAATAAAGAAGAGACATGTGCCTCTACATCAAACTCAACGCCGCTGTTTCTATTCCTCTTCCATATTCCTGATCTGTATGTAAATATAGACAAGGATGTGGTCGCATGTGCGATAAGTTCAGAGCGAACTTACATTTGTGTGGGTGATTGTTTTTAGTTTGTGTGTGCCTGACGTAGAGTATGTGTGCTTTTTGCACTCCGAGAAGTGAGGAGACACGCTTGATCTGCTCTGCACTGTTTGACGGTTGTTTTCTCACGTTGTCACTGGCTTGGTGTGCTGTGGCGTGGGGATGGTATTATGTGCGCTGGGCCCAGCTGAGTGGAGAAAAGAGCAGAGCTGCAGCGCCCCTTGGCCATGCCACTCCCGCCTCCCCAGACACCTTATTGTGAGAAAAGTCTCGGCTGAGCCCTCTGGGCCTTGTGGATTCACTGCCTCGCTAAGTGCTGGCCAGACTGAAAGGCACAGTGTCCTTGGGCCCGGCTCATTCTTTCCATTCTCTCAGAGGCTTTGTCTCATAAGCCAAGAGAGCAGGGGGAGAAAATGCCAAATTACACCCATGTCACTAAAACTTAAGGTGTTTAAGGGCTGAGATGTCATTTGCTGTTGTGTTTTGTGTTATTCCCGATGCTGCGCATGAAGGAGTGTTACAACAGCCGAAGTTCAGAAAGGAGTATTTTTCTTTCCATTGGTGTTAAAAAGTAGTGATTTTCACAGCAGGGATTTTTGATCCACGGACTTTATGGCTGTTGAAGTTATGAAATTGAATAAAAGGACGACGGAGGGATGAAATGCTCAAGTGAAATTACTTGTTATAATGCTGAAAATATGTTTCAGTGGCTGAATATCTTTATGAGGCAAGTTGAGAGATCTGAGAGACATTTAAATTTCAACCACTGACAAAAGTCTGCTCTCGACAGTCGCTGCTTGTTTTTACCACTTAAAACAAAGCACATGGAAGTACTAATCAATTTCCAACCAGTCCTAACACAATAAAAGTGTATAGTATACAGACCAATAACATCGGCTAATGGAAACCTGTTGTAAGTAATTTTTAGCCATGTGTCTCCAGTATTTTGTGGCTAAGGCTTCTGAACGACCCCTGCGAGTGGTGACATCATGACCACATCCTTTTGCCTCATTGGCACTGGGAGTCCCAGCTTGGGTCCCCTGCGGCCGGGCTCCCAGAAGCCACAGCACCATCGCCACACATGGGCTGCAGCTGGACCACCGTTGGCTACTCTGAACAGACTGGAGCTGCTCTGGGATCTGCGGTTACAGTGCTGCTGGATGTACATGTATATATCTGCACACAGCCGTGGAAAAAGACTGTATAGAGATCAGTAGGCAGAGTTTATTTGATGCAAACATATCATCAGGCTCTCAGTGCAAACCGATGTTGTATGCAAATCCACTCCCTCGATGGAAAGAGGTATAATTAATGATGTCAGTTCATAAAAAAAGAGGATGGGTTCGTTGCCATATTTCTGCTTTAATTAAAGACATGCCTTATTATAGGAGGACGATGTATGCTCTGTGTTTTTCTTTCTCTCTTTTTCCTCTTTCTTTCCTCTTTCCCCTCCTTGTTCTTCTTCTTCTTCTTCTTGATTATCACTCGTTTCATAGTGAAAATGGTTCTCTGTGATTTTTCCTGCCAGAACCCCACACGCTGACATGGAGGGCTTTCTACGTAGCAGCTTTTTACTGAGGTTAGTTTCATTTCTGTTGTTGCCATCTAGGCTCATATACTGTAGGTTGGGCAGGGGTGGTATAGCGGGCTAACAGGGGTTAAACTTTCTGACACATTGTTAGCTATTGTTAGACTTTGTCCTGTGTGTGTGTGTGTCTGTATATTTGAACAATGTCAAACATGGATTCTAACATATTTACCTAAGCAGTGATCATGTAGTATGTGGCTGACTGGCATGCTCACCCCTGATATCCTCCAGTCAGACTGGAAGCACGCACACCAACAACAACTTGAAGCACAGATGTAGATGAGCCGTCCCCTCCCTTTGTTTCCTTTTTCTCCCCTTCGCAGCATTAAAAAAATCTGCAGATCAGGCTTTCTGTGTCTTTGCACTGCATGCTTTTTTCTCTGACCACTCTCCCCATCTGCCCTCCCTCACTAACCTCCCTAATCAGCGATGCAGGGGCAAGGCAAGTCGCTGGCATATCAGTCTTGTGATGTGCTGTTGTTTCCTGTTGTGTTCTGTGTTTGTATTCAGCCTAACATAAAGATTTACATTTTTTTTGTCTTTGCCCTTCCTGTGATTCTAATTAAAAATTTGTGCTGTCATTACACACAGAGGAAGTAAATAAGAGAGCGTATTTACCATTGGCTCCTTTCCTAGTCAACCACCTTCTCTAGGCTCCAGTGTTGCTCCCTAATTAGGGTTGGCTCATTAGAAGCCACAGCAGCAGCATCTGCCTTTCAAAGCTGCTGTCAGCCAAACTTTACTAAAGCTAATGAATCCTCTTTGATTTCTTTTTCAAAAGGTCACTTATTTGATTAAATTAACAGCATTTTTTTTCTCTCAGAACTGTTGGGGGCATTTTAAAAAGAAAGGACAATTTGATACCATTACTCTCACACAAGTCAAAGTGTAATGGGTGAACTCAATAGGAAAATCTCCCACACATTTAATTTTATTTATCTTTAGAATTCAATCATTTGAAATTGTGCTTTAAAGGACGAGGTCCACATTGTGAAAGTTCAAGAGAAAAAAAGCAAGTTGAGTTCAGATAGAATTGACATTGACACAGTTCATGTTGCAGAATTAAACTGGATAAAGACTTTTTCACAGACATCTATGGCCGTTAACTTTTTTATTCCAATTATATATTTTTTTTAAAGAAAGAAAGAAGCATTCATTCCCCGCATTCAAATTAAATATAATTCATACACTCACTGTCCCCTGCAGTTAAAAGAAAAAAGCATATAATACAAAAAGATGCACAGTATCTGCTTTATCTTTCATGGCATGGCACCAATTTATTTGGTGTGGTGTTTTATCTGCAAAGGTTTGACAGGAGTTATTCAGGCATATAGCATGTTACATTTTTGAAAGTGAACTGCCTACACTCATTTCCGCTTTCTTTGGAGTACGGCTACAAAGTGGATGACAGTGTTTAACTCTCACCACCTGTCGAAACCAGTTTGGTGGATAACTAACTGCAATAAAGATGTGCTGTATCCTGTGCATTGTAGCGGGGCGGGATAGTTGAAGGCGGTCCGGGCAGACGCATAGTTCAGATTCACCTGGGATATTCCTACGTCCAGCCTCACATGTACAAGCGAAAAGAGAGAGAAAGAGACAGAGAGAGAGATGAGGGAGAAAAAAAAAGAAACATGACCTTTGACCTCGGCTGTTTCTCAGCAATTTCCCTTTGTTCTCCCATAGCTGTGAGAAAACACTGTGATTATTCAAAGTAAACACATTATTGTGCTGTTGATCCACATCCTTCTGTCAATGTCTGTTTTAATTAAAGAAGTGCCAGTAGAAAGATATCACACACACTGACTGGAGATTGGAGGCCGCAACAATCAGGCCAAGATTAAAGGCAGGCTTTGCTTCAGGGTTAGCCCTTTTTGCTTGGATAAGACTTGTCCTGGAGTGGGCTGTGGAGTGGGGGTAGGGGTGAAAGGGGAGAAAAGGGATAGAAACAGGGGTAGGATGGATGGTGGCAGTTAGACATTCCTCCAGTGAAGAATCCCAGTATCTTTTCTCAAGCAACTGAATTAGGTCAAAGGGGGCTTTCTGAACATGCTCTTACATTTCTGCTCCAGTGTGCAGATGTTATTGACTTTTTTTTTTTATACTATACGTCGTATCGCAGTAGCACACCGGATGGGCTTTTCATTATTGTAATGAGTCACAAGTTTGGTTTTGAGTCATAGGCACTGTGAGCTTTAATAGCTGTAAAAAGCGCTTCCTAATAGCACCTAAGACGTGGCCATGGTGAAAAATACATCAAACTCTTCAGATGTGATGGGAGAAAAAGTCAAAACTTCATATTTTAATGTACAAGTCAAAGCCTTTGTACTGTCTCCTTAAAATAATCTCAGTCTGTTTAAAATTCCCAGTGTTTCTAAAACTAATGTGAAAAGTTCTCTGAACTACAGGATACAATGTGCACAGGGCTCTTTAATAGACAACTATTCACGCTCTTGTTATTGTAAGTCTCTTTGTTGAGGAGGAGAAGTGTTTTCAGTTCAGATCAATTTTTCATATGTTTATGGAAGACGTTTAACAGGTTTTTGTCTGTGCAGTCAAAGCGACTGAGAAAATGAGAGTGAGAGTGAGAGAGAGAGAGAGAGAAAGGGGAAGGAAGAGCAACAGAATACAGAGATGTGTACACACAAAGAGGGAGAGAGATAAGCAAAGGAAGAGAGAAAGAGAGAGAGAGAGAGATGTCTTCAGTCTCTGTCTACTCCCAGTGGGCAGGACCTCCCCCTCCATTTCTGCCATTATTTGATGTAATGAAAGGAGAAAGTGTGTAACATTGAGATTGTTAATTAATTTAGTCTAACAAGATGAAGATAAATGAAACCCACTGAAGGTTGACTAGGCTAAGGGGCCCACTTAGCATTCCTCCTGCCCTCCTGCTCTGTCTCTCTCACTCCTTCACAATGGAGCACAGCTAATAGGTGCAGCACCGTGTTTGTACAACCTTGCTGAGCTCTCACCCAGCAAAGTTTTAGGCGGGGAACTTTTTTTGACAAAATATTTTATTTTCATCTTCTACTTAACACAATCTCACTCTATTATTTTTGATATTTTAATCTCCAAGTGAAATGCATTTGTAATGCACTTAGTTTAGAAAGGCAATTATCTAATGGAGTCATCGTGGCATGTTGGATAAAGCTCAGTTGACATGGCATGAGTAGTGAACTGAACTGACTTCTTATGTCCATATATAAAAAGCACTGATCAAATATGAATACATTATTATATCAGGAACACGTTGTAGCTTTCTTACAGATGACAAACACACCTTTTATTATCTTCAGATAGACATCAGTTACATTTTGTCTGAGATGCAGCGAGGTTATATAAACGCGCATTCTCTCCAGCAACTATGTGGCCCCTTCACATGAGTCTGTGTGACTCCCAGCCTTTCACCATATGAATAGTTCTTCTCTAATACGGCTTGGAGGTTATTTGAGCGGCAAGACAGACAAAAAGCAATAAAGGACTTTCTTTTCTTTTTTTTAATTTACAAAGCCAGACACAGTTGTCTTCATCCACAGCCTTCACAAGCAAATCAGTAGTCTATCGTGGTCCTTCCTTCCTCTGTGGACACTTTGTACAGGATCTTCATGGCAGCACACAGACCAATCATTATGGCACCCATTCTTTGCTCCCTTAGCTCTCAAGTCATCAACAATGGGTTGTTGATTGTATGGAAAACACCAGAACAATTATGTCCTCTGTTTTGGTGGCACAGCGGTGATTTTAAAGTGCAGTCCCAGATAATATCGTCATTATTGTTATTCTTGGAGCAGGCCTCAGGAGAAAGAAGTAGCTGCTCACACAGTACGTCATTATTTCGTAAATTTCGATTAGCTCATCATGCTGTCTCCTGGCAAACAGAATCGTAGCTAATTAAAAGTGAGCGAGCTCTCCTGCCTGTGACTTAAAAGGTAGCACTTGATAGGCTGTTAATATGAAAAAAGTGGTAAAAAAAAAAAAAAAAAAGGAGGATTAGAGCTGTTACCCTGGTAACTCCAACTTCCATCTGCACGGGAACAATGAACTTGTGTTCCTCCACCACCTATGCTCGAAAAAACAGAAAGCAAGGAAGTGAGTGTTCTGAAAGGACAAGACCCTTTTTAACAACAAAGTGGGATTCAGGCCTAATAGGCTCTTTGGTGCGAGTTGTTAGGCGAGCTCACTGGGGGATAGAGGGGTAGAAAGGTCAATGTGTAACACCAGGACAGTGAAAGTCGTCCTCGCTTCTTACAATAGCAGTTTGTTTTCTGAAGATTATATATGTGTAATTATATATAATATATACATGTGTCCTGATTAAATAAGATGCCAAAGAGTTGGACCAATTAGTCGGAGCTGTCAAAGGCAGTTTGAATTCTCTCTTTTATTGTGACAGCTGCATAAGAGCATTTCTTCAGCTTCTTTTGTATTTGTCATTTCCATTAAACACTCAATGATATTTACAATCTCTGTATATTTTAGTGGAAGCATGAGAGAAGTGGCGATGATGAAAGTAATGGTTGTCAAGAGTGATGCATTTCCATAACATTGTTTTTTATGTAAACCAACATTAAAACAAGTTTCTAAAGCATCACTAGAAAAGAGGAAGTGTTTTTGATGGGCTTGTAGTTAAGAGCTGCTCTGAAAGGGAACGCTCCCCGCTCTAAAACCCTGTTGAGTTATAATGATCCATGACTATGGAGGAACAGTATGTGTTTCTCTTTGAGTTTTATGTCCCTTATTACAGCTGCAATACGTCCGCTCACATTAAGCTAATTTATGGCTGAGGCCAGCGTACCAGCAGTACAGGTTAATGAATTTGGCATTACTAATTAAACGTTATTGAGGGATGAATATGAATCCTGTGGTCGGGAGGGACAGCAGGGAAAGGGGGGAGGGGGGAAATGGGAGAGAGGACTTTTCTGCATCCTCTCTTTTTCTCAGTTCCTCCAACGGGGTTGGGTTTTACACCGAGTACGACATGAGAAACGAATGTGAAGACAGAACGGCCTTTGAGGTGAAATGGAGGACAGTTTTATTTCAGCGCGGTGCCCTCGACAGAATACTTCTTCTCATTAGATGCACAAGAGAAGAGAAAATTTGTTTTTTTGTATGACATGCGCACACATCAACAGAATGTCTTTGGACAAATAGAAAACAGTATTGTTCCAGTGTGAAAAGAAAAGAATACCTCCAAACCCAAAGGCAAACATCTCGGCTAGTTCCTCTGTATTTGCATTTCAGTGATTACTATGAAGTATTTCAGGGTAAAAAAAAAAGGATAAAAGAACAGCTAAAGCGATTAAACACTCAGGTGAGCTGAGGACTGTTCTGTTCAATGCAGAACATGTCCCCTTTCACACAGTTGTTGTCGAGCAATTACTTCATTCACCTTTAGAAAACAGGAATTTAAAGGCCACGTAGTACAGTCTACTCAAGCAAAGAGGGACGATGGTGACACTGTGGAATATTGAGCAATTATTGAACTGCCCACTGACGCACACTCTCCAGGACGAGGCTATGAGTGTGTTAAGGAAAACAAGATAAATATTTTCCTTGGATTTTTTTTTCTTCACACTAAAGACACTAAATAAAAAAAAAAGAGCAATGTTAGTAACAGAAAGTAAACATAAGCTCATACTGACTTATGTGAATTTAACATATTGAAATCCATACTGAAAGATGAGTAATAGAAAACTATCTGGTAACTTAGATGAGTTTCATATGTGAATATGTGAAAAGTGACTGAAACATTGAATAATCTATTTATATTTCGTTATTATTATAATTGTTAGTATTTAGTCCCTACACATTTTCCCAGTAGGCAGTTCAAAGCTCTTTCACCTCCATTGAGTTTTAGAGAGATGTTTTTTTGTAGCTTTTTTATAATAGTAGTTGTGATGCACTCCTATTTCTCCTTGTGTTTATTGTAGTGGCTTCTGTACTATATGCACACTTTAAATCCTCTTTTTCCTGCCGCTCTTTCTCTCCTTCTCTTTCACTCACTCTCAGTAGCGCCTCTACACTCATGTCTGACATACTCTCCCTGAGAGCTAAGCCTTTCAATTTAGATTTCAATTATCATGTTAGTTTTGTGATTAGACTTTAGTCCTCCAGGAATCAGACCTCTCTGCTCCTCTCTATTCCACTCTATTCCACTTCCCCTGCAATCACATCCCATCTGATGAATTGCGCATATAATTACGGAAGTTATTGAATATGCAGATCACTGCTGACTCTTGGTGTGCAGTTCATAATGCATCAACTCTAACTGTATCAAACAAGGGTCTCTGATAAAGACCCACTCTGATAATGAGAGAAGGCCAATGTGTTATTAGTCAGAGATAACAGACACCACAAAGCCTGAGACTCAATTAAAACAAAGCCATGCTATGACTCAGAGCGTGTGTGGCTATGTTTGTGTGTCTCTGTGTGTGTGTGTCTGTGTGTAACAACACTTAGAAGGGACTTGGCACTGGGCACAGTCAGCTCTACCATTACAACCAGCACAGCACAGACCAGTCTGAGTGGCCGGCCAGCCAGCCAGCGCACAAGGTGTTTATGAATCAACCAACATGAGGTATTTCCCCCATGTTACAGTATGTTGCTACCATCGCCTTACACCCCGTCCCATGATGCAATCCCTCAGAGCTTTTCAAGAGAGGGGAGTGAAGCACTTTACAGGCACACCCACAGGAGGGGGATGTGGGAAATTTTGAAACTTTTGATAGCTTTTAGAGAGCTTTCTTGGCTCGCAAGCAAAGAGAAAAAGGTCTCTCATGCTATAATTTTTTTTTTTTTTTTTGCATTTTGCTGTCAAAATACCGGGGATTTGTTACTTTCTCTTCAACAGGTCCAAACCTAGAGCTGTTTTTATTTTTCCCACATAAAGTTAGTCTTATAGGGTTTCTCAGCTAAAGTTTCACACACAATTGAGAATACAGGGAAACGGAAGAAACCCGGGTCCTGTATTTTTAGCCTGTGCTGTAGTGATGTAGGTGCCATTTATAGCCGATATGCCAGGCTGATGCTGGACGGCTGCCCTGCTGACACCAGAAGACAGTTTATAGACACAGCACCAACCCGGCACTCTGCGATACACAGACCTGCAAACAAAGTAGGCACAGAGGCTTGGCTCTTTTTAAGACATCACATCATGCCCATGTAATGCACAACACACTGACTACATGTCTCATTTATCAAGTGACAGACATTATTAAAATAAGCAAATGAAATGTATATAAATTCACACTGACCTACTTAATTGATGACGGGATTTTTATATTCGAAACCTGGCGAGACATCCAGCCATCTACTGTAATGTGGGATCAAAAAACAATGTTAGGAAGCAGATTTCTCTTTAAATGTGTTAAAGCCACAGAAATGAAAATCCTTCACTCATGTTTAAACAGTGGCATCATTGATCTAGTGTGTTATGAAATGTTGTTTCTCCTCTGTTGCCCCACATCCTGTGGTCACAGTGGCACAGGTATTAGAGGCATGGCTGATGCTGAATCTATTTCACCGTCACGGCTGTATGTTGTAATTAAGACTGAGAGTGCGCTTTCAGCACATGGCGCCGTGGCACTTTACCCGCCTCCATGTATATTATTGGCTTAATAGGATTGAACATGTTTACACCAACTGTTAGCTTAACAGGAGGTCAAAAAGGTGCCTTAAACTTTGTTAAGGGGCTTACATAGGAGCTCAGATGGCATTATGGAGGCTGACTAATGGACCCATACAGTACACTCGCCATGGACTCTGCTTGTGTTTGATGTTAAATACCTTAGTGGTGTGTAAAGTAAAAAAAAAAAACACTAAAGGGCATGGTTTGCCAAAGTGGCCAATGGGATTTGACTGCCCTTTACTGTAGGGAGTGTGTCGCAAGTGCAACGACCTTTGTCAAGTTCCAGCTATTGTTTGCAGATTGGTTACACACTCTGCAGGCTGTGAAAGACACATCTGCTACCTTCAGCTCAGTGGAGAGCAGACAGACAGTCAGGGTTGAGGGTTAGGTGTGTAGGTGTGTATATATATGTGTGTGTGTGTGTGTGTGTGTAGGTAGGTAGGTGGGGTCCTCAACTACCCTGTTGTGCAGTTCAGCTACAGTCTCTATCCTCTTATCAAATATTTGTCTGGCCTTCACTCCCTGTTTGCCTTCCATTCTGTTTGCGTTATTTACCGAAATCTATCTCAGACGCATTTTTTAAAGTTTCCAGAAAGTTTTTTTTTCTCCTTTTGTTTGTTTTTTTGTTACATAATGTCTGTGTGCACTCGTCTAGGTGTGTTTCTGTGGGCAGCGTTCACAAACATTATCTTTTTTTAAAATTGTATCTTAACATTATGTTCATAAATATTTAAAGATGTTATGCATATTTTTCCATTAATTATGAAATGTCACAGCAGGAACAGTCGTTTGATACTACAGGAGTATAAAACCGATCGGTTTTTAACATCAAATATAAAACCATATTTGTTTAATGTGTTTTTGATTGATTTCCTGATTGAGATCCAAAGGGTGGTCATAAATGTTTCGGGACAAAGGGTCTCTTTGTGTGAATGGGGCCCCGGCTGAAATGGAGGAGTAGTTTGAGATTACCAGATTATTTCCTACTAGCCCAGTGAGTGAGGCGAGGCGAGCCGCAGCCCTGCACCGTGCTGTGCTGAGGCTGAGCATAATGAGTGTGGTGGCAGGGAACCACAACAGAGCCGGGGCAGAGGCTGCCTGGGAACCAGAGGCCCATGGCCTACAGCCAAACACACACACACACACACACACACACACAAATCCTGCCGCACACTTGTGGCTTTTTAAGAAAGCAATTTAGTTAATGATTTCATTTTGAAGCACTGTCATGATGCATGTGTCTTCTCAGTGCGCCAGCTAAAGAATAAAGGGAGAAACCGGCTCAGAGGAAAAGGTATCAGTAAACACACGCTTCCGCCGACTACCGCAGAGAAAAATAACATGCAACCGAGCGTAATGTGGCATTTGTTGTGAACTCAGCACAAGAATCGCTTGGATAATAGATCGTGGCTCCTGCGCCTGCTTATGCATGTCTCTGGACAAATGCAGGGACGAGCTGAAGCACAGTATAAGTGGTCGGACACATGGTTATCAGCAGACTGCTGAGGCATTTTGTGTTTCAGTCAGCATCTAATCCACTACAGAGCCGGCTACTCTGGAGTGGAAAAACAGCACCGTTCTCTGTTCAACCATGTCTGTCAGCCCTCTGATTTTATTAGGGCTATGTTTCGCATTCATTTACTCAGGTTCTCTCAGTGCCAGCCCATGAATGAAACCATCTTAGCATTGCTAAAACAGCCGCTTGTACATGTCTTCCGTGAATCAAATTTTTGGGCAATTACTCAGATCAGTGGCTAGGGCTTCTGGTTTTGCTCCTCAGATTTCATTTTTCTCCCGTCTCTCTCTCTCTTTTTGTCTGTATCAGCTGTCAATCACTCACGGTAACTTTTAACCACCTCCAAACAGAGCTGGGTGCCAGCCGTTCATTTAGTCCTTCACTTTTGCTCGGCTTCTTCCCGTCTAACCTGTCAGAATGACACACACTGTTGACCAAGCTTTCTATTCAGCACTGGCAAATTAATTGGTTTCAGTGGTTTAAATCAGCAATCAATGTCAGTTTCCCAACATAATAAGCCTTAATCATAAATCTTTGAGGTGTGGCTTGCCTGACCCCTATTCATCATGGCTCGGCTAGATGGCCTCATCTGGGTGGAGCAAATGAACTACCCCTGTTTTGATTTTCCAATTGACGTGTCACATGAAACTTGGCTACTCTCTCCCCTCCCCAATTCTATCCTAGCCCTTCTTCTCACAGTCCTTAAAAAACACACAAGGGCCCAAAGACAAAGAGGGAAAAGAAGTGCAGTTGTCACAAGGGGAGACACATTTGTGTGCCTTCCCTTGTGTGAGAGTGCCCAGTGAATACCATTAATTTATTCAGAAAGAGAAAAAGAATAGCAGAAAGGGGAAAAAAGGGACTAAAGGAGTAGAGGTGGGTCTAACTGTAGCTAATGAGCTGTTGTCCCTCCAGCCTGTAGAATAAGAATAGAGCAGCTTAATTACAACAGTGTTGAAGGTAATTTCCTCATTTTTTCCCCTCTCAAGCTGCAGAAATCTATTTATGAGATGAGAATGAAAAGGAACAAAACTGCTTTTCTTTTCTGTGGACACTGCAAATTTGTCAATTTGGTGACCAGGACTTGTGAAGCGTTCTGCATTAGGAAAAAAAAAAAAAGAAGAAAAAAAAGAGAGAGACGAACAAGGATAGTGACATAGAAAGTGGGCCACTGTGTGTCGACATTCCAGATGTCCAAACCAACGGCGGTTGTACCAACTCCAGGGCTGCTGGGCACTGAGGTTGCCAATGATGACCTCATGGTGGCAAGACCAAAGACTGAGGCCCATAGTTCCCCTGCCATACACTACAATAACTCGCCCCCCACTTTCATAAACCATTCAGAGTCACCAATACCCATGCTTTTCCTGCTCTGCCGCAAAACTGCTCCTTCAAACGCTGTTTTTCCCCCCGAGTTTTCGGACAAAAGGCGAAGATTGTGGTGCTTTTTTAATTTTTCTGCTCAGAGGCCTTTGCTTTCTTCTTTTTAAATTCCCCTCTCCATTGAGATTTCTATGCTCCCTATAGACTTATTGTGCATCTCTTTGGTAACTTGGGATGCGTCCCTTCACTTCTGTTTGGCACCCCAAAGCTAGCTCCTCAACTCACTTTTCTGGCAACTGTGAGAGATGTTACACTCGATTTGTTGAAGTGCAGCCATTTGCTGCAAACTCTCCAGTGCACAGAAGAAGTTATCTTTATAAATGACAGAATGGACCTGGCCTGAATGGCGCTTTGTTTACTGTCTTACAAAAAGGGGGCCCCACTCTATATTTCATCTGTCACCGTTGCTTTTCTTTCCTTCAACAATGCTCAATTGTTTCCATGAAAATTTCAGGTTCCATGAACAGGAGAATTCTGTATTATTGTTCCTGCCAAATTCCGATCTCTGTTTTCCTTCTCCTGCTCACAAAGGGCTCATAACTTACTGTCAACTATGAGGCAAGCCACAAAGCTCTACTGTTGCTCAGCAAATAGGGTTGTGTTGGTTGATGGCTTGACTCGCTGTGAGGTTTGCTTAAGTGCAGCAGCAGCAACAGAGGGCTCTTTGGGAACTCCATCCCCCAGCAGGCCGAGAGAAAAAGAGAAAGTAAAAGAGAAAAAAGAGAAGGCATAAAACAACAAGTAGCTTTTCTTGTCTCAGTATTTTTTTTTTTTTTTTCCGCTCTCAGACAGAGGAACAGTTTGGCTGGTGAAGGACACTGCTGAAGTCATTGTCCCACTGCTGTTAGCGTCTTCTCTGGTGTTTCTCTGAAAGTCTGACTCACAACATCCAGGGCGCTCTCCTTCTTCTAGTGGGTAATTTCTGTATGAAAGTATGATGCATGTCCAGAAAAGAAGAAGAAGACGAGGAAAAAAGGACCAGTAGTGAATTTTTTTGGACGGCCATCCTTCGTTTGTGAAAGCATTCGCATGAGTGAACTTGTGTGTGTGTCCTGGGGAACTGAGAGGTTGTTATGCCATCCAGCTCTGAGCTTGTGTCCTGGGATCAGGAAAAGGGCCAATGGCACAGGGGACCAAAGGAGAAGGAGGAGGGAGGAGGAGGAGGAGGAGGAGGAGGAGGAGGGAGGAGGAGAGGGAGGAGGTAGAGGAGGAGGGGGAAACGAGGGATTCAGAGTGTGAGTGCTCATCGACCCTTCCTGAGTAGACAGACAGGGACACTTAAGCGCTCTCACACCTGCATCTGCCTTTGCCTTGCGTGGGGGGCAAGGACACCAACCATGCTGTCATGGCAGCTGCACAAGTGTTTAAAGTGAGATACAAGGCAGTTCTTCTAGTAGCATATTATTGCAAATAATTTACCCTGCAAAGTAATTATCAATGCTCTGCTCAATATGTAAAGTGTGCACTTCAGGTGGCTTGCTTAATTTGCTCTGGGTGGCTATCAGTTGAGTGTGGGTTTTAGCTGGTGGTAACTGTGGCAGTTTCTAATAGAGAAGGCATCAGGAGAGAGGATGAAGTGAGGATGAAGTGCTGCCGTAATTGAGTTGACTTTTTTTGCAGGGGAAGGTCAACAATAATGGAGGAACAATTTAAACAAATTCATTTAGCCCACTCTCCAGTCACTGTACAGCAGGTTACCTTGTTGGAAAAAATCTGTATTTTCCCAACCATTTACTATATTTTAATATCATTATCTGTAATTACTTTGTCGTCTGAGGATTAAGAGATTTAAATCAATTTATGCATCACTGACTCAAACTGACAAAAAGGAGGGAAAAAATTAGTCGTAGCAATCTGTTTTTCAGATTTACCTGTTTTTAAATCTGCAGGAATTATCCCGTGTGTGAGTGTGAGTGTGTGTGTGTGTGTGTGTGTGTGTGTGAGTGAAAAAGAGACCAACTGTGTGCAGTATACAGCCCGTATTACGAGTTGATTATGTATCCAGAAACCTGGCTGCTGCACAGCATGGCACAATCACAATGGAGGGTGATAATTTAATTGTGCTAAACGGTGGATTCCGTGTCAATGCTCCTCCAGCTGGGAGCTGTCAGGTAGTAATATCTCATTATGGCAGGTGAAGAACCCAGAGGAACCCTACCACGACACCTGTTAGAACAGGAGGAACCCCTGAAGGGAAACAACACACAGATGATTTTCTCTCTCTCTTTCTCTCTCTCTCTCACACACGCACACACGATTTACAACTCCCAAACTATTCGCTGTCTAATTCCACCTCACTTTAAAAGATTACTACTAATGATTACAAATGATTTTTTTTTTTAGCTTGTTGCCATTGTTTGGAAAATGATTCAATTAAGCAAATTCTTTGTTTCTTAACAGAATGACAGAACAGTCAAAGCACTTCTGTTAATTTGCCCCTTTCTTTTCTATTCCTGGTGAAAGGTGGGATTTAAATTACAACACAAAAAGAAGTAGCACACGCTGTACCTCTTCCAGTTGTCTCTCTTATTCTTTTATAGTTAATGTTTGAATATGAGCCTTCCCTGTGCATGTATGCTGTGCATGGGAACACAGCGTTGCACACGGAAAGTTAAAGCGCCTCATCTGTCATTGCCTGCGAATTCTTTAAAGAAAACAAAAAAAAAAAGCCCCAAACCTTCCTATTTGTTAATAATTCATATGATTTTCTCTCTTTTGTCTGCTGGTTACAAGTGAAGAAAGAGGGTGTAATATTCTCTCCCCTGTTGGAACTTGAAGGTGCAAGACGTCAGCAGCCAGACAAGTGGGCATGTGGGTGGGGTGGGGTGGAGTGGAGTGGCTTGGAGGGGGGGGGTGGGGGGGCGGTGTGGAGTTACATATCACCATTGTCTATAAAAGGTAAACAGTGTGACAGAGCAGATACAGTGGGTGAAAGTCAGTCAGACCCTTTTATGATGAAAGAGGAAATGGGATAGCTGAGGACATATGGTCCCGCAGTCACAAGACCCCTAAGATGAGCAGCGCACAACGCTCCTCTAATACTCACCAATTAAGCAGAGGTTGTTTTGCACGATGAGGAAACATTATCGCAGGGAACAATTCATGACTCAAAGCATTCCAGGCCACATGAGCCCACGGCTGGAGAACTTAAGTCTTAATCCTTCAAATGTGTGCAATATTGTCAGCTATATATAGAGCAGTTCTCTTCTCCGACTGACCCTGCCTCGTCTCTGCCTCGCGTCTTCAGTCAGCCACTGGGGCTTTGTCTTTGAGAAAGTGGGCAGGAAAGCAGCGTTTCTTGCACTTATTGATTACTCTGGTTTGTCAGTTGTCTATTGTTATTGTGTAATCAAGCATGAGGGAGGAGCAGGAGCGGCTACAGTCCTGGGGTTATGAAGCTTTAGCTATACCTCTTCAGTTTTTTCCACTGTTTAGTATGTAAAAAGCAACATTTTTGGTTCTTGTTTTCCAGAGAAAACTGATTCAATTATTAATGTGTGTAAAGTTATTTCAACAGCAGCAGAACACACCGTGGCTGCTGTTCTGCAGATTTTATTTTGAGAGCACGGAGGCCGGGGCAGTGAGCAGCAGCAGCAGCAGCAGTAGCGTTACTCTATCAGTAAATATGATCAGATTCTACACGCACCCACATTCAAACTGATTTCTTCTATGTATTTTGCTCCTCATCAAATGCCTTTGTTGTGTCTGTGCTGATCTATTGCGCACAAACCCCCTTTAGATCTCAGCGCTGTGTGATCCCTGCTCAGAATATGAGGAATAAAATACCGTATGGTTGCCCTCAGATATTTTCAGAGAATTATTGCTGCACTTCTCCATTTCCCTTTCAATAAATTGAGGTAGTATTGTATGGGGCTTGTCAGAGGTGGGGGGTGGGGCAGAGGGGGTTCTCCGCACTCTTTAGCTGCCTGAGCGCAGCCCTCCCAGCACTGCTAATAAATTATTAACTCCTGCTGACAAATACTGTTATTGAGCCTGCCGCAGATCTGTTGCATTCTTTAACAAGATTGCTGTAGACACATGTTACAGGAGGATGGAGTCTCCATCGCCCCCTCTCTCCTTTTCTCTTCCTCTATCCCCTTCTCTCACTCACGCCTCAGCAGTTTGACTGATGGCTGGAGACCAAAGTAAAAGTGCCTGAGAGACTGAATATTTTAGGGGTAAAATAATACCCCTTGATTTACTGTGTTAGACAAACGTAGTGCTTTGTTTCACTCTCACACTCCACTGAGGACGAGGCGCTTGTTGTACTCAGTGCTCGGGCTTTTTGGGTACATGAATAAAAAATTATTTAAAAAAAAAAAGGAGTCGAAGCACTCGACCTGTATTAACTACACACACACACACACACACACACACACACACACATCCCGCTGCTGCCCCCTCTACTTACCATTACATGCATGAACTGAACTTTGCTCTGACTTTTGATTTTCAATTAACAGCGCCCAATTTTGAGATTGCTTTCTGTTTGATATAATTACAGGAAACAATTTAATGGCTGATTAACAGTGAGGGCTGAGCCACTAAAAGACACATTGGGTAACACATCCAGGCACGGAGGCTATAACAGACGGGGGTGGGGGGGGGCTGGCTGACAGACAGACAGACAGACAGGTGGACAGACAGACAGGCAGTCAGGCAGTCAGGCAGGCACGGGTCTCACAGTGTGCCCTGACATCTACCTGACTTACTGGCTTTGTTTGTACAGCTGCTGAGACACATGAGATTAACTTTGGCTACCATTGTTTAGGTCAGCCTTCACTGCCCATGCTGATCTGTGAGTATGTGCCAGTGTGTGTGTGTGTGTGTCAGAGACTGAGAGGCAGTGAAAGTGCGGTAACGCAAAAGAGACTATTGTATCTGGAGTGAACATTTCTGAATAATACTTCAGTGTTGAATTATGTCTGATCTGCGTCGGCACTAACTCCCTCCAGACTTCTCAACTCCTCTGAGGTTTGTCTGCTTACCGTTTTCAGTTTTTAAACAAAACACAGTGTCACTGGCTTTAATTTATCTGTGTGACATATCTAGAATAAACGGCCACAAGGTCTCAGGTCTGCTCCAGCTATTCTAAATCAAGATTAAAACCTTCCTGCTATTTATTATGGAATCGTAATTGCACTTACAATTCTTTGCATCTTTGCATCTTACATTAACCTTTTTGAATTTATTGCATTTTCTGTTCCATTTTCAATGATCCTTTTTACACTTTTTTTTTAAGGCCACTCAATCAACTTGCCTTTATTTCCAAAAGTCGCTATATAAAAAATCACGCCAGGCAAACATTCACAGACAATAACAATTTAACAGTGTCTGCACAGGGACAATGCCCCTCACTTGATGGATTTCCTTGAATAAGACCAAGAACTATTAGACCTTGTTCATAAAGTCTTTTCTTAAATGGAGGATATCATTGCCTATCTCTCAATGCTCGGCTGCCAGCAGAAAGTGCAAGGACACAGTCGCACCACAGCCTGCCTCAACCTTGAGAGTCCCCTCCTCTCAACCCCCCCTCACCCCCCCAGGCAAGCTGAGGGTGCAACTAAAGTGCTGTCACACTGACCCCTGCGGATAGAGCAGGAGAACGGGGCAGATGGTGATCAGTGATGAAATGTATTACAAGAAGTACCCCGAGCATTTTGTCACATAGAAACACACTCATACCTTCACCCCACCCCCAATTTGTCTTTCCTCTTCCTCTCTTCCTCTCTCTCTCACTCTCTCCGTCACACAGAGAAACACAGACATAGACTCATCCTCCAGATAAGATCAAGCCCTAAGTAATCACATTCTAGTTGTAATGGTCAAAGTCCTGTACTGTAGTTGGGGAAAAATAAGCAGAACAACAGCTCAGGGAAAAGCGGATTAAGAGTTAAATATGCTCCAGCTCCCTCTCTCCTCTTCACATCCGTAGGAAGGCCATATTATCCCCTTTTTAATTTAATACCAAATGCATAATTAGATTTGCTGGCACAGTGTTTAATTTCATTCATTGTAGCACACAGCATGAGTGCAGCCTCATTAATTGTGAGAAAAGGCAGAATTGGTTATATAAATTCAGCACCCAATAAAGAGTTGGGTTGTAAAAGGTAGGAGAAAAAAAAACACGAAATTAGAATTAATACAGGTTTCTTTTGCACCTGATACTGTATGTCAAGTACACTCCTTTTACTCACTGTATTATTCATAAAAAATGTGACAGATTTGTGAATGTAGTCCTCCACTGTTAGCTTTTGATTGATTTAAACTGCTCAAGTAGGATTGGTTGGCCTTGGGGAGCAGTGTCACAGCAAAAAATATTAATTATTTCCTAATTTGATGAGTGGAAACAAAAGGAATCGAGGCCAGTTTTGATATGTGTTTGGTTGCTTTGAAGTGAAATTATTGCTTGATGCTTGAAGGACAAAACCAAGATAAATCAAAATGAGAAATAAAGGAAATTATTCAGAGAGCTTGGCAAATAGAAAAAGAAAATCTCTGTGTGCGAGGAGTTAACTTATTTGTGAGTTTGTTTGTTTGTTTTTGTTGTTTTTTTTTTAAATCTGGATGGTAGCTCCACTGCCTGGCTGACCTACTGCCTGACTAACTGTCTTGAGGTTTGGGCCAGGACCCAAGCAGGCACAGTTCCAGCCCTAGATCAAGCCATCCATCTGCGTTAAACAAAGGATTACAGACCTCACGTCCTATTCCAAACTCCAGTATCAAGCATTTAGTCCATTCAGTACTATTATCTGCTCAGGTGCTCTAATTATAACCCACGTTAAAGCCATGTGCAATCCCTTGAATGGACTCTCCAGACAGTCAAGTCAAGGAAACAGTGATGCATTTCCACATATTGCTGATGATCCTTATGAGATCATTCTTTTTTTTTGACTCTATTCTTTTATTTCTTCCTTCACAGCAGAGTCATGTCTTCCAAGCAAGCCACGTCTCCTTTTGCATCCGTGGTTGATGGGGATGATGCCATGAGTCAGGAGCACTTGTCTTGGGAGAAGGAGGAGAGCGCCGAGGCCCACGGTACACCACAGCTGCCCCTCCACAGCCTGCTCCACGGAAAAGCCCATCCCGACGAAATGCAGCCGCTCAGCAGCGTACCGCCGGAGAGCGACTGGGACAGTCTGGTGTCAGCCCAACAGCGTATGGTAAGACATGTTGAATACTTCTTGTTTTTTTTCATATTTGGTCCATTTTCCATTTACAAGAACCACTATATTGCCATTAGATTGGTAGGGCGGGAGTGAATAACCTTACAAAATTGATTTGACAACCCAAATTTCAAATGTAAACCACTATGAGTTTCCATTCAGAGCAAACTGAGATGAAACCCGGATCTGATTTAATTCACAGACTCCATAGAGAGGTAATAGAGATAAGTATAGCATTCAGGTATCACTGAATGATTTCCATTTGGAAGTAAAGTTACAGCTAAACTTTGCCAAAACTGCTCTGTTTAAACTATAAATCCTTTTCTTACTCATGTGATTCCTCTGCGGTAGCGATGGAAGAAAAGAAAACTGGGAGCAGTTAAAGAAAGTCTCATAAAGCAGGACAGTTTCAAATGTTCGAGTGCGCTAGCGTCCTACTGTCCTCCCTCGGGTCCTCCAGATCCAGGCCCAGCAGGCTTTCATTGTTTCCGCCTTGTACAAAGACGCTCAGCCAATACTACATCCTTAGCCCCAGCCCCATGGTTCCATAATGCTGAGAAACCTCTGTGATTCAGGGGTCTCCAAATAGGCACAACACTACAGCAGTCAGCTATTATTAGGTTCAACAGAGGACCTCTCACTCTCCCTTCAGTAATGCCACATGAAATAGCATCATGGCCGATGGAGGGGAATGCAGCCTTGCACTATGAGCTGTTGCTATTAGAGAAGCAGGTCTTGTCCTCGGTGCATGTGTTGTTGTTTTTCTTCTCCTTCTTCTTGTGTGTGCGCTGTATCTGCAGCCAGACCGAGGCGCCGCACATTCTAAGCGCGGAGCTGCTTTGATGTGAGCGGAGTGAAGAAGAGCGCAGGCACTTGTGAGCTATAGACATGGCATGCAGGTGGTTGTCTGTGACAGACGGGTCTGAGGTAAAGAGACCCAGAGGGCCTCTGAAGTATCTCTGCAGTTGGCCACTGAGAGCCTCAACACCTCGGCACTGCAGCGACACACACACACTCACACACACAAACACACACATGAATAGGCTGTGTAGCAGACTGCTCCTCGTGAAGCTGGGGTGTGACAGTGCAGGTCATTGAGAAGCAAAGGACTGCTCAGGTGTTATCCACATCTGCGGCACATTTCAGGATGTCAATAATGGGATTTTAGCAAGTTTGAAAATCACAGGAAACTTTATGATAAACACACAGTAGATACAGTAAAAAAAAAGAAAAAAAAAAGGCGTTTGAGGAGCACACACAAAAACCCCATAGTCACAGTTGATAAAATTCTGATATTAACTGCAGTTGTAATTTCTATTGCACATTATACCATAACATCTTGAGAAAATCATCCGCAAAGGTTATTCTATATTATCATAGAAAAGAAAACTCATGTAACTGATTACCTTATAGTAGCTCAGAGTCGACAACACCTTCAAAGAAGCTGTAGGTCGAAATGTGATCTTTTTAAAGTAGATCTTTCACGGAGATAAACCAGGCCAGCAGCCATCAAATTAACCTCAAGAAATATGAAAGGCTTACACAAGTCTGACAACAGATTTGAGTACATCTCATCATAAATGGGTGAATGATGACTATTCTAAATGTCAACGGTTGGATGAATGAGCATCTCTATATTATCGCCTCCTATAGCCTTGATCTTGTGTTAGAACGAGAGTCTCAGCTGATATATTACACTGTGAGGAGTGTAAATGTTTCAGCTTGGATTTATGTTAAGAAGTTACCTAAAAGGAATGATGGGTTAAAAGAGTAAGTGAGAAGAAGGTCACACAAAGAGAGTAAAAAGAGAAAATGAGCAAAAAAAAGAGAGAGAGACAGAGAGGAAAGGTAAAATGGAGGAGGATGGGGAGAGATAGAGAGAAGAAAAGGGAAAGGCATAAGGCGAAAGGAATGAGAGTGTTGCCTTTGCTGATTACCTGACTCCACTGCTGTGCCATGCGTCTGTGTGGGCTGTGCCCTGAACCCGCGCCAGCTGATTAACCCAGCACTGCTCCACTCCCCTCAAGCACTCTCCACTGTCTCTGCCACACTGCATAATCATCCAACACAGGGGCTGGGAGGTGCGGAGTAGGAGGTGGGTCGGTCGTGCCACCCTGGCGCTTGGTACCAGACCGTCCTACACACACACACACACAGATACGCACACACACCGATGCAACTCTGCCTGAGGCTCGACATGCCACGCAGGGATGAGAAACTGGCACCGTCAACATTCCTGCTCAGTTTACCGCATTCTTGACTTTTTTTTTTTTTTTTTAATTCAGGATTGTCAGTGGCTCCAGGCGCGGTCGTATCGTTTAACCCTGCTTTATCACGCTGCTGTTGATTAAAGCTCGCTCTTCCACGATAGGTGTGCACAGTTTGTCTTGGATACAGATGTGTGTCATGTTTATTCTCTGCGCTACCAGGGCCAGGGCTTAAATCAGAACTAACTGTTCCCTCGTTGGGAAACAGGCTGCAAACTTCTGGCTGCCGAGCTACTTTTCTGCATTCTCAGACTCCAAAAACCATAATTAACACCACCTTCTGTCAGACACAACCCTCAACCGTGGTGCATGTGTGCTGACTGTATACTCCCATGTGCAGAGTTTTCTTTCCCCCCTCCTCTCCTCTCTCCTCGCCTCCCCTCCTCTCTCTCTCTCTCAAGCTCGCTCCCATTCTTCTCCCCATTTCCTTCATGTCTCTGTTTGTGCACAGGGAGCACTCAGCCAGTCAGTCAGAGACAGGACCCCTTAGTTAAATACTAAACCATACAGAGGTGGGACTGAAAAACAACAACAGCTTGAGACAGGACACAGATGTACGATGGCTCAAGGCACTCAGCTGAGAATAGGTCTCCGGTAGAAAATGAACAAATTACACAGCAGTCACCCTAACACAAATGCACACTCAAAAGCAATTTGAAAAATTACAGTTGGGAGGTTTCTCTGTGTAGTCTATGCAGATGAAAAGTAAAGCCTGAGCACATTATGGATATGCCCAATGAAAGTATACCTCATCATTTCATCTCAATTTTTCACTTGTCATATCTCATTTACCGGCACAGCTAGCTCTGTTGAAGAAGCTCTGTATGAAAGCCAGAGAGGAGCCATTTGATATGGCCAAATCGCCCCCTGAGCTGCAAACACCTGGCAATCACTGCATTTGAATGAAAACCTGTCAAAAAGCTCAATGGAGCCCTGACAGAGCCACGGCAACACCGTCATCATCTAATACAAATCCCATCCCTTGTTGTCACCCCCCCCCCCCGCCCTCCCCTTCCAACTTTTGTTTGTCTTACAGGAATCTGACAGCAATAAAGTATGTTCCCTCTACTCCTTCCGGAACAATTCGACTTCCCCACACAAGCCGGAGGAGGGGGCCCGGGAGCGAAGCGACCTGCTGAGCGGATCAGCGTTTGGAACACCGGAGCGCCGCAAAGGAAGCCTGGCAGATGTAGTGGACACGCTGAAGCAGAAGAAGCTGGAGGAGATGACAAAGACAGAGCAAGACGGTACGGCCTGTGTGTGTTTCTGTGTGTGTCTGTGTGTGTGTGTTTGGGGTGTAGGACTCCCTTTTTCCTCCTACGTGCACCCGATCATAGATTTTTCCCTCTTTCTTTTTATAATTTCCTGACCGTCCACCTCTTTTCTCTTGTATCTCTCCGCCTTATACACTCATGTGGGAACACACACACACACACACACACATATACACATACACACAAGCTGGGAATTCTGACGTTACAGTGTTTCCAGTTTGTTCTGAACCTCATCCAATGTGACAAAGACTGTGTGGCAGTGCACCTCAGCATAAGTGTGGTCTTCTTTCGATGCCAAGCCAAACTCCTTGACTATAAAACTCATAGTCCTGACCTGATGCCAGGAACATTACCTCTCTTTATTTTGCTACACACAGAGCACTTTTCACTCTGCACAGTTGTTCATCAAAGTCTGCAACCCACAAACAACCTTCTCCAGGATTTTTTTTTTTTTACCTTTGTGTTTATAATTAATTCATCTCACTTGATTCAGTGACAACAGTTCAGAGTTTTTATTTCCTCCCTATTCCCAACAGGAAAAAAAGAAAAGAAAAAAGCTTTTCCTGTGATAAGACAGTTAGGTCTCTGTCATATCTGCACCCGGTTTCACCCAGCTCGGCTCTCCCTCCCACAGCCTGCAGTCTATCAAGAGTATGGCGGAAAAACAAATATTTGAAAGAGCTGCTGAAACACATCCCCCTTCTTAATTAGGGCTGTAGTAATATAACTACATCCAATCAAATGTTAAACCCCCTTGGGAATGCATGTGTCTCATTTAGTGTCTGGGGAGCTCTTAGCTTAAGCACTTCATCAGATGAATAAATTAGACCTCTGTTAGCCTAAAAATAATTCCCCACTTCTTTTTTAAGTGTTCGTTTGGTGATCTTTGTATCAGAGCATCTCAGGCCTCTCAGCAGATAATAATAATTTAGCCACATGGTGATATGGGGAGTGAGTATTTTGTGTGTGGTGTTGCTGTGAGAGGATAAAAACAGAACAATCAGTCCATATTTATCTTAACACCAATAAAACAGAGATCACTGACTAAAGTGAAAAGTTTAGATGATCAAGTTGCATCAAAATGCTCAATAAATGCCAAAAATGTATTTGAGACATTGATCGCACAAAACATCCTGGTGTACATGCACCCTGATGGAATTTCTTCAAATTCTGCAAAGACATTAAGGTTGAATTTGAAAGAATTTGATAGTTAATAGTCAAACTTCGTGGTCGCTGTGACCTCACAGAGCACAATTTTGCTATAACCCACAAATTCATAAGCTATGACACAATTTCACATGTGTATTACAGGATTAAGTGAAGAATTTTATGACATTTTGAATGAGAAGTCACCCTCTGTGACATCATAATGTTCTTCTGGCCATTATTTAATGCTGTGACGCAGGAAAGAGAGAGGCGGCCATGTTTGCAGCAACTTGGGTGGTTGGCGAAGATATACGAGCACAAAGAGGTGATTCTAGGTTTACCATTTGTGCCCATTGAGTATATTTACTATGTAATCAATACCTTTTATATTATTTCATGATCACTGATGTAGGCGATTTACCAAAAATATATGAAACATTGGCCTGTGTCAGGAGTTTTCATGCTTTCCCGGGTTCATAACATTTTCTTCTGAATGCTCTGGTTTTCTTCCACACCAACGGCCAATAGACATAAATATTATAGGGACGTGCAGCAGCAGCGTTGCCATTGGGCTTAGCTTATCTGGCTGCTCACAGCACCTTACAGGACAAATTTTGGTTAGTAAAAAAAACAAAGCTGTTACATCTTTGTTTTACCCTGAGGTAAGAATATATTTCATATGTGTCTCGTTTTCTTGCGGGGTTGATTTTCAGGGCAGTGCTCTATGTAGCAGCGGTGGGTGTTATGGTAATGAGCCCCAGCTGGTGAAGGCTGGTTGTTGCAGTAATTTAAATGGTCAAGTGCAGCTTGTAATCCAGGGCCGTATGTTAGCGCAGGGAGGAGAGGGTGCTTTAGAGTGCCATACAGCTGTTTTAATCTCCTGTTAATAATAGAGACTTGGTCTGCCTCATGCGCTGTGTATCATCGCCACCAAAATAAACTCCCTTGTTGCAGGAAATTAGTTTCTGAGCAGGGAACACAGCAGAAGACAAGAGGCTCACAAAGTTCGGCGTGCTGTCCCCAAGCTGCGGGAACGGAGAGATACTCTGTTCATGAGAGCACTTGAGGAAACCTCAGTGGTGATGATCAGTGATTACTGTAAAATGGAGGGAGAGGGACTCTTATAGAAACCGCCAAAGGAAAACCTTGTAGAAACCTTTGACAAATCATAACCTGATGTCTTTGTTTACGGAGTGAGACGCAGTTGGAAATTGAAAAAGGGGGGCAGGATTATCCTATTAAAGAACACACAAGAAGGCTGGAGAAGCCATTTGTTGTCTTAATGATGTCGCTAATGTAGCACAAGCAACAGATGAGCTAAATATAAGCATGACAACTGTTGTGTCTCATTCTGCTGCTTTGGTGCCTGGCTGGTCGGGATCACTGGGGTCCTCAGAGACTCTCAACCATCTGCTGCCATTCTTCTCTGGGTTTGCCTGTCTGGTCAAGAAAGTTCATTGTCCTGATGCACTGAGGGTAGACGCCATGACCTCAAGTGCAGAGGCAAACAAATGGTCAGTGGAACACGTTTTGCACAATAAATTGCAAAATAAATGGGAAGAATGTGGAAAGCTAAGTGGGAAAAAATATTATTCTTATTTCCTCTACTAATACTCTTCCATGCAATTTAAAGCACTAGCCATGATGCTTTCCAAACACCATAACAATAGAGGTGCTGCACGGTATTGTAGGTTAAAACTGCCCCGTCCCTTCAGCTCTATATAGTTGTACCCTTTCACCCTCTCTATCCTTCCACCCTTCCTCTCCATTTCTGGTCCTTAAAGTGCTTTAAGTGCTTGTGACTGTGCTAATGAATGAAAATGTTCCCCCAGCAGCGAGCACCGCATTTAGCTGAATAGTCACCTTTGCTGTAAAAGCTCTATTAGGCCCAGTTGCCAGCGGGGCTAACGATTGTGCCCCATGTTTATTTACTAGGTATTGTAAATGCATTATTTATGGATAAGGCTCCAGACAGCACTTGTCAAGAGTTAAAAATGTCAGTATAAAGTATTAGGGGAAAAAGAAAAACAGCCACCATTATAAAAAGCCAAGGTGACCTTGATTTGATTCACATGCAATTAGAAGAGTTTAATATAATGCACTAAAGTATGAATCAATACCGTGCAAGTCAACAGAGAAATACTTTGTGTGTTTAGTCTTTATGATCGTCCCTAAGACAAGGACGAGTAATTGGGTGTCAGCTTCCTGTCTTGGCTTTTAGGGATTCTCCTGGGCTTAGTATCTACTTGTTGAGTCCTTGCCAGTACAACCGGCAGTGAATTACATGCCGTTATGTATTTTATCATCTATGTGTTATTGAGTGGTATGCTGAAACAGACACTACAGCCTCATTCACTCTTTTAGTGCTAGTGAGTAAAGTAACAATCTGAATAGACTGAAACAATCTTCTAAAAAAAATAAATAAATAACAGTGTTAGAGCATCTCAGCTCACTATAAATGGCCAGTTTATTATTGTTGCCTATATGGTATCTAGATTCACAGCTCGGTTCCCAGGATGCTGTTGAGAAAACAGCGCTGCAAACGATCCGCGAACAGGTGTGGTCTGAGGACGTTCGACACAGCTGTTGAACTGACTGTTCACAGATAATCTATAGCTTTAATCTATAAATATCAATAATCCAATCTCCAACGTTAAAGCTCTCCGTCTAAGTCACATTTATTAAGACTAAAATACAGAGAAAGAGAATGCCCCTCCTTAAGACTACAGCTGTTTTAGAGTGGATTCAGTAGCCGCTCAAGCAGAATATTCAACACCTGGAGCCTTTGACAGAGTCATGGCTAATTAGCTTAGCAAAGGGGAGCCATACCACTATTCAGTCAAACTGCAACCCCTTTTTAATCTCAGGTAGAAGGATATTTAATGATTCTGTTACACCAGCAGGTGACCTAACCATTGGTTGTGACATAAAATAGCACAGCAAACGTGGCCTGCCGCTGTGAACTAATTGTGTCTGGGCATAGGGTTATATGTGTGTGTACTGTATGTATGCGCTTCCGTGTTACCACTTAGATGTCTCTTCCTCTCCCTGTGCCTTCATCACCTCTCTATTTGTAAGTGTAATCCCCCTGGCAAGGTTGTGTATTATCACTGTATAATGACTGTGCAGTAGGTTGAGTGTGGGGGAGTGATCAGCATTGTGTGTGTAGCCCCAGGTCATTATCCTCTATTACAACAGGCCATGTAATGAGATTCAGGGATGGGTGAAAGCTTTGGAAGAGAATAGGATCAGCTCTAAGCCTGTGGTCTGATTAGCACTGATGAACTCTTGACTCTGTTGTAACACTGTCCCCTGCCAGTGTCACAACCCGTGCGGCTGGAGCTCACTGGAAATTGGATGCAGGTGCTTCAGTCACAGCACCGACAGAGGATATGTTTTTGAAAATGTATTTAGTTTAATTGTAGCATTTAAAATATTTCTGAAAGGTTTTCTGAAGATTAATTACATGTAACCCTGTATACATTATGCCTTATATTTGAAAAATACCCCGTCCCTCTCCCCAAACAGACTGATGCACTTTCTCCCCTCCTCTTTTAGTTCCCTCCCTTCTCCCCTCTCCTCTCATCCCAGCTGCCATGTCATCTGGTTCTGCTTTATCCCACCTAATTAATAGGAATCTTTGTTATAATGATCTGAGCATGAGCCTCTGACTCTATGCATATGCAATGAGGGTTGGAGATTCAGTTGCCTTGGTTGCCGATTTTGAGGCATTCTTCACACATAGCTCGATGCTGCTTGCCTGCGACTGCGAGTGCAGCATCCTATCGGACAGCCGAAGGCCGGGACCCTCCTGGCAGGACACGCTGGCCAAACATCAGTCGAGACCCGTCCCTCCTGTGTGGCATGTTCCCATTTCCTTTAATAATCTGTTGTTTATTCTGTCAAGATGATTTGAGAGAGCTACTTATCTTGATGCAAGTAATCTATTTGATCAAATGGGCGATATAGTTTTGTGTGTGAATGCTTGCACACTATACAGTATGTCAGTGCGGGGGGGGGCTACCTCTCCCTCTCTGTGTGTGTGTGTGAATTGCACACACACTCTCTCGTGTGTGTGTGTTCGGTCTTGGCCTGTGGCGTGGTGCACCAGCCCAGCGGAGCAGTGCTCTGGTCTGTCACTTTTGTTTGAATAGGTAATGTAGATCTGTTCAGGCTGAAGAGACATGAGCTGGAATCGCTTGTTAAGACACATGATCAAAAGCGGCTCTCTGCTCTCTGCCAATCAACCCTCTTGTCACCCTGTGAAGCAGACGTTAAATAGATTTTTCGGCTGTATGCCGCGGGCAGCCTGCCAGCCTGACATGTGAACTTTCACAAAAAAGATTCCCTGCCCCTCACTCCTCCCTAATCGCACTTTCCCATCCTTTTCCTTGTTCTCGGTTTTTTTTTTCTTTGCCCCCTTTTTTTTCCCACTCCCCCTTTTTTTTCTCTCCCCATCTTCCAATGTTTGCCCCTCCATCCTGTGACCCTTACCTGAAACAGATCAATATTTCTCCTACGACTATGATTTTTTGTCTCCGACCCTGTCTTACTCTCTGGTGACAAAGTTGCTCCTGTGCCAGGCTGAAATCAGAGCCCAGGGCTAAATGGAGTGGCTGTGTGAGGGGGAACAGGGAGCCCAGAGTGCCTGGTCCACTGCTGAATTATGTATTTACTATCTGTTCCAAAACAGAGCCCTCACATAACACAGACACGTCCCCATAGGACGATGGGAGGCCGACACAGGTTTCACTTTACACAAGCTAAGATATAGATTTTGTTGCCTCTTTCAAAACGGGAACCCTTTCTGCTGTCTTGGTCATTCAGATGACAAAACAAGCAGCTGCTTCTTCAATGTGCAATTCTTTGCATTCAGGATCACCTTCCCCAGTTCTCATATTCCGATTAGTCAACAGTAGCAACTGCTGTGGAGCATTCCAGGGGCCATCTTCCTGGGTTTCAGCTGTTGAGCGTGTCCCCCTGCACCCATGCAGCACAAAACTCCCATTGTGATCCTGGCTTACTGGCTGCACAGGAACCCCTTGATAGGAGGAAACGGGTGTCTCTGAGAGACAAATCACAGCCAGGACAGCACAGAGGCTTGTTTGTCCTGACGTGCTCACAAACCCCCGCACGCTATAGCTGTAGGTATGTCTGATCAACTGTGGTTAAAATGAACTGCATATAAATATTCTCAGTGAGCGTTGATTGTGCAATAGCAATTTGGAGAGTGCAAAATATTGTTGTTGTTTTGTTTTTTTTGTTGGTGGTTATAAAAACAATAGATTTACCTCTGTGTTGTGTGTGTGTGAGTGATTGGGTGAGAAGCAGTTTGTAAAGGCTTGACTGTTTTATGCGACAGCGCAGTATTTTGGAGGGGCACAGAGATGGTGAAACGCTGACACACAAGAAGCCAGAAGCCATTAATGCTACTATATTTGTCATTGGGCTGTAACGCCTTGATTTGGGAAATATCGGCCTTGTTGTTGTTCAGTTGTAAGGGACATGAAGAGGGGACACACAGAGACCAACCTCCTACAATGACCAGAGTGGAGGAGGAGGTGCTGAGGCAGTCAAAAAATGAGAGGAACAGGGGCTATTCCACAATGGGATGGGGGGCAAAGGGAGGGCGCATGTGTCCTGCTGTGTGTGTGTGTGAGTGTGTGTGTGAATGCCTGCAGTAGGGTTACACTGGGGGACTTGTGTGCCAGCTCAGTATCACTGTCCTAGCTGTCGCATTCAGCTCCCAAGCATTCTCCACACATAACTTGACAAAAGAGCCGGTGTCATCTGACCAAAGATCAAAATAGTGCGAGTGTAACTCACACCCTGGGCACAGACAGCCTCTGTGGCCTGCTAATGATTTCAGAGCACATTGCAGGCTTGTTCTGTAAGTCAGAGGTACGTCAGCCATCCAGCCAAGAGATCCGCCTTGACACAAGGCAAACATGACAACCAGCGTAGATGCAGCCTATTAACATATTTGCATTGTTTTCCCCCCCTCCTTTACAGCGAGCATGAACGTCTTACACCAAACTTTGATGTGTTGCCTCTTGAACAAAGAGACTCTTTAATCATTTGTGATGAAGCAGATGTTTCCTCCCACTCAATGCTTTCTCTTTCCCCTTGTTCAATAACATTACAAGCGCCAGGAGATGTGATGAGGATGTCAGGAGAAACGAGTAGAAATGTGTTTTATTACACTCACAAAGCCTCGAGCGCCAATGATGATAATCACTTTTACAAACGTCAGTGCCGCCATTATAGTTTTTAGGTCTGCACTAGATGAGTGGTTAATATGCTTCTATACTACATTTTCTACTGCATATCAAAGTTTAATCAATGTTGCATGCTTTCCTTTGAAATTTGGATTTGTTTGGGGGGTGGCCTTCTGTCTGTCTTGTCCTAATTAGCATAAAGCTGTTAAAAAGAAAAGTGGATCAAGTGGACTCTTTACATTCATTTCATATCCTATAACCCATTATTGCACACCTCACCCTCCTCCTTTTTTGTTACTTTTTTTTTCCGGGTGGGTGGCACTTTGCTTCAACAAAGCCAATACTGTAGCTTCCCCGTTGCGAGCTGGACCAATGAGCTCAGTCGCTCATGAGAGGCAAATTTCTCCATCCTTGCCCAGCAGGTCTTAGTCTGTATGGCCCTGTACCCCCACAGAAAGGGGAATGGGCCAGCTGAATAGAAAAATACAGCTTCTATTGTTGCTGAACCAATTTGAACAACAGCACATTGAGACACTCGGTTGTGGGCAAATGAATGGGGTTTTCTACGAGTTGGAATACTTAACCTTTAGAGGTACTATGGTTACTTCATCATAGCAAGGCGAGGATTAGAGTGCCACATAGCTTTTTAATGCTCTAATGAATTATATTTGTTTTGATCAAGTTGCAATGATGAAACGATATTAAAAAAGACAACTATTTTTTGAAACTTTAACATTGTACTGCAAGAGATTTTTGTTTTTGTGCATGTATCTCCTTTTTCCTCAGAGAAACCTAATCACATAATTTTTAAAATAGTGACTTCTGGTGTTACAGTCCAGTGAGCAGGGTGTATGCGTCCTGATTTCTGGCATATTAGTAAACAAAGTTGGCTCCGAGATTCAATAAATGACCAAATTGCAGAAGTAGAAATTAATAATGCTCGCACTGTGAGCTTAGTCTTTTTTTTATTTGCTTAAAACTATATAGTTCATTCACATACACACACACACATGAGAGCAAAATGAAACTCATTTAGAGTATGTTGTGTTACCAAAAGTACAGTATATTACCCAGCTTATTCTTGTAATTTGTGCTTTTTTAATATCTCATCTTATGGTTCAGTCTCTGGAGCGCATCGCCATCGTCCAGTCGTTTATGATGAAATAAAGTTTCGATGTCTATACCAGACACTTGGCTTCACTGCAAATTGTAATGCATTCATGTGGATCCTATTAGTCTCTTTTTGTCCTTGTAGAGTCAGACACCCATTAATTTACTAAATCACACTGAACAGCCATGATCACAGTACTCCACGTTTTCTTCACACGTCTATTAATTTAACATAGTTGAATAAATGTGAATGTTTTCGAGCATTGATTAGCAGGCAAGTTTATATCTGACAGTTAAATTGCAGGGTACCCAAAAAAAATCTCTCCAATGCAAGGTACCCAATAATTTAATTTTTGTGTAAAATTATTATAATTTATTACAGTGTGTGGACCCTAATGATTACCGACATCAAATGGAAATTATAAATTGAAATCAAGTCCACATATTTCTCCTCATAATGTTCATCTCCACGAGTGCTGATCCCCTCATCAGCACCGCTGAGATTCCAGAAGTAACGTCTACTTTTTCTTTCTAATAAACCAAACACAGACTAGCTTGCACACACTCAAAGACGCATTATCTCTTCAGAATAAATATAATCAATGCCACACTTGAGACACTGCTTTATTAAATGTTTTATTAGTCTGATTTTTTAAATAGAAATTGTTTTAAAATGAATTATTTGTGTTTTATCCCACTCCATTTTAACAACACATCCACTTCACTCTGACCTTGCATGTGTTTTTTTTTTCACATGCACTATTTAGTCTTCCTTTATTTAATCAAACGAGTAATTGTTTGTTTCCCTGAGAGTGCATTGTATTAATAGTCATGTTCAATAGACTCCCTCTGCTGCCGGAATAGAGATTTTAAAGCAAAGGAGGGGAGACGAGTGGGGATGAAAAGTTCATTTTGCTATCCAAGCATTTAATGGCCCTAGTTCTTAAAAGTGACCTTGTGGGGTAGAGAGCGAAGCAGCACAGCAGCTCCTTCCAGCTGCACACATGGCATCCATCGGGGGCACAATCACGCACAGTCCCAACACCTCAGGCTCGGACATATGTTGAGTTTTATTTCATTCTTCTGACATTAATCCTATTCACCAGCTGTTCTGCCAGCTGCCACTCTCCGGCTTAAGGGGAGATTGCAGTTTTGGGGGCTCTGTGTACTGGTTTATCTTGGCTCCTCATCTCCTCTTCACCAAGTTTTGATTGTTTTTTTTCCTCACTTGCCCTCCTCTTACTTCCAGGTTCCTTGAGTTGCATACTTCTCCTGCAATCTTTCGCTCGCTTTCAACTCCTTTGCTTTTGTTTTCTCCCTCTTAATTTGTGTAGATAAAAGTGTCTAAAAGCTGCAATTTCTCTTTGAATCTTGGCTTTTTCAGGGCTTGTGCATCTACAATGCCTACAAAGTCTTAGTGTTTCTTCAAGATTCGTAAAAATATGTGCAGAATATTTACTGTTAACATTTACAGAGGCTAGCGATGCATAGCACTTATCAGCATGCAGCATACCAGTCTCATGTCTATCCCTCAACTTCTCCCACTCTTTCTCTCAAGAAAACATTTGTAAGGAATCTCAGCGCTCAAACCGGCTCACCTCAGTCATCTAACAGCATTTCTCTAGGATTAGCCTGGACATGGCCTCAGCCTGTACAGTTATGATTATTGACATATTGGGTCTGACATATTTCACATTTATGTGCATTGTCTGGAAGCATACTCAAGTGTTCTCAATGTCATTTCTGCTGAAGTACGGCCGGGCAGTCTGCGAGCAAGGGCCGCAATGAATTGATCATTGCTCACTGCTCACTTTAATAATTCAAGCCTGATTGCCACAGAGTGCCGCAGTAAAATGGATTGGGAGAGGTCACATGCTGCTCAGCTCAGGAGGTGAAGCCTCTTGGGGATGGTTAATTCATATATGCTTGATAGACACGTGTCCTATTTAGAGAGGTCAGGGTGCTGTGTGTGTATACAGCCTCTCAGAACGGCCAGGTCACCACTGGGGGATTAACACGTTGGTCAGTGCAGATAAAGCGAAGGATAAGGGACAGGTTCCTGGTCATGTAGGTCAGCATGTTTAGCTGCTCGAGGTAAAACCTACAACTCTTGAAAAAAAAAAGAAATAAAAAGAGTTACCTACAAAGTGCATCTGTTTTTCCTACTTAAAATTGTACTTGGCATTTAATGCTGCAGCCTTTACTTGCTTGTGGAGAAAAACACAGGGATACAATCAGATAGATTAGATGGAGGTACTGTAAGTAAGAAGTACAGAAAAGAGGATGAAGGGAGGTATTGGAGCAGAGGATGTGTTCACTGTCACAATCTCAGATGAAGCACATCTCATGTAGGTTACCTACAGTATATTTATAGAAACTGTTTACATGACCAAATAAGGTGACTAACAGAGATGCTCACCAAGTGGAATAATGATTAGGTGTCAGTTAAAGAAAGCCCACCACGAGGTAGCAGGTGCTCCACAATACACTGACATGTCTCAAGGAGCTGGACCTCTTTATTTATGCATGCCAGCACTAGTAATTACATATTAAAAAGCTGGAATTATTTAACTGCACCAAAAAAGTCTTCTGGAAATGGTAGAGGTTATTAAAACTGTTGACAACGAAGGAAAGGTAATTGCCTGAAAATGAGCGACAACGCACTGTTGTGCTCAGAATGTTTTTTCCCCCCAGCTCCCTCTTTAGCGTTTGCATTGTGCGGCATCACCCGGGTGTGTAACCTATTGCGTTCCGATTGCTCCCTTGCAATTAGTGCCCTTTTTGTCCTCACTTCAATAACGCCATGATTATGGAGACTTCAGGAGTATTTGCAGCATCCAACAGCTGTTGTCTCAGGGACTACCGGCTGAATGACAAAAACATGTTTTCTCTCTGCATTTCACTTCCCTGCCTGCCTCTTGTAATTATTATGTTTTATTTGGTGTGATGATGGGGTCTTGTTTTTAGTGTGTCTGTGATTAAGATATTCAAAGGACTCCTTGGAGTATGTCACAGTCCTTTTCTTTTTTATCAATCTCGACTTTTGATTTGTTTCCCGTGCAGCACAGAGTGGATGGGAAATTACATGTCAGCTTCTCATTGTCTGACTGAGATTTCTGAGAGTTTGATCTTTGAGACAGAAATTTATGCCTAAATTAAAGAAATATAGTACACCACTACACTGAATGTAGGAGTGGGATTTAAAAGCTTTTTTAAAAAAAAGCTATTTAAGACATTCCAGTTTTCTTTACGCTTTAGAATTGAACCACATAGTTTTTACATGTGTAATCACATACTGCAGTCACTGTGATGAAGTAAATTAAAAGCATTAATATCACATAGAGGAGTCAATAAAAGTATAATTTAGGGCTGTATACATCTTCAAAATAACAGTGATTGGTGTAAACTACTGCCATACTCAATAACTCTGGATATCTCTCATCCAGTTTCTTACTTCATTCAGCTTGTAGCTTGTCACAAAAACACTAATCATCACCAAGCTACAAGCATCCACATATAATAAAACTTTATAACTCGCAATAAAAAAACAAAAAAAGTTTTTTTTTATTAGTTCTAACATGTTTTACTGTATTCAGGACATGATTTTGACCAAACATTTCTGTTTCCCATTATTTTCATTATTGCATTTTCAATGTTGGCACATTTTATACACTCGTTTGACTGCAGCTAACTAAGTCTATAGTGGTGAATACTTAAAAAGCTTATTTAAAAGAATTACAGTCACTGGTCAGAGTTTTTGCAAATGTAAATTTAATATTTTGAGAAGTTATTCCCTACATTTTATCATCTTTATTTCATTACTTCTTTGACTTGCTCTTTGTTTATTCATTATTTATAAAACTCCTCATTCTTCAGTTTTGTTGTTGCAGTTCATAGATCTTCCTAATGCCCAGTTTAATGTTCTGTGGAGGTTTTGGTTCTGGTTGACTATAACTGGATTATGACAAATTGTAAAATATGCTGTGCTTCTTTCAAGCTGAAGCTTGTTTAGCGACTCTAAGCCCCATTTCCTCTGTTTCTCTGCAGCTCACTGCAAATACCGCTGTTTCCCTGTTTGCCTCACTGTATAGGCCTCTGCAATCTGGGGAGGAAATTATGTATATGGTCAGTGTCAGTTGATCATTGATTTGGTAATTACATGTTTCCCCTTGAGGCAGGGACGACTGATATACAAGGCCAATGCTAAAGGGGAGGTCTCCGAGTCTGTTATCCATGACTTATGGCTAATTTGACTCTCCTTGATAGCCCTCTTTTCTCTGCCAACGGCTTTTCAACACAACAAACACTCAAACACAAGTATCATCTTTCTCCCGGGAGAATAGTGCACACAGAGAAGCTCAGACTGTGGTGGCAGACAGTTGAAGCATTTTCACTGCTGACAACACAGGGTAATAAAACACCCACTGCTGCGTGTTGTAACAAACCATTTCTGAGCTTTGAAGCAGTCACGGTCTTTTGAAACAACATGATGGCGTGTTTTGTTGCATCAACACATTTAATAGATTAAACCTTTTAGCGATTGAAAACATCGATATGTAAAAGTGAAGATGGCCTCTTTATTTCTTTTTTTTTTTGCCCAAAGCATCATTGGTATATTTGTGAACTTTTTTTATACACACACTGGACTTCATGTCTCCATGGCAATCTGGAGAGCCATTTGAAAATTAGTGTGTCATGAATTTTTAAGATCTGCTTTATTACCGTCCAATCCAATTCCAAAGTGACAAGATTTGATTTGTTTGTAACTGTGTTTATTTGTGTAGTTGGTGTTTCGCTCAGTAATTTGAGTTTTTCGACCGTCTCCAATGATGGTTTGAATGCCCCGCTCTGTTTAGAGCCGCAATAAAAACAGAAATTAGCAAACGACTTTTCCTCTACCTTCGTTTCTCAACCGCAGGAATCAGTGGCTAACTAGAACAAGATTTAATAAACGCATTTTGTCGTACAACGTGAACAATGAAGACGATAATTAGTTGGTGCGTTGATGTGCCAGTGAGCTAACAGCTATCTGTTAGCGACTTTCCCTGAAGCCTGTCAGTGAGTAAAGATATAGGACAGATATATTTGTATGAACCTGCCTCGTAGCTTCACTACTGTGGTTTACAGTGAACATGATATTCTGGCTGCTCTGACTACCAGGTGCTGAAAGCTTTGTTTATGTCACACATCAACCCAGTAACATTCTTTTGTTGAGATTTATGAGGATCATTAGCTTTGTTTTTAATACAGTAAAAAAAAGAAGAAAAAAAAAAAGCTATAGCCTAATCTAGCCGACTCATCTCAGCTCTAGGCGTCTCAATCCCCGCGCCTGTTCACCCACATCAACACAATCAGAGATACCTGCACAGGAAAACCTGTACACAAGAGATGACAGCGCTGATAGGAGATAAACAAATTGAATTTGGTTGTATTAAATCAGTGATGACTATTCACTTTCTTTTGAGTGCCACTTGGAATGCTGTAAAAAAAAAATAAAAAAATAAAAAAAATCTTGGGAAAGGATTCAGTGCATTTTTCCAGCTATACAGCACCAGCCCCAGAGAAGAGACAATGAGACCCAGACGGGCTTAGTAGTCCAGAAACCATTCCTCTCTCAATGGGAACACGTCTTGGACGCACACTCCAGTAGTTTTGTCTTGTATGTTGCTATCTGTGCTAGCTGCAGAGCGGAGGGGGTCTGTGCCAGGCGAGGGTCCATAGGGACCATTGGAATCGCTGGGGCTGGAGGAAGTTGGTCTGGGTCCAGTGGGGCGATCTGGGCTTGGTGAGAAGCCAAGCTGTCTACTGCAGGGACGCTGGGAAAATGTAAATAAGAGCCTGATAAGGGCTATTGTTTTCATTCCATTCTCATCCCAGCTGAATGGCCTGCTCCCCAGCCACAGAGCATTTTATCTCGAGAGGGGGAGGGAAAGAAATGGAAGGGGAGGGGGTGCGAGAGATTTAAGAGCCCCCATAGGAAAATAAAAATAAACTCACTGGACTCTTCTCTTGTTTAAGCTAATTCCCCAGTATGTGATGTCCTACTTTAAGAGGACAAGTGTGTGTAACTCTTCTTTACACTAAAAACTTCAGAAGTTCGCTATTAACCGTCTTAAATAATGACGTTTCGCCTTTCCCTTGTAAATCTACCGGCGTTTGATACCCAGTGAAGTTGTTGAAGAGTGATCATAAATAATGTGTTATTCTATGGTGAATACAGTGTGCATCAACTTGATTTTCTCTGTGTCATAACCTGACAGTAATTATTATGTTGATACTAACCAGTGTTTCCATTGGCATCTATAATTTCTCCAGAGAAAACAGACAGGCATTTTAGAAACTGAAATAGCATTCCTCCTATTAATCTAAATTCTTCTGAAAACTAGGCTGTGGAAGGGTGCTTTGAAAAAAGCCAGACATCTGACTCATTTACTGTTTTCCTCGAGTGCGCCTGCGCGAAAAAAAAGTTGCTCTGCTTTCACCAAATCCATTTTTGGTTGCCTGTTTTGTCCGCGTCGTTTTGAACACTGGAAGGTGTTTGAGAGTTATTTTATAGACTAATCCTGGTCATTATTCACCTCTCCCAGGTGGAAGGCAGGGAGGACAGCGGTGCATTCCAGCTGTAGTCTCTCCTGTTGGAGGACTTGGCAGGTCGTGTTTGGCCCAGCGGAGGGGATGGAGAATTGAGGGAGCGGCGTCTCTCCTGGGAGGGAGGTGGAAAGGAGGGGGAGGACTGGAGTAGAATGGAAGCTGGCACCATATTATCTCCAACAGTTGGTGCATTCCTTAATGATCAAGTGCTGGAGCAGCATCTGTGATGAAAGCGTGCGTGTCTCCGTGTGTGTGCGCGCAAGAGAGAGAGGCAGCATATGTGTACATATCAACATATGTTGACAGTGTTTGTTTAATTCCCCTTTACGCCACTGTAGAAATAAGGCGTTTTCTGTGCTTCAGGGGAGAAAAAATGTCAAGCACTGATGTTGTTCTGTCTGTTTGAGGATTACGATGTATGGGGAGGTTGTTGTTCTGGGAGAGGAAGCTGCCTCACCGAGGGAAGAGGCGCTGCTACTCCCCCGTGCCCTTAACCCCTGTTTTAAGATCTGTGATCTTTGTGCCATGCAGGGAGTTAACACACCCAAACACATACAATATACACAGCCTTTTGCTCTCTCTCCCTCTCTTAGGGTCAAGGGGACAAACTGTGAGTTGGGAATTGGAAAGTCAATAAAGCAGAAGTAATGTTATAATGACCCTGGGCTGAAGATGTCCTGTCGACCCCCATCACATTGGAGGAAGTGGACAATCAAACAAAATGGTCACTCTGCTTGATCTCTCTGAAAGCCATCCTTAAACAAGGCCACAAGAACCACTGACCCCCTGTTACTCCCAGTTCCTCTGAAGTCAGTGTGTTTGTCAGAGAGAGCAACAGTGTTTGGTTTGTGGAAGCGAAGGGCAAGAGATGTTACAGCGGGATAAAAGGAAACGACACTTGTATACATTCTGAACTGTATAAATCTTCTGTGTCTGATGTCAGGGGTGATAATGGAGAAAGTGGAAGAGTCCACAATGCTGCATCGCGTGACAGGCTGTATCCCTGTTTGTCAGTCTGCGTTTCACATTATGTGCAACATGGAAACACGTGACAGCTACATCAGACTGAGAAAACAAACTCCTCAGTGACTTCATTTGAAATATTAACATGCTTACAAACTGTCTCTTTTTTAGGTTAGGTATGTGGTTAGACTCTTTTTTATTATAATGCCCCCAGGCTTTTGCATTTTGATGTAAAAGCCTGTTTTACAATACGATAGTTAGCTATATACGATATGTCCTGATGTGGTTCAGATTGGAGGCGGTTTGTAGAGACAGTAGCTCAAGGTGGAGGGGTGGAGGCTCCTTCTCATGCTGCTGGTGTTTGATGGGAACAGGCTGACCCCTAAGCGGCGCAGGGATGGTGGAGGCCTGGGTCGGCTGGCCCAGTGTGTTCTTTATCAGCTACCCCAGCGACAGCATGGCAGATTGCAGCCATTCCTCCTCTGATTCATTGTCTGCTGGACAAATGTTAATTGTTTTCATCATTGGCAGCTCTGTGAACGCTCGGACGTACCCAGTCTCACTCTTTGCCTCCCACTTAATGCGTGTCTCTGCCCTTATGCTATCCCCCACAATGCCGCTTCCCTTTCTCACTCCACCCTTAGCTCATCTCCCAACTGACAGACCAAGTCTCTTTGAATGTTTGCCGTGCACTACCATCAAATAAAACAGCACTCTTTCATCTGATATCATCTTTCTTTAAATTAAAGCGAACAGACATAGAGATTCACAACATTCGCAGCACTTAAAAAAAACAAAAAACAAAATCCATACAGATGATTTCACTATTAAAAAAAGCACTCGAAGATAATTTGCTCATCCATATGTTGTTATATATCGTTTGTGCAGAATCCTCATGCATGGAGAAACTTCTTTCTAAAGACTGGAAGGAGAAGATGGAGAGGCTCAACACCAGTGAACTTTTGGCAGAAGTAAAAGGTAGGACGACAACCATTGCATAAAACCGAGCAGATTTACAACACAAACACCACTTTAAGCCGTGTTAACAAGTCCCTCATTCCTATCAGACATACATAATCTATGTACTGTATAATCTCAGAAACAGCCTTGTACTGCGAAATAAAACAAAGGCCTTTGGCTGCCCTCCTCATTCATTTCTCTCCTCCCTTATCTTTTGTTGGAATGCCCAACTCTGTCCAAACTGCTGTCTTCGAAATTCCAGCCCATTTAGACCCATTCGGAGGCGCTCCGAGCTTGTCAGCAGTTTATTGTTGTTGTCCCTTCAGACGGCCCTGAGCCCAGCGACTCATGTGTGCGGCTGGCACATGCGGTGCGTTCATGCCGCTCTGGTAATTGCTGAACCCAAAGCGTGCTCGATGTAAACAGAGCATGAGAGTAAGAGTAAGAGAGAGGGGGGGGGCGTACGGAGAGGGAGATGATGCGGAGTCGTCTCCTCGGTGCGCCTGTGTTCGAGTGGAATGTCTTGACTCTAACAGTGAACGCCCTGCGCCGCGTATCAAGTGCTGCACGGCAGAGCGCAACTCCGCACTCCCCCAAAAAATCTCTGTTTATGACAGCATGAAGGTGGGCCGCGGATGGGCCGGGCTGCTGCTGCTCAGTCCTTAGCACTGACTGTTACTGAGAGCTGGCGTGTTTATACAGCACAGGGAAGCACAATATACCAGCTGGATGATAACACCGGGCTGTCACTGGATCCTGTGCTCTCCCTCCAAGATTATTTTATCAGACAACTTCTCTCTTGTTTTTATTTCTTCCAAAAACCTCGTCAACAATATGAATTTAGTGCATTCCCAATAAAGTGCTGAAATGCTTTTTTAAAAAAGATCATTTCATGCATGGTTTTCACTGACCTATAAAGAAAGCTCGTTTTACTGCTGTGCAGGTGATTTTGATCATTTGCTTAATTGTTTCTTTTCCCAAAACATGTGTGACACACATAAATAAAACTAGCGTTTGGTTTTAATTATTGAATTACACTTTCTCCACTTGCAAGGGGAAAGGGGGGGAAAAGGCTGTTGAATGTTCTAATAAGTATATTCATTGGCAATAACCTTAATGAACTGAAGGATAAATCACCGCTTGGTAAACTAGATTCATTGTACCTGCCCTAGTATACTGTATGCCACTGTAGATCAAAGTGCACTGGGTAAAATGTTTAAAATGATTTAGCCTTTTGAAAGCTGGTCTGTTAAATTACAGGCAGGGCATTTCTTCTGATGAATGGGAACTGGAAGGTTACTTGGTGGTTTGTAAACAGGTAGGGAGTCTGATAATAAACACTATGGCCTCTGTCTGTTGATGAGTTATGGAGACAGTCTATACACCACAGTTACCAATATAAATGCTTCTCCTATCACAGTGGCAGCCTTAGATTTTTAATTAGCATGCCATTTCATATGACTGTAGACATTTCAAAGGGCTGCTTTGTGCTCCCCCTTACAAATGTCTCTCTCTCTGCGTTTGATGTCTGCCTGATGTAAATACAGGCAATTAAAAAGAAGCCCAGGGTTGGAGACGCACAAGGTCCACTTAATTAAAACACAAACAAAGGTACCAAGCAGAAAACACCTTATGATTAAGATCTAAAGTGTTATGAGGAATCAGAGGTTCCATTAATTGTTAGGTTAAAATCAGCACACAAGGCAAACATGCCTGTAGGTTTCAAATGGATAAAAAAGAAAGTAGAGTATAAAGACAAACATTCAGACACAGAGAGACTACAGTGCAGGACTGGCAGCGTGGCCTTGTATATTCTGTGCCGATCGCTCACCAATTCTTTAACCAATTATACACAGCACCTCTGTAGGCTACCTTTTGACAATGTTCCATCAAAACCTTGAGAGATGAGCCGTGGTGTTACTGTAGAGGCACAGTGCTGGAATCTGACTGGTGAGGAAATAATTTCTGACTCGCTCTTACAAATCAAATAAAAATGCAAAACAATAAGTGTGACAGAATCTGACCCGAGGGCTCACCCATGAAGAGAGAGAGAGACATTCTTCTACTGCCGCTCTGTCGGAACATGCCCCGAATACTTTATCCTGCCGAGGTGAACACGCACGTACAGTAAACAAACAAAACAGAACAATTGTATCGACAACATCAGAGATTTGCTTTTCAAAGTCTGCTCACCCAGCCAAGCATGCACTTCTTACAGATGACACATCTATAATTATACCTTATTGTCAGGAGGGTGTTTGGCTGTATATAATGTGCCGTTTCCGAAGGTTAAAACATTTTTTCGGGGTTTGAGTGTTGGTTGACAACAGGAGCGATAATCCAGCAGAGGCAAGCGCTCCTTAAGTCAGACATGTAGAACGGTGTTATTAAGAGTTAATGATTTCAAATCTCTACCACCTTTTTCTTGTAAGCTGCGAGGGCTTAGGCATCAACAGGGGCAGAGAAAAAAGAAGGAGAGTTTGTGAAGGAGCATTAGTGGCGGATTTCTTTTCACCAGTCAATTCCAGAGCTGTTTGTTTTCATACCTGAGCTTAGCTGTCAATCTGCAGGAACGATGAGGAGAGAGATGAAATCTCCCGAACAAAACCACAGAGCAAGAAAGGGAGGCCAGCTGGAAGGGCTCCAAACCACAGAAAGTAGCAGATAATAGGAGGCAAGGTGGTAGGAGGAGTGCTGGAGGGAGGGAGAGAGAGAGAGAAAACAATTTTTGACGTGGATACTTGACTCGACATTTATAATTATACAGCTCAGAGATTTTTCTTTTCCTTAAAAAAAAAACAAAAAAAACATGAAGCCCCCCCCCCCTTTCATCATATGACTTGAAATACTTATAATCCCATACATAATTGCAGAGTGTATATACAGTATGGATGTATGTATATCCACACATAGGCTATACATTGTGTGAAATGTATACAAATATAGCACACACAGTGTCCTATGGTAGATAAGGTTGCTCTGTGTTGCATGCTTGCTGTGTGCAGGGTCTTTGAGCCTCATACTCAACAGAGCTGTTTAAGTTTCCCTGCTGAGTGCCAGTCTCCCAGCCCCCCGTTGGGGGAAGAAGAAGGAGAAGAAGGAGGAGAGAGAGAGAGAGAGAGAGAGAGAGAGAGAGAGAGAGAGAGAAAAATACTCAAGCATTTACTCAAACTGGAGGAAAATATGTACAGTAGTTACTAAATTGGAACACAAGCTGTATTCATTCTCTTGGAATTTGGTTTAAAAAAATATATAAATAAATATAAATAAGAAGAAGAAGGAAAAAAAAGAAGCTCGACATTACACCAGCGTTGAAACGGCTGCTTGAATTCTGAAGCAGAAAAATCAGGACTCTTGCACTGTCACAATCAATTTGAGAATGGTGTCCACATGACAGTGGTTGGGTGCACACAGACAGTCCTGTGGCAGGCAGATAAGTGGAAGCTCTTTAGGAGGAGAACACAGGGCGAGGCAGGGCGGCAGCTGAGACTGATTTGATGCTGGCCCTACCTGTGCTGGCTTCACTCCTGCACAGACAGAAAGGACTCCACTGTGTGAACACAGAGCCCATATTGTTCAGCCACACGGGGTTAGCTTCAAAACACGATTATTCACTTTAAATTTTTTAACTTTATTCTTAATGGCTTCCATAAAGCGAGGCTTTTGTGAGATTGTATACAGCGCTGTATCTGTGCGCACACACGTACGTTCCCGCCCGGTGACACCGACTACTGTCTGTCGCTTTAGAAAAAACAAGTATTTTGTGTTAGCGGTTGATTTCAAATGGCCTGTGTGTTTTCACAACATACTGTATATGAATATTATGTTTATTATATTTACCCAAACGTACAAAAACATTCACACACAAACAGCACAAAACACTATCTGTCCAGTTGCTCCAGTCAAAAAAAAATGCCTCAGTTAGCATTTTCTCCACAACACTTCAGTCAACTGTTTGCCCTGTGCACTCAGGTGAAATATGAGCCACAGTAAATCATTATTCCTCAGGCCACATTTGCCAGATGAATGTATGAGAGTGTTGGACTGTGTGTTTTTCTCCTCTAATGAATTGAGGAATTTAGCTTGTGGCAATGGAGGTAAAGAAGGAAGTGCTGTGCTCGAGTGTTTGTGTATGTGTGTTTGGGAATGTGTTGAGTGTGTGTGTGTAAGAGAGTGAGTGTGTGTGATAGGTGCAGAATTCTCTCTGTTTCTGTTGTGAATTATATTCCAGCGGTTTGTCCTGGTTTAACTAATGACTTTTAAAGTTGTATAATACGTTTCACGTCAACAAGAATATCAATCCTGTCTTCATCTGCAGAGAATGTAAAACATTTATGCAGCTGACAAAAAAAACACATATTTCATTTATTATAGGGGAACATACGCAAAAATATTTATCAACTTTCTCTCAGCAAAGCAAACTGTACCACTGTTATGGAAACCTGCTGAAGGCCTGCTCTACATTAGCACTATACTATAGATGTGAACCAGTATTTGGATTTTAGGGATGATCCCTGACCCTGCAAGAATGGAAACAAGACGTTTTCAGACTTTCACAATTTTTCTAGATCTTATTCCTTTTCTGAAGGTGGGTGCTCAACAACACTGTTACTTTTTCTTAAGTGCATCATTAAAACTATATTTATTCTTATTTTGTATATTTCATGTGCAGCTTTTTTTTTTTAACTTCTGGTTGTATAAATAGTGTCAGAAACAGTTTCACACAGAAAAAACTGTAGCAGGACAGATTTCTAGTACACTGTTTCTGTAACAAAAGCGAAGTCTTGATGGTACAGCGCCTTATTACTAAAGACGCACTAGATAGATGTCAGTGTGTGTCAACGACTTGACAGCTTGAGAACTAAAGTAGGTGTTCTTGTATGTTACTTTGTGAATACCTACACTGGTCTCAGCTCTCTTTGCTTCCTGTGCAGCTTTTTCAGTCCATCACTTGTGATCTGGATTAAACCCAGACAAAACACTGACACCGTTGAAACATTTATCCATCAGAGACAACGGTCTCCGAGTCTTTTGAAAGATCCCCTTTTGCACAGTCTAAGGAAACAGGTATGCTATGCTTTAATTATCAGCTGTATAGATAAGGCCGATGAATAAATGTGCTGTGAAAAGAATGAGATAACATCTAGCTCCTAATTCACTTCCAAGGTTTTGCAGACAGTAAGCTGTTGCCTTGATCACTGTCTCACAGGCTTCGCACCTTTTGTACGATAGGGGCCTTGAAAACTGTGTATGCTTTTTATAATTTAAGGGGACAGGGGTCAGACTCATCATCATAAAGGCCATGGGAGATGAATAAAGTGGAATGGAGGCAATCTTTGTTCTCTTGTAATGATCTTTGCTATATTCTGCCATGCACACACATGCAACGCTCTCCGTGGTGACAGGATTTCTGGTTTGTCGCACTGTATAACAGAGTAGAAGAATGACGAGTTCACTTATTGAAAGAACAGAAGTAAAGTTTCTGTGTTGAGTTATTTTTTCGCCTTCAGTGTGAATTTCAGGGTCAGTGGCATTCCCTGTGGAGTTATCTGTGAGGGTCGAGCCTCTATCTTGGCTTTGATGAAGTACCTTGTCCCGTGTCACGGACAGACAGTGAAGTGCTGGAGCTTTTTACATTAGCATAATTATACTGAAGAGTGAAGCTTCCTCTATCATCAAAATATTAGTCTCCATCGGTGTTCAGCATGAACAGCAGAACCACAGCAGATGAAGTGTGCTTTTATTAATAACCTCTCCACATGCCAATCAGAGTATTTATTTGAAAAAAAAAAATCATTTGCTGAGCCATTAAAATGATTATAATCACATCTGTCAAAACTCAAATACAGTATATATGCACACACACACACGAGTGCAGACTTATAGATACACCATAAGAGGCTTATAACACCAGACTTCCATTAGCATTTCCGAAAAGTAAATAGCCGTTTAAAGTCTCAAGAACATATGTTAGAGTGGTTTTAACATTTTTGAGAGGATCCGACTTTTACTTAAAGGTGGTGGTGAGTTTCTCAGTGAGATCTATCCATTACATATAGAAAAGCTTAGGGACTGAGAGTCACCGCTGCCAGTGGATGACATGTGCGCAATGTGAGTCATTGCTCATGCTTGTTAATGGGGTTTTATTGGCAAGATTAACAGCTTTTATATCATGGCAGAGGCAGCACGCCAGGTAAAGCAGCTGCTGTTCATATTGTCTTGGTTGCAGGACATGGAGACATGTTAACACCATATTACTGGAAACACATATGGCTGCGTGGCATTGATGAACAAGCAGTTAAAAGCAAAGGGATATCATAAAGCTATAGTTTGAGTTACTCCAGCTTGGTTTGCTGCCAGTGCAGATCCTCAATACGACATATTTTTTTCTCACCAAAGGATAAAATGTTTCAGTCACGTTCAGTATCACAAAAAACGAATTTGGTACAAAGCACCGGCGTGCGATTCATGCTTTTGTGGAAGCATTTTCATGGTTTTTGGAGAAAGGTCTGCAAGCAGAAAAGATTTTCACCACCAAAGAAGGTACCAATAGATGCTATTAGCTGCTACTCAATTGGCTCTTTGTGTTTCCCACTGAAAGAATGGACAAAGGGTCAGATGACCGCAGAGTTCACACACGTGTGCATTTACTCAGAGGCATGTACCTTTTATCGATTGGAGCAGCGTGCAACACACATCTGTACACACTCGTGTCCACATTCACACACACTTTAGGAGAGAGCGGAGAGAAAGAGCCTCAGCACGCAAGGCATTCAAGCTATGTGCACTGTGTGTGTGGATACAGCTTGGTACAATCGTAGCATTTAGACAAGTCCTAATTTACTTAGGATGGGCTCGCAGCATATGGAAGCATCCACAATGGCTGACTGATAGAGAGACAAAGAAATTCCAGTCTTCTGGCGCTAAAAAACTCAATTCAGATCTGGTCATAATGGCTCAGCTGTCCTAACCAAAGGAAGGGGAGAGAATAGGGTGCCTTGTGATTTTCCCCCTTTTCACCCTCACCCTCCCTCGCTTTTCTTCTTTTTTTGTGCCTGAATCTTTTATCTGTGTTATTCACTCGGGACTCTTCAAAGTAACAAGCCTCCTTCTTTTTCCCCGGTACTGGACTTGGAACCCAAATTAGAGACTGCTTGATTAGAGCAGAGAGGAGGGAGCCAAGAGAGAGGGAGATGTGGGTATTGGACAGAACAAATCGCACCCCTACAAAGTGCCTTTTATCCAAAGACCCCAAGGCTCAAATACCCCCATCCCTCCCCAAGCAACCGTGGCTCTGCTTGTTTTCCTCTTATCATTTATTTAGTCACCCGTTGATGTTTTCTGCCCTACTTTGTGACGTTTAAAAGAGGCAGGAATCTCAAAAGGTGAATGCTGAATGGGCTGAAATTGAACAACGCCGCTTTACCATCGTCTCCTCCTACAGTATTTGTCGATTTTCACATATCTGAAGTTCACACGGCGGCGGCCTGCGAGAAAAACAAGAAGAGCGCCAGCACAGCTTGACCACTCACTCCTGGGATCTTCTTCCTCCTCTGTCGGGCCGGTATTGTCCTACTGAGCCTCAGTCGTCTAACAGGAGGATGTCACAACATGTTAGGGTCTGGGCCAGTTTATGTAGCGCCAAGGCATCTCTGGGCTGTCTGTCTGCCGTCGGAAGCGCAATGTGAGGAGACATGTTAACGGGCAGACCCCAGCCCCACTGCTGTTAAAAGCCATGCAATATGCAGGAAACGGCCTCTTTTGTCAGCGGGCTGGTTAGACACAGACCACGACTCTCCTCTTCTGCACCACCCAATAAAAGTTTTATCTGGATTTTAAAGCTGATCCATAATTTAAAACAGGAAGAAAGAGATTTTTTACACTAACCAGCCAACAAAAAACACATGAGTTTGATTTTCTACTAAGCTGCGTATATGTCTCGGAGGTGAAACTCTTCCTCCACGTTTCCATGTTTAGATATGGGGATGCCAAAAGTTGTGTTTCAATGTTTTTTCTGCACAAATCTGATAATTTCTTTAAAAAAAAGGCAAAACTAAAATGTTCAATAATTATGATCAAAATTAGTATAGAGGGGAGGTCCAGACTGTAGTGCAGGGGGCAGCTCTGACTTCCCACAATCCAGCTCAGCATCAAAACAATGGGCCCTCTGTTAGTATTCTTCTGGTGTCCAGGCAGAAGTGAGCTCTCCACACTGAGACTGGACCACCAGACCCTTCAGTGGGCCCAGTCCCCCTGCACATTCATGCACATTGACATAAATAAAATATATATCCTGTATATTCCAGACAATTTTGCCATTCTTATATATTTTTACACAATAAGACAGACTGAGACCGATGCACTCACTATAGATATTTGGTTCCCAAGTCAAAGCTACTCCATCCTGGTCCCCATCCTCACCTGGATGATGGTTTTCTTTCTTTTTTGTCCTTTCTCTATTCCTCTGTCTTTTCCTGTCCTTCTTTGTTTCTTTCTGTCTTTCGTCCCTCCCTTCTTTCCACTACAGTATTGATAGCCAGGATTTATTGTGACAACGACTGATGTATCTGTAAAGGCAGCTCCTTCATGGACACAGCCAAAGGTTAATAAAATTGGTGCTGATTGTATCAATTTTACAGATAAGCCATTCACAACAAGTGTAGTCGGGTGAATAAGAAGTCAATTCAGGCCTTGGAAACTGCACGCAGGGCCAATGAATAGCTGCTTTTAGGTGCTTTTTTTTCGTTAGGAGGATAAATGGAGAATTGCAGCTCTCTTCCATTGCAGCAGGCAGCGGAGGCAGAGTGAGGCGAACCGAGGTTCAGACAAGCGTGCCAGTAAATTGCCCTGAATGGGATCTGGAGGTTGACAGGCCCTATTAAGACAAACGGCTTTCCTCATCGGAGAGATAAAATAAATCAGGTGTTTAGTCAAATTAAAATAGTTTGAGTGGAGAGGGCCCATGGGAGCTCTCGGAGAAACTCAAGACAGATGTGGCCAGAGACGAGAGGAAGACACCCAGGAAAGAATTCAGCTCTCGCTGGCCCCCGGCCAGACTTCACTGTACTGTTATCTGGATCTCTGGGCTTTTATCCTTCTCTCCCTCTCTCCCTCTCTCTCTCTCTCTCTGTCTCACTATCTCTCTCTCTGTTGCTTCTGTCGGTTTTCCCATCTCTTTTCTTGTATGTTCCCCCGATCAGCTTGTCACACAGGAGTGCAGTGGGAGGAGAGTGAGTTACTGTCTAGCCTCTCACTGGCAATTATGTTGGCTGTGTAAGTCAATGGTAGGATCACTTAGCATTGATTAGGCGGAGGGAGAGAGCAGTGCAGCTGCTCTCTCTATCACACACAGTGTGGACATGTGACTGTAGACAGAGAAGTAAGTCTATTGCTCTGTCATTGCATTTCTTTTTTAAGGTAACTACACATATAATAAAATAAAGAGTGAGTTGTTCAGTGTTGATTATGATACAAATCTCTTTACTGAAGATCGTCGTTGTGTAAACACCAGAGGTTACGGTGTCGGTTGTTTGTTTTTTTCACAGGTTTGCCTGTTTCTTTCAGTAAAAGCTGCAGCTCCTCCTCTAATGTGCTGCTGGACTGGTCATATAATGAAGAATTGTGCAGTTCGGAGGCCAGTGCAAATACTGACTCTCAACACTTTCTTTATATTCACCCCCGGTAGTCTGACATAAGCTGCCACCTCGGTTTGACAGCTCCCTGCAGCACTTTGTCTATGTGTTGGGAACAATGAAAGCTGTGACCACCAGCTACAGTAAAATAGCCGGCTCCAGACTGTATGTGACCTTAATACTTTTAAGTGACTTCACTGCAGTTGCTTGCTGCCTGTGTGGTTTTCTTTGTACTACGTATTGTGTTCAGTACAAAAGCATAATATAGGGACTGTTGGGTGCAGCATAGTCACTTGTCTATATTCAGCACTATACAATTACCAAGGTCTTCTGCAGGCTCTTATAACATCTACACCCTGCTTCTTTAGCCATGGCCCACTGTGAAACTTTTTGTGCACTTTTTTCCAGCAGGTATCCAAAACACATGCCCATATATAGGCCTATATATATTTGCGAATCAGCCTTCATAGTTTATGTTCAGTTTTTCTGCTCCTGACGCTGTGCTCTCCCTCCCTCTCCCCCCTCACCAGGGACTCCAGAGAGCCTGGCAGAAAAGGAGCACCAGCTCTCCACGATGATCACCCAGCTGATCAGCCTGCGAGAGCAGCTTCTGGCTGCCCACGACGAACAGAAGAAACTCGCTGCTTCACAGATGGAGAAACAGAGGCAGCAAATGGAGTTAGCTCGTCAGCAGCAGGAGCAGGTAACTGCTCGCTTTCACACTATCTGTCTTTGTGAGGTTTTCTCCCCTCAGCAAATAGATTTTCTAACCACATGTATTCTCTTTCTTGCTTTCCTTTTCTTTCTTTCTATTTCAAACACCCGTCTCCTATGTCCCTTTTAAACGTGTTTACTCTATATCCCCCTTTCATCCCTATAATAAACCCCATTAAATACATTTGGAAAAAAGAAGAGAGAAAAAAAAAATTATGTCATATTAACTTTCATGGCTGAAATATGCCAATAAAACCTCACTATGAATTTGGAGATGTGATATTCTATATTGCCTCAGATATTTCGGTCATGCTCTCTCGCCCACATTTATGCTGCGTGGTAGGAAAAATGTTATTATGACTTGTACTAACAAATGCAACGGAATGTGTGAATTAAACGTTATATTAAACATGGAAGTCCCTCTATATCTTATAAATCGACTCCTATTAGAACAAGCCTGGCATTAGATTTGCAGCACAAATCAGGCCAATGAGCCATATTGTACAAATCAGCAAATTAGCAGAGGCCATGAAGTGTGTTAATGTCGGGGAAGAAATAAGGACACAAACTATCCACACGGGCGACACTTTTATTATCACCAGCCACCCTAATGGCTATGAGTCAATTATCAGCAAGGAGTTCACTCAGAGTTTTCTCAGCACACTCTCAGAGCCTCCTGTGTTAAATGAAGAGATAGACCATATACCTTGGAGTGATGCATTTGGACATAGTACACTAATAATACATTAACAGTATTGATTTTTTTTCCCAATCAATGATGTTCATTTGCAAACTACACTCGGCTGTGTGCGGGGCTTTGTGGACATTGCAGCACAAATGAACAGTGATAGAGGACATTTTATTATTTGATCTTATTTTGAAATAGAAGAATATTAATAAAATGAAGAGAGAAGGGGGGAGGGAGAGAGAGAGGGAGAGCGAGAGAGCCCGCTGAGAGCTAGAATGTCATCAAGCCATCAAGATACAACACAGTAATTAACTGTTGACACTCGTGAGGAAGCCAGCACAAATTAATCTTGACACATTTGCAGACGACCGATATCTTACAGTGAACACTTTGTAATTATATTTAAAAATGAAAATTAAATGACACTTAAAACTAGGTTGTCACGCTCAATGAAGTGGTGCATGTAGAAAGAGGGGACCGCTGGGATGAAGAGGGGATTGCGGCGTGGCGGCTCGTCACTCGGGGGTGGCAGGGACCTCTGTCACTCGCCAACACGCCGCTCGTGCTACAGTAGTTATCTCGCTTGTAACCGCTTTCATCATCGTTCATTCTCCTTTACCTCTGATTTTGATTCATGTTCATTAAGAAAATTTTTTGCAGCAATTTAGTGAGAAGAATATATTTTGTGAGACAAGAGGAATAATTGTATTTTTCTGCTTCACCAATTTGCCTCCTTCTTTCCTATATTTTTTTTATGCCATCCTTTATTGTACCGTCTATCTCAACCCACTTTCTCAACCATCTCTGGTACTGGAACAAAACTATTAAACCGTTTTAGTTCCTCCTCCTCTCATGTGTCCATTTAATATGTGTTTGATTAATCAGGAATGATTTAATTTACTGAATCTTTTTTGGTTTTGTTTATTTCAACCAGATTGCAAGACAACAGCAGCAGCTTCTGCAGCAGCAGCACAAGATCAACCTCCTCCAGCAGCAGATCCAGGTCAGTGAATATGTTCCTGTTTACACCTCTCACTTTCTCTTCTTGTGTGCTGATTACTACAACACTTCCCGATCTTCAATGTAATTATTGCGCCGCTGCTGTCAACATGAGCCAAATGTCTGGATCTATTATGGCACAGATCAATAAAATTAGACATTAAAGTAAATATCATTGCTAACTTCTGTTAGCATCCCCCTCTCATCTTCTATGGTATTTTTTTTTTGTATAGTGCTTGTCTTTTTATCTTTAATTTTTTGTGTCAAAGTAACATTCGTCACTCTCATCAAATGTTAATTGCCTGTTGGTAATCGTGAGGGCTTTAAAATATGGAGGAGAATAATTAGCACATCTTAATGAACAAAAAAAGGGGGGAAAGTAACAACAGCTAATGAGTCCTGTTGATGGAGAAGAGCCTGGAGGTGGGGGACATGAAAGAGGCTGGTAAATGCCTCTGAAACAACTCGGTCCCACAAGGGCAACGTGGCATGCTTTCACACAGCACAGCAGCCTCTGAAATGTCATTGTGCAGTGTGGGTGGCATTGTCTTCATTTTTACTCATAGTTATTCCCACTAGTTTATCTTGCTTTTGAATTTATGCACCTCATCCCAGACATGATCATCCTGACTGTGCATGCTTGTGTGAGTGAGTCCTATAGAAGATACTGAGACCACCCAGGCTGCAAGATACTGGACATAACCAGACAGCGCAGGGCGACCCCCGGGCTGGGGGCTGGCAGTGGTCAAGGCTGCGAGCCTGCATGGCGGCCTGTGTGAAGTGAACGTTCCCCCCACTGGGTCAGGCTCATCCCTCTCCATTCAACACCTCCTCCTCCAACTGACAACTCCCCATCCTCTCATTTACCTCTTCAAACTCTCTCTCAAAATAAATGGTTCCTCCATCACCTTTACGCACTCCTCACACAAGACACTATTTTTTCTTTCCTTCTAAAAAGCAGTTTCTCTTACGGTATTATACAGGGCAGCAAACCGCTACATAACACAGTTTGTCCTTATAAAAACTTCTGGTTTTAAAAAAGGCATTTGGCACAACAACCAGATTTACTGCTATGACATCAAAATGACTCTTTCAAGGGCTCTTTGCAAGAGAAAGGCCATACTGTTAACATGTTCTTGAGGAGCCACTAGTCTGGACCTTTCACTTCCACTGTGGACAGTCGACTGAAGGAAAAAAATGATGCCATATTACACTTCACTACAGAGAAGCACAGAGCACAACACTCTGTCTAGAAAACACTCTAAAATCAAGTACCTTACACACCACTGAGAGGCTAGTATTACTCATATCATGGAGGGTGCTTTACTTATGCTCAATGAGCATAAGGGCACAGCCCTAATGCGTCTCACTTTTAGAGGCCCTTGCTTTCATCACAAAGTTAAAGGGAAATGATACCTGAAAATTCCCCTTAATGCATAGTTTTGAGAGAGGAGAGGGTGGAGAGGGTTGAGTGTGTATGTGAACATGCTTCTAAATATCCATTTCAAACACTTGAACAGAGATACAAGTAAAGTCCTTTTCTTGTAGAGCCCAGTTAGTCAGAGTCTCCCTTGGCCAAATGAGCCACAGATGATCCGCCCTGATAAAAAAAAAGAAAAAAAAGAAAGAGAAAAGCCACATCCACAATTAAACAAAAGAGTCCCATGTTCAGACCATCTGTTCGTCTGCCCATCGGCCACTGCTGGCTGCACTTTTCAGACAGAACACCAACGGAGAACAAACAAGAGATCGCTCTTATACTTCAAATAAGTTTGATCACGTGCAAAATTGTTTATCCAAGAGTAAGTCGTTTGAAGCGGTACATAGTGTCTCTCCCTTAACCTAGTTCCTCCAGATAGCCGGTGTGGTGATGTCCAAGCAGCAAAAGTAGATAAAAGAGAGTCAGGGGCAAGTTAGTGAAGCATTTTTTTGCCACTCTGTTTTCATTACTGCTGCCTCTTAAAAATGCCCTGGCCATTTTAATATATAACAGCTTTGACTTAATTAGTTCTGTAAACAAGCTTCCAGCCTGTATGTCACAGGCCTTTAGCGAAGAGGTAAGCAGCATTGGGAGATTGAGTTACTCCACTCTTAGCATGGAGAGCACTAAACTTTATTAGAGACCCTACTGGCCATCAAAGTCCTTCTGTTTTGGCCTCGGGGAGAAAAACCAAGAGGTAGCCTCATGCTTAGGTCTCGTATTGATCACGTAACTGATCACATCAGTGGACACTGTAAACTGTCCAAACAATAAAACCATGGGCATTGCAACCGGAGACTGTTGTTGGCATGCTATATATGTGTGTTTTCTTTTTTTTTTTTTTTGCATGTGGATTGAAGAGCATCCGTCAGAAGTGTGTAGTTATTGAGGTTTAGTGAGTGAGGTTTGGAGCAAGGCAGCATTGCAGTTTAATCAAGTTTCCCTTTTGAATAGCCATCTCTCTTTTTATCCTTCTCTCATCACTCCTACAAGAGAGCGCGAGAGATTTAGGCTTTGTCCTTCGGGATTACAATGTCACTTGTTTTAAGATAGCAGATGTTTTGATTGCAGTGTTAGGGGGGGCTTATCAAAAGTTAAACCTCAAGGCTTTGTGTGTTTTTCCCTCAGCTTGTTTGTATTCCCTCAGTCCATCCTCGATGCCGAAATCGTCTTGGCACTAATTCAATCCCAGGATGAGATTAACTCTTAAGTTGATTTAGTTGAAAAATTTTGAAGGACCATTCAGGATTGTATAAGACATATTACAATAAACATATATATTAGCAGAGAGCTGCTTTTCCCCACTAGTTACTTATCTCTGTGCAAGAAGAAAAACACTGTTTTTCTAATTTGTTTCAGCTCAGCATCACTCAGTGTTAGCCAAGTCTCCCTTTTGCTGCTCTGTTTCATAAACACACCCACTTTCTTCTAATGGAGGAGCAGTGGCCGCAGATGAGCAGCTAAACACCATCACATTGATCGTCAGCATGTTGACCCCTGTTTGCTGACATTTTCTTTCTCTACATGTAGATACATACTGTACATCAGAGTTAAAGGAAGAAGTGAGAATTAAAGTGGTAACAGCAGAGAAGTGTATCAAAGTAAAATGAAATAACATGCTCTCACGACGCGACTCTGTAAAAACCCCAGTGATAGTACGGTCCATAGTAATGTCACAAGCAATGTCCCCTTACCTCACATGGTAATGACTGTGGTTTGACTCTCATGCAGTTACTCATACACATGCACAGAGGTGATCGTGTACAGTACACAGGCACACACACGGGGACCCAATGCATTGATACACACATCAAGAGAATAAATATTGGCTGAAAGGTCAGGGTGAACTTTATCTTCACAAACAGGCTGGAGAAAGCAGAGCTCCCCTGATGAAACAGAGGGACTTTTTTTTTTAATTCGAATCATTTCATTTGATTTAATTTCGTTTTAATTCATCAAAAAAAAAAAAAATCACAATATCATGACATTGTCATTTGGCATTGGCTTTGGCATTGATGTACCAGCCTTGAGTACACTGTGAGATTCAAGATCTGGGAGATGATAAATTTCTATGGAGGCCATTGTCAACAAGATTATTTTTCTCTTTTTTTCTTTAACCTTATATGATCTGTTCATAAAGCAGGTCTGTTTCTGTTGATCTCCCTTTGACCTGTCGTTCTCTACCTATACATGAACTGGCTTTATGTACACAACGCATTATCTGTGCCTCTGCATCATACCTTTAACCTTTTGTCCACAAAGACGCAACAAATGCACACATACAGAAAGTCTGGCTGTCCTCCATTTAAAAGGAGGAATCAGAGATTAAAACAGAAAAGGCCAGTAAATTGTTGTCTATTGCAAACTTCAAAGTGCTGGAGGCTTTCTCACATGTATCTTTAATGGTGTAAAGAAGCAGTGGGGGACATGCAGACATTCAATGGCTACATGCGAAAGGTCCCAAGATTAAAGATGAAATTCACTTACGCCAGCATTTAGCTGCCCACAGTTTATTAGGGTGGACAATCTAGGGGCGGATTTCAAAGCATATATTTTGAGATGAAACGAAGGACAACAGACAGAGCCGTGGTCATCGCTAACAGACGCCTCTTCTTAACCTCAGGGTAACTACAATACTCTGTGATACGTTAGTGTTTTTGTTACTCCAGACATTTTATTCTAAGGTAGGTGATTAAACCAGACAGAGTTAGTAGTTACGCAGTTTTAAGTTCAGGTGAATAGACCCTTTTTGTCTTATAACTACTCTTTGATACAGACAAAATTATCTTACATGGTGCTGTTTACTTTCAGCCAGTATATTTTTAGAAGAGGAGGGGGAAAAAAACCTGGATAGCAGTGTGTTTTAGTCAGCTGCACATGGATTTCCCATTTCCGTCTGTTACAAAGAAACCAGAGAATTCACAGGGGACGCTCTGTAAAAAAGTGTCGTCTGTATCCAGCGGCTGTAGACTCTAAGTCGAACACTGCACATTCACACTGGTTTTACTTAATGCTGGCAGGGATCGCTGTTCTACGCTATGAGTTTGCACCAAAAGAAATCAATTTTTTACATCGTGATGGCAAATTATCCACTAATTCCCACTCCCGACATAATCTATTGCAGTTAGATAGAGCACATTTTAGAAGCATTGTTGGCAGAGGCTCCCAAACTCCGAGTCCTCTGGAAATATTTGTATGAGCTCGGCAAATCTGGATTTCGACTTCTTTTTGTACGTGTGTACATGTTTTATGATTTTATGGTGCAGATGTTATCAAGATTGGTCAAGCTAAATATGAGACATCGACAGATGGCCATACTAGATGTGAAGCGTCTAGCATGACCAGCAGCTATCATCAGGTCTTTCCACAGACTTTCAATAAAATCCATCTCCTGCTTTAGTTATGCCACTCAAGGACTCACACATTCTTACTGTGATGCCATTCTGCTGTACGTCGAGGACTGGTTCACAGACCTGCTGCGACATAAATCATCAAGGTCTTTGTCACTGAGAAGCAGTTTCCCCCCTAATAACTGGCCTGTATCTGACTGTATTAACTGTTTTCTCCATCCCCAAAAGCCCCACACAGCCCTAATGCTTCTACCATTATTCTTTGCGGAGGGGACTGTGTTACCATTTTTATGTAAAGCTTGTAACTACAGCTGAAGCATTAAATCTTTATCAAGCGCTGCACAAATATCTAAGCAGATCTCCCGGCATGAACAAAAACAGATTCTGTTAAACTGCTGTCTGGTCTGTAGGATAAATTGACTTTCAGTCGGCCTTGTTTCTAATCACATCTTTATTACGATACAAAGGAAAATGCATGCTATCCATTCCACCGCAGTAATTTAATGCACCCGTTCTGTTTAGTTGGCAATTTAGAGAAGCAAAGGCTCCAAAAGTACAACATTATGGTAAATATTTTAAATCAGTCAGATGAGTTTAAATAAACATAGGGCTGTATGGTAATTGCACAAAGATAATAGTGCTAATTTGTGTATTCTCAGATGCTTTTGTTGTCTCCCTGGCACAAATGATTTTCTCAGTGTGAGACTTATTAATGCACTGGTGAAAAAAAAGGCACAAAAATAGACATTGTTAAAGAGAATGTGTAAGTCCCCCAATTAGCACAGCTAGATTGGAACTGTTAGCATGATAATAAGAGAATAATAGAGCAGGGAAATGATAATGTGTGTGTGAGTGTGAGAGTGTGTGTGTGTGTGTGTGGTGTTGTGTGCACACGGGTGTGTGTGCAGAGACGCTGTGCTGCCAGTGCTTCCCCTTGTGTTGAAGAGCTCTGTGTTAGCCTGCTAGTAGGATTATGTGGGGGCATTAACAGCCTAGTCAGACGGGCTTGGCTCTCGCCCAGGGAGGCTCAGTCCAGCATGTTCATCCACCATTTAAGGAGACTGTTAGCTGATGAAGATGTGCACATGCAAGACTGAAGATAAAAGAAAGCGGTGACCCGACTCATTAGCCCCTGTGATTTAATATATTGACACTTGGATACAAATAATTCCATTTAGTGGACTCTATCGGCGGCGGGAGGAGGAGGGATCAATTCAATTAGTTATGAAATGTGACTTCTTGTCACGAGGCGGGAGAAATACTGACGTTAAATAAAGTCGTGTGCAGTTTAAACAATAAAGCTATCGCCGCCCTGTTAAAACTTAATGATGCACAAAAAGGTGTAATAGATACAACCCCCCGGCTCAGCAATGGCAGTGATAGTTTGCAAATGAAGCTAAGTGGATGTATGTAATGCTATTTGTCTGGAAAAACTAATTCTTGCTTTAGGATTATAAACAGTTAGAGCAGGCTGACTGGGCTCTGTGGGTTTAGTCCCCTTAGGTTTGTATTCTAGATGAATTGCATCTATTTATTTAAGCAGAAGTTATAGGGTTTTTGAACATTGTTGATTTAAGAGAAGAAAAAAAAGATGAGCAGATTGTTTGAAAATTATTGAGTCTGTTTAGTCACAGCCATGAAACATATGCATATGTGTGTTCTCTCTTTGCAAATTATGTAGGAAAGTAGACAAACACAGAACAATTATTGCTGTAAATGACACAATAAAGCCATGTCTTTGTGTAATTGGCCTTTGTATTCACACACCTAAGCAGTTTAAGCAGCAATAATTAAGAGGCTCCATATGAGAGGTGCCACATGAGCGGCTGTAATGTGTGAAATCACACCTGAGGGTCTACTTAAAATTAGTCACCTGAGGGTTTTTGCTAAGCAGCCATGGGACGGCTTAATGTGCGACACAAACTTCCAGTCGTCTATCAGCCTTCGCAAGTGACAAGAATAACCGACGCCACACAGGAATCCGACAAGGTGAAGTGAACGGCGGTGTTCAATAATCCTGATAAGTGAACATCTATCCTTTACATACACACGTGATGAATGAAAGTACTTTTATATCACAATAAAGCACCTGTTTGCAGCGCCTGCAGACCCGGCCCCTGGATGCAGGCAGAGCGCATACACTTAACATCCATTGTAACCCAACGCTCGAAAAGGAAAATATCAGTTGAGGGAGAGAACACATCCTCCAGTGTGATGTTGATTTAGTTTCCTCTCCCTCACTGCAGAGACTGTGTTTTCTCTGCTAATGTTGTGCAAACTGTTTTGTCTTTGCATTGGCTTTGCGTGGCCCATCGTTCCTCAGCAGTGGGCACACTCACAGGGAGAAGGAGCTGCATTAATAGGCTCTACTGTGTACGGGCAGCCGGCAGGGAGAAAGGGGCGCGTGTTTTCTTAGGGCTGGGGTGGGCAAAGCAAAGCATTCAGCCCATGGCCAACGTAAAAAAGGAGCTTTTTGTTTTTGGGGTGTAGGAGAGTCCAAGCATTCCCCAACAGAAACACAATGAATGAGCCATTTTGTCCCACTCGGGGTTTTTTTCTCTCCCTCGAATCAAAATTGTAGAATTTTTTGTTTGTTTTTCAATAACTCACCCCTCTAAAAATACACGGTTTTGATTTAGAAAATTCCTTAAATTCACTGAATCCAATCTTCCCCAACATGCCGTCACATCACCTCTGTCTGTTTGAGCTCTCACAAAAAGCTGCAGCTCTTCTCGCCCGTCATCAGGTGATGATATTCGAGCCACGGTTGAAGTCTCGACAACACACTTGTGTCTCCAATAAAGTTGGTCCCTCCTGACAGGGCTGTTCTCTGCTGAACAACAGAGTGGGCTCTGTTGTTTTCTGTGGCCCCAGCAGCTGGGAGGTAATGAGGAAGACAGAGCCTCAGTCTATGATGGTGGAGGGAGGGAGAGGGAGAGAGGGAGAGGGAGAGGAGGGCAGCCGGGACAGAGGGAGGAGGAGGGGGGTTGAACGCAGTCAAATTGTGTGGACGATCCTGTCGCACAAATTAGGGATGATCTACAGTTTCACATTCAGACAGGACACTTTTTTCTCATTAACTTTATCACTAAAAAAAAAAGAAAAAGAGGATGGACCGTCAGAATTTTAAACACACATTGAATTACGGAATTAAAGGTGCTTCATAGTGAAATATAACCGAGGCTCTGACATTATTTTCTGAAACACAGTGGGCCGACAGAGCACCTAAGCCTCTCTGCTCTCTGCCACACAGTGTTGAAGATGATGTGCCACATTATTTCATAAGCCTCACATACTGAAATCCGTCTATTTCCCACTCCCCCCCGGCCTGTTCACATCACATGGATGTAGCTGGCTATCTGACTAGCCCGTGTCCAATGTTCTTTAGAAACCCCCTCGCCCCCTGTATTGAGGAGGTCAGAGGCATTTCACTTATTTCCATTTCCATACAGCGAGGAGGATGTATATATATGCAGGATAATAATACTGGCCCCAAACCCCACTTGTGGGTTTGTTTATGTCTGTTCTCTTCTTTCCCGTCTTTACACATGCTGTTTGAGGGAGTCCCCGTGGATTTGTCCAGTTTACTGCAAACCTTAATTTTATGGCCAGACCTTGAAAAGAAATATTCATTCTTCCTTCCATGTATGCCCCTACTATCAAAAAAAGAGCTAATATGCTTTGGAAATATAACAGTGAATTTGCTGTTGAAAAGAATCTGTATTTTTAAGAGACCATTGCAGGCTTGTGTTGCTGTGTGAACACAATTCATGACATGCATCGTGCCAGCCTTTCTTTTTCCTTTTTTACTAGATCTAATATCTAAATGTGTGCTTTTAACATGTCCAGAGTCAAACACAGACAATGAAACATAATAGAGAGCTGTCGTATAAAAACTCTCTCTGGTCACTTAAACATACACCCATAAAAAGCTTTAAAGAAGAGGGTCATGCCTGGAAGCTTGGTGTTTAATTTCTGTACAATGCATTTTTTTTGACAGATTTATTTTATCATAGAAAAAGAGAAAAAGTACAATTTGCCTTTTGTGCACAAATTCTAATAAGCACATTTCATGTCCAGAAATTCATTTTTCCATCTTTCTTTCTATATCAGTGCATGACTTAAGTGTTCCCACACACACGCTGACTTGTCATTTATAAATGTGTTTGTTGTACTCTAAATTTTATTTTTCTTCTTCTTTTTACTATTTTCCATCAAACTTGATGTCAAGCTTTTATTATGAAGCCATTATTCCTACGACATTTAATACTAAAACTACATTAAATTAAAGGAGTGTGCAGCAGCAGAAACCCAGTAAATGCCAGCCAGTGTATTTAAGCAAACAGTAGCCTGCAGTTTTACCCAGAGCTCCAACCACGACAGGAGGAGCAGTGAGAGATGGAGGAGGGCTGGAGTGGAGGGATTTGGGGTGGGGTGTGCTAGGCGGGTCAGAGGGTTGGACTACCCTGCTTTCAAGCTCCCGTCTTAATATAGACATATTGGAATGGCTGTTTTCCAAGAAGGCTTGTTTTACTGTGTAAGGAATTAGTGGAACAAGAAGTCATCTATTGGTTATTCCCTCTGCATGGCCTGACCTCACTCACTCGAGTGTCTGGATTTGCGGCACTTTATCCTGAACAGCTCTCAGTGTAACACACACAAGCATGACTGATGTGCAGCGTCACACTCAAACCTGAGCAAACAGTGGCCCTGCTGTCAGAGTCAGAGCTGCACCCAACAATATACAGGGAATATTATATAGGCTGAGCTCGTACACTATTTATCTGTATAGTATTTATTATTTCTGTCTTTGAATTTTTGAAAGGGGGGGGGGGGGGTGCTGCACACACGTTTCAGATGCAGGAAGGAAGTGAGGATAAAAAGGTCAGAGACTTTACAAGGACAAGGGCCCTTTGTTAGTGACCTGAACCTCTCCAGTGTATTCGCCCGCCCCGTTCCAGCGCTGCGCTCAGTTCCAGAGCAGACAAGCAGGAATAATATGCTCCAGTCTAGTGGGTGGTAATATGAAGACCTTCATTCAAGGCAGAAGTCTGGAGCATCAAAGTCTAGTTCAAATCTATTGATCTATTTGTCTGATTACCATTAGCTACAGACAAATCCAAACACATCGCATCTCTGTTCGATCAATGTGTGTGTCTGCCATGTGATGTAACTGTCCAGCGTGCAGCGGTGTTAGTATAACTGGCGGATAAGTGACCTGTAGTAAAGGAGTAATACGTGTTTAAAGAACTGCTGATTGTTTCATTGGGGGTGGATCTGAAGCAACGCAGACCGTTCAGCAGCAGAGAAGTGCTTCCACTGAGTGATTTTCCTCCTGGTTAGGCTCCAGTACAGTGTACACCCAGCGGGCTGTGTACACAGTGGCGGGTGTTAAACATATCCTGCTGTCTAGTGTCAGTTTTACTGTGTGCTGCTGCTGTTGAGATGTAGCCAGACTTTGCCAGCTTCCTCAAGATCACTTTCCCTTTAAATGGATCACAAAAGGTGATTTCTACTCACAGGCGTTTGGTGTGCCGCTCGGTGGAGACTGAGCAAGGGAGGAGGTGGGGTGGGGGGTGGGGGGACGAAGTGTGAACTATCAGTTCTTACAGCAACAGCTGGAGTCTATCCTCTCTGGGTGAAATTACAGAGCCCCTCCTATAGAAAATGTGAAAAAGAAGGTTAGCGAGAGCTGCGGATCTGACAGCTACAAAAGTGTGGAAGTAATTTTATTAAAATGAGACGTCAGAGAAACATGAGTCCTCTTCTAATTACTAGCTACTGGTGATTGTGATCTTTACCTAATGGGAAAGGCACCCATCATAATCTAAATTATTGTACAGAATTAAGAACATTATCACCGTGAGCTCCCTCTGGGTTTTTCTTTTTCTTTTTCCAGTCGTATTGTTTTGAGACTTTTCCTAAAACACTTGAAGTCTCTCCAAAGCAAATGAAAGCAGATTATATCAAAGATAAGCATCTGTATGAGAGGTGTGTAAAAAGGTGTCAAGTGGCAGATAATCAGGATATTAGAGCCAGGATCGTGCAGGTCATTACAAGCTAATAACCATGAAACAAGATGAGAGAGGTAGATGTTTATCTTTTTTTTTTTGTCTTTCAATCTTGTTCATACGGACTTATTCTGCCAGTAAAAACACAAAACTTGTTTCCTTCATGAAGAGAATTGTGGCTTGGAGCAAGCAGCAAAGTATGAGTGTGGATCAGTGCAAGCGAGTGTAATGGGGTTTAGTGGGAGAGCCAGCAGGGGGTCCTCAGGCCTCCTCGGTGCTTTGTAGGGGCTATAACAGACAGTGAGGAACATGGGTGTTGACAGGGGCCCAAGTGAGAGCTGTAATGCGCTGTACATCTCCATTTGCACTCAGTGTTTTGGAGCCGCTTGCTCGTGTGTTATAGGTGGATGCTGCTTACACGTTTAGAAAAACGACATCGCTCACTTTTTTTCTCTCTTTTTCTCTCTTCAGCAGAAATATTTTATAGCGTTTTCTGGGGTTTAATACAGGTCTGTAGAGTTATTTCTAAAATATGAAACACAGGTCGTTAAAAATAAAAGTGCATCTTTCATCTAAAATGTGTTAGCAAGCATTGGTGGTAAGCAACTACTGTAGATGTACATCTTGAAGTACATCATTCATGGGTTAATGCAGTATTAAAACAAATTTAGGTGTGAATGTGTGTGTGTGTGTTTGTGCATACTGCATGTGTTGTAAGTGCTGGGGAGAAATAAAGGGAGCTCTTTCAAGTCTACCTTGTCTTTTACACCTTGTGTATTTACACATCAGAGCTGAGTGTCTGCGCCGCCTTGACTCGCCCTCTGCAGTCTGATCCCACAATGAGCTGCTGTTGTAAACTCAGTCCAGCTACAGTCAACATAATGTCTGGTTTATCTCAGTTAAATTATATATTTTTTAAAGAAATAAGATGAACAAAGCCTTTCTCAACGACGAGCAGTGAGCAGAAATATTATATATTTTGCCAGAATAACACAAGACTTGCTGTAAAATGATCCTGTTTGGCTTTCCAACAATGTGGCATCTGTATCTGCATTAGAGCTGCAAGTTGGTTCTATTTATCAAAGAGCAGCATCTCCTTGAGAGGGAAACAGATTGCATGCTGGCCTGCTACAGACTTCATCAGGTCATGTGAATTGATGATACATGTTGCAAAGGCGGCTGAGTTCCCCCGGAAACCTCTGCTGGAGCGCGTGCTGGCAGAGACGGGGGCCTCAGCCAAGTCTGTCTGACTGATCACTACAGATGCTCCTCTTCAAGTATTCCGAGTCAGATCCTTAGTGCTGGGTCTTGAGGGACAAACAATAGCACCTGTTCCTCATAAGATAGCCCATTCATGTATCTTTAATGAAGCCTGGGGGCAGATGGTGTGAAATGACATTATCCAGTACTTAGCAGTGCTAAGACAAAGGAAGAGCAGTGCCAGCACAACAATGGCGCTGTATTTACGAGGAGAGGGGAGGACGCTGCCCAAGTGCCCCGCTCACATCTGCTCCACTTCATTCTCTGACTCCTCAAGATCATCTTGGCAATAGAAATATCCTGGGCACTCGGCCCATACCATAGATGAACTTGAGGGAGAGTAGAAGGCACACATATGTACGCACTTTTTTCTGTTTCTGCTTTTTGTTTTTTTTTAAACTTCTTTATTTATTTTTCCTTCTAATTTGCTTTAACCGTCAGTTTTTCTTAAAAAAGCTCAGGTGAAAACGTTGGATTCGGCTCAGCCTGTGTGCCAGCTGTTAATTGACAGCTCAACTAACCTCCACTATTTGTTGCCACCTTGAAGCTCCTCAAAATTTGATTTGCCTTTCTCTGACATTAGTTGCCGTAAATTAAACTTTAATGCGTGGAGCTCATTACTGCAAATCACAGCAATTCAAACTCAATGCATTTATTTCCCCTTCAACGCACATTTACACTCTGTCTTGCCTCGATGGATCCTGTATAAACTGCTCCATATTTTAAAATAATAATAGTAATAAAAGCTGATATCCCAGATGAAATGATATCATTTACATTTAGTGTTGCTGAAGAAAAAAAATATGTCCAAGTATCTGCTGCCTTTTGCTGATGTATAAGCTGTGTTTCATCTTTCTACAGCCTTTGTGCCAATTCAGTCAGTTTTATAAATTCTATTATGGGAAATAAATTATGGATTTGTGTGAATGACAGAATGTATTCAAATACTTTTTTATTGCTTACGTTATTCTATTGTTCCCTTATGTGAAGCAGCTGTGCCTTATGTGAAACAGCTGGATGTTTCTCAGTCCATAATTATGTTCATAAGCATTATGTGTAGGCCTACAACAGTTTCACATAGTGTTGACATAGTAGAGTGTGTGGAGTCCTGTGAATTTCCCAAACAAAAGGAAACATGATCACATGGCTGTGAATGAATCGTTCACTTTGAAAAATGGACTGAAAAGTTAAGAGTCATCACTCATGGAAATAGAGTGAGGCATGCTTTTTTTGTTTTCTCCATTTGGCTAAAAAATATTTGACAGTTAGTAATTTCATTTGGGGGGAAAAATGATGTAAGTTATAATTTATTACAAATGTATATTAGTTATTTAATGAAAATGTATGAACGACCATGTAACACATTTACAACACAACGCGGAGCGATGTGGACTTGAGGGAAACCTTTTCTGTTCTGTGACTGCTACACATTCAGCAACAGACTCCATCTGGTTTTACAGTCCAAATACACAGACAGAGAAAAGCTGTGTTCCCCAGTGTCCCCCCCGCCTGTCACTGGCCCTACCTCATGTTGTGACATTAATTATTGTGTTTTTCCATATGTTCCATACATGCAAGGCCAAGATCCATCTTTCATCCATTCAGCCTGGAAACTTGGAACACAAACCCCTATAAAGCAATGTTTTATTTAAGGTCATTTGTCGCAGTCTCCTTGGACATTTATTTTTTTCTTCAGCAACAGCACATTTTACAGAATTACTTTTGGAAGAATTATATACTTTTCTATTCTTCCATAATGCACTTTCTGCACTTGCACTTCTGTAAAAGCTCACTAGACACAAAATGGTTCTATTTACTTGGTTTTCAGTCGAGCTCTTTCTGCACCTCTGGACAGATCGATAAAGTGGTTCTGAGTAGGTTTAGCGTGCTATAGCTGGGGAGAGAAACTGGGTGCCACTGCTCCGGTAAAGGGTCTACAGGGGGAGCAGCACAGGGGCTGAAAAAGTGGAGATCATAGCAGACCTCAGCCAGAACATGGTGGATGGGGAGGGGGGGTAGTCATTGCTCTGAGCAGGTTGATTTCATGCCCCAATGCAGCGGCAGTAATTGCACCCAGACCCGTTTTATTGCGAGTTGATTTTAAGGAGGGATGAATGGAGAAACATTCTGTAAAGTGTTTATTTTGGGGGATGACCTTTATTAACCCATTTTCCAGGCAGGTTCCCTTGAGGTGGCCTGGCGCGGTGCTAGATTAACTCTTGCAGGCCCATGGTAGCCGGGCTGCTCCCCATCATAAAGTTTCAGGAAGCGGAGAATGACAGTGAGATTGGACCCTGCAACATGTGCGCAAAACCCCCACACGCCACTTTTTTTGAGGCATAAGCTACTCACCCACCCTTGACACACACATGCAGGGAGTTTGTGTTGATATCCCCAGACGGCGAAGTCAGCAACAGGCTGCGCGGTGAAGGTTAATATGTGAGTGGAACAGACAGTCACAGAATGACATCAAGATGAAATACAGCGAGGGACAAGTACTTTTCAACTGCCGGCTGTTTTTCCTCTGCCAAAAAAACAGTTGCAGTAAATTACTGGGTTGTCTTTAGGCTTTTATCATCTAAATAAATGATCATCCATGATTATGTGAGTCTTAGATTTTCCCTCGAGGTGGGTGTATGTGTTCATGCATGTACACGCTGATCAGTCCTGTCTCTGCACCTGTGTAATACATTCAACAATCCTCTTGCTGACATGTTGTATTTACTGCAACGGCCAGGACGTTGGTGAATGCTTCTTTCAACACCAACGGTACTTCTCTACAGGAGCCATTCACATCTAGCGAGTGCCTCTCTGCTCTCCGTCCTGCATGTCGCTTCCTCTAACTGGCGCTGGAACAATGTGCGTGTGCAAGGGGGCCCTTTGATGTACCGAGGTGAAATTGTGGTTTGGATTAAGAGCAGGCGTAGCTTGGCGAGGTATTGTGTGAGCACACGAGGGCCGTCATTGCCGCAGAGCCCCCTGTCAGCACGCGTTAGGCAGAGCTGTGATCTGGCCTCCCCCCCGAGTGGGGCTCTGTGTTTCTGTGTACCATACCTATGCTTAGGCCTCTCTCTGATCTCTGCTCCCTATCTGTTCAGCAGGTCCAGGGTCACATGCCTCCGCTCATGATCCCCATTTTTCCACACGACCAACGCACTCTGGCAGCAGCCGCCGCCGCCCAGCAAGGCTTTCTCTTCCCTCCGGGAATGTCTTACAAGCCAGGTATGTTTGAAACTTGAGTCTTCTTTTTGTTCTGCCCCTGTTTCCTGTCTGTTTCCTATGTCTTTTTTTTTCATAATTATATCTTTGTGGTCATAAAGTTGTCACATGCACTCAATACACAACAAACATTTAGTTTCAAACATATGCTCGATTAACACTTGAGGCCACTAACATGCTCGGTTCTGTCTGAACTTGGGCTTGGGACCAAGGCCTGGGAATGCTCTAGTCCATGTGGAACAATAGATATGGGTAACGAAGCAGAGGAATGTAAACAAGTCTTCAACATGAAAGTATCTTGCAGGACTGTGCTGTTCTGGCTGTAATGGTTTTTCAAGTATCCACTGTTAAGAGATCCAATAACAAAGGGGAGGAATCCTACATGAAAAAACAAAAACAAAAAAAAAACAGCCCTTTTGTTAACAACTCCTCTGTTTCAGTTTCACACAGTATGCTGCAAAAACAGTGCAATTAAGTAATTAAAAGACAATTATAATGTAGGCAGTTTTTAAGTGATGTAAGGAACAGGTTTTCCTGCACATACGTTTTCACTGCCTGTAAGAACATGTCTCTTTCTCTTACTGTGACTTCCAAATTGGCTCAAGACAAGCTCTGCAGCTTTCAAAGAAAAAAAAAGAAGAAATGTTTTGTTATAAAATCAGTTGCAACATGTAGACTGACTCCCTGCCAAAACAACTAGTAACTAAATTTACCCTCATATTCTTGTGAAAATTAAAGATGTCCCACTACACACCTAAAAAAAGAAGAAGAAGAAAAAAAAAGAAAGAGATCCATGGTGTCAAATTCCTTGTTCCTCAGTTGAAGTGTTTTCTTTCACATGGTGTATTTTGGACAAATCAATCAGCGAACTAATCATTTTTTTAAAAACCGTTTTCCTGCTTTCTCTCCATTGCACAAGTGCACAGAAGGAGACAGTGTCGTGTTCACAAAAATCCCAGCGAAAAAGAAAATGATTTACGAGTGAGCCACGTAAAGGAAAAGTCCACTGTTGCTGAGACAGTACGAGAACAAGGAGCAGGGCTGAAATGGAAAGAGAAACACAAGGAAGTCAGCAGGTTCGCACCAGAACATTAAAAAGGTGTGGTAGTGCAGTTAATGAATTAACTATAAAACCACAGGATGAAAAAGAAAGTCAGCTATTTTGGAACTATGGAGCCATGACAGCTTAAACAAAGTGCCTGAGGGGGAGTCTTTTACCAGTGTGCTTTCTGCAATAGGTTTGACACGGAAAATGTTTTAGTTCAAATAACAGGAGCTATTATGGAGTCATGGTCAGGGGGTCGTCATGTGTATGGTTCTTGCATAATTCATGAGCTCATGAAGAAATAGCAAAGGGGGTCTGGAAATGACTCTTGTAGTCAGGAGAGGTATTTTTAAACCTCTATTATTTCCCCCCCCATACAACACAATATATCCAGAGAGTACAATGTTATCACCACCACCTGCAGCGTATACAGGATGCTGCCGTGTCCTTTCTCCATGAAGTGAGTGGCCAAGCATTCACTTCCAAGACTAAGGCACACTAATCTGATGTTATCATTATGAGACAGCCCCCAGGGACCACTGCTTATGACCCCCGGCCCTGTGGTGCTCACATGGCAACAGAGTCATTCTAGCACCATAGTGGTAAGTCATCACCCCGTCCACTGGCTGTGCTCAATGGCCTGGTGTTGCACGGTAGACAAGCACAGCCATAGAAACACCGACTCATCTTTTAAACAAATAGATACAAGTCGGACTTCCCAGTCTGTTCGCACTGTTTACACAGACATGGCTGCGTTCAGTCTGATGTACGTCTAATGGACCCGCAGAATGAGCCCATAGTCTTCGCTTTCCTCAGCCGGTCTTTCTCATAAGCATCCCGCTGGTATTTGGCAGCATCCTAGTGCTTTTTTTTTATCTTAAGTGTTATATTTTTTCCACATTATAGATGTCACTTTTAAACCCTTTCTGTTCTCTGCACTGTGGTTTATGTGATGCAAGTTAACTTGGAGACACAAGGATAGTTTCAACCAGATTTTAACATTGTGATCCTGCAAACAGGAACTTAAAGGGATAGTTCAACATTTTGGCCCATTGCCATAATCCCTATAGTTTTAGCAGTAGGTTCGTCACCTTTAATTGTCAGTGCAAGCTATTTTTAGAATGGCAGAGCAGAGCCGCGAGCTGCTCAGAGCTACGTTACGGAGGCTAATGGGATTTCTTGGTTTCCCTCATCAAACTCATCAAATACACAATCCAACAACTCCAAAACGCTCTGGTGGACAAGTTGTGATTCACCACGCTATGAGATAATAACGGAACGTTGTTTTCAAGGTAAATGCAGAGACTACTTGCCGAAAAACTGCTCCGTCTCGCAACGTTCTGTTATTATCTCATAGCGGCTCACGGCTCTGCTCCGCTGTTCTAAACATAGATTGCACCAACAATTAAAGTTTATGAACCTACTGCTATGACTATAGGGATTATGGCAATGGGCCAATTTGCCAAAATGTTGAACTATCCCTTTAAATTGATTAAATTAAGATTTTAAACTATACGGCTTCATAGGATCTACAGGAGAATAAAATCTTAATGTAAAATTATATATTTTTATGTTTTTCATAGCTAATAGTCCTGTTCATGAAATAAAAAATAATAATCAGGTGATAAGTGAAGATAAAGCCTCAGTGATACAGTCATATAGGTCATTTGAAAGGTCTCAGCTGCGTCTGTCAACCCTGACCAGATCTAGGACTTATATTTCATGGTATCACATGAGGGAAATATACCCTGTTGTGACTATGCCGTCACCTGAACTTCTCCCCCCCCTCCACACCCTGCACCCCCACCACCTTTAGCATTCAGAGTCCAGGCTCTGGGCATGGGACCACCAGCCCCGGCCAGTTAAGAAAACAAACAAACAAACAAAAAGAAAACTGTTTTAAACACTATTGGCACAGTGCCCGTTCTGCTGGAGCCTGGTTGGGGCAACCCGTGGAACCCAGAACCCCTCGGAGCCCGACGAGACCCCCAGGGCAGCGATGGTGTGCTCGTTTAGTGCCATGACCCTCCCCAGGTTTCACATGACATCTAAAGACATCCAGCCATTTATTATTCCCAAATCCTACGTCACAGAGGCAGACAGACAGAAAGAAAGCCATACCAAAAAAAGGAAGGAGAAGGAGGGGGGGGGGTGTAGAAATAACCACAGTGCACCCCCGCACATCCAACCCCAGCACTATTTGAAACCACTTCTGCTGTGTGATTTTATTTGCTACTAAATGGGGATTGAATTTCCATGGCCTGTATCACATTGTGCTGTGCTGTACGAGATTGCAAAGTGAGGCGAGCGGGCGAGGGCAAAGTGAAAGAGAAGGTATATACATTTACCTTGTCTGTGGCTTAATGGCTCCATATGTTTGTGAGGAGAAGTGACAGGCAGAAGTGGGGTCTGAGCGAAGGCCAACTACCCCTCCCCGCTCCCCACTGTGCAACCCCACCTCCACTCCTCCAGACACATGCTTCAGACCAACCTCCCCTCCATGAGCGCTGTGCTTGCCCCGTCTCACTGGGGCTGTTCTGTCTGTCTGTCTCAACACACTGGGGCTGAATGTGTAAAAGCCTCTGCGCCCCCGTGGATATCACTCATACTGCAGCCGTTTTTATTTCCCCCCGTCTGACAAACGCGCTGATGGCGAGCCAACAGCAGTGAATAGTAATGAATAGTGCTGCTATTTGGGAGACCAATTCTTCCTTGCTTGATCACAGTGATATGTGAGATAAGAACGTGTGTGTATATGTTTGTTTTTTTTTGCCCTTGTTATTGTGACTGCACACACTTGTTCTAACCAGTTCTCATACAAATGCTTTCGCTCTGCTGCCAAAGCTATCACTTAAACACAAACAATGCAGTATTGAACAATAGCCAGACAAGTCTACAGCTGTATGAAAAGCCTGAAAGAACATGCTGGTCCTTTTACATAATCGCTAATTGAATACCATGCATTTATTGTGAACACAAACACATGCACACACACACAAAAAAACTTTAAAGCGTTCCTAACTTGTTAAACTATGCAGTTATTGTTGTCACAGTATTTTGCAGCAGTACTGTAGTGTGCAGGTGGAGGAAGGAGGGAATGATGTGGAACGTTCCTAAGTAATCCCGCTCCAGTCAAACCAGCTTAGCCTTTTGTTAATGCAGATGTTTGGGCTTGAAGCCGAGTGCTCGTTGCAATGTGCCACATTGCTGTGGCAAAGCAACGGAGAGAGCCCGGGCTCCGTGTTGGCACTTGCCTGGCCGCTGTGGGCCGGCTCATTGTCTGAACCTGTATGCATTGTTGTCTCTCTCTCCCTCTCTGACAGGTGATAACTACCCGGTGCAGTTCATTCCATCCACAATGGCAGCTGCAGCAGCGTCAGGACTCAGCCCCCTTCAGCTTCAGGTATGTACAGTACTATGACAAAGAATGCTAGGGAAGCCCGCCAAGCCCAGGGCAGAAAGGATGGCTAAGCAGCTGTACGCTAAGTAATGAGCTGCACACTAAATAATCCTGGAGGCCCCCAGCTCACACACGCTTATCACCTTACATATGTAATTTATCCCGTTTTATAGAGGATTTATCCCCACTAGCTCTGCCAGACAGAAGAGTAAGGAAGATAATAGTTATTAGAGGGAATGAGAATCACTTTGGTTTCTTTAATCACCTGCCAGTGAATTTATCAGAAGACAATTGACTGTGTAAGCAAAGAATGTCTTTATTGCTTTTATCTAGTAAGAGCGCTGTAGTGTTTCTTTAATCTCTGTGGGAAAATAAAGAAGTAGAACGAATGGGTAAAAAATCTGAGTAATGCTAATGTGTGTGCAGGAAAAGAAAGCTCATAATATGTAATACAATGTGAGGCTGACTGGGGGTTTAGAGCCACACTGAAAATTTTGGGATAGGCTCCAAGCCCTACAGGCTGCTCCAGGACCTTTTTTCAAAACAGCATTTAAAAAGAGCCGAACCCAGGTCAGACCTTAACCCCAGGCCATAATGTTTAATAGAGATAATTATCCGCGTTTTATCCTTCAAGTTACTATTAGAAACACTTCTGCTACCACAGCAGCACTCTCAGCATGCATGAGTTTTGTTTTCATACTGGCGATAATGATTCTTTTAACTTTTAACTTTGGTTTCCATGAAAAACACACAATGGGAAGCTGGAATAACAACCACTATATGTATTCAGTGCTGCTTGTTTGGAGCAACAGTAGATTTTAAATCTATTTGAGGCTAGAAATCAGTGCTGTTCTATGGAAACAAAAGGAGGGCACAAAGGATTCAAAAGCACGTCTATAACATATGGTTAAAAAAACAAACAAACTCAAAGCTGCAGCATGTGATGCTCAACAGTATGGCGATACTAAACAAGAGAGCTAAAGACGGTGGGGGGATACACTTTGCACAGGTGTTTGTAAGAATAAAAGATGGAGGCTGCGTACGTGAATATGTTCGAGTGAGCATGTATACATATATATCACTTAGTTTGTGTATCATTGCAAAGTCCATTGGAAAGGGTTGGTTGTTCAGACAGGCATGCCGGGTCTATTTATAGTGGTGGATGAGGTCAGATGAGACAGTCATATATCTGAAGGTTGGGGTGAGGAGGGGAGACGGGTCTAGAGTCATTAATTCTGATTATGTATCTAACCCTGGGAATGGGCAAAAACAGTGCCTCCAAGACCATGACTTGGCTGACCTTTATAGAACACAGTAAACAAAAAGAGGTGCATTTTCCATTAATTGAAGTCTGTCAGCCTGTCACATATTCCGCCTGCTGGCTGCTATTTACCCTGCATAGAGACTCCCATTAAAATAGCAAGGCAAGTCAAACATGCCCTTTTCTACATAGCTGGGATCAACAAACCATGTGACTGCCACCACTTCCTCTACAAAGCATCGAGAGCCCGCTATGATTAAAAACATCATATCTACCCAGACATGGAATTAAGTTGGAGTCATCTCCTCCCTTTTAGAGCAATAATAGCAGCACCAGCGCTCTCCCACTGCTTCAAGATCCAGCTGTTGAAAAGCAGATTTTAATACACACATGAGTAGAAAAGTAGCAGAAAGAAAAATCTTATCAACAATGTCCAAATCACAATCACAATCGCAGTGAGAAAAATAGGTATTTAAAGGGACTACGAGGAGTTTCGGAAAGCAAAGTGTTTTCACACTACACTTCCCATGAGCCTCTGCGCACACGGTGAAATTCTTGGACCGGCGCATGACGGACGAAAGTGAAAACATTTGCCAAGAATGTTTTTATTAATCAAGAATGAAAATCGGGGGTTCGAAGACGATCAGATACCATTGTAGTTCCGATCATAAACGGCGATTCGGCTGCGTTATTCCCATGACCCGCCAGGCAGCGTCCTGGAAACCGAAACTAGGAAATGCTGGGCGAGTCGACCACTAAATAATAATAACAAAATAACTATAAAGACAAAACTATATATTCATTGAAAATAGACCCATTAACAAGTGGGTAATGTAGATTCATCCACATTAATATGAGACTCTTTTATAACCAAAAGCAAACTACTCTGATAAGTAATGCAGTGTAGCGCCCATGACTGCACAGAGTTAACACAAAAACACTATTAAAATAAAATGAAATAATGAAATGAACGAGTTTATTTTTCATGCATCATCAAGCAGAAGACTACACTAACCCCTTAAACTGTCCTAAACTTTTCCAGCTCCACCTCCTCCAAGGCCATTCGTCCTCATCTCCCTCACACAAACACACACACACACACACACACACACATAAACATGCACGCAAAAATCCCCATACACATATAGCTGAGGAGGTTGTTCTCCCCTCCCCCCACCCAACTCCCAATTAAAATATCTCCTCCTGTCAGCTCCATGGCAAGGTATAATTTTCACCAATTTACTCAGTTTAGATTGTGCAATATATGAACCTTAAAAATTATCTTATTGGAAGAATTAATTCCCACAATGCTGCAGAGGTAATGTGATCAGCCATCCAGTCAGAAAGGCTAGCCGCTCCGTCAGTCTTAATGTTGGCCACGCAGCCTCTTCACAATCTCCTCTGTCATAACAGTCTGGGATCCCAACCCCCCTAAGCACCCCCCCCACCACCACCCCAACCCCCCACCCTCTGCCCTTTCTCTCTAAGAGAAGAAAACCCAACAAGGTAACAAAGGCTTAAAGCTGATGGATGTAAATGAATCTTCCAGGAAGCGTTTGAGTGTTGGAGACTGTAATTTGCTTGTCAATACAGGGTGGTAGCATCACTCTGGTGGCTGGCAGTCGGCAAGTGGCTGTCACCAGGCGTTGCTGTACCACAGGGCAATTTCACTCAATGTTTTCCTGACAGATTGGCTCTCGTTCTCAACTCACAGGAGAGGAAGGCGGGTAAACTATCCCTTGCGCGACATGCCCCTCTTCATTAGTGCCCACACAGAGCTGGGATGAGCCCAGGACCAGCAGGAAACAATGGCTCCATCCCCGCCTGTCCTTCCCTGATTACAACTGACACCTCTCACCTAACAGAGGAAATTGTGTTCAGATTGTAGCCCAATCTGTCCGGACATCTACTATATTCAATTGAGCGAAGGTACAAGAAGGGAATTTCCCTAATTCCACAAAAGAATTTTCTATCTGGGGGTGAAACTTAATTTGCTGTTTGTACACTATATCCGGCATCAGTTGCCAAGTGAAAAACAATTTACTTAGGGCCAATATGAACTTAATATATGTGACCCGAGCCAGTAAACAGGAAGGATCTTTGAGAAAAGTCCTGTTTTTTGTCATTGGAGGCAGACTTTGGGGGTTAAGCCATTTTAAAGAAAGCATTAACAGAACATCTGGGCTCTCTGTGTGCAGTATCACTGCGGACTAAATAAACAAAAATCCTCTGTTTTCACTCAGTCAAAGATTCATTTTCTATCTCTTAGCGTCTCTGTCTTGCTTTTCCAATTTCCCGTACGCATCTTGAATCTTCTACAAGTGTCTTAGTTTGTGTATTTCTCTCTCTAATACTCCCTTCCTCTTTTCGGTTTTGAGTGTTACACTCGCTCTCTCTCTCTCGGTCCTGATTGTCCAGACCCATCGCATCCTCGTGCTTTACAACAGTGGAAGTCAAGCTGCTTGAGCGAAGACTTAACGCTGCAATTACCAGCCACCGCATTCTCCGTGGCATCTCTCTGGGCCTGTGATAAACCTGGGCCCAGCCTCGGCGCACGCTCCCACTATAAAGATGAAAAGAAGCCCACATGCGCAGCGACAACTTGGACCAGATCTCAAGCAGACAGACATATCTGAAGGAGTCCTCAGTGGCTCAGACGACTGGAGTGATAAGAAAGAGTGTTACACAGTCAGGGACAAACAGGAAGAAAGTGGGAGAGCAGCAAACTGCGCATTATCTTTTGTTTGAATGTAAACGGTAAACGTCTGTGTAGTACAGATGTGAAGGAATGGCTTCCATCATTAACAAGTGAAGCACTTTTGACTTTGAAAGAGAGAGAAAAAGGGAGAGAGAGAGGAGGAGGAGGAGGTGGAGGAGGGGAGAGAACAGACATACTGTAGAGAGCAGCTGTTTCTGTGTTTATGAGCAGAGGAGCTGGGTCTTTGAAGGTAACCCAGAGCAGTGCAGCAATGCTAGCTGTGTGTGGAAGGCTGGCTAATAGGACGGCTAGGTGAGCAGCTGGATGGAGGCAGTGGTGAACAGAGGGACAGATGGACAGATAGAGTGGATAATGCAGTGAGCAACTTTGAATGGGAGGGTTGGCTCTGGGGCCCCTGGGCTTGGAGAAACCCACACACACACATACATATACACATACACAGGGCAGACTGTGTGTGTGTGTGTGTGCCAGAGAGAGAAACTGATAGAGAAGGACTTACATATATATACTGTAGATGTAAGATAGAGAAATAGAGAAAGCCAAGAGGAGGGAGGAGGGGTGAGGGCAGAGCAGGTTGGGTGCCAGCAGACGAGACAGATGTTGGGCCATACTGGAAAGCATCGGCACAGTGCACCAGGACGCCTTCCTCCACTCCTGACATCTGGGCCTAGCCCGGGTCAGCCTGCCTGGTCGCCATGGGCAATGAGCCTGTACAAGCCTTGTGGCAAACTGGGCTGGCGCTGTGCTGCCTTTTAAATGGTGTGGTGCACTGAAGCACAGTTAATGCCCTCATATCCAGCCCAGTGCTCCGCGCCCAGGCCAGGCAGAGGTGAATGAGACATTGACAGACAGACAAGACAAGACAAGACGGACAGATAGACTCGTTTGCAAACACAAAGAGATGAGAGAGCGATTAATAGAGATAATGCAATTGAATTAGTTTTAGAAACTGTTTGGATTTTACTGTAGGCAAATATTTGTCTTTATTTTTTTATGTTTTTAGTTTCAAATGTGCAATTCAGGGTCATTGCTGGCAGCAACAAATCCGACAAATATTTGCCACTTATTTTCCAGCACATTTTTGCTACACTGTGACTGAAAAAAAAAAGTGTTTTTCCACAGAAAGTTTTATTTTATTCTCGACACTACCTACCAGGCACAGTTTGTTCAAGTGCTAGCAGAAAGAGAGAGGGGGGGGGGGGGCACCAGACAATGAATGTTTTTCTCGAAATTGATTATATATCGAGTCATATTATCAGCTAAACAAACAAGGCCGCCCGTCGAAATCGCAGCTCATACCTGTGAGATGTCTAACATCATCAGCAGAGTGTGTAATCTCAGTTTAATGTCACAGGCAGAGAAGCGAACCTCCCTGTTTAACCTCTGCTGCCTCCAGAGGGCTTGTTTTTAATTACCAGAGGCTAACAAGCTGACCTTGGCCATGCTGCATTCACTTTGAATCCATGCTCGCTGAGATCTGCTCCGCTCTACTGGGAAACAAGGAAGTGATGGGGTCAGAGGAGAAAACCTTACATTTTGTGCTTGTGTGTCATCTCATAAATGCTTGTTTTTTTCTCTATTATAAAACAGGGTTTGTTTTTAGAAAAGTGCAAAACCTTTCAAAGCACTGGAAAAAAAAAAAAAAAAAGAATAAATCAACACATGTGTTACATGTAATACTCGTTATACAAGCATGCTTTTAACAATGGAACATGGCATGAATTTGCTCCTGCTGTCAAGTTAAGAGAACACATGTAATGCGCATTTCCTTTTTTGTCTGATTTCTTTTAACACCCACATTGCAAGCTCATTAGCTATTATTTCCTTTTGCTGCTTTCGGCCATCATACAAGCTGTGCCTTAGTGTGCTCTGTGGCTTTTCATCAGCACAAGTATAATATGTGTCCTAGAAGATGGAAAAAAAAGAAAGAAAACAACTCGTGTTAAGAGTATACTGGGGGGGAAAAAAATCCATGGAAGATGGAAACAGAAGGGCCCCGAGTTCCTCCCAGGCTTTAGCCTACTCCTCCAATACCCCAGAGTTGGAGCATTGACTTTCAGCTTGACCCTCATTACCATGAACCTTTTGCTGCCCCCACCTGGCAAGTAGATATGAAGAAGGGGCTATTAGATGTGAGAGAGTCAACTGGGGGAAGCAGGCAGATGTCTTCTGCTCGGGGAGAGCAGCCTTGGCAGGATGCATCATCCTTCAGCCTTGGACACCAAAATGCCCTTTTACACCAACGGCTTCTTTCACTGTTTCATGAGGTTGTTGTTTCTACCCGAGAGTGTCAAACTATTTTGTAATTTGGAGCAAACATATTGTCCGGCGTCTACCAAGCCACACTGTAACGCAAACGGCAAAAGCGTCCAGACAGCACACAACAATGAACACTGGCGGACTGCATACGAGCAGCGCGTGGTGGGTTAACACACCTTTCATCCGCCTCTCCCTCTGATTGTATTTATTGTTCTTTGGCTCTTGGAGGTAGACTGTTCCTGGTTACAAGCTTCTCACCCCATGGCACTGACCTGCTAATCAGCGCTGAAAAGGGGCATCCTGACTGCGTCTAATTTGAGGCAAAGTCTAATTACGCTCTTTTTCCGGGACAATAAAGTTCTTCCCACTCAAGGTCAGGGGCATGCCAGAGCGACAGGCCTGTTAGCAAACATCTGTCCAACAGACTCCGCTTCCGCCCTTCTACCAAGGCTCATGTGTAGCCTGGAGTGACAGGCGGTGAATGGAGTATCCCCTCGCTCTCTTTCTCTGTCACTGTTTTTTCTCGCCACACACCGCCCGCACACGCACTGACACACAGAGATGCCTTTACCACTGACATTAACTAAAGTCTAGCTTTGGATGAGGAGAAAACAGAGTTGGGTTCGCTCCCGTGTGTCCGTTCCTGTCGGAGACAAAAGGCTGTTTGTGAGCGAGGTGGGGGCAGTGCTATCATTGTGGGAACATAATCAGTCTGTCATTTCCGCTGCCCATGTGCTGTTGTTATCCCCAGGTCCCCTGGAAGAATGGGGCTTTTGTACTGCCGCTTATATGGCAGTGATAAAGTTTCTTACAGGAGCACATATGTGTTTATATCTGGAGATATGTGCGTGGACATAAAGTGCTTTGTTTGGTTTTTAGCCCCACATCTATACTGCCGAAGGTGAGGCCAGCGGGGCCGCTGCCTGTGTCACTTTTTCCCTTCCACACAAATGCCGGTCTGTACACGGCCGGTCGGACCAGGAAATGAGAAAGGGTTTGCTGATTGGCCAGAGGAAGAGAAATTAGATTCTCCCTGACAGCACCATCTGACTGAGTAACACAACAAACCCTGAGGTTTACCTAGTCTGAAGAAAGCAGGCCAGCGGGGGAGTTAAGGGCTGCTATCTGTCTGATGAAGTGAGGTCTAAGATTACATGGAGTAACACTCTTCCCCAGACAGTAGCTCTATTTGACAGACCCCTGCCATTTGCAGCAGGAGACAAAAGCCAATTTCATCACTTACCTGGTGGCCAATCAATGCCGACCTGGGGCGGAAAGAAGTCTCAGCGGTGCGCGAGTGCCGGGCTCTGTGGGCGCAGAAAAACAAGCACAAAAATAATCATTAAATCAAATCAGTCTGGCATCATTTGTTTCAGATTTTAATGGTATACAAAACCATACATACAGTACATACTGTAGGACATAATGTCATGACATTAAACTGTAACTTTACCCAGGATAAAGGATGAATTACGATGTCAAAAAATCTGATCCAACAGACAATTAGCAGCCTGTGGCTCACCAGATATTTTTTTAAATACTTCCAAACCTTCATATCAACGTCTTTAACCAGGCTTTCTAGTATATGCCATGTAATTAGTCCAGTGGTGGAAATGTAAATTGAGCTTTCAGAGTTCAACCCTGTTACAGGCAGAAGTGTTATTGAGTGCTTCGCCAGTCATTTGAACCACCCACTTGTGTGGTAATGTCACCAACAGTTGGACATCTTACTGATTTCCCGCCAAGGAAAATAACGGTGATTACATCAGTGTTCTTTGTGCAGGTTTCTAAGCCTTAATAATGCTTGTGTTTAAAATATTCTGTGATGGCAATCCAACTGAGGTTGGGTTTCTAACATTGTGGAATGGGACTGTCTCACATGGCAGCGTGGAGACAAATCACAGGCTAGAAACTTCAATAGGAAGCTGTGTAGATCTAGAGAAATGAGAGATCTTTGCTAACACACTTGCATCCAGTCGGCAAACTTTTTCTCTGTGATGAGTGGAAAATAGGGGCTCCAAGTATTTTGAATGAAAGCCATCTCTGTGTGGTTTTTAAGACTGCTGTCTCTCTCTGGGTTCAGCCTTTGAAATACAGTTAAGACCTTTGATGGAGGTTCTCTGCCAGCCTCATGGAAAGAGAGGAAAGACGTAAAAGAGAGAGAGAGTGAGAGTGAGAGAGAGAGAGAGGGGGGAGATGAAGGCAGACACAGAAGCAGAGAGTTCTAGGGAGAGGAAAAGACAGAATATAAAACTTCGAATGTTTGCTGGATTTGGATGTTAACGCCTTGCGGGTTTCTCTCCACCTCCCTACAGCAACTATATGCCGCCCAGCTTGCCAGCATGCAGGTCTCTCCCGGAGCCAAGATGCCCCCGCTCCCCCAGCCCCTCAATGCGAGCGGGCCCATTTCTCCCTCCTCTCTGAAGAATGACAAGAGTTCCTCCAGCCCCATCACTCAAGTCAAGGTACAAACCCTCAATTCCATCACTCTGCCCGCCAGCCCGCCAGCCCGGACCTTGAGTGGTACTTGACCTAGCCTAGTTGGTGTTGTCTCAATAAAGTAGCATCTACACTGTTCACTATTTCAGTCGGTGCTTACAGCCAGCCGGTGCTGAGCCCAACATCTAACAGGCCATCAATCTGTGGTGCTTTAACAAGGCCCTCTCTCTCTCTTAACCAGAGCTCTGTGGACATGGTTGCTATGGCTATGGCTGCTCCAAGCCAGTAATTTGTGGAACACATGGCTTCTAATTTTTTTTATTTTTTTTTAACACACAAAAAAAAAGTTTTTTTTGTTCTTTTTATGCAACTGAAATGGACCAAAACCATTTACTACGCGGCCATACAAATGCCGTCAAAACTGAAGCGTAAAAACTAGGATTGTTGACTTTTCTTTTTTTTTTACCTTGTAAACAAACCAAAACGGAGGATGTGTGTTTTCTGCTGCTGCTGCTGCCGTATGGCACGACTCCACTAGACCTCCACGCAGAGGGAAAAGCCATATACATCATCCTCACTCACTAAGGTCATAATCAGAAACATGTGCCCATTTGGAGTAGTTTAGCTTAATAATATCACAATGGAGAAAGACCATAAATCATCTCCTTGAAATGGTAGCAAGACGCTCTGGCTTTCTTTTCACACTCACACACACATGCACAACCGTTGAGGTCTCCTGCACTCCCGGGATTTAGATTGAAAGATTGCCCTTAAACTGACTCAACACTGTCATTTCATAACACGAGCACAATTCTTTATTTACTACTTCAGTCGGTAAGATTGATGTGGAATAGGCCAAATATTAACACAACACCAGCTCTTGTCAAAATATTAGAAATGTGGCCAAAATATTACAATATAAGCTACTTGAGATGAAATTAATCATATAGAAATGGAAAGCAAACACACACTGGCATCCTCCCATGTGTATCTACAGTTCAGTGGAATCAGATTGCCTTTAGTTTTGTTTGTCTGCTTTCAGCTTCAGTGCATGACAAACTGTTATTGGCACAGCAATAACAAGGCCTTGGGGCAGTCTATGCTTGAGCCATATGTTTGGACAAGGAGACACTTGGGCTTTGAAAAATACTGTTAACGACAGCATGAGTCCTAATCTGATGCAAAAGACTCGCTGTACACACATACACACACACATAGGATTTATAAAGTGCGAAGTGTCATGTCTCTACTGGGATGCAAATGTTTTAGTTGTTTCCATTCAAAATGCAGAACAGGTGTCATCCTGAATATATCTATATTGAAGATGCTTAAATATCAATGTTATTTTTGATTAAAATATTTGAAAATATGTTAAATTATCATGATATCTGGTAAACAGTGGAAATATATAAACTGTTGTCAACATTGCACAGATTGCCTCACAGCTTTTTGGGGGGTTACGGTACCAATGAAGAGGCTCTGAGATGCCTGCTTTGTGGTTTGTTAGGTAACCACAGATAAAACATGTTTGGTCCCAGTATGCAAACCGCTGAGGATGGCACCTTGGATAACACTGCTCTTTATCTCTCATCAGTAACTGCTCTAAAAGGCTGTAACCAGCCCAGCAACAAACACACACACACACACACACACACACACACACACACACACACACCGTCCTCTGACCTCATCTCTGATCTACACTATTGAGGGTTTTATTTTTTCTTAAATCACATCTTTTTTTCTTTTTTCTTCGGAATAGGCATATCAAAGCAGATGATACAACCAAGTATGCACAAATGAGGAATGAAATTAGAAAACAAGTTAATGAAGTAGATAATGTAAGTCGACATCTGATGAATGGAACAGCTGTCTTTGATCACTGGCACCGCCGTTATCTGGTCATTATTTATTCTTCGAACCAGAGTGCAGACACAGAGAGCAGGGAGGAGGAGGAGAGGGAGAACAGATGAAGATGTACAGAGAGACAGAATCTGCTTTAATTAGTGTGAACAAAGGCGCCGGGCAACTGTGAAGGAAGATCGCAGTGGCACAGCTCCTAAAGCAAGATGGACAGAGGAGACAGAGGAGTGGAGGAGAGGAGAGGAGAGGAGAGGAAAAGGAGAGGAGCAGAGAGGAGAGGAGAGAGGAGGTGTGGGTCAGGACAGGGATCCTATAATTAACCAGGAACAGAGGAGAACTGTGCTGTCTGGGAATTCAGAGCTTCTTGAAAAGGGGAGGAGGGGGTGCACCTATTCACATCTGTCTTCTCTCATCCTCCTATCTCTGCTGCCGTTTAGGAGGAAGGAACGCAGCCGCTCAACCTGTCCGCTCGGCCAAAGACGACAGACATGGTCAAATCCCCCACATCCCCGACACAAAACCTGTTCCCCGGCAGTAAAAACAGCCCCAACAGTCTCCTCGGCAAAGGCGGCATCCCCAGCCCGCTCGGAGGAGGCCTGGGACGGGGCTCTTCCCTGGGTAAGACCTACGACTTCAGTAAGCAAACTTAAAATATAGCTAATATTTTTTAGGAGCTGAAAATGTTTAGATGTTTTTTCTTTTTGCATTCAAGCAAACTAATGTGTGCGTGTGTATGTGTGTTTGTGTGCATGTAGATATTCTGTCAAGCCTAAACTCCACCGCGCTGTTCGGGGACCAGGACACAGTGATGAAGGCCATCCAGGAGGCGAGGAAAATGAGGGAGCAGATCCAGAGGGAACAGCTGCAGCATCACCAGCAGGGCATGGAGGCGAAGCTGTCCGCCCTCACTTCAGTGGGTCTCAACAACTGCAGAGTTGACAAGGTTAGGACCGCCATCATGTCGTCTGCTGCTCCTTTAATCCTAGTTCAGGTCACCTCCACTGCAAGTTGTCTTGCAGTTTTTTGTTTTTTTTTTCCCCGTAAAGCAACAACACACTACAGAGAGTGTTGAGCTCTTCCTAAAAAAGTAGTGAAGAAGGAAAAACTATTGAAGAAAGTGGATCATGGTGGTTTTAATACAGCAGTCATTCTTAAGACTAATATTTTTCTTTAATCCAAGTCCAGGGTGGTCAGATTGATAAGAGCTGGCGCACTTCAGCATGTGCATGTCCGATTACTGAAATTAGTCTGAATATGTTTGTGTGTGCGTGTTTAGAGGGCTCGGCGTTGTTGATGTTGGTGTGAGGGGCCGTGACAGGCCATGGCAGTGCCCGGTGTGGGTTAAGAAGACTCTGAAGTCTCTGCCCAATTAAAGCAGACTCGCAGCCCTCTCTCCGTCCCCTGACACGGGATGGGGCTGCTTTGTACCAGGAGCACACACTCCCAGGGATTCCCTTTAAAAATATCTTCAATCGATGAGTCAATCAAGGAGAGAAAAAAAAGCTGTCCTCCTCTCTTCAGCTTGATGCCATGTTGCCAGTTGGCTGTGAGGAGCAGGCAGGAACTGGGAGCGATGCTCATTAATATTTCAGCACCTGACACTTTCAACCAACAGCCTCAACTAGGTCAATGTATATGTAAAAAAGTCAATGAATATCTATTTTGATTTCCCCCTAATTTGGGTGTTTTGGAAGAGATCACTGTCTATGCAGGTGGCAATCAACTATGCTCTTACTGAAGTAAAGCAAATAAATTAGTGCAGCCCACAGAGAGGACGCAGCTGGAGGGTCTCTGCACTGATCCCTCACTAACCAGAGGAGAGACGCTCTTTACAATAATGAATCAAAACATTATATCTTTTTTTTAACATGCAATCTTGTACACAATAAAATCTTTAAGTTTTCTTTCCTGTATCCTTTTTTTAAAAAATCTTTCTGTCTTTCCTTCAAACATGTTATCTGAGGCCTTAAGCATGCGTATGTGGAAAACCCTCAGTCACGTTAACCGGTGGTCAGCAAGCTGCTGAATCTGCCATGACATGAAAGCAGTAAATGAACAATGCTTGTAAAGAGACACTTTCAACAGGCTGCACACACCTTTACAGCCACATTGTCCCGAGCAGGTAGAGCTTACTGGGATTTTCACGCCCGGCTTGAGTAGGATTTCGTTTGGTTTCCTCTAAATTTAGGACTTGTCTGCTCAAACCTATGTTAAAGCAATCAGCTCAGAGGAGGAGGAGGAGGAGGAAGGAGGGGGGGGTTCTCTCTTTTGTTGTTTTTTTTCTCCCTAAAGGGATCCTGTGCTTAAATTTTAGTCAGTCACTCTTCACCTATAATCTACCTTTTGTCTGCGTTTGCCACCTGAGGAGGGTGAGTGTGTTTTTAAGAAGGAGTGTGCGTGCATGGGTGTGTATGTACTTTGGGTGGAGGGGGTGGGGTAAGTAAATGTTAAACCATACTAGTTAGATCATAGTATCGACAACACAAAGATGAAATGCTGAAATGCCAGATAGTAATTAGACTACGCTCAGGTGGAAAATGTGATTGTTGCATTGTTACAACCCGTCATTTGAAGTAATTGAGACCCCCCCACACACACACACATTCACATACACATACATATATGCACTTGATGCAAAGACCGACTAATATCAATAATTGAAAGCAGCACCTCAGGTAATATGTTTCTGTTTTCATTACATCCTTGTCTTGTCTTGTTGAATGACACCTTAACCGAGGCCCACGCTCGACTCCCCGGCTCGTGCAAATCACGGTGAGATATTGTCACCTTTTAGTTTCAGTGACACCGGTCCTATTAGGATGGTGTGAAATTAGAGGCACGCTTTATCAAGTCAGCTAAAAGAATTGCCCCATCATCTTCATCCTTCGGCCGCAATAAAGAACAGCAGGTTGTAATTCAGCTGGTGCAATGAGAGGGAAGGAGAGAGAGTCTTTTGCTGATACAAGCCAACGGACTAGAAAGGTTTGAATGCCCCAGATAAAAGCTTTCACTTTGGTCAGTTTCAGAATATTAATATTTCAAGAAAGCGCCTCACCTGACATAAATATGGTGTGGTCTTTAATAGCTTTCCTCCTAGTCTCTTGTTTGGAAGTTTATCATAGTGAGAGCTTACATGAGGAAGATTCTGGAGAGGTAACATAAATGGGATTAAGGAGAGGTTAAGATCATCCAGTGTGGCTGTTAGAGGGGGATATTAAATATTGATTTATCCCACTGTAATGACCAGGCACAGGAGTGGGTCTAAGTGCTGCTTACAGATGGATCAATTCATCTTTTCATACAAAGTGTGTCTGAACAGTACAATGCATTCCTCCCTAACCTTTATCACTATGGCTGTAGCTCCGTCTCTCCCTCCCTCCCTGCCAGGCCGTTGACCTAGGAGAACATGGTGTAGATCAGACTCTCTGTTCTACACTATACAAGCCTTTAACCTGAGGACATGTAAAATATTCATGTTTTACTGGAGCAGATTTTCTTGCTTGTCTTTTTATTTGTCTGTTTTTACTATATCCCATCAGTACAATAAAACCTTTTACAACCCTTCTGCAATTTACCTTTTTGAAATATTTATCCAAAGATATTATTGTCTGCAGAGGGCAATTACTTTGTTCCATTATTTACTATCTCCTCCTCACTCGGTGGAAGCTTTTACCTAGAATGCACCAGTGTGCCTACAGTCAAACACGGCACATCTCAATCCATTTGTAACCTTTTGAATTGTTTCCCTCTATTATGCACTGTAGCTATAACTGGCCTTGCTGTTTTTCAGGGTCATGGGTGAAGGTGAAAATGTAATTTCCCCCATGTTGCCCTCTCTGTGTCCAGGCAGTATATACAGCTTACATAATTAAGTGATGGAAGTTTCTGTGTACATCAACTGTAAATTATAAATTGCTTTTTTATGGGAGGCTGAATTATTCAATTTCAGCTTCAGTGACTGTTTTCAAAAACAAAAAATCTATTTCAAATCCCTGACTGAAGTGGCGTCCAAAGTGACTGGATAGAAAAAGCAGAGAGCAGATGATGAGAGTCGGCCTCTGGCCAACCACAGAAAAAGAGATAAAAGTCTTACCACATTTTAGGCAAATGACAACATAGTCCTTTGGCCCAAATCTGCCTTTTTATTGGCCCTGGGGGGCGGCGGCCAAGCCTTGATGTTGAACCCTGCCTAGTCAGGTATGACTGATTTCTCGTGCCCTCAGTTCAGATAGATGATGCGCATGTGACGTCCTGGAGGTTGTGCGGATAAAATATATTCCTCTGCTGACATGTCCCTAACTGGAATCAAAAGGTGAAAGGCCAGTGTATTAACCTATTGAACTGCCCTTTTCTGCCCCGCAGCACCTCCTCTCCTCAGTATTGATGACTACAATTGTCCATTTCCCGTATCCCAAAGCTCAGCCTGTAAATATTCAAATGGAGCTTACACTGGTGCTCCACAAAATCCACACTCCTAACCTATTGGTTATAGTGGTTATACTGTTCCCTTCAGCATGTGTATGTGTGTGATTTTGTGTGTGTGTGCATACACGTGCATGCATGTGTGTGTGTGTATGTGATGCCAGGGCCCTATTCAGGCAAAGCCCTCACAAAGACTTTGAATATAATCTTGTCTGGTCTGCAGCCCTGGAAGCAATTTTCTGCTCCTTTTCGACTGCTGTCTTGGAAATTGCAAACCAAGGCGTTTTGGCTGCAATGTAAATCCTTGGCATACAAGGGTTTGCCCATCCAAATTAGATTATGCTCAGCTCCCAGACACTGGCTGTAGCCAGCAAGTGCTATTGTGAAGATTGCTTACATTAATGCTTTGTCCAATTGTTCACATTTGCCAAAAGAATAAAAATAATGTATGACTCTGTATAATATGCGCCAGTGCGAGTGTGTTTGTGTGTATGTGTGTGTCTGCGGGCTCCTGTTCCAGGTCAGGTCTTTTGCTCTGTCTCGCCTCTTCCCCAGAAAGACATCAAAACTGCATCTTGGTGGGGTCATTTGGCGGTGGTAGCTCCATTATTTTCTACAGTTGTCATTTTACATGGTGAATTTCTGGCTTGCTGCAGTCGCTCAGAAAAGCTGCTGGCCTCGGTGGCAAAGACCTGTGAAGCCACGTTCACCACAAGGCACATACAACAAAGAGCAAGGAAAAGAATAGATCACAAAGAACCATTTATAGTCTATGGTATTGTTGCAGTAGCAACACAATGGCTCCAGTGTCCAACAAGTCTTGAGGTTTTGTCCGTGTGTGAAAGGGCTTTTGGTAATGCTGCAGTTTCTAATATCCTGCTGTTTGCAACCTGGGCAGTCTGATAAGGCACGAGATTTCAGCTTCAACTTCAAATTCCCCGAAGGACCCAGAGAACAGTTCTGGATCATTGAGGACTGGAAACCCGTAAAAGTACATGATGTCAACACGAGTGATCTCAGCAGTGTGGAGAACATAAACACACACTCCTAGGATTATGACATTTTCAGCACATCTGAGTCAAACTGGCACTTTTTTTTCCTCCAATAAAATACACATACTGTATAATGCGTTTAGAGCAGGGATGTCAAACATACGGCCCGTGGGCCAAAATCGGCCCACCATAGGGTCCAATCCGGCCCACCAGATGAAAGAGGCAAAATGTTGTTGAAATTAGATGGGTTTTTCTCATGAAATTTCAGGTTGTTCATAACATCTTAATAATTTACTTCTTTGCACTAAAAAGAGTTCTTATTATTTATAGGTTATTTTGCTCTTATTTTACCGGTCTGGCCCACTTAAAATTCAAGATTAGTTAAGAAGCTTTATTGTCATTGTAAAAAAGGAATACAACGGAATTGCCAGTGGCCTCAGTGTCATAAACAAATATACAAAAATAACATTCACAACAAGACTGGGCTGGCCGACAGGAAAAAATGGATAGTAAATAATAAATAAATAAATTAAAAAAGTGCATCAAATTGCGCTTATTGTGGCCCCTGAACTAAAATGAGTTTGACACCCCTGGTTTAGTGGTATCACCCAATGTCCCAAAGTAGACACCCAGTCCTGCAGTGGAAAATCAAACAGTTTTGACTGTGTCCACATTTTAAATTTACACCGATGGCTCATATTTTCTGGGGTTTGACTGGAGCATGAAATAACTCATCCTGAATCATGATAGCATGTCCTATTAATAAAAACAAACAATAAACATAAAACTGGCCCAAAGCCCAGAGTGGGGTTTAGCTCGCCATTTTCTTACATAGTTTAAGCCCCTTAATTTAATTAAAGGCCTTTCTTCCCTCAGTTTTAAAACAAATGAGGTGATGCCCTGGCAGTACAAATGGGACTGGAATAGCTGGCCATCCCTGCTCCGTGTGATGTTGTGGATGACTACTATAGAACAGATGCCAGCCTTTTGTGGCTGCTACTGTTGATTCTCCTGCTGCCTGCATTAGGCCTTAGCAAAAGGGGAGAGCTCAGGGTAAAAAAGAGTGCAACAGCCTGAATGAAAGGAACTGTGGGTTTACCGCATGGCTGGATGTACTTAACATTTAAATGGTTCAAAACTAGCAAAAACTACTGGAAAGCTGCAAGACTTATAAATAACATTGCAACTGGTTACAATAAAAACACAAAACAGATGAGGCGCTGAGTTGTGAGGAGCTGTAGCCATGTTAGAGTGCAGTCTTTGTCTCCACCAGGGCTGGGACAGATTGTCGAGGGGCTTAGTCTGAGACCCTCAGAGAGAGAAGACTCTGAGGGCCGCAGACCACAGTGATGACTGACACTTGATACACAAAGCCCTGTATTGTGGTCAGAGAGCCACTGCCTTCAACTCGCCACATACCAGGTGTGTGATATAACCAGAGCCAGTTCAGCACATTATCAAACATAAGTGGCTGTTTAGGGTCCTGCAGCTGTTTGAGGTTCCAATCATGAAAATTTTAAACACATGCGATCATATACTTTCCAATGTGAAAGAGAGATGGATAAGATTTTGCCAATAGTCTAGAGATCTAGAGAGCACAGTAGTTACTGCTGTCAGATTTCACAGAAACATGTCATTTACTGTATATACATACATATATTGGCCAAAAAGAATCCAGACTATTATATGACTTTAAGCTGGCAACTGCTGATTTTTTTTTTTTTTTGGAAGGACTAAAATCTGTCATGTCTGCCAGCTGCCTGAAAGAAATGAAGCAGTTTTTCTCTTCAAATAATCATTTTGATGTCAAAATGTTTTGGCGAGCAAACATGCCAGCTTAATCTGCCGCCTGTAGCATCTGGTTTACCTTACTCCTTTCTCAACATGGAGTCGGGTCAGTCTGGCCTCAAAATCACACAATGTTGAAAAAAAAAAAGTTACGACAAGTGATTACGAATAAGACAAACATTGATTTAGTAGTGAAAACAGAATTAAACGACTCATGTTTTGGACCTGGTTTGTCTATTTTTATCGAGGAATCAACAACACTCGGGGCTGATTACAACGTTAAAGTGTCCAAACCTGCCTGGTTACAGTGAAGCATCTCTTCACCTTGGCTGAGCTCTTTCACTGGAGCAGCAGCACAAGCAGAAAAAAAAATCCGACACCCAACAAACTGAGCAGACTACACCTGACTGTATCTCACCTTTGACTGTATTTTTCTCTTTCATCTGTATTTGAACAATCTCGGGGCCATAAGGCTTTGCCTATAGCCTGGAGCCATTTGCAAAGGAGAGAGTGAAGGAGTGTCAGGATTGGCAGTGTGTTCCTTTAAATATAGGGAAGGAGCGAAGGCACAATACACAGGGCCGTCCGCCACCCGCCTCTGCCCAGAATACACCCTGTGGGCAGAGCAGCAGGCCTCCGGCACATGTTCTGTGGCCGGCCAGATTAAAGCTCTCTTTACAGCACTGACAAGGGCTCTTCTGGGTTCCCTCGCCCAAGAAGTTACACACTCTGCCTCTCTTCTCTCTCTCTCTCCCTCTCTCTGCTATCTAGTCTCTTTCTACTTCCCTCTCTTCCTGTGGGTCTCACAACTTCACTGGACTGGCTCATGACTTCACTGGGCAACCATGTGCAACCGAACAAAATGCATCTGTTACCAGACTTTAAAAAGACAAAAGGACTGCACAGGCAGGGCAGATGAGATTATTGTGGGTGGCAGTTTTCCACTCCAGCTTCGAGAGAGAGAGAGGGAGAGAGAGGGCGCTGCTGTAATTTTAGTTGTGGGGTGGAGAGCTCCATGCTGAAGTCATTTGAGGGAGGGACAGGCCGCCTTGCCAGCAGTCGCGGTCAGATTGGGAGGGGAATAATGTACTGTTACATCTTTTGTTTCCTGTCTCTTTATCTTTACCTCTTCTCATCATCCTTGGTTTGTTCTTTCATTCGACTTTGCTTATGTTCCCTTTCTTTCATAGGCCTTTCGGCATTTAGCAGCACTCATATTGTTTTTCTTTTTTTGCATTCAAAGTTTTTTTTTATGTTATTCTCTTGCACTGCACATTATAAATACCTTTTTATATCAGCCATATACTGATGGGCTCCCTCCACTTTCACTCTCTTCCCCTCTCTTTTCCCTGGCAGGAAGGCCAGATACTGCATGTCCTCTGCTACTTCTCTTTGTCAGAGTGATCAGTAAAAATTTAATGACACTATAAAATAATAAAAGTGCCATTAATTTATCACAGCACTTGATGCGTGGGCAGTAAAGAAGCATTAGTTCACTGAATATTTTCCAGCCTTAAAACAAAACCGCCCGATGCTGTGCAGATAATTTACGGCCCTAATTTCAACTATAATTCTAATTCACAGATATAAATTACCAAACTTATAACCAATAAGTATATTAAACTCAGTATATAAAATTTTATGAAAATTTGTGGTGCCATATTGCACAGATAGTCTAATATTAATTAGCATAGATAACACAAGGGAGGGAGGGAGGGAGGGAGGGAGGGATCCTTTAATGTAACCACATCTTTATATTATGGTATGTAAAACGCTGCCTCGTGCAAAGTATATAAGTACATGTTCTGTGAGGCAACCACAAGAACGCCCGTGACACTTTTTTATGTCGGATGAAGTGAAGCCACCGCAAAGAATGCTCAAACAAGAGCCTCATTCAGACGCGCTCCCAGCTGTCTAATGTGCTGATGTTCACTAATCATATGACTGTGCAGTGAAGAAAGAAGTTCAACATTGAGCTAGTTATTAATGAAAGTCATTGATTGATGGCCGCTGTTCTCTCTCCTTCTCAGCCCCAACATGATGCTTAATGATCATGAGTTTATAAAAGGACTTGATTGATCAGGGGAGACCGGCGAAGCGCAGAAGAGGGACGAGATGACTACTTTATTACAGATATACAGTACCCACCCAACGCTGTGTCTTCCTAGTGGACTGTCCAAGTAGCATCTTAAAGCGGCACCATCGCCCATCCAGCTAATAGCACATAAGTCACTTTGTCATCGGGCTGCTAGCTTCTTTCATTAAGAGCAATAATGTGGCCGGGTGATGAATACGGCTCTGTGTGCGTGCACGGCTCGCGCATGTGTTGCTTTACACAGAATGTGACACGGAGAAAGGCGCCGCACTCCATCTTGTCTTTACAAAGCGTCCTCTTGCCCAGCAGGGACCACCGCATATGTCATAATTAGAAAACACTTAAGTAAGCAAAGGGCCGTCAGATAGACAGGCTCTAATCACAGGCCATAAGCAGGTAGTGGTTAATTGTATATCAGAATCACTCAGCTGGCTATAAATAATGACTGCTCCTTCAAGTATGATGGTAAATTGCAGTGCTCTTTCTGTCTCTCTCAGTCCTTTCTTTTGAGGAATAGTTCTTGAATAAATAAAAGCATGAGGAAAATCAAAATACTGTGAAAGGCCTCAAATGGACTTGAACTATCTCCATCCTTCATCTTGTCATCTTTTTTAACCCTCAGGGGGAAAAAAAAGGTTATACAAAAGAAAAATAATAATAAAAAACATTTCAGAGAGATGTCTTCATTTAGTTTTTGCTGCAATTACTGAAGTCTATTGTCAGCAATGTGATTTTATTTGTCAGGGGAAGACAACTGAACAAACGCAGCTGAAAAAAATAAATACTTTGCCTTACGATAGTTACATCTGCTTAATTTTTTAGCACCTTCTCGCGTTTAGAGGAGAGAAAAACATTCCCTGTGGGGGGGAAAAGTAAAAAAACAAACAAAACGGTACAATGCATTACAAAGACGGAGGGGCTGAAAGATTAATGTGTGTGCTGGTGTCGGTGTGTGTGGCAGGGGAGCTCTTAGCATTGTGCGAGGGCTCTACCTGAGTATCTGTTCAGGCTGCGTGTGATAGGCAGGTTTAGAAAAGAAAGAGGCAGAGGTCAAAGCAGACATTACATCTTTGGCAGAGACTGAACGCTCACCCTGAGAGTAAAACAAATGCTTTTTTTTCTGAATGGTGGCAACATGCCTGCTTTTAGTGTCATCCAGGCGAAACCAAGGGGGGAGAGATTATTTGTATCATGCAGAGTCAAAGTGTCCATCTCCTAGTTGAGTCTTTAGAGAGGAAGACAGCCCTTTGCTAATGCCCTGTGTATTCACTGAGGAAGTAGGTCATTCAACAATGGAGCCAGCAGCAGTCGGCACTCTCCCCTTGCATAATACATTAAGTGTAATGTGCAGCAACTATTCAGAGGCCCCCCGAAAGCTGTTATTTTATTCTGTAAATGCACACGGACATGACATTTAATATTGTCACGGAGCGCTGAATGACAGGGTTTCATTGTGTGTCAAGTACAACATGATGCCAAGTTTAATCTGAGCACAAAGCGACATGACAAACGGGAAAACACGGTGTGTTCTCCAAAGCATGAACTCTGAATAAATGATGGGCGCTGAGCTCTGGGCGCTGTAGACTGGAAGGGAGGATGTAAGGAGAAGATTACAGAGGAAAATCTGAGCACTGCAAAGAGGGCCACGGCCCCATTGTGTGCTTGGGATCACAAAGTATCCTTCTGTAAATCTATTTACAGCACCCCTGGCCCTCACTGTCTCCCTGCCTCCTGTCATCCATTATAGCGGCTGCTGAATAGAGAGATGAGAGAGGGAAAAAGCTACATCTAGCTCATGTCAAAAGAGCAGCTCTTCAAAAGAACATCCATTTATCAAAGACACTTTTATTCTTTTCAAAAAAATTTCAGATTCCTGATGGGGATATTTATTTATTTATTTTACAATTCTATCACTGTACAGTACAAAACGTGCATGTATGTGTTTGTGTACCTGACTGTTTGTGTTTCCCCGCAGGAGAGGGCGCATTTCGAGAGCCTCGGGCACCACCTGGGCAAGCTGGGTGAGGAAGGGAAGATTGGCCACAGAGTTATTGACCTCACCAGGCCAGAGGATCTAGATGGTAAGACCATACAAGTCATTCCTGTCCTGTCCTGTCCTTTTTTTGTTTGCTTGTTTTGTTTTAAACTTTGAAAGCAAAAAGGAGTTTCTGATGACAGATAAACGCCGCTACTCCGAGTGTTTCAGAATTAGATAGGTAGAGTGGTTCGGGTGTGTGTGTGAGTGATGTGGGGGCAGGGGTGAATGCCGTTTGAAATGAGCCGTGGCTCCGAGGTTTTCACAGGTAGGTGAGCGGAGGACAAGGGTGTCTGAGGACAAAGCTGGCTTTTCTCCAAGCTCGGCTCCTGTTGCTGTTGTGCTTGTTTGAGGTCCGGGGCACAGGGGTGTAAATTCGAGTTGCACCAGTGTGACAAAGCGTCATCTCCTTTTGTGGCACTGGCTCCCGCACAGGAGCAAGGAGTACCTCGGTGCACCAGTGTTTGTCCAACATAAATATTTGTGGCAGTTTCCATGGCACTTCAGAGCCAGAGCAAAGAGGAAAATGGTTCTGACTCATCTTTGATGCCTCGAAGAGTCTCAAGGCAAAGAGGGAAGATATTTCTCAGGACAATGTAACCCATCAACAACTTTAAATAGCGTCTTACACATCTCCCATCAGTTTTAGCATAATTGGTTCACATAGACTTTTCGAAAGAAAGAAAAAACTTCCTATAAATATTTTGTTTACCAACACGAGGGCAATCAACTTTTTGTCACTTGTAGTTTCACATCACACCCAATCCTGAAGACGAGAATTAGAGGTGCATTTAGAGGAGTTATTGACATTTTTCCCATGTGAGCCACAGAGGCAGATCCCATCCCACCCGTCTGTCTCCTCGGACAGATGTGCTTCCAGTGCTTATTCAGCCAGTGGGAACCTTCCCTCTGCGGCTGCTGTGGAGTCAGGACCGAAACACAGCGCACACCAGGGGTAGTTGTGTCCTTTTAAGTCCTGCTCAGGGCCGAGGGAAAGGCTCTCGCCAGACGCCTCGCATCAGTGTTCCCAGTGGGCTATGGATTAGGAGCAAGCAGAGGTTAAAGGAGAGGAGAGGTCCTCTTCCCAGGGGGAAATGGCTGGGAGCCACAGCAGCAGCGCACATAACTCAAAACACACAGTTAACATTTCTCCTCTTACGCCACAAATATATCTGTCTGTCTCTTTCAGCCTCACCAACAGGAAAACACATACGGCTGATTGATGTGAACCACAAAGTGTTTACTCTTCTGAGAAGATGTTTACTAATTGTGAGGATTTTCCTTCTGGAGCCAAAAGGAGGGCTGGCTCCCTCACATACCTTGATATATAGAAACATACAGTAGCCGACCTATTTGCCTGTTATTTGTACTTTCTTTAACAACCCACAGAGAGCTGATTTACAGATTTGCAGGTGACAGGTCATGCAGATGCCACGGTTAAAACTGGGCTAAATGTGGTCATGGTATAAGTAGTTTTTCTTTTCTTTTTTTTTTTACATAACTCAGGCATTCAAAAGATCAACATAAAAACACACACATAGAAATATTATATTAAAGTTAGCAATGGTTATATATGGCCCATACATCCTGAAAGTGTGTTTTATCCAAGGCATCTGGATGTTTTTTGATCTGCAAACTGAATAATATGGGAATTCATAATAAGTTATAGATGTAATGATTTCTGGGAGATTTTTGTACAGAAGGAGGGGAATTAAATTGGAATCTCTCTTTGTGTTTTAACACACTTTTCCCCGAGTAAGTCAAAACACACTGCATATACTTTGGTGTTTCCTGAAAAGGAAAATTACTGGGTGTAACTCCCAGTCCTTACATACTGTAGGGTGTGAAAGCCCCTTGGTGTGTACTGTGTAGCAGTTTTCCCTCCAGAACAGAGCGGCCACACTGAGCAGGCCCTGTGTACAGCGGCCCTCTGTCATCGCAGCAGTTCACAGAAAGCTTTAGGTTGCTTAAGCTAATATTTGCAAAGTATGCAGCAACCCAAGTCCTAACGAATAGGGCTGAGGGGGGAAGAAGAAAAAAAAAGTGGCAAAGGAATGGAAATAGATAGGATTTCCTTCGTTTTACAAAGCCACGAGCCACGCGCACCATCCCCGCCGCAAATTTCATTAGGTCTTTTTAAGCTCTCGTGAAAATATTACCAAATACCACAAAGGCCTCAGTCCGGCGAGGTCCTTTGTTCATTCACATATGGCGGTTTGGACTTGCTCCGTAGCCGAGGTTGTGTGTTTGTCTAAACCGCCCCCTCCACTGAGGGTCTGCAGGGAACAAAGAGGTTGTTGAGAGATATGAGGAGACAGGAAACAGAATTAATCTAAACGGCCAGTGTGATAAAAATCAAGCAGAGAGTGAGAAAAGATGAGGCATCAGCCAAACAGTGTCTAACAAAGTCCTGGTGGGATCGGATGCGAGAGCGGTATTGCGTTGTTGTTACAGATCACTGTTGATGGGTTTCTTTACTTTGGTAGCTCCGAGCCGTTCTCAGGTTTTATATGAGTTGATTGTTTGAAGAGGTCTTTGTTGCTGTTTTCCTTGCGCTGAGGCTGTGGGAATCAAGCTCCGGCTTTTATTGCTGAGGACTTTCCTTGAAGGAAGCTTAGACGAGGAGGCTCAGACATGATTTATCAAGTCGCAGCAACAATAGTTGAATAGGTCAACGCAATCAATAAGAAACCTCAGTTTTTGAAGTTGGCTAATTTAAACTGAGCCTCAACAGGACAAATTTCTGTTTCTGTTGTGTGTATGTGTGTGTGTGTGTGTGTGTGTGTGTGTGTGTGCATGCATCGCCTTTTGTGAGTGCAAAGCCGGGATGTTGTGAAAGATTAGACTCCACTTTTAGGCTAAATGCACAAGAGAGGGGATGGAGCAGACAAAAGTGAAAGCCATAGCCTGCATGTTCAAACAGGTTGGCTGTTTGTTCCCAAGTTAACATGTGCGTGCATTCACACTCTCTTTCTTTTTCTCTCTCTCTCTTTCTCTCTCTCTCTCTCTCACATACACACGCAGGCTCCAGAAAACTCAAGTCATCTGAACTGTAAAAGAAAAAAAAAAAAAAAAAGGGATTGGCATGTTATAATAGGGCTTATATCACTTGTAATTTGTAATGGTTTAATTGCTATGAGCTCAGGCTAGAGCAGGGGCACTGAGCGCCGTGTCCTGTCTGTCCATACACATTAATCTAGCCTGATCCTGCTCCGAGGGAGAGGCTCTATTGTCAGCGGTAAATGCCTTCAGTCAGAGGTGTTAGATTTGATCCCAACAGGGAGGGCTTGGCAGGTTTGCGTGATTGTTGCCTGCTCACTGAGGCTCATCCTCTTGAGCGGATTCCTGGGTGACATTATGTGTCTGCCCGCAGAACAAAGATGAGTAAGGAGGAGAACGGGGGGGGAGAGGGGACGGCTGGGGCAGTGCTACCCTCTGGCTTGGTGCACAGTCGAGTCTGAGCCTGCAGCTCACAGGTGTGATCGACTTCTTTTTTCTTTTTTTGCTTTTTTTTTGGGCCTCGCTAGATTCTCTCACCCCCTTCCTCCTCCTCCTCCTCCTACCTATACTTCCTCGTTATTCCCTCTCCTTCTTTCTTCATTTTTTATCCCCCGCCCCCCCACGCTCAGTGCACACACACAATCATTCTTTCTCACTGTAATTCATGCCGCTCATCTGCAGTGTTTCCAGGAGAGACAAATTAAAAGGGGATTCTCATATCGCTCTGTCACACTTGAGCTGCAGGCCTCATGAATCACAATAAATTCTATTAAGCAGCTTCTCCCCTCTTGTTTCGCTGCCTCCCCAGCCGCCGCCACCCAGGGGGGCTGCCCCTGTCACCGCTAAACATCTGTGTTTATTTACACAATCACACACCTAACTAACTGATTCCTAAATGTCCTGCCCCTCCTGGAGAAAAAAAAAAAAAAAGTTAGTGCTCATTTGCAAAATGTCAGAGCGGTGTCACGATTTTGAATTAAAACACAGAAACAATATTGAGGCAAATTGCATGTTGCCGTTTCTAGAGATTTTCTACGACCGGCTGCTAATGCACAGGACGCCTCTGATTAAGTCATATGTATTTTCAGAGGGCGGGTGGAGGAGGCAATTGAACCCACCAATTAAGTCTTGCATGCACTTATGCAATATTTGTTCTGCAATCAGTAATATTGCAGTGCAGATTGTGATATTGCTTCAGGTCAAAGGTCAAACTCTGCGTTCGGCTGTGGGGCAACCTTCGGTCTGAGTCAGCTCGAACCCTTCATCACTTTGTTGTTTACACATCCCGGCCCAAAGCACCTGCCTCAGTACGGATGAAAGTAAATGATGTAACACCGCCGTGGAGCGTTTCACTGTCTTTTTCTGTAGCATCAGGCGGAGCAGACAGCTACTTTCCCCATGTGCCATACCTCATCTGGCTTCCCTCCAATGAACCAAGTCACGTGGCTGGTTTCCTGGCTAACTATGGATGTGGCACTAGCTGATGGCAGGCAGTTGTTTTGTCCCCCCCCCCCCTCCCCGTAAGAAGCTCACCTCTGCCCGTATGCATGCACACCAGTATATAAATTGCTGAATCAGTGTCAGTGATAGAGTAATGGCACGGGAGGCATCGTAAATTACAGCAAGCGATCCCGGGGTGCAGACACTGGCTGTCGTGTCTGAGTGAGCGCTGCGCTCCTGAGCTAATGAATACCTTCATCTGGCCCCGGCAGTCAGCAGATTGCCCCGCGTTGATGGATACTGTCAGCCCTCCGCCACACCACATTTCATTGCACAATAAACATGGTTGTCAAAACCAAACAAAGTGAAATCAATTCATCCTGTACAGTGAGTGCATGCTAAATGAAATTAACGTACTGTGGGGTTCGGTGGCAGCAAAGGTAGTGTATTATTTCTGAATTCATGATGGCTTTAGGGCCCATAGCATTCTGGGAGGCAAAGGCAAACAGACAGAATATGACATGGTACACACTCACACACACAGTGTGAACGAGCAGATACAAAAGCGACGCAAAACACCTTTTAAATTCTCTGATTTTCTATTTTTGTGTGCATGTATTTGTTAAAGAGCGAAAAACAAGAAAAGGCAGAGACTTTAAGGGGGAAAAAAATCATTATTTGATTAAAAAAAAACTACTTTAAATCAAGTTTATGACAATGTTTGGAATTTCAAAATAATTGTCATAAATAAAGATTATATAAACTAACTTTTATTTTAAGAGAAGACTTTCTGTTTGCCCCTTAAATTCTATCTTAGACATGTTTTTATTCTTTTTTTAATGTGCTTTGCTGAAGACAGATACAGTAAAGATATAAAGACTAAAGAAATAAGACTTCCAGTATGTGGGCAGCAGCTAGTGCAGTGTCACAATGTTTAAAAAAAAAAAACAATTCAGTGGACTCCCAGATGAAGGCGTGCCTCCGCGAAATCACAAATGTGGCTGTTCGACTGTTAAACATGAGCTGGTGAAAATTGATTTGGGGGAAGCCTTTGTACTGGGAGAAACAGGTTTCCTAGTGGGCAGCTGGACTTCAAACACTCTCTGTGGGCATAATCCAACTTCCACCTCGCCCCCCCACCACCACCATCACCCCCCACCCCCCATCTCAATTACAGCTGGTGGCTTCTGTGATTACATATATTGCCTTTTCAGCACTTGTCTCTTATAATAGTTCTGAAAAGAAGACAAGCTTTTCCGAAGTGAAGACACTCTTCGGCGTCTTCAGTGATTAGAGCCGAGAGAGGTTTCTGTGGATTTGGAATTAATGCCTCAGCGCAGCCCTCCATTACTCATTAAGAGTTTGATTTTGTTTATCAGCTGAAATAATAATAGAAATCAAACCCCAGGTAACATGTGCCAAGGCTGCTAGTGGAATGGTCTAATGAGAAGGCTTCACATGTGGATGATGAAATATGCATGAGTCATCCCAAGCTTTCTTTTCCAGATTTGAGATCATTAAAGATGTATCGTAGCATATGGAAGGCTTTTTTTTTTGTCTTATTTTTCAAGCCTTGTTTATCAACATGTTTTTGTTTGTTTAAATATTCATACTGCTTTTATTTAATTCTTTCACATCTTACATATAAAAGGAAGCAAATGCGCATGCAAACAGAAATCATTATCAGTCTGATGTACAGTTTAATACTGAGAGAAACTCTCTTATGCTGATTGTGAATGCCCTGATTGAGAAACAGCACTTTGCCGAAACGGCACGCTCTCTCATCGCAAATGTGAGGCTGGTTTGTTTGTTTGTGTGTGTGTGTGTGTATGTATGTGTGTGTGTCTAAGGAGAGCGAGAGGGAGAGAAGAAAAAGCATGTCTGAATTTATTTGTGCCCATATGTTTTAAAATGTACTTTGGAAGAATGCTCTAAGATTTTCCAGCTTCTGTCTGTGATTTTTTATTTTTTTTAAGTCCTGTGTTTGTTTCTCATGTTGGCAGTCTGACGTTATGGACGCTATGAATGTCAAGTTGAATTGTACGTAGCGAGAGAAGAAAAGTGTGAGCGCTTGCAGACAATATATTCAACAGCACTTTGAGGTCCAAGGTCTTCCTCTCTTGGTTTTGGATAGACCCTCTTAAAGTGACATTGTATTCACTTTTATTGCAAAAATTAAAAAAAAAAAAAAAGGGAAAACCTGTGAAGTCAGGGTTTCCACTGAATAGAAAGTCTACCCCCTCCAGGAGGGTGTGCGGCCCTGCACTCATCTGAAACAATGTTCATGATGATGATGATGATGACGATAGCAGCAATAACAGAAGATAAAGGAGAGTTTGGAAATGGCTCGTCATTTAATCAATGTCTTGCCTCGCTCTCTCTTCTGGTTCCTGCTCTGGCTATTCCAGGGGCCAATAAGGAAGTCATTGGCTCTGCAGATAAACCTCAACCCTGTTATTGTTGGCCAACAGGAGGCGCTGGATCTACCGAGGCCCGAGTCTTCAGGGAAGCCCGAGGAAGGAACAACAACGAACCCCACATCAAGAGACCGATGAATGCATTCATGGTGTGGGCCAAGGATGAGCGGCGCAAGATCCTCCAGGCTTTCCCCGACATGCACAACTCCAACATAAGCAAGATTTTGGGTAAGACCTTCTAAATCAAGTCCGGTAAATATTTATAGGCTGATAACGGTGATAAATATGCAGTGTTTACAGCTGCTTTCATGACGCGGCTCTGTAGAGGTGGAGAACTACTTTTCTGTGGAAGACAGCAGATATTTTATGAGATTTCCTTAATCAGTCTGAATTTTGGGTAATACCTCACAGACTTAGCAAGCGTTTTGTTCACTTAGATGTGGGTTTATTCTGCCCTGATAGGTAAAGTCGATCCGACAGAGCGAGCCGGTATCTAAAAAAGGGAGAGAAGGTGCGTTATCTCGTAGGGGCCCACTGTGAATCAGTTCAGCTCAGCGCGCAGATGGATTTATAGGCCATCGCTACCATAAGTGTTTGTCATGAAAAATGACAGAGGCTAAATGGGTCTTGTCCCCTCAGCATTGGAGTCCATACATCAGAGCTGTTAAAAGTGCTGTCATCCAGTACCTGGTATAGCACACTTCACAGAGCTGTAGTATTTACTACACCAGCCTTGTTGTTTCTTACCATCTGATACCAAAGTACGTCTCTCAGCTCAGATAATGTGCATAGGCAGGGCGATCAAGAGCCCTTTGTGGGGAAGGGAGGGCTGGATAGTAAATCATGACTTGGCCAGAAAACTTCTGTTCTTATTCGAGACAGTTCAGTCACTGTTTCTTTTCTTTTCTCCTCTTCTTGTTTTCAATTTCCCCAAATCTCTGGTCCACAGGTTCTCGGTGGAAGTCCATGTCCAACCAGGACAAGCAGCCATACTACGAGGAGCAGGCCCGTCTGAGCAAGCTCCACCTAGAGAAGTACCCCAACTACAAGTACAAGCCGCGGCCTAAGAGGACCTGCATTATTGACGGAAAAAAACTCCGAATCGGAGAGTACAAGCAGATGATGCGCTCACGGCGGCAAGAGATGCGGCAGTTCTTCACCGTGGGGTAGGGCAGTCACATCACACCGCCGAAAACCACACCAAACAATCTGAAAGCAGTACTGTAACTGGACTGGAGCCCTTTTTGCCTCCCCGGAGCCTCTTCTCATAGAATATAAACACCATTTCCAAAAGTTAGTGCTGAGTTAACATCTACTCTATCAGTTTTAAGACAAGAGCCTGACACGGCCATTAAAGTAACGTTTTCCAATAGCTGTGATTTCATAATTTTAGACAATAGCAGTCTGCAAATGGAGCATAAAGTGCAGACATTATTGCAGGATATAAGCTCTAAGTATAGACTTACAGAAGCCTGGAGGGCAGCAGTTTCAGCTTAACACTTTAATTTACTGTGTGTGGTTAGCAGGAGAGCCCTTCTCCAGGTGTTCCCATGTCAGTCATAAGGTTCAGTGGCTGGAGTATCAATCATCCGCCACAACAGCAGACAAGAGCAGCTCTAACCACGTATTGGTTTTATGTCACCAATAAACTGGGTCGTGTTTCTGAACAGCTCAAAACGGGAGCTGTCAGGAGGACCTCTCTTTTCCCAAATCATTTTCACAGAGCTGCTGGCTTCAGGCACGCTGCTGTGGGAAACCCCTAATCCAGCAATCTCGCTTTAAGTGCTGCAACAACAAAAAAAACACACACACACAACATATAGCCTAGTTGTCTATTTCTTTTTACCGTCTGTCTGCGACACTTTAAGAATTCTTTCCATCTGTTCTTTTATCTTTTTTTGTAGGTCAAGTTGAGCCAACTCGTGTTAATTTTATCTTTTTGTCTCCACATCCAGACAGCCGCCACAGATCCCCATCACTACCAGCGCCAGTATGGTCTACCCCGGCGCCATCACCATGGCGACAACCACACCCTCACCTCAGATGACATCAGAGTGCTCGAGTGCCTCGGCAAGCCCTGAGCCATCCATTCCCGTCATCCAGAGCACCTACAACATGAAGCTAGAGCCCAACGCCATGGCCAACAACAACACCAACAACAACGAGCCGGTCAACGGCGAGGACGAGATGGACATGTACGAGGATTTTGAGGACGAGCCCAAATCAGACTATAGCAGTGAAAATGACACACAAGAGCCAGTCAGCGCCAACTGAGGCCGATGCAGACACAACACTCGTACAGGAGGACGCCCAGGGGGCTGGCCTGATCTGAGGGAAAGAGCAAAAGAAAAACAAAAACTACACCACAAAGGTTTAAAAATGTTTTGTTTTGTTTTTTCTTTAACAAAAAAAAATATCAACAGTGTATCATTTAGGAGCCAGCATGCAGATGTGGCTTCATCAGAATCAAAAGCTATTTGGTCTTAAGTGTTTCTTCAAGTGTGTGAAGCAGTTTGGTTGTGGTAATTTAGTTTTTTTTTTGTTTTGTTTTGTTTTTTTTATCTCATTGTTTATGTTTTTCATTGTGATCATGGACATTTACACAATTTGTTTATTGCCTAGAACAAAAGACAGAACTTGAAATTGAACATTTGATATTTGATCAACATGAATCAAATATCAATATTTGATATATATACGATTTGAATTCTTACAATAATTTACCTTGTTTTCCTCTTCAATTAGATCATTTTGATATATTGCATAACTGTTCAAGATGGGAATAATATACTCACTCAGGTATAGTGTGCCAGCCAACAGCTTGTGAATGTGTAAAAATCAAGAGTAAAATATTACCAGTACAAAATAACTCTAAATTCATATGCGGTGATTCCAACTTAGAGAAGGAAATTACACATTATTATTATTATTATGACTATTATTATTATTGTTAATATTATTATTATTAATTTTAGCATTGCTGTTTTGTTCATTGATTGTTATTATAGAAAAAATTAGTGCAGAAGTGCCAAACATTTCAAGTTTGTTTCTAAAATCTGTCAAGTCTTTTGGGAGAGGCTTCGTGAGTCTTAGACAATCTCTTGATCTCTTAATGCAGCTTCATTATCCAGTCTTTCTTTAATTTACCCTAAGAGAATAAACAAATGAAACTCAGGAACTTGGAGGCAGCAGGCTCTGCAGGAGGTTACAGTATGTGACATCTTTGGGTCGGTAGCCTGTGATGCTAGCTGTTCTCCAGGGAGCCCAATGCAGTGATCATCAATGAAACCGGCCAGTCCTTTCATTTCCTCATCCCAGTCCACACACAGAGCACCGTGGCATCCTTCACTCTTTTCCAGCTCTGCAGCCCAGTCTGACTCACCAAGTTCTTAATCAGAGTGATTGTAATCAGGCCAGAATGCTAAAAGGCCAAAGGCCTCCAATCTGTGGGATTGGAACAGCAGTGAAAGGCAGCTTTGGGGGCATTACAATCTCAAATTGATGTTGTACAATGTGTAGCTACAGTATGTTCTCTTAAACACTTTAGCCCCATTTGGACGGCAAGTTTAAAGTCTTAGGTCTTAGAACTTCTTTTTTTTTTTTTCAATCTTAATTCTTTTTAGACATTGTAAATCTTAAACTGACACTAAGAAGTCTTAAAGCGGAGCACAGTCATCGGGTTGATGCAATGAGTTGATTACTGAAGCAGTCTTAAAAGAAGTGACAGTTTATGAGGATATTTCAAAACAGAGAGAAAAGGTTAATATCAAATGTTTCTTAAATTACCTTGCCATATGCATATGGCAAGGGTGACTTAAAAACACATTTTTTTGCATGAGTGCACTTACATTAATTCTCCTTCTGCCACCTTGAGCCTTATTTTGTTATTTCTAATAATCTTATCAGCTTTTAGAACGCACTTATCTTTTGCATTTAAAGACGACGACATGCAATGACTGAGAAACAACAAGGACAAAGTCTCTCTCCTTAAAAAGGATGACAAGCAGTGACCTTCTGGAGGCTGCAGCCAGATAAAGCTCCTCTAGCGGTCAGGGCCTTGATGTTGCCACTCAGATCCTCTTTACAGGGCAGAAAGGTCTAAGTGGCTCCCCTCCCTGCCATGCCCTGCTCTGACCCCTGCCTGTGGCAACCTCAGCACCCAGGGGGCGCCATCTGGCTCGGAGAAGGAGAAAACACCAGGGAGGGGTGGGAAAACAATAAAAATGGGGCGTGTGTCCCTCATTGTGCTCTCCATCAAAGTGCTGGAAGTAAGGCCTCAACAGGGCTCCCACCCTGGCCCAATCACCAGGCACTGGCGAGCAGATGGAACAAGTACATCAAGCTGTGGGGGATTATTAAAATGACTGACGACTGGGTATCATCTGAAATACAGCATTATTAATGCATGAGTCCAGCTATTCCCCTCCCTTGCCCTTGAACCTGTCCATTTCAGAACGAGAGCAAAGCTTTTTGAAGGATCTGAATGGCTGGTCACTGTATTTAACTGGTAAGATCCCCACAATGCTGGTCACTGCATTTTTCTCCCAGCTCTAATTGGTACAGATGGCTCTTTATATCTCTTTAGCACTGTTATCTTATCTGTACTTGCATTGTCAATGCCCATTCAGTGCTGACTTGCATTGTGTTTCTACTTCTTGGAAGCATTTATATTATTAAGTCTTGTAGTTTTTTTTTTAACCACCTCTCATTAATAATTCCTATTTTTTTTCCCATCACATCTTTTTCTACATTGTTCTCATTTTGAGGTACAAAAACATTTTAAGGATGCTCTCTCCTACGAACAAACCCAAGTGGATTTCCCTCCAAGTCGACCCTGTTTGGTATTTTTAAGCTGTTTGCTCCTGTTTGCTGGTGGTTAGATTGATTTGTATGTGACTGTAAATATTTTCATGACCACGCCACATTGCTTTAGGTGGCTGGTAGTTTAAAAAGGACTCTCTTCACGGAACTGAAACTTGACTGTGCTTATATAGCAAAAGGAAAAAAAAAAGAAAAGAAAAGACAAAAAAAGACAAAAAAAAGAAAGAAAAAAATGACAACAAGAACTCATGAGGAGACAATGTTTCATAAGTGTTATAAGCACTGGATATAAATTGTATTTTTTATCAATTCTGATTAATGTGAAGCTGTTTGAGGAAAAACACCATGAATGAACAAAATCACCCAGTTGGACTCGAGTGGGTTTTTGCTCTCGCAGTTGCCAGATTTGAGTCTCTTTTTTTTTTTTTTTTTTTGTCTACTTATTTTGTTTATTTATGCAAAGACACATGATGATGAATGAACACTTTCTTTAAGCTTCAGGGCTGCCTAGGGGAGACACTCAGCACAAGAAAGTGAGCAGAAAATTCAACAGCAGGCTCGGTTAGACGTGAAACACCAGACTTCAGACTTCAGTGCATTGTATATTGTATTTGAAACTGTAGAGTATCAACATATTGTATTTATTATTAGCCACTGCTGGCTCTAAAACTGTCAGTAAAACAACAACAACAGCAGCAACAACATGGACAATCAAAGACAAAAAAAAAACAAAACAAGAAACATGTTTGATGAATTGGAGCTAAATATGGTTTTCAGTGAATTCACCATCTCATTTAGATTTTATTGTAAATATAACATAGGAAATATATTTTTGTTCATTAGTGAAGTATAAGTTATGTATTTGGCTGTTCTATTTTATTTCCTTTTTCTATGTTTTATTTTTGTACATGGGTTCATGTTTTTAAAAACCTTGACAAGTCACTGTACCTCATGTAGATGCTGAATTTTTTTCTGCTTGTTGAAAGAGAGCAGTATTGGACCTGAGACAGAGAGAAGCACCTCACTTCCTTATGTTTTGATAATCTTCCCAGGACTGTTCAAAGACCCAATCAAAAATGATAATATAAAAAAAAGCTGTACTCATTAGACATTGTGAACATAGGAGTCATTTCAAGTAAGGTACTCATTCAAACAAAAAGCACTTGATGTGTAAGAATTTGTCCTTTTTTTGTTGCCAATCATGATACAATCTAAATGTTATGCTGTATATCCTCACTTGTGTTTTGTGTTTATTACAACACTCATTATGTTGCAAATTTCTTATGAGGAGCTGATATCAATCCGAAGAAGAAAAAAACAACAACAACCCTGCATGCATTTGGCTTGCATTTACATTATCATAATAAACAAATGTGTTTTTTGTGAATGACTCTTTCAAACACAAGTGATGTTTTTAGATTTTTTTTTCTTATTATTTTTAAAGGTGGGAGCGTGCAAATATTTATTTGTGTTAATGTGGCAAAACGCACCAACACAGTGCAGCCTTCTTAGTTAATTCTCTCCTTGCCATGTTTTTTGTATGTCGCTGATTCTCGGTGAACATGTTCATGACTATCCAGCCATCTGCAAAGGTTTGCCCTCAAAATTGTTCCCTCTTAATCCACTTGTTTAGACATGCAAATGGTTTGAATGAACAACTGAAGACAAAAGCTTGTATGCTGTTTCAACATTTACTTACTGTAATTTGATTTTTTTTTTTTTTTTTCCTGTCTGAACTTTGTGATGTATATGGTGGGAATGTTCTCTGTGTTAATTTAATCAGCACAATTCACTGACATGCTGGACTGACATGCTAGCTGCTGTTCAGAAGTGTAAAATTTGATGTTCAGGGCAACATTTATAGTTGTCTTTGGTACTTTGCTTTTTAGAGTTGTCTCTCAAGCAACACTGTGTGTGGCTCTTCTATCACTGGAGCCATTGTTTTTGAAATTGCTGGCAGCCTGATACAATTTTCTGCGTAGAAATCTTTTTTTTTGTTTGTTTGTTTGTTTGTTTGTTTTTTTTCCTGGCAGGTACCTAGGCCCATGGCAAGTATTGTTTGGGTGTTATTAGAGAAAATGAAATACATAGTGTCTGTTGCTGCTTTAAAAAAAAAAAAGTTTATGTCTGAATATGTAAATAGTTTATCATAATATCTTGTACAGTCCAATGTAAAGTTTTTAATTCAACTTAAAAAAAAATGTTGCCATCACATTTGTGTTCACATTCTTCTTTATACAGTACAAAAGATCAATTATTTGCTAGGGGTATTATTGCTAAAAGGATTAAAAAAAAAAAAAGAAAAAGAAAATGTTACTAAATTTTTTTTTATGTTTGTTTTGTTTTGCTTGGCTTCAAAGTGTACACCAGCAAGTCTTTAGTTTCCATGTGCAGTATTGACGTGAGGTAAACATAAGGTGAATAATTTTACAGTGGTGTGTGTGGAGAGCGATCTCCTCAGCTTTTGGTAGTATTAATACACTATATCGAGTTAAAACAAACCAATGAGTGACACATTCAGGTGCATCTAGGCACCACAGAAATGTGGATACTGTATATGATTAAATTTATCCCCACAGGATCAATTCAGGCATATTATAATGTAACACCATTTTCTGTGTGTCTCAGTCCATTGTAACAATGCAACAGTGGGCTGAATAACTGCCTGTTTAAGCTCATTTACCTCAAGAATTTCCTCCTTTTCTGTAAAAGAGACAGAAATTGTGTTACAGAAAGCTTCTCACATCACTCCATCTTTTGTACTGCTGTTGACACTTACAAATTAAAGAGACATTTTGTTTTAAAACTCGAGTTATTATTTTTTATTGTGGAAGCATTAATCACACCATTTCTACCCATGCAGGTGTTCATATGCAATGAAATGAATGTGGATGGATTATATGAAAACAGGGGCGTTGGAACATACAAGACAAAGCTTATTATTCCTTAATATTTGAGCTGACCTCATATCAAGGTCGTAGAAAATAAAACTCATAAACATAAGATATGAATAGCTTCATTGTGTTTATACTCTTTTATTTGTTAAGAAATTTCAAGGACACTTAAAATAGCACCTAAAAGCTTATGGCTTCAGTAATAGCACTATTGGCACTATTACATTTTGGTTAAAAAATGGGGATGGGGTTAGCAGGTTACTGATGTATTTACAGTTCAGTAGGCTAGTGTCTGTAAAGTTATTAAGTATAAGCAAAGGTAATACATGATTCATTGTAGGTTAGTGTTTATGTGGAAAAGGATTTCTAAATTTGATTGAAATATACAGTACATATTGTTTATGGGAATAAATGACAAGCATACATTTTTTCTTTATTCAACACTAATTCCCAGATATAACCTACACACCGAGTTTATACAGATGATGTCATCACAGCAAGACGGACGCAGCCTAAATGAGCTTTTTTGTGCCAAGGGGCTGATGTTCTACACTTTGCAGCACTGATGCATGATGATTAATAGGTTTTATTACTGTAACGACACGACTTAAAGGAGAACTTACCATATGTTTTACCTCCATTTTCTGGCCCATAAAATCAATTCAATTTTTATTTGTACTGCACCAAATCACAACAGAAGAAGATTTAGACAACAACTTGGAGCCACTCTCTGCTCTCCGCATCAGCACGACCACGAGGGCCGATGTGACATTAATGTTCTCATCTGTCTTTGTCAAAATGGATCTGGAAAAATTATTACTATGTACATGCATCAACAAACATGTGGATGCATCCGTGCATGACGACACAGATGTATAAATGGAGCCATGTGTGTGTGTGCTGTCATTTTTTTCTGACATTCAAACCCTGAGAGACAGAGTACTCAGCCTCAGCTTTCATAACTGTGCAAAAGTTATCACAGCAAAACTCATCTCAACAACTGGGAGGTAAACTACAATCAACAAACAGAGTAAGTTATCTGAAGTATATATTTACATACATTTGACTGGCCGTGGGACAGCGCTGCTCCATAAAGTTGGATTTTTATTGCAAACAAAGTTGAACCTGTGTTTTTTGCCAGGTCTTTCTGTGTCTGGATCCTCGCTGAGCCAGCACAGAGATCTCATTGATAAAAACTAGTAGGCTCCATATAACTGTATAACTCCATGCTAATATCATCTGAATATGTTTTTGAGAATTGCTGTCAAACTGGTGGTTAACCCCTTCAGCTAGTGACATGCCCACCACAGGGATTGAAATTAAGGACTTCCTGTTATCCTGGAACCAATAAAAATAGGATCGGGAAGGATGTAAATAGTAAATGAATTCAGGGAGGGATTTGTGGCAATAAGAGTTGAAGAAAAAAAAATGTTGGTGTTAAAATGAACATGTTGGAAATAAACTTGGTTTTGTGTAGCCCCTTGACAACATACACACCCACACAAACGTCACAGCCAAGGCTGCATCTTATCTTATATACTGTGATCATCTTTCACATCAAGAAAACACACAGCAGACCATCAGCCACTGACCTTACAACAGCTGCAAGTGCAATGAGCAAAGTAACAGTAACGTTAGCGGTCACTAACAGAACTAGCTTTCCAAGCTAGTAGAACGGTTCTAGTTCAGACTAGGGCTGCAACTAATGATTCATTTCATTGTTGATTATTTAAACGATTAATCGATTAGTTGTATGGTCATAAAATGTTAAAAAAATGTTGAAAAATGTCAATCAGTTTAACCACAAGATGACGTCCTCAAATGTCTTGTTTTGTCCACAAACCAAAGAGATACTCAGTTTATTGTCATGGAGGAACAAAGAAACCAGAAATATTCACATTCAAGAAGCTGAAATCAGAGAATTTGGACTTTTTTTCTTTAAAAAAAAACTACTAAAATCGATTATTCTATTATTAAAATAGTTGACGATTAATTTAATAATCGATTATTGTTCGATTAATCAATTAATTGTTGCGGCTCTAGTTCAGACCAATCAGTGGCAAAGAGTCCTGTGTGTTAACATATCATACAGTATAATCCAGCTACTACTGATTATTGTGGGTAAATACGCACAAAAACACATCTGTAGCATGTAAAATATTCAAAGGTGAACCGGCATCAAATTCTGTTTGGGCTAATTTACCTGGATATTTGTATGTGGTTAACAGCTCTGTGTTGCCTTCAGATATACAGTAACACAACGTGCAGTTTGGCTTATTCAACCTAAGAGGGACATTAATTCACCAGCCGATCGCTGTGGTTTGGTTTTAAGAATCATCTACCCAAGCACGCGTCCTGAGGATCCTTGACCTCCTGAAAAAGCAGACACTCAGAGGGAAGAGCTCAGTGTGAGTGTGTGTGTGCTTATTGAAACAGGTGTGTGTGTGTGTGTGTGTGTGTGTGTGTGTGTGTGTGTGTGTGTGTGTGTGTGTGTCAGAGCCAGAGGTCATCCTGAGAGTTGTAAGCCCAGACTATGTCCATCACTCTTCTCTGGATCTCTGCCATCTATTGCTCATTATCATCATAATTATTATGAGTTCTACACCCTGCTTCCTTTTTAAATAATGTCTTACTTGATGCAAGGGGTAAAACATTTCAAATAAATTCTGAGGCAGTGTTATTACAAGTCAACGTACACGTTACTGATTTACAGTTCTTATAGCTCGGTATTAGCTGCACTTATCAACAGAAGAGAAAGGAATCTGGAACTGAAGTCTTTTTGAGCATTTGGGGAAACTGTTTCATTTGTTGTTTAAATCAATCACTCTGTCTTTTATCATTGTTCTGTTTGCTGCCTTCCCATGAGCATATGAAAGCTACAGTTTAACTGCAGGGTCTGTAATAGATGTCTGTGTAAGCGCTCTCCGGCAGTAGATGGAAAACTAGACATACACCTCTGCACAATAAATCTTATAGTAATTTTCCGAGCCTGCATGACAACTAATGGCACGGAGAAAAGCTCCGTGCTTTGTGTATTTGTCTTTGCATTATTGTGCGAGTGAGTGTGTGCCATTAAAACACTGCTGAGTTGGTGATATTTTAATTGTGAATATGAGACATTCTTTTTTTTTTGCATTGTATCCACAGATTCCTGTGTGAACCAAAATAAGAGGTCAGGGAGGAATAACTGGGAGCCTGCTGGGCTGCTGGGAGTAATGCTGCTGTTTGTAAGTGGCCTGTTTGGATGAACTGTCACCGTTGTACAAAGATGTGTATGTTTGAACAGCGGATAGTAAGTAATTAATACAGCGATGCTGTCGTGTAGCGGCAGGGCTGCTATTTCACAACTCTGATGACTAAACACCGGAGGGAAGGGGAGCAGTGAGGGGCGCCTGGAACAATATTTTACTCATTTGGATCTGCTCAATGCTACAGCCGTTGCACCCAGTGAATCTGTCAGACAACACCATTTCCCCAAGAACAGCTGCTATTTATCTGATTTTCTCATTAGAGTTGACTCATGACTTCATTGTGCTGGCTTTGGCGGAGGCAGTGAAGTGCCTAGGTATGGCTCTTTATAACAGCTGAGACTCGCTCTCCCTGATGTTACTGGATGTAGGAACATGTAACACCTGTCTATGTTCCCTTTTTCCTGATTTTCAGCCATCAGGTAAAATTATGTTCAGCATAAGATTTTTTTTTTTTCTTATCCCATATCTGTTTCCAAACCTTGCAGAAACACTCTCAACCAGATGCTCAATATTCTTTACATGTGTGTAACTTTCAGCTTATTTCTATCTACTTTGAGCGCAGGTGAAAGAAAAGACGTTGGGATGGATCTCGAGAGTCATCAAACATGGATACAAGAACAGTATGTAAGAACAGCTCAGACCCTTAGCAATGTTTTAATCCTTGGAGGTGAAGGACTTAGGAAATCTTGCTAATTTCACAGATGGTTTAAAATAGATTAGTGTGGAGTAGCAGCTCCCGGAGAAGGGCTGACCCACCAGGCTCCCTGTGCAGCTGCCAAAACCCTGCGCCTGATGCTCAGAAGTGCCTTCCAAAAGTCCTGCAAGGTTAAACTCAAACTTAAGCATCCTGAAAATGCCATTCTTGTTGTTGGCTTTAATGCATCTTCAGCAAACTTTATCTTTTTCTTTTTGTTTTGTGTCTGGAACAGCTAAATTTCTGTGAATATTTTTTTTTATTACAATTTTGGTTTTCTGGTAACAGTATCATCGTCATTAGCTTTTTCACATTTTCTTTTTTTCCATTAAAATCAGAAGTCGATCGTCTTGTGTTTTTGACTTTAACATTTGTGGCCTTGGGAAAAATAACTTTTATTCTTACTGTTGGCTAAGACAATGTCCTGGAGGACAAAGGATTTTAATTTGAAATCCGAGTCTGCCTCCTTTGCCACAGTTACCATTCTTTCCTGTTACTTTGTGTTCTCTCTCATTAGACATTTAGCACAATGCATCCAAGAGCCATTTTCTGTAATGGAATAAAGGAGTGAATCAGACTCTGCATGGTATTTTGAATAGGCCAAGCCTGCTGCTAGAGCTGGGCTGTGTCCGAGTAGGCCTGACACAACTCTGGCCTGGCTGAAAAGGCCCAGCTTGGAGTTAATGTGGGAAGACAATGGCACAGGGTGAAAAACTCAACATGGTTTTGTTGGACTTGTCATTCTTTGGTGCATAGCTGTGAGGAGAGCCTAGGAACCATCTGAATGTTATTTGTGCTTTTTTGACCCATATTTGGGACAGCTTTCACAAAGCCCTTGTGAGAAGGTTGAAACAATGGAGAGGCGCTTTCAGAAGAGGGACAGGCCCTGACTTCAGCCAAACCCATCTTGGACCTGCTTCACTGAAATGTGTTTGTCTCCAAGAGGCTGACATCATCGCACAGCTATTGGTTGATTTTAACTATGCTGGAAAAAGGTTAACAATCACTAATAATTCAGTTATTATTTTAATCATAACAAAGATGTGAGGTTATAATTTGAAACAAAAGAAAGGTACATTAACAAGAGAGGACGTTACTGTGTGTTAACAGCTGGGGAAAATGTCTACATCTTGGGTGTGAAATGTAGACAAAATTCTTGGTGTTTGATTTATTTTCATTTTCTTTTAAAGCGTGGATGTTATGTATTATTTTGCATATCTTCTTGCGGAACTGAGATGATACTGAAAATGTGTTTCTATCTATGTAAATCAATCAGATTTCTGAGCACAGTTGTTAGGAACACTGGGTCGCTAAATGAACTTTTGAAAATCCACATGGGACAATATTTCAGAAAATGTAATTTTGCATACTGTTTCACATCATTGCATCTCCTCGGTGCATTTGTCTCCCAAAGCATTTGACTGCATTTCTGTGGGGAAGAATAAATGCGTAATGTTTTTTAAAAGCATCTCTGCTCCCTCGGCTTTTTTTCAAGAATTTAACAAAATAAAGGTTTCTTTCTCGCAAATGTGTTATTCTCTCATAGCTACCACTCAGCTCTCTCATGCATATGTGAATTACACACCTTTATGAATATGTAAATGTTGCGAGAATGCCTCATTAATTAGTAATTCATGCATTTTTCACAAGCCCAATACTTTGCCAGTGTAGTCTGATGAATTATCAGGCAGAAGTTAAAAAAAGGGATTCATCATCACGTTTTCAGAGGTTTTGAGCTACATCTGTAATTTGTGTAGTTCAATGAATATGATTTGCGTCGCTTTTTTTTTTTTATGGCAGTATCATTGCAGCTGTCTTGTTATATGATCTATGGATCTCTACTTGGAGTCTCCAAGTGCACTTAGAATGTTAACAGGAATATTTCACTATTTCACTATGTAGATGTTTACTTACATCATTATATTCTGGTTGCAAAATTAAAACGCAAGATGTCAAAGGAACATCTCATGCAACACACACAGTGTAGTCAACTCAAGTCAACCTGCACAAGTGCTACAACTCAAAGCCTCACAGAGTCATTTAGTCCATGTGCACTGGGGTTTTTGTAAATCTTTCTCTTGCTCCAGTGAAAATGTTAAAAGTATGAGGGGGACATACTGTAGTGTTCAAAATTATTTTGCTAAAAATGTGTAATGTTCTTGGATTTTGAACATAGACAAGTTTGCAGAAATAGGATCTTGTGTGTGTTCCTTTAGAGATTCATTTCTACATATAAGGCAAGTCAGAGGGAATTTAGAAAATGTTACTGAACATCTTTCAATAGTTTTATTACCTCGTGCAAACTAGAATAGACTCTAGTTTTATAGATAATTATTCAGCATTCAGTGGTGTAAATATTTACAAAAATGCTAACCTCACTAACAGTTAATTCATTTGGTTGGTTACACTTGGTTAGAGTGAACAAATGACCCAGCCAAACACACAGAGTTTCTCTATGGGGTTTTCTCATTGTCTCTGTGCGTGTCCACGAGTGTGTGTGTGTTTCTTGTTTAATCTTGATACTCACTTGAATTGGATATACAGTCCTACCCGTGTACAGCTGTACTGTCTTGGGGTTTCCTGGACGTGTGGCTTTTAAATGAGCCCTCCTGTTAAATCATTACTACGTTCAGGAGAGGTGCACACCCGCCGAGAGCAAGTGCAAATACATTATATTAGCGTGTACTGGCCAGCGCACGTTGCTGGACCATGAATTTAACATGAGGGCGTGGAGGCAGAAGAAGTACTGGGGGGGGATGTTGCCTTTTCTGTTGGGGATTCAAGTCTGCTTACCTTACGGATGCAGCCACTTTGTTCCTGCGTCCCTATTGGTGCAGGAACATTTTTATGTAAATGGACAAAGGGGGTTGGGTGGGAGGTGATGGTGGTGGTGGTGGGGTGGGGGGGTCTTTGTTGTAAACATGAGTGTACTCTGAGGAAAGGGTGCCAGGGGACTTTCAAGCAGTAAATATGTGATGGCAGGGGGGGGGTTAAAAGAAACAAACAAATGTGTCATCATAATAATGTATACCACTTTACAATTCAAAAGTGCAACATTAAATCATTCATCTGGATTATTTTAATGAAACTGTATTAGTTTTGAATAATGCGTTGTGGGGTGTGTGTGAGTGTGTGTGAGTGTGTGTGTGTGAGGGGGGGGTGATTTAGTATCTTTGCGCTCACTCAAGGCGCTCTCTGAGGTATGACAGTGAATCAACTTAGCTGGACATACTGTATGGATCGTTTACTCAGAGAGCCACTGGCTCATTCCCTCTCAGTTATTTGTTTAAAATACGGCACGTTTTCCAGTCAAGTAAAGTAATAACCTGTTTGTTTGTGTTTTTATTACCAATCTAAAATGTATCTTTTTACTTTTGTTAGATAAGAACCGAACAAAAAGCAAAATTTCCCATGAACCCTTCCGTTTGCAAATACTCAAACCCACATACACTTTAACATCCTATCGTTATACTATTTGAGGTAAGAGTAGTTAATGCAATGATGGGTGTGTAACACAAAGATAATAAGACAAATTGTGTCACAGATTTGCTCCCAGCAAGTCATAAGTAGAGCAATCACTTATAAAATGGGTAATAAATAATGATTAGTGTATACTACTTGACTTGGTAATGAGTCCAACAGTGGCAGGTAGCAGCAAGTCCCCAATCTTTGCACATGCCCACTGGCGTTCCCACATTGTTGCTGTTGTTGATCGGCAGTCAAGCTCTAAACGCAGCTTCTCGCATCTCAATGTGATTTCAATTATGATTTCATGGATGAATTTTCTACAGTGCTCCACTATGTTATGAAACATGCAGCTGACTCTACAAACGACTTAATGTGCAGAACATAAGCCGATGCAGGATCTCTATCCTTCACGCTGCCACGGCCGTGCTGCCACTACGCCTCAGGATACAAAGGTCACACCACGTTGCCAAGACAATCCAGCAGTCTATTGGAAAAATACGACGACTGGATGTGCCCAAATGTTGAAAAGAGAATGTGCAATTTGAGCTTTTATAAAAACAGGGTTACAACTTGGACATGTACTGACGACTGCCAAAGACAGGGGGAATGACACAGGATCAGCGAGGAAACATCTGCTGACAACTCTTGTGATGTTGACGGATCGCCAACTTGCTTTTCTGCATCCAAGAACGCACATTTGGTTATTGTATAATTTAACAGTGTGTGTGTGTGTTTATAGATGTTTTTGCATGCAACTGAATATTTGTGTTTGTTCAGTAGCTGTTTGCTCCAGTTTGGTTCTTGGATCTTACACAATGTTAAATAGAGCAACCAATAAGGTTTCATCGGCCGATCTTTTTATTGTACTGGGGGAAATACAAACCAGATCATACTGTACCACTGTGAACTGGTTGGTCTACTGTACAAGGTGAACATTTTATTGAGTCTTTTTGAATCCCTGTGCCGAGTATGTGGATATTTTGACTGTTAAAAAGACAGATAAGACGAGTAAAAGGATAAATAACATGCATGCACAAGAAACCATTCTGTTTTCTCTGGCTGGGTTAGAAGAGACGCGTTCGTTGCTCCTGTTGTGCAACGATTTTACTTACGATTCTTTAGGATTTGCTCTCTTCTGTTGGGGACATGTCTCGTCTCCGTAGACACAGTGGTGGTGGTGATGAAAAACCGACATAAGATTAAAACATGGTGTCTGAGGATTTCAACATTGTCTCCTCTGCAAATTTAACATATTACAAATCATATTACACCAAGCTTGTCAAGCATTTGGCTTCTGATAATTACTATGCAATCATATAGATGCAAATGATATTAAATATTCATTTACTCGTTCCTTGAGGAATAATGGTGATGGAAAAATCTTGGAAGTTGTTTTCTATTTTTAATGATTTTTTTTTCTTTTTCTTTTTTTTGAACAAAGTTAAGCTTTGGTGTGATGAGATTCATATTTTGTCTGGCTGTGACAGGATAGAAACACACTAAAGGATTTTTCTCACTGTGAAGGCTGGCTGAAGTCTCTCGTATTAACCTAAGGAGTTAAGTGTTAGTCCATATATTGAAGGAAAGCAGCTCCACATTTCTAAACCCTCCCCTCATTCATACTCTAGCCAAAGAGATTGACATAGTAATAAACTGATGTTAATTAGACACACTTTGAAATTCTCCATTCTGCTCCTCTCCATGCCCTAGTGGAGCTGGTGGCTTATTAAATCATTTGCTGCTCTTGGGTGATCTTCTTTTGAATCTTGGTCTGACCCTCCGGGCACAATTTATTTTTATTTCAAAAAAATTTTAGCAGCAAATTTTGCATTAGTTCAAGAGAATTATAAATCATTATTACACAGGCCGACACTTCAAACATTTTGTTTAAGAGTTTTCTGCTCGATGAGGCATCAAAGGAGATGTTCACACTGATGACTGTTACACTGGCACACATCCATTCATTAGCACACTGAAGTTGGCGTGATGATGTTTTGTACATGTAGTACCACACAAAACTGGATCTACAGCTGCCACCTTTGTAAGCTTTTGTTATAGAAAAGGGGAGGTTCTGAATAACAACCACAACAAAGATGTCACCAACAGTTTACCAAAACAGAGTGAGTGTCTAATACCGACAAAAAAAAAAAAACTGTTGTTTTCAGATGTGCAGTGCGAGATAATCAAGCTTTTCTTATCTAATACAATATGATGGGTGGATTTGATAACATGGGTTAGTGTCTAGTATTTGATGGTGCAATCATGAAACAAATGTGATGCTTCAGACTGTTTGACATATAACAATCAACATCTTGCTGCTATGAGCACTCTGTTCTTTGCCTACCTAATACATGGTTCTGTATTGTCTAATTGTGTCTTTCTATGTCTTACCTTTGTATACAGTAGTAGCTTGTGGTCTGTGTATTCTGTGTATTTTATCATTTTTATGTTGTGTGTGTAGGGACTACAGATGGAAATTAGCTGTGAGCTAAATCTGGTGCAACCATAACCATCTCTTCATTTTTTTTTCTGCAAATGATTAATGTAATTACACACTGTCCCTTATTAAACTAATAAACTAAACTTTGACATAGGGCTGCGTCAGGTAGTTATTTATGTACAGTACTAGCCCCGCCCATTTGACTTGTTCCAGCTCTAGACTTATAGCTACAGTATCTAACAGGTCCAAACTATTCATCCCCATGTTAAATACCACTAGGTTGCTGGGTAGTAAAGACATGAAGTGATCTGCCAGTAAACTCAGAAAAGAAGAAGACTAAGAAGAAGAAGAAGGAGAAGAACAAGAACAAGAACAAGAACAAGAACAAGAACAAGAACAAGAACAAGAACAAGAACAAGAACAAGAACAAGAACAAGAACAAGAACAAGTCATCTCATGAAGTCCTACTACCAAACCAAGGGTGTCATGGAGTCAGTGTATTACCTGTGGTGGCTTCGTACTGGTGCACTCTGAGTTGGGGAAGTAGCGATGAGAGCCGGTGAAGAAGCTGAGCCATGAACCTGTGGACAAAATACGTGTTTTAGCCACTTTTACAAAACGCCCACCGAAAAAAAAGTCAAAATCAGCTGAAGTGTCGGCTCTGTTTTGAATATTTTCTTTCCCTCAAACAGCCCCCTTTACACCTGTTGAACTACTGCATTAATACACACAAGTGCAATGAATGATGCTGCAGCTGAATATCAGCCCTTTGAGTCAGAGAGAGATATTTGCAGGTGCACTTGTACACAGGAATACAGCATGGGGAAAGCAATCTTCAAGCTGCCCAAAAACTATTGTTCTTTACATTTCATATGACTTAAACTGTAAGTTAAACTTTCAAAACTAAAAGTCATACCTGTCATACTACAGTACATAGACACACTAAACCAGTCCTTTATTGTGAGTGCATGAGTCATATTGTGCTTATGACTCACAAAAAGAGCCCTGCTGAACAAGTGAAAATATAAAATTAATTCATAAATTAGGCCAACTGGTGCTCTTTAAACAGCTGATTAGGGTTTAAGTCTCAGAAGTCAGACCATGATTTCTATTACCCTCATCTCATTTAGATGACACATTCAACATGCACTGAACCAGTGTAATTGTGAGACTTGAGAGGCGTTGTGAATAATACCATTGTTAAGGTTTCAGCAGCGCCTTTGGCATGACCAGTGGAACAGAAAGTAGTCTTACAATCAATTATAGTGGCATGATTAGCAGGGTTTTGTCTCCCAGTCCCACAGAGCCACAGAAAACCAGCTCAATTACCCTCCACCCAGAGGTGGCAGAGTCTTTTGATTTACCCTGCCTTTTAAATGTCTACTGTAATTCTAATATGTCTCATTATGGACCATAGCCTCAGTCCTGGCCAACAAACACTTAAACACTGACGAAGATCAGAGGAATGTCCAGAATACTAACCCCTAATGTTCTATGTGCAATCACAATTAATTGAAATAGATCTGAGCTGAGAAACACAAATCATTCCAACATCCAGCATGTGATTATTACTCCTATAATAAAGCAGTGCCATCATTACGTTCGGCTGATCCTCAGCACTGAGGAACGTGGATAAAATATTCATAGTAAAATGTGAATATTCATGGATATTATGCAAAGAATAGATACATCAAAAGAAAGGTTTAAGGGGTAGTCACGGAGGATCCTGGGTTCTCTGTTATTATATGTTTACAGTGACAGATAGTAGAAAGTAACACACACACAACAAAATAAGAAGATGAATGAGAGGAAAAAGGAAGAGGAGGAGACAGAGGGGAAGGACATGCTGTGCCAATTAAATGCTCCTGGAAAATATCTTAATAATGAACATCAGAGTAAAGTTTCACATTCATTTAAACTGTTGGCAGGCTCAAATATAATGTGCATTACGCATGAAAATAGAAAGAGGGAATTGAGATCATATTGAAAAGTATTAATTTATCAGTTTATTGGTTTTGCAGTTAAGTACAGTGTATTTCATTTGAGGATTTGGCAGTTATCTCCACTGTGGTTTTGTGCTTAAAAGATGTAAAAGGCCTTGTCTGAAAAAATCATCTGACTCGCTTTTTTAAAAAAAAATTACTCTCCTCTGGAAAAAAGTCTTGAATGAATTATTGCAGTCCATTTATGTTGTTAATTCGTGGGATAAATGGTGTTGGACGGCCGAATATCTACGTTGTCAGAAATTTGGCGCATTGTTGAGACACATGTTCGCTTCTGGAATCACTGCAACAAAAATCAAACTTTGACATCTGTTTCATATTAAGACTCTGGTTTTAAAAGCTTTCAACTAGTCCACTAAATTGTAATGCAATTTTTCCAGAGCCCGTGTTCTCAATGCGTCTCCCTACAGCTAAGGATGTAATGGTGTGTGGTTTAAAATATAATGTTGGCTCTCTGGAGCAGTTGTCATCTGGTTTCTTGTGACTGGCTCTTCCATCCCAGGCCTCAAAATATAGGTATGATTATGAGTGAACAAGCAGAAAGTGAGATGTGGACGGGAAATGAAAGTTGTTAGCTATGGATTTTACCACTGCAAAACAGGCTCCGTTTTACGGCCAAGGTTTTGTTGTAACTGGACGAAAGTCACAGTCATTTTTACTGTACATATTGTTCTTTTAAATCTCAAGGATTGATTGCTGTATACACATTTCTTAAGATTATTTAAACAGAGCTCCAAACACTCGAGATGCTAAATGATATAGTACTTGAAATCCTTGGCCTCGCACCCAAAATCATTCCTCTCTCCAACTTAGAGGTGTTGCAACAGGGCAGGCAGCTCTGCAAAGCCTAGGGCCCCGGGCTGGAAGGGGGCCCCCCAAAGACGGCTGATATTGGTCCATATCACTGACAAATGACATGATGTTACCAATGGCATAGTATGCACAATGCTTCCAACGCCAATGTTAATTTATCCCATTAGCAGTAGAATTATGCATTTGTTGTCAAATGCTAACATTGATTTGATTTTGCCGTCAGTAGACCAGCATGTTCTGTCCAAACTCATTTGTTTTTGAAAGAGGAAGGTATATCTCCATGAATTGTCTAATTCATTAAACAACATATTAACATGAAGCATTTAAGTTGTTACTGCAAAACTGAATCATCAATGGTTTGGGGGCCTACAGGGTCCCCCTTGCCTGGGGCCCCCAGAGTGTCTAGAAACGCCCCTGCTCCAACTAACTCCCAGAAAGATGCCCTGGTCTTTGCCACCATACCCACAGTTCATGGTCTACCTCGCCACACTCTAGATGAGAGATCCAATCAGTTCCATCTCAGAAATAATAGATATGCATGACAAAGGAAGGGAAAGACATTTCAATGTACTGGCCACCCATTCTTTTCTCTCTTCGCTTTCTGCACAGTCTTGGTTTGCATTAAATGTGTGTACTCTTTTCTATTATGGTAATGGTAACTCCAAGAAAGTGGAGAGAGAGATTGTTCTGTTAAACCACTGTCTTCACATGTTTCTTAGGCATAAGAGGACAAGATAAGAGATAAGAATAGTTGACAAAGAATTTAAAAGAAGAATGTTTAAAAAAAAAAAAAAAAAGAGGATCAGTTTAAGACATGCAGACACCATTCCTGCAACCAATGACACTTTGATTCCAGAAACTCTCATACATATGATTAAAAAAGTATACTAATTTATGTTGCAATGGAAACCCGGTGGTGTAATGCACGTCTGACAACCACAAAGAAGCATATGTTGCCTATCTGACGCAGCGAGCATCAGAACAGAGGGTTAGCGCTGTATAAACCCTGTAGTTAAAAGAGTAGAAGCATAAACCATGAGGCTGTGTTCCACTCGACCACAGGATTTACTCTGACAAAGTATACCGTCAAAGAGTGACGTTAACACTGGGAAGGCAAAGGGATGGTGGTGGATGGTAGCACTCAGAAGGGATCAGGTTTCGGACATGAATGTCTCCTGAAATAACTGAAAGTAAACGTCAAATTTACCAGACGACACTAGTTATTTAAACACTGGGTCACGTGTTAGGCAATATTTTAACCCATACCGAGGCTAATTTCACTCTACGTCTGTGCAGCTATAAGGACAATACTAGAGATATTTACATTTGCATATGTTCCTTTCCTGTGATTTAAATTACATTGAACAAATCACAAGTTGAACCAGTTTACAGCATGTCTACACAGGAGACGTTTGAGCCCCTTTTCTCAGTCGTCCGTATCATGTACGTGAGAGGACCTATTTTAATTAATCCAGCTGTCTACACAGGCTGCGTAATGACCCTTTTTTTTTTTACTCACGTTATACAAACGTAACCACAACCTCCGTCAACTTCATGTCTATTTTCTTCCATATTACATATATATAATGCAGTAATTGTGTGTTGGGCTCTGAGCGCTGCCAACATGCAAGGGGCCCAACACTCAAAACCTCCCACTTAGGACATGAGAGGTGACAGTGTTTTTACAAAGACGGCTGAAGGAGTCAGTTAAAATTGTAAATCACATTTATTTCTCACTGATTAGCCCCTCTGAGCTGAGCTTTCCTAAAATTGTCTCTTGGGTGATTAAAAGAAATTAAATTAATAAAATGAATGATCCCATCACCACAGCGCATGCAGCTTGATGTGAAGTCAATGTTGCTGATCACACGGCTGTCATTACCCTGGTTTTTCAGACCATGTTACAACCGCAAAACCACGATTTGGTCAGTCCGTCCTTCTCCATACAAAATCTTTGGCTGTGAATTTTGTAGTTTTGTAATTTGTTAACTGAAAATAGCACTTGAAGAGGGGAAAAAACTGTTTCTCAGCCTTTATTATGTCCATGTGTGGACAGTTGAGAGCCTGAGGGACGGGTGGTGAACAGGGAGTGTCCAGGATGTGTGGGGTCTCTCACAATGTTGAGTGGATGTCACTCAGGTTTAGAAGTGGGGAGCCGAAGATCCAAAAGAAGTTGAAATCTGGCCGGGCGGTTGCAGGCCTCGATGTAATCTAGCTCCAGTCTTTCTAGCACTTCATTATTCTCTGTGGGAGAGCAACCCGCCGATAATCATTCAGGCATGTAACTGCTGAGGTCTTGGGTACAGAGGGACGGAGGTGGCTGTGGCGGCGTGTAGTGACCGGTTTAAAGTGTTTGTGAACACTGCAGCAAGCTGGTCAGTGCAGGCTTTCCTGCTTGACCTGGTGCTGCTGTTAGTGGGTGGCTGCTCTCTGCTGAGGTGACAATTATCCCAGATCCCTTTGCTGGAGATTGAGCTCAAACCAGATAAAGATTGTGTTGGTTTATCTGGATGTTGTCCTCAAAGTCTTGTTTGTACATCTGTTTAGCATCTGTTTTAATATCTCTGTGTAATTCAACGTTAGCTCTCCTGCTCCTTTTTGTCTCCTGATCTGTGAGTGCTTCATCCTGGGATCTCTAATATAAGTTAAAATACGATAATACTGGGGGCTGCGATGGTTAATGTCTGTTCAAGATTGTACAAGGTCCTTAAAACAGTCCTGCAGTAATCTGCTGAGGCTTCTTCTGTCCAGATCTGCACAGCCTTGGTCTGAGGTTTGGCTGTGCCAGTGAGAGGTTTGTAGGTTGGTCAGACGGGGAATGAACCGGACGTGCGGGCTCCAGGAATATTTCAGTACACCTGGTCCAGCGCTTTATTTTTTTCTTGTTTTTCCGTCAATATTCTTGTAAAACTTTGGTTAAAAAAAGATCTTCAAGATCGGAGTGGTTACAGTTTTCTGCTATGATAAAAATACTCTCTGGTTTGTTTTATTGTCTCTTGACAGCATCTTGTAGTGTGCTCAGTGCTGGCTTAGTCATGCAGTTTGTTGACGAGAGAGCAAACATTGGCAAGAAAGACACTGGGTCTCCCAGCCTTGCTTGTGCTTTCTCTTGCATCTTCAGCTACGTCTCCTCTCAGCCGGACTATTGTTAGTCTTTTTTACAAGTGATCTCCAGATGTACGCTGTGGTCGAAAAGTCAAAATAATCTCCTGTTCTGACCACAAGAGCAACATGAAGCTGAATTCATAAGCGCTCGGGGGAAGACAACAGCGATGTGGAAATATATATGATGCATGATATTATTGTGATGATGATATTGTGAAGTAGAAACTCAATATTCTTGTTGTTCAACATGACTCCTAACTGGATTTGAAAGAAGATATCAAAATTCAAAGCTCAACCAATCATACAAGTTTTAGATATCACATACACAAACAGGTGCTTTAGGATTAGGAAGGAAGGGATTATGGGATGGTATTAGCTCCTTTCCTTTAGTAAAGGAACGATTATACTGTAGTTCCATCTTCCTTCATGTTTGTCTTTGGTAGTTTTTGCTGACCCATTTTGGGTTTTTACAAAGGTACAGTCAAGAGTGACCGCAGCTTTTCAAAGCCTGCTGCATGTGCCTCTGTTCTCTGGTTTTAGCCTCAATGTTTGATAATTTAAAATTACACCCACACTTTTTTTTGCTCAAGTCATAATCAAAAAGGAAGTGCTGGTCTGTGTGTGGGTTTTCTGTATACCTCAATTTCAAGGCTCCCTCCTCTTCTCTCAGAGAGACCGCACAGTCCGGGAATGTCAAATTTACTGCTGCGTATATCTCCCTTGCGTTAAACTTACACCATTTTCCTTTGAGTTAATGTGTTAAGAGAAAGCATGTGCCATCAACATATTTAATCCAAGGGCTCAGAGTCTCTCTCTCTCTCTCTCTCTCTGCCTCTCTCTCTGCTTCATCCATTTATGATTTAGCTGACATAAGAGACACAGGTAAACCCATAGCACAACTAACATCAATCATTGAGCATATTTGGTTTGACTTGAGCTGCAGTTTGGTCCAGCAGCAGCAGTGGGCTGCAAGCTACAGGTGTTAAACATGTAATACATAAACATGTACAGTCTTCCCCCAAGGTAAGGGTGATGGTACAGATTGAGATTGATTACTTTCTGTTTCTTTAGTGACTGTAAACAATCAATAAAATTCCTTTGGTGCACATGGATGAGATGTCCTTCCTCTGTGTGTTAGTGTCAGTAATTAATTTTAGCCTTTTTTTCATGTGTCTGACACCACCGTGCATTTCAACTAGTCTGCCAGTGGAGCGGTTATGTTCGTGTCATTAGTGAGTGAGAGTCCAGGGGCGATCTTCTCTTATGTTTCTTCTATGTTTAAGATTTGATGCAGGTTTGACGTGCCGAACATTATTTATAAAGTCGGGCTACACGAGTTGTTGTATCTGCAGAAGGTCAGGTGGTCAGCTCGGCGGTCATGTTGGATCAGACTGCAAACGAAAAGTTTTACGCAATAACTTGAGGTATGGTACACGGCCTGTCCAACACATTCTTCACCGACTTGTCCTCCTACACCAGTGGTTCCTCAGAACGGTTGAGTCATTTTTTTTATTTGAACATTAATGAAGTTTCACCAAACACTGCCAAAAGCATGTTTGTAGGGCTGAGTAATACAATGATCTCAATAATCGTCACAGTAAAAAAATTCCCACCACAATAAAAATGATGAGTTACTGTCTGACCAACCCTTGATAAAAGCATTCTGGTATAAAACACATACAGACAACTGGTTGGAAACATAAAACAGAGAAACCACGAGGTGAATCAGAGCTCCTTTAAAAAAAAGAGAATAATTGTAAAAAGATGTACAGTAACTTCCACAACAGTGGTAACTGTTATAGTTGCAATAAGCAAATTGATTTTGACATTCATGTCAATATACAGCTCTGAAAAAGTGAAGATAAAATCAATGGCCCAAACTTATGGCCCCCACAAGGTCTGTGCACACAAAGCTCAATTTTAACTACCAGTGCCACACAAAAGACTGTGTCATGACAGAAAGTGTGCAAGGATTGTGGGAAAATGTGGGAAATTGGCATATGTAGGAAATTTGTACGCAGAAAGACAAAACGACTGTGGACATACCGTGCGTTGTCCAGTCTGCTCACAGCACACCAGACCCAGTGAGGACCTTTAAATTAAAATTATAATAGGGAAACTTATAAAGCTTGTGCTTTCAATTAGAACAGTGACATAGGTTAAGTCCAGATGACTGCCAAGACTACCAATGTTAAAATAGTGGTGTCCACATGGTGAGCTGAAGACTTTCAGGAGGTTGTTAGAGAGTAAGGTCTGTCAGATGACCTGTCACAAGTTGTTTCATTTCCTGCCGCAACATGACGCGTCTTGTAACAAACCTAACGCATCAAACTGACACAGAAAGTAAATTAGCGCGCTATGATTTTTGAAATGTGAAAGTGAAAGTGCAAAACTACTAATGACCAGCAGGCTTTCGTCTGAATTGGTACCATATTCACGCTTTACTGTTAAGTTAAAAATGACTGAGGAATCCCGCGGAGTACACATTTTCCCCCTGAGACTTTTTCTTTCAGTGAAACACAGAGGGTGGACTGCAGTGACTCAACATTTCGTCGTATCAATAAGGGCCTCTCTCTTTTTCTCTGTCTGGTGTCACTAGCGGTGACTCTGAGTGGCTCCCCAGCCAAAGACCTGCTTTATCAAGCAGCCAATTTAACAAGACAGCTCCTTTCATGCTTGTTGGCTTCTCCAGTGGTAATGGATTTCCTCAATGAGTGTCTCTCTTTCTCCAGGTTTCACACTTTTCCCTCTGTACTGCTGGGCCCCACTCCAGATCAGATCTTTTGCCATTGACTTTGATTTCTTAAGGTAAGTGATCCATCGCTCCAGGCCTGACCAGCATTGCCTGAAATCTGGCCTCACTTTGGCTCGTCATGCCTGATATTGTACACTCTAATGCAAAGTGAAGTAGCACGTCTAAATAGCCTGTCACTCCACCCCCCCTTACCCTCCATCCCACCCACACCTATGCCCACCCCGCCTCCGAGTCGCTCTCGTTACCGTTGCTTCCTCGGCTGCCCAGCTGGGAGTCATTTCCAGAGTGTGTGTGTGTGTGTGTGTGTTAAGGGGGTGTATTTAGAGGTATTAAACAAGTTGATGACATTTTGTGATGAAGACAGACACTTTTTAGACAAGGAGGAGGGGGAATAAGCGACCAAACAGGCAGGTAGCCTCCACTGTACCGTACATGATGTCATTCACTCCGTCATTTAAATTCTACAACCTGAAAACACACTTTTTTTTTCATGATGAATTCAATTTACACTCTGTTTCTGGCTCTATGTTAAGATCGTACATCATCAGTGTGTGGTTTCCTGCCCGAATCTGGATTGTTTTCAGAGCCTCCAGTCCTCCTGTTAGGAAATGCAACCCAAGATGTGTGAAAACAGTGTGTATATTGTTGTTTAATTGGCCTGCACTGTTGCTCATCACGGGCCTCGTGCACATGCTGCTAAGGATGCGTGTTTCTCAACAGGAAAGGAATAAGCTCGGGCTCAGATCGTAGGAAACACAGACGATCTGGTTCTTGAAGACTCAGTGGCCTGTGATATGATCTCTTCAAACCAAATCACTGCTGGCTGCCGTACAGGCCGACAGATGCCTTTACTCATACTGTAATCAAAGCCCAAAGCAGAGAGACAAAGTATGAAATAATTGCATTTCACAACATTACTTTTCCCCTCATCTATGTTTGTGCCAATTCATGGTACAGACACTTTTGTTTGAAGTGCTGATGTACAGTATGCGCGCTGACATTCAATCTTAAAATCTACTCAGTGGTTTAGCCTGTGACATCATCAGCTGTATTGATGCTACCAGACGTCAGAAAAACAAACCACTTAAAGCAGTGGTTCCCAACCTGACATCACAAATTTCTGGCGACCCCCGATCATGTGCAGTCATGTGATCGCGGCCGTCAATCATGCGTCAGCTCAGATATTTTTATATGCTGCATTTTATTTGAACTCGATTTATATTTGAGAAAGTGAAAGTAAAGAATACAGTTGTTGAAGATTGTGTGTGTGTGTGTGTGTGGTGTTTTTAATCACAATTTTAAAAAGAATAATAATTAGTTAAAAGAATATTTTTATCAGTAATCTTCATCAATTACTAGACATTTCAGGCGACCTCATGTGGGGTCCCGACCCCAAGGTTGAAAAACACTGACTTAAAGTATCCTGAATAGAAGAGAAGGTGGTTGTTTGACACATGACTCCGCCCCCTTCAATGTGCAAGTTATCTGTTTTATTTGAATCAGTTATTTATCAAATTTGACATGTGATTCTATTCATGCAGGTTTATTTGTCTGTAACTAGTGACCAAGTGAAGTTATGGCTTTCTCCCTATTCATTGGCTTGTGGTTGCTGCTGAGTTGTCTATAAGGACTTTGATGATATCCCATAACTAGTCGAAGCACTTGAGGATTTTACTTTTTGCTGATGATGGTTTGAAATATAAAATATTTGACCAATATGGCTAAAATGTATAATGTTTTATTTTTTCCACATTTTTTTCCATGTATACATTACATCCATCATACATATACATCCATCATCCATATATACATTAATACCATTAATGAGGAAATGCATTCAACATGTTAGACCTCACAGATACACTGTGTGACACTGTGTGTTGGAATTCATTTCTGTAATTGTTTTTTGTAAAGTTCAAATTCTACTCAGTTTAGGATCAAATTCTTAATATATTAAGTAAAGGTTTGTTATGACTCTAAACTAGACATTTTTTTTCTTATTAAATCGGTAACTGGATATTCTGTACTTTGACTGACAGCATTATGTTACTACAATAAACATAACCAGTAAAAGCAGACACAAGTTTCTTGTTTTACGACGACCCGCCTACCTCGAACATATTTCAAGTATCTGTGGGTTTGTTTTCATTGTGGGGTAAAGTGAAACTAATGGCAGAACCTGAAGTCTGGAGAAACAACGCAGTAATGATCCAGAAAACTTGTGAGTTAAGAAAGACGGAAGGGAAGGAGCCAAGAGATAGTTGTCATTATCTACTGTAACTTTGCATTCACCTTCACAGTGTCTCCTGTGTATGTTCCTGATTTTGAGAGATTGGTTTTGGCAACGCCTCTTGTGGACCGGGGTGAGTGGCATCAGGTACGTTCAACCTGCAGTCTATGACCACTGACCCTTTAATCGTCTTGGCTCACTTAAGCCGCTGGTGGATCCCCCAGTAGATTTGTTTTTAATGCGCTGTGATTTTTTTCCCTCTTCCCCCAAAGCCCCCCTTTTTATCTTCTCCCTGCTGTGTGGCTGAAACCCCAATGAAGCCATGGCAAGCCTCAAATCCCTCACATCAGGGCAAGGAGGAAAAAATCAGCTCAATCAAATCCTGAAAACACACAAACCACTGAACTGATAAAGGCAACTATTGTTTGGATGTCCACTAGCACTTAAATATAAATACGTATATATTATATATAAATGAATACATATATTTACTCCTTTTGATTTCTTTGTGGCTGAAGTGGTGAAAATACATTTGCTATTCCTGCACATATAACTGTATATGGATCTTTTAAAGTGAAAATGTTTCATCATGATTTACTTAAACACTGCAACTCACTGCTGTGAAACCTGTACAAACTGTATTGACTGACTGCTACTGACTGATGTAATTCAAGTTTCCAAAGAACCAAGATTGGTCTTCAAACCCCATGCAACTTGGCAGAGTGTCACACTGACTGACCTCTAATCTAAACCTCTTTACTGAAAATCCAGAGAGGTCAAACAAAATAACTTCAGAGTTGGGGGAAAAGAAGCACGATAACACATTGAGTAACAATTAAAACCTTCTACAGTTATTGCAGGATATACTCAAGAGACCACAGTGAGTGCATGTGAAAACGATTACATGGGAAAACATGGTTAGGTTAAAAATATTTATCTTCCAAAATTGTATTTACCTATTATTAGTGGTGACAATAAAATGAGGGAAAATGGGAAAATGTTAGGCCAGCTAATATGAGAGATGCTGTTTTTAATACATGTGAATGACTTTTAAAGTTGCCTGGTCAGCCAATTTAAACATTCTGCGACGGCGTGCTGTAATTAACATTTTACAATTTCCACAGAGCATAAAAGATTATTGTTCGAGCTTATTGTAATCATTACCCCATTATACTTCAGGCTGTCATCTGAACCTAAATTCTATGATATTTGTCTGCACTCTAAATAAACGTCTACACTTCTACAATAGCAGGTTTTTCCCCCCTATTTTTACTAGTTCACCAATCAGGCTCTTTTTTTCAATGCACCTACTTGAGAGCTGGCATGTACCGTACCGTAGCATGCTGCTCTTGTAAATCCCTGTATAGAGAGAATTGTGTCATTCCCCTGAGCGCTCTGATTTGTGCTAAAGAACACTGACTTCATTTTTTTTTTTTTAATTATGCCTGTTGAAACAAAAAAAGAAAAAGAAAAATCCTGTATATTGCAGTGCACCACACCTGCATTTGAGAGGGGGAGCTGAGATTTCGAGGGAAAGGCAGGACAAAAAGAAGTATTGTTGTAGGGTGTAGGTCAGTGCTGCTCGGCTGCTGCTCACTAGAACATTCCATGGTGTCACATAATACTGTCAGTTTCCTGTTGAAAGTGCCAGCCCAGAAAGATTGAGTGTGCTTGCAAAGTCAGAGAAGTGTATATATGTGTGTGTGTGTGTCTGTGTGTCTGCACTTTACATGTTAATATGTACAGTACATGTGTGTACCTCTGCTTTTTTTTCTTTCTGGCATCTCTTAAACAGGATTTCTGCTGGTACTGTATACACACACTACTGGTTAAAAGTTGCACAACACCAACTGTTTTCCAGTCGTTCCTTATATCTACATTTAAATTTCTCTGTCTCACTGAATTTAAGCATTACAGGAAAAACAATGAGATTTTACAAACTCACACTTGAACATGACTAATATGGAAATTTTTAAAGACGTAAGGAAAGTTTGTCTCAACACTGTTCCCAAAAATGCGTTGCAGTTATACTTTGCTTTGCTCTTGTCCTCTGCTCAGTTTAACCCAAACCAGCTCCACAGAGCTGAAGTCTGGAGGCTGGTTCTGGTGCTGGTATACTTCAGCATAATAAAACTATCCTGTCTGTCTTTCCCTGCATGGTGAAGTCTTGCGGTAGTATGAACGACTCTGCCCTCTTTGGTTATCGGCTCCATCTTCACCATCCTGACACACACATTATACATCGCCGTGCTTCCTGCAGTACAGCATCGTCCAAATAATAATGCATTGATTGTTGCATTGAGTCAAAACATTTACTTCCATTGTTGCAGTAAATAAATTAACCATTTTTCTAATCCCTAGAGAAGGCCTGTTTTTCATTGAGTTTATTTCAGTTTTTGGTGACCCAAACTGTTTTTTGGTTGTTTTTTTTTAAACTTTTTTTATACCTTGCACAGTTTACTGCTTTCCTTTGTACCATTTAATGTTATTCACTGGACTTGAGCTGCTTAAATTTCAATAAAAACTGGAAACATTGGGGTGTTCTAAAACTTAACACCGGTAGTGTATACTGCTTCAGAAATGGAGAGAAAGAGAAGTATTTTCCTCCGCTGTGAATTACCAAAAATGTCCATTTATGTGTCAGAACATTTGGAACAAAGTATGATACATCTCCTGTGCAGGGAAGTAGGTCTGCACTTAAATTTTTTTATAGGGTGCTCCATAATATGCATGAACACAGTCATGTGTAAAAGACACAGCCAAAGAAATAACTCACCTGCCCTCTACTTGGAACTGTAAAAAGAATTGCTCCCTCTGGACGCCGCCAATAGAAAAGGCCTGGGACGCAGCCTACCATTGGTTTAGCTTGACGCTTGGGTTAATATGGAGCTGCATGCTGAATCTAGAAAAGGTGCCAATATAAAACACATAACACAAATTATAATGTTGGCATAATGTTGTGCTGCGGCACTGGCGACTACACAAAAAAAGTACTGACGTGTGAAAACAATATTTTAATAGGAAATTAGGTCAAGTTATTTTTTTCTGCCCTGTTATGCTAAAATGCTAACTTTAATGTTTTTCTTCGCTATTCAATATAGGAACCATCCTGTGCATTTTAAAGCATCATTTGCCTTAATTTGCAAGAGTAAGAAGAAACATAAACAATGACCAAATTTATAAGTTCAAAAATATATATACAAAAACTGCAATAAGCCTATGAGGACTCCACATTCACATAAGAGCAGTTTTAACCCTTAGCTAAGTGTCTGTACAACCTCATCATTTATCTACATGCACATGCACAAACACGCTCACGCTCACGAACAGACAAATCTGCGGGGGCAAAACACCCTTAAACATTATGCCAGTGAAAATGTGTAAATTAGACTTGGCCCTGTGCAGCTCTGGAGCTCAGTGCGCAGGCTGTGGAGACGTTATCATGGAAGGGGGAGTGATTTAGAGGAGAGGCAGCCCCACACCACAGAAGGAAAATAAACTAAAATAGTAGATCTCAAGGACGTAATTAAGAGAATTGTGATTCAACAATGAGGTAACTATAAAGTCGTTGGAGCACGACAGCCAGCTAAAAGTCACATTTAAATGTGTGATGACATCATTTATGTTAAATAGAGTTTTCCCCTCTTTGGCTCTAGTCTAATGGCACTAAAGAAACCTGCAATATTTGAAGGTGACATAAAACAGTCCCATATAAAACACTCCAATTAAGACCTGTGTAATTCATGGATAATTATAGGTATATTTTTGTAAAGTAAAATTCACCCATGATAAATCCTTGGTTACAAAAAAAAGGGGGGTGGGGGGGGACAAATGTATAAATAATTCATTACTAGTCATTGAATCTGGTAATGAATTTCAAATATCTCTGAACAACTGTGTTAGAAACGGTGACAGTTCATCTGACATGTGAAGATCTTCACCAGGGACTTCAGGAGTCTACGTCTGCATCTGTTCATAAACCACAAAAAGAGCAGACCACTCACTTACACTTGGCTGTATTGCCTGATTAACTGCAAATCATAACATTGTCCCTAAGCGTGCCCCGGGTAAATAAGGGGTGCGCCAAGTAACAAACATTTATTTTCTTGTGCGTCTGCTTCAGAATTTAATTAGCCTTTTTTTCCCCCCTTCTTTTTCTTCTTTTTTTTTTTAACCTGTGAACCCTCGGCTTCACCCCGGCTGTACACAGACGCAGAATTCATTAAGCTGTTTTCTGCCCTCAGATTTTCACACCACGGCTTTGAACATCTGCACCCTGTCATGTATCATCCCATTCATTTCTACTTAATTTGATCCTAATAAGTGCCTACACGAGGAGCCAGATGTTGCTGCTTTTCGACTGTGGCACTGAAAGTTTTGTTTGAGGGGAGTTGTGCTCGGTGCCTGGTGGGCAGGGAGGTGCATCCAGCGCAGGCATAGACTGTTTGAAATCACTCATTAATATGTAGAATAGTTTTGTGATTTCTTATTTTCTAGATATTAGTTTTTACTTGTCAGTGCACACAGAAATCCATCAGCATTTGACAAGGTCCCTCAGGGTAAGCCTGAGAACTTGCTTTTCATTTTCATTAATTCCAAAAGACCTGTTTACAAGAAAATCATCAAACACATTTTTTGTATCAGGCGAGTAAGACCACGTTAAAAAGACATAACTTCGGTGTTTCCTTCTTTTTTCTTTTTTTTCTTGGAGTAAAAGTTTAAAATAATGGAATATAATTTCTATTTCAGAGGGATCAGTGGCATCTCGTGCATGTGTATGTGTGAGATGATGTTCAGTGGGCAGGATGCTGGGCGTAGGTCTGATTATGTTCTGTGGATGGAGAACCCCTGTAAACTTGACTGCTAATCAGCACCATATGTCAGCCCCTGGCCCTCATTCTCATCTTGTCATTTCAAGTGGCTCCTAGACATGGCTCCTGACATGCCCTGGATTCAGCCACGGCAACTAGCAGCCTGCCGCGTGCTAATGAGAGAAGTGGTGGATGCCGAGGAGTCTCATGCACCGCGGAGATGCTGCAGGAGGACGGCCAGAGAGGCCAGAGGCTGAGCCATACGACCCTTTAGAGTGGGCCTCTTTACCTGTAGAGGGAACAGTGGTGGCACTGCCTGTGCCTGTGTGTGTCACAGCTCGATGAATATGCTTGTACTTGTGTAAAAAGCCTTTGTCAACGCTCTACTTTTTGTATCTTTCCTCTCAGCGAAGTCACCAGCAAACAACTTTGAATCCTTGAGGACGTTTCTTTTCATAGGTATGAAATAGTTCACATTTCTGAGCACAGGGTGGCCTTTCCAGTCTCGATCATACTCAATCACTTCTTCAGCAAGTAACCTAATTCCTAAGCCGGCGGTAAACAGGAAAGGGTCAACTTGACACTGACGGAGAGCAGCGGAGCACTTGGCCATCAGCTGAGCATCGAATCAGCTCTATCTAAATAACTGCCTTGATTATAATTTCTATAGGCTTCGGGGTCACGGGGGGTCAAACGTGTCGGCTTGCCATGGATCATTATTACACGGGAGGAAAATTGAACTGGGAACGCTTGAGAAGAGTACAGAGCAGAGAAGAGTCACCCACCCTCCTGTCTGAGCAGGCATCTGCTCCTATTTAACCCCAGGCCACAACAGCACTCTAGGTAATCAAAATGACCACTGGGCTTTACTGAGGAGAACACATCGCAGCCACGCATGCGGGCGGCTATTCCCTCCAGACCGCTGTTGTTGTTTGCAGCAAAGTATTACAGTCTGTAGCGCACAAACACTACACACAATAACCTACGACAGCGCGATCTCAGCAGCTCTGACTGTGACGGCTCTGACGGAGCCTTCTGTCTGCTGTTTGTAGTGAGTCCCAGACCGGCGGCTGGCTGCACACTGTTGTCATTCAAAGTGACTGCAGCTTAGTGTATCTGTCAGCTGACTAGTTCCTCATTGTTTTACATGCTCACAGACTATGCCTGTGAGAGAGTGAGTGCAGACCCCTCAGGCAAACATCATGTCAGCCAGCTTTGTTCTACAGGATGCCGGCGTTCCCTCGGCTGCTGCTGCCTGGCTCCTCCGCTAACTGGGGAAGTCAAGGAGATTAAATGGAACATCCTGAATCTCATACTTCCTAATGCTTTGTGACATCCACACTCTGCTGAGACTGTAGGCGTGCCGACACAAAGGAACAGTGACAAAACAAATAGTGCCTCTCAGAGAGAGAGAGAGAGGTTCTGTGCCACAAGACATGTGTACATCATTTGCACTGATGTAGTCTGACAGAAGTGGGATTTTTCACAATGCTACCTTCAATAAATTATGGAGAGTGTTTTGAGTGGCATTATGAGATTTAGTCGAACAAGAGCACTCGACTCGACAGACTGTGTTCTCAGCGCTGGGTTATGAAGAATGTTTTAAAATCAATTCAAAAACAATTCAATTGAAAATACTGCTTTTTTAAAAGATACACAAGCTTGTTTTTTTACATTGCATGTAATAGTTTATTAATGAAGCACTTGATACTGTTGCATGAATTATTGAAGACAAGACAGTAGTCCCAAGTCAGTCAGTCAGTCAGTCCAGTGAACCCAGGATTTCTGACATCAGGGAGCATGTCCCTAGAGAGACGTAGTCCAAAGCCCAGCTTTGTTGAGGGCTGCAGTTGTAGGTTTTAGTTATCCAGTAATTATGAATCTGAATAATATCGAGAAGTGAGGTTGTTCTGGGTAAAGCTGTGTCACTCATCTCCCACAGTTCCCCATGTATGCCAAAATAAACCAAAAACAAAAAAATACAGTATATATCCACACCACAACCCTAAAAACAACAAGTAAAGAAAATCATGGGCAAGTCTATGAAACGGTTGCTATAATGGAGACATGTGTAGGAGGCTTGGGGATATTGTGCTGGACACAAAGAAGGAAAAGGAGAGATGACAGTCAGATGCGGAAAATATAAATGTCTGAAACGGTCATTATTATTTCATACAAATGCCTTTTCTTTGCTTGAAAAATTTAAGCTGCAATGGCAGCACCAACGCTGCACATGTCAAAAGAAAGCCCAGGGACCGCAGATGATTTAAGTGGGAGAGGAGAGCATATGCAAAAACCACATGTGTAACAGCCATCAGTAAACAGTGAATATGTGGTAAACTTGGCAGAACACTGACATTTTTTTAGAGCGCAGCCAGTGTGTTAAATAAAGAGAGGGCCCTGCTAGCTCCTTTCTTATGTCAGGCTGAGGATGGGCCAAAGTGTGTGTGCACTGCTGTGAATATTATGAACCATAACAAGATGTCACAGAAACTTAACAGTGCTGGTCTGGGTCCTTTATAGGGTCAGTTATGACTTATTTTATTTACTTGTCAGTGTATTAAATGTTCTAGTGAGAAACACTAAATAAAACAAAATATAACTGTGAGGAATGTTGTCACAAAATAAATGGAACCTAGAAATAAAGGTCACGACCGCGGGATTCATCGTCGCCATCCTCGGTAATACTTCTCAGAGGAGTGAGACTTTTTTAATTTTATTCACAGAGCAGGCAGCTGTTAATTGTCCCCTTTACTGATCTTTTCATTTCAGATTTCCCTGAGCTATAGAGGCCAGAACAAACAATCAATGTATTACCACCAGCTTTGAGTGCGAACCATTAAAGAAAACGGAAAAAAAAGAAAAAGTTTTTAAATGCTGAGCTTTCTGGCTAACGTATCGATCAGATCCCAGTTTAACATATTGATCACAACCAGCTGAACTACAACTGGTAGTTTAATTCAAAGCACACACTTTAAATCATGCATTATGCTAATTGCAGAATGATGTTTTTCTAAACAAGGAATTTCAACAAGCCTTAAAAATTTCAGCGTTGAGGTTTTTCATGACCCCGCTGCCTAATTACACATGCTTATTGGTGGACCAACGGTGCGGCATCGTTCGGTCAACAACCAATAAACAAAATTTTCATATATTGCTATATTCTTTAGTCATTAGTTCACAGGCCATCTGTACATAGAAATAAACAAGAAACCTTCTTCTTGCCTGTGTAGGATTCTAACAGTGGCGGTGCCTTTGATCTGTGGTCCTTGATCTATTGGGCTCATGGTGTCATATCCCCCTGTGATGTGGTGGATTAATTAGGTGGAACGGGTATTTATCCCTTAAAATCATAATACTAATTTACCCAATGCAATGTGGTGTCTCTGTGGGTGGCAGCAGTGGGTCCAACTTCTATTAAAAACGCTTAGCCCTCACATCATCTGATGAGTTCCAACACTGAATGGATCGCAAATCAGCGGAGACATTCAGCACACAGAAATGCCAATTATTAACAAGAAGCAATTATATCAATATCAACAACAATGTTTTTGCTGCTTGTTCCAGAGCGTGTGCTGCTGCACAAATGTTGATTTGTACTACTTAACGGTAACGGAGAAATTGAGGCGGTAAAAAAAAATGCCTTTCATAACCTGAACGACGATTTCACTTTATGCAAGATTTTCACAAATTTAGTGATAGAGATTGAATACGCTGAGGGAGGGGAGGTGTGTCAGTGAAAAAGTGAGAATATCGAGGGGAAAAAAAGTGTGTACATAGATGTAAAGGTGTGAGAGACTGGGGGGAAGTAAGACGGTGATAAGGAAGAAAAAAAAAAGAGAGGGTAGTAGGTACCAGTGTGTTTGTCATTAACAAACTAGGCATAAAAATGTAACAGAATATATATGTGGTGAAATTGCTGCAACAAGGAGGCAGCAGGCAAACAGACAGACTGGGCTAGCGAGGACAGACAGAGAGACAGAGAGAGAGAGACAGACAGAGAGAGAGAGAGAGCATCTGCAAACAAGACCTGCCAAACCTTACAATAAAATCTTTCCTTGGTTCTTTGTGTCCACACCAAAGATAGTGTACATTGTCCATCCCTGTGTACCATTCTGGAGAGTCGGGCCCCTGGTTCCCCCAGGCTGAATGCAGCCCGTTCTTGAGCTCTGGTCTGTGAATGCTATCTCAGAGCAGCAGTGCCCAAAACGCTGCCTATTCCCACACCCAGCGAACGTCACCAGGGGATAAGGAAAACACAATTGATAGAAAGTGTATTCTTTTCCATAGGTTCCCAGCAGCATGTCGCTAACTGTTTCCGGTACCTTATCAAAGAACAAATGCCTTTGAAAACAGGGGTTGGGGGGTGGTGGTGTGGTGGTGGTGGGGGGACAAAGCACCAGGCTGCATTGTTGCCTGCTTTCTGACAGGAATAATCTGGCTTCCCCATCACACACCAAAGTAACCTCCACCTAACATTCCTGCTGACAGGGGGCATGCTGGGAACTCGCCACATGCTAGGTGCCGTTTGCTAGACAGGCACTGGGCAATAGGCGCACAATTACCTCCACACTTCCACTTGAACTTGTGTTGTTTGAAAAGCTTCACATTGGTCATAATATAAGAATAACATAAGCATATTTCTGTGGTAATCACAAATAATGCACTGTGGAGAAGTGCAGCGGTTCTTTATGAATCCCCTTAAACGTTGCTTTATCTTAATGACCTTGTGAGAGTTTATACAACTCTGAATCTCACTCCTAACAGTTGTGTACACTACCGTGTTCTTGCTTAGCCCCACAGTAGAGTACCATCTACTGGCAGCCCGCGGTACTGGATACACAACCAGGAGCCTCAACTCAGCAACTTGTGCACAATCAGATCTCATCTGCTCTTTAAGGTTCAGATCGAAGCCTCTCCAGGCAAACACAAGGAGATAAACCTGAGTATCTGCGTACTGTCACATAGTCTTTAGAAAAGGTGCTTAAATGTCAAACTTTGATTTGTATTCAGCACAAATTAATTGTATCTTCATAAATCATAAAGGGGGAATAAGACTTGTATTTCTGATGAAGGATTTTTTTTCTTCTTCTTTTGCTTCACTTTCAATCATCGCATCACACAGGCACAAATCATATTCATGTCATTCAGTTACGTTACAAACAAAGCACAGTGTGCTTTTATGTGCTACACAAAGGATCCTGTATAACAAGTGTTGTTGCGTTACTTATAACTGAGCCATTGCTGGGTAAAGGAAGGAGGTTCACTACATTTATTCTCTTTTTCAAGGTCTCAAAGGCGATGGAAATATATTATGAATGGTCAGTGAAAATTTACAAAAGTGTAAAAGCCACATACTGAATACAGCACGTCAAGTGTGGGACAAAAAACATAATCGCAGTTATTATTGTATTTTTTTTTACGAGTCTTTACTCTGGGAAACCCGTGGTCACTTGAACTAACATATTGTCTCCATGCAAGTGTATAAAAGTCATTCATACCTGAAATACAAGGAACCGCTGCTTTATTAAGTATCCACAGGATTGTCCTTATAATAATTACTGTCATCAGGAGGTTCTTATGGCAGTTAATGAGTAAAGCCTGTTTTCACTTTCACCTATTTTGCTGAATATGGAACACGTCCTAATAACACTTGTGTTGTCTGTCTGTCTGTGGGATTGAGGAGGTGACAACCTGTTTCCAAAGCCGGGGAAGGAGATGTCATCGGCACTAAAAGATGAATAGATCAGGGAAAGTGTCACTATCTTTCCTGGCTTACGGCACACAGACCATTGATAATTACTCACCAGATGACAGCCACTGTGAAAAAAAAAGAAGAAAAAACAGAAAAGCAAAAAAAATCTTGTCTGGTGATTTTCAGAACTAAATGGATGGCAAATCAGATGAGAAATGAAGCATTACTACATTACTACCACAAATTAATTATATTATCACTCATATTTCACTTTATTTCACTCCCTCGCCTTAAAAAAAACATGCCACATAAATTTGCTAATTTCTGGAAATTAATGAAGGAAATACAAAAACAAAATCTACTTAAAACTAGTAGAAACGTCCTCCGATTACCAGCTCTCACAGCTTGTGAGTGATATGACAGGCTCCTCAACATGTAGGATTTTTAGTTAGTCTTGTGTGAGAGAGAGAATGGCTTGGTGTGGAGTGAGTGGGCGACACATGGAGAGACAGACTGACAGAGAGAAATATTTGATTAAAAAAACAAAAGGACAAAACAAATTAAACAATGCTGTACACAAAATAAAATGATGCACAAGATCAATAACGTCTCTAAAATATGAGAAGTTTCAGAATGTCAAAATCTTGCAAAGCACTTGCAGTTATTAAATTTCACAACAAACCAGCAAACATCAGCCAATTATGACTTTGAAGGAATAAAATCTCACTCTGGGTCATGATCACAGATATATCTTTTTTTTTTTTTTTCTTGGTGAACTGCTTAGATATTCTGCTCAGATTTGTTGATTTGCAAAAGGAGGGCCATGAAAAATGCACTGACACTCTGCCATTGTGCCGCTGTACTGTTGTTGGTATCCACTGAGCCTCGGTGTGGGCTGCTCTGCATCCTCACTGCCCGAAGGCTGTTTTCCTAATCATATTAATGAGGGAGCGATGCTCCAACCTGTGCTGCAGAGCCGCTGCCTATGCTCAAGGAGCAGTCCTATTTACACTGTACCTATACTAATCTGACAGCCTTGATCAAGGAACAGAAAATAAAACCCCTAAGGCCTCTATTGATCAACCTTGAGTCTTACTCTAACACCGTTGTGAGGGGCTGGTTAGCTATTACAAATGTTAGTGTGTTCAATGAATTATTTCATCAGAAAAAGCACGCTGCATTAAGTATTTATTTTGAAGTAAACTATTTCAAAGGGGTGTCCATACTATATCATCCCTGTTGAGATCAGGGTCCAACAGTGCAGCCTATTCTTTGTGTGCATCTACAGACTGGGGCAGAGAGAGTGGAATCACACTTAAGGAGGACGTCAATAGCAGGAAGCGTCTACCAGTCTTTTCGGCTCTGAGGTGGGCTCCTCAATAGAGCAGTCTCAATTCTCAGACTGCGTGATCATATAATTGCAATCTCTGGAAAATCAACAGGCTTTCATTATTTATGTCATTCAAAAAGCGGAGGCATGGATTCTGCGTTTCAGCTAAAACTGTCAGTGGGGCTCAGGAGCGTGCACACCAGCCGTCTCAAGACATCAAACTTGTATTTACGACCTCCAGGTTCATTAATGTGAACCCGCAAATGGTGGGAGAACAAAGTTGGAAACATCATAAAGAAGATGAAGGAATAAAACACAATAAAGCAGAGTGTATTTGTTGTAAATAATCAGTAATATAATTACCCGTGGAGACCTGCCTTCTCACTGATTTCCTAAATGTTTACTAATGGACTCTCTCTCTCAGCCATTCTATTACAGAGAATTGTTGAGTGTTGCCCTGGAGGCTTATATCTCTCCCAGGGCCATGGGCCTGGTTAATGGATGACCCACTTGTTAGCTAATTGCCGTGGTGTCCCTGAACACAAAGGAAATGTTAAATTATGTTATGTGGCTGTTAGATAATGAGCTGGAGCAGGCATAGCGCTTTCTTCCATTGCTTTGAGCACAGTCCATACATAGAGAATTACTGTTGTTAACACCTTAGGAAGAGAGGAGACTCTTTATCCCATTATTTTTACACCCAGGAGTGCGTTTTAAAAGATTATTGTTCTAAATCTAACATCACCTTTTTGTCTCTGCGTAGCTAATTCTCTAATGTATCTGGTGTTTTTTATTTATCGTGCGTTTGTCTTTGCATTTTAAATGGACAGAAAATCCATCGGCTATCACAGTTATTCCAGTAGTAGTACACAAATACATGGAGTAGATGTGTGTACTCCTCTTTTTCCCTCTTAAACACAGACTCCAGGCCACATGTCGTGCTGCGAGTCGTCAAAACATGGAAGCTGACTTTTATTAGATCCGCGCTCCCGACCGCGCACACATGTAAATGGTGACCCCATTAAGACGTGGGGTCACGGAAATCTAAAACAAGGACCTATCACACTGTCTCTAATGTCTCTACTCTCCAGTAAAACCTCAGCAGACGAGCACCTCACAAAGCCAGACAGCAGAGGAGGAGGAGCTCATAAGTTTTTAGACTTTCAGTTCACCTTACCCAGAGGCAGGCTGATTCAAACCAAATGGACAGCCCTGCTTGTTAGAAGCCCCCCCTGCAAGAGGAACAGTTTGTAAAAAAAAAAAAAAAATCCTTTAAAAAAAAAAAGGCTGAAGAATTAATGCATCAAAGAAAATTTTAAATGATTGACATTTTTATTTATCTGTTTTTGTTTGATATTTCTTTGTCTTGATCTGCCAAGTTTGCTTCGTCTTTGAATCAAAAAAATTTGAATTTTTCAAGCAGAAAGACGGAGGGAAAAGCTCAGTCGTGCGGGGAGCCCTGTGTGACTATATTTCAGGATCCCTCAAGTACAAGGCAGCCTCCTCACCTCTTGGACCTGAAGCCAGGAGTGGAGAGGCCAAGCCTGGCCAAAGAGTCTCTTTCACCCTCCTCTGAGGATTTGTTTTCACTGGAGGACATGCTGGAACACAGAGCCATGTTTGAATTCTACTGGCACTTTTTTCAAATACTAGCCACAGCCAATTGGAAAGGCCTGGCTGATGATTTTATTCAATATTTAACGTCCTAAGGCTGAATCTCTGGCAGCGCGGGATAAACAGCCAGGACTTGCGCTGGGTATGGAAATGAAATAAATAACTAAAGCCTCGCTTCCCTTAGATATCCTACAATTGAGACTTACTCAAACCCCAGAAATTACACTTTTCAAGCCCCTTTTTCATGCCTATGGTTTTGTTACGGCTTTATCATCAGTATCAGCAGCCTGTGTTTATTCAACCCTCAATTACCAAAGGCTCAGCCGGCAGGCCTTTAATTGATTACTTTAATTGATTGGTTGGGGGGGTAACCATGGCTGAAAAGCAGTTTATCTTAATCAGTTGAGAGGAAATTTAGAGAGGGTCTTGATTTCCTCCAGCTGATCACCCCTGTGTGGCATGGAAGTGCATACTGGGAGGAGGTGTGTGAAAATGTCTACTTACAAGTCGAACACTAAGGACCGGATAAAAAATTTAACAATGTTTTCTTCCCTCTTTCCAAACAGACAGGACAGACTTTCACTCAGATGCTTCATCCTGTGACATCAAACCGGTCCAGATGTGGAAGATTCACATCACGTGACGTGTTGATGTCAAAGTGCGCAAACTCCCTTTTAACTGTACACACCTATATCAGGCCATTATCAAGCATATTGTAAATAACTGTGTGTGTGTTCAGTTTAAATTATTTTTGGTGTTTTGCATTTCACATCATTTTATTGCACTGTATTTTTTTTTTTTTACATAAGTGTAGGGAAAGTGGACATAAATGTATTTTTTCCTTTTCATTAAATTAACAGCACTCTGGACTTGGATTGTGGGTATAAAACAAAAAGAAATACAGGAGATGATTTGTGGGTGCTTGCTCCACTTTTGTTAAGTCCATGGATCTTTGCTCCTAAATGTTAGTGCCTTAATTGAATTCAAGAGATTTAATATAATCGGTGGCAAGTAGCACCCGTTTCTTTCATTATTCTCTTTTTTAATCCTTTCTCCTGAGCCACTCTGAAAACTGTTTCATAGGAGTAAATGAACACATTATCTAAAAGGTGCATGTGCAGAAATCTGACGACACTAAACTTAACCACAGACGTTGGAGAGGACAATAACTATGCTCCGTCTTTGCTATTATTTCTATTGACAGGACGACACAGACGTAGTATACCGTTTATGTGCAAACAAGTGATTAACAATGCACCTTTGTCTATTTATGGGAGGGGAAATCTAACTCTTTTTGCTGTATTGCCTCTTTTGTCCTCGGAGCAATATGGACACAGTGTCGTCAGAACATGTCAGCGGGTGGACAAGACGTCAGATCCATATCATAAACAGATTGTTCGTAATTACACCTCTTCTCTTCAGCTGTGACTGAACAGTAGCAAAGACCTGGGGAATATCCTGCAAAGCCAACAACCTGTCAGTGACAACATGTCGCTGTTGAAAGGAGTGGAGTTGTGAAACAGCGAGGGATTAACTGCAGTCTTTCCTGTGATGTGAATGAGTTAAGAGATTTTTTTTTTTTTCTCACTTTAGGTTCGTTAAGAAAAGGAGGAGCAGTGATGAGCGTGATCATTTTTCTGTGGTTCATCATCACAGCCAGGAGCAAGGATCCTTGAGTTTATTCTCAAAAAAGATTAAATTAAATAAATAAAGTCCAACACATTTATATTTACCGTCTGAGTAACCTTAAGTGCTGCATGTCTCACAGTATGTACTTTCATTTTATTTCCAAAACTGCAAGAAAACAACAAGTGCACTTGTCTGTGACATGAGAAACCTTTTGAGAGCTGTTACTGCTCCGTATCAACAGTGCACACACACACTGTACACAGGATCTGCAGAACTTCCCGTGTCTCACGATGCCCCGGGGAGGAACCGACATGTGGATGTGTTAGTAATGGTGCCTGGTGGTATCACTTTGCCGGGTTAAGGACATTTTTTTGAGTAATTCAGAACGCTTACAGGAGATAACCTCCGACTCTGTTGTGAATTCAATGAGAATATCAACCTTATCGTAGGACTAAAAGCCCCGACTGATCCACAACTCATTAGTGTGTGATAAATTACCGATGCAAATGATTTTTGTAAAGAGATTAGAGAAAGACAATTCAGATAATAATAATGCTCTTCTGCTGCAGTAAAGATCCCTAATGGACAGCATTTATTGCACTCAAGCTGTGTGTACTTAATTTAACCCTTCTTACTGTACTCATGTATTTATCTGGGGAGCTATTTACAACTTTAACTTGTGTGAAATTATGACAACACTGACCTTTGCTATGTATGACCACTTTGACCTGTCTGGCTTCATTCATGTCCGCTTACTGTTTGCCCTTTGCCTGCTTGTAATTGCTCTCTGCCTGGCACTAATGGCCACTGGTAAGGAATGCTTTTCCCGTGTCTGTTCGGAGGATAATGACAAGAGGCCGGCATGACCTTGTCGGGGCGGGAGCAGCTCTCCTCCTCCTGAGAGAGGCCACTCCAGCAGGCTCCCACTAGGCTCCCACTAGGCTCTGGTGTCTGTCAGCATCCACAGATCCAACGCTGAAGCACCCACAGCGGGCCAGCCAAGCACAACCAAGGGTTTGCTGGGAGCAGAGAGCGACGTGAGCAATCTTTCCCATGATCCTTTGCCCGCGGTACTTTATTACAAGGTCCCGGTCTACACTGGAGGACTCAAGCCAACTCAAGTCAAGTTGAAATTAAGATTTTAGAAAGAGATAAAAAAAGTTATTCTCAACCATAGGTCACATTCAACTTTTTTGTTTTGTTTGTTTAATCTTTTGTCCGTACTTCAAAATATGTTGATTATTTCTTCTGGTTAAATGACCTTATAGTAAGTGTCTGAAAAATGTTGAAAATGCCTGTTGTGGTGAGTCTAAGAGGCTGTTAGATATTTATTTACCAATTCAACCAAAGAAAAGCAGAAAATACTCACATTTGAGAAGCTGCAACTAGTACATATTTTGAATTTGAGTATGATTAAAAGACTTGCGCTTAGTTAATCATGAAAATTGTCGCCAAGGGGGATTAATATTGTTGTTCATTACTGCAAATGACACAGCAGTTACCCTGCCAGCTAAGGTGTTTAGATCAGTCGCCTGTTGATTTACCTGCAGAGGTTAACCTGAGTCAAAAATGTGTATAGATTAAACATCTACAATAAAATCAAAAGCACAATTTCACTGGATTTTTTTAAACTAAGATTCTTAATAATTGTATTACAACACATTTAAAGATCTACACTTACAGACTAAGACTTAAATAAGTGACAGAAGAACAAAATGTGCCCAGAGCTGCGTTTGCTGCTCAGTGAAGTTTGACCACTGAAACACTTGGGTAGATTATAAGCTTTGTGTCAGAGCTCAGCCTCAGGGTTTTTGTTAGGAGTTATCACGCCCAAAGCCTCTCTAAGCTCCCAGAGCATGTATAAAACTGTATGTGTGTGTGTTTATATGTACGTGCGTGTGGTGTGTGTGTTATTTGTTGATGTATAGACTAGTCTGTAGTTGCAGGATTGTTCATTTTCAACGTAAATTAAGTTTGCGGTGGCAAAAAAAATATGCACACTTCCATAGTTTCTCTACCTTTACCCTGCAAATGGAATGACGGAGAGACAGACATACATACAAACACTTTTCTTGTTATTCTGCCTCTCTCTACCTCATTCCATTCTGTCACTCCATCTCTCCGCCACCGCTGCGCTACTCTTCCCAGATAAATGTTTCATGAGGCAGCCCCCCATATCCTCTCCTGGCATAACGTCCTCTAGATGTGTCCAAGAGATTATATGACACATCACTCAGTCACATTTACCTCAGACTGCACATCTCATGGCCTAACACAAGCGCATCTTCAACAGAACTAAGACAGGAAGGGGGGAAAAACAGGGGAGAAGCATATTTTATTACCCAAAACTGACTGTCAAATAGTGTCTGCAGTCAAAGAATTATCAAAGGGTTTATCCTTTTCAGATGTGAAAGTCTAAAGTGGGTCACACGCTACATTCACTGTAATATCACAGTAAATATTCACAAGCTTATCATTATTTAATCATCCCCTAATGGAAAAGATCCCCACCCCAAATATAGACCCACCTCCAAACTTAATAATTTTCAAATATGTTAACAGCTGTAACTGTAAACTTCATGCACTTAGTCTGTCTGTCCTGCCTTTCACCTCCGTGATTGTACATACAGCGGTGGAAACTAATATTAATGTATCTAATACTGCATCTGTTGACATATCAAAACAATCTTTCGCATACAAAATTGCTATTACAGACAAATATCGGTAACTGTTTCTGTAATAATAAACAATCAAAACAATCAAAATAAAGTTGATTCAAATTACTTTTTTTTTTAAAGAAAAAAATTATATATTTGATATTCATTCACAGATTACCACATTCATTTGGCTAATAAACTATTCACAATGTAATATGTATAGCCTGAGATGTAAATGAAATGACTTTCAGTGATTTCCTCTTTATTAAAGAATCGTTTTTCACAAGTTGTGTTGTTTATTATGTCTCAAATATTTTTCTCCTGTTTTCACACTCAAGGATAAAAAACAACCAGATACCTGTTTTTTTAAAAATATTATCCAAGGCATCTTCACCTCCCCGCTGATTGCCACGCTGCGTTGTGTTAGCATCGTTGCAATACATGCTACATCACTTTGACAGAACAAGGGGCTGTATATACTTCTGTGTGCAGCTGGGGCATGCCACCCATGTAAGGTAATAATATATGCCTGCATAAAGATGAGTTGTGTTAACCATATGAACCTTGGCTCTCTGTTAAGAGCCCTGCTGTTTAATCAGTGGTAAATTATACTGTCTTGCCTGCCATGGTCATTTGTCAGCACATATTGATGCCTGCTGGCAACAGCCAACGTAACAACACTGTTGCTTCTATTGCTGCTGTGGATGTTTTCAAATAAAAAAGGTCAGAGCCCTTTTCTTTGTGTTGTTTCCTGCACGAGAACTTTTTAAAAACATTGTTAGTTTGTCCTCATTTAAACTATTGTCAAAACTGTCAAGTGCAACACTTGATTTTAATATGCGTCAGTCCAATGACATGCCAAAGCACAACTTACACCTTTATCAACAGTTGGACTCTCTTCACCTCTCAGGACCATGGGGCGAATCTGTCATCAGTTTATCATCTAAAGATACACAGGTTTTATTGAAGCTTGCCTTCTCCAAAAGTACTGTACAATATTCTTTTCAATACACAGGTTTCTTTCTCTACAGTATTCTATTTTCAAGTCCAGTTCTTAAATTTTAATGCACTGTAACTTCATTGCATTCAAAGTGAGATCAAAGTGTTCTGGTTCTCTGTTTGATGTTTCCTCTATTTGAAGTTTTTTCCAAAGACAGAGAGTGTAAAACAAAAGTTTACATATTCTTGTCTTTGTGGGAGCAACCTCTGCTGCGCATTATATTGATCCCACATTCACAAAAAAGAGAAAGTAGAAAGACTTGGGGTTTTTTGTTTGAATCATGTTGTTGCATTGTCAATACAAGGCCAGCAGCCTAATGCTGGGCTGGCTGCTCTGGTGGAGCTCAACTGAGGCAAGTGGGTAAAAAAAAGAAGAGTGAGAGAGAGTGAAAGGCCAGTCAGGTTTGTATGGCATCAATCTAGAAGAGGTAGATGGGCCACATGCGAAGACGGTGACCAGCCCCGTTCCTGATGGACAACCACACCCCAGGGAAAGTATCACCCAGTGACAGTGATTGACAGATAGAAGAAGCGGTGTTGTTGTGATGCTGAATGGATAGTTCCCACCACACAAGAGATGTGATTAGGAGCTGTCAAAGCAACATGAGGTAGTTGACAATGACATCACTCACAGCCAAAGAGGCGACAAGACCGCTGATGTGTATTCATTGACAAACTGCAACCGCCTTTAGAAAAGCACTATGTGTGTGTGTGTGTGTGTGTGTGTGTGTGTGTGTGTGTGTGTGTGTGTGTGTGTGTGTGTGTGTGTGTGTGTGTGTGTGTGGCGTTGGGTGTAAAAACGGTTCAGAGTTTACTGTACTTCCAGAGAAAAAGGCTAACCCGCACTTTTGTTTTCTTTAAAGGGATAGTTCACCCAAAATTCAAATTTCACTCATTATCGACTCACCCTCATGTCAACTAAGAGCTGGGAGAATTTTCAGAGTCCTCCGTGCCTTCTCTGAGTTACGGGGGGGTCCGTGCAGCAGTATTTGTCCATATAATGGTTGTGAATGGATACCACTTTTCTTCGTCCAAAAAGACACGTCAAAAAACATCCAAATACCTTCATACTGCTCGTCTGTAATGTCCCTCTTGTATTGAAGCCCCGACATGAGAAACTGTTCCGAAAAAAATTAGATAAAATGTTTTAAGCTTGTTTGTAGCGGAAGCTCCCAGTGTCTCCGTTCACTGCTCTTCCTGTGTCAGTGCAAATTTCACACTGACCGGCAGAACAGATTCTCATGTCGGGGCTTCAATACAAGAGGGACATTACAGACGAGCAGTATGGAGGTATTTGGATGTTTTTTGGTGTGTCTTTTTGGACGAAGAAAAGTGAGGCCCATTCACAACCATTATATGGACAAATACTGCTGCGCGAACCCCCCCGTAACTCAGAGAAGGGACGGAGGACTCTGAAAATTCTCCCAGCCCTTAGTCGACATGAGGGTGAGTAGATAATGAGTGAAATTTGAATTTTGGGTGAACTATCCCTTTAAAATTGTCAAAGTGCCAAATGCATGTCCTGCTGTGAGAACATATCCTGTTGAGATTACTTTGCCTAATCCAAACTAAGACCGTTTTTGCAGCACACACATACAGTACGTGTGTGTTTACGTGTAACACCGCGGCTGAATTACTACTGTAGTGTCACAACGTCAAATTTTGTTGATCTCAGTCAAACGTCCATATGTGGCATTTACTACTTTACAGCCATGTAAATAACTTTGCAGTAATTTGTAGCGGTAATATGTCACATGGTCATTCATCTTAAAATATGTTTTAGTTATAGTATGTGGGCAATACCATATTTCAACCCTGCTGCAGCAATGAACCACCGGTGTTTCAGGTCTGTGGCGTATGGAGGGAGAATAAATCAGAGAGTCGGAGGTTGAGGATCGGGAAAAAGCAAAGTCAGATAAAGATAAAGTTAATCTGTAAAATATAACTCAACTGTATTTTGTAGAATTGGCCATTCATCAGATTAAATCTTCCTATCTACAGTATTTCACACTTGATTTTTGCTTTGCTGTAGTTTTCCTCTACATAACTACAGAGAGCAGCATAACTATAATGGATAAAGTGTACGAGCCGTGCCAAATAAAACATGCGAGAAGGCCAAGCAGGGGCAGGTACGGCAGGAAAGAGCCGACTTGTTCTCTGTGCTTGGATCTCACAAGGCAGACGCAGATGGAAAGATCTCTGCACAGAATATGTTTTAAAAAATATGAAGCTCATTCCATTTAAAAATTACTGTGTTTGGTATTTGGTAACATGAACAAAACTGTCACCTATTCAGAGCTGGAGCCAACTAATGCATTTGACGACTGGTTACAGAAATATTAGTCAGTAATTGGAAAGAAGCAAAGAATGAGGAGAGATCTAAAACATGTTCAGCGATGCCCTTCGTACTGTGTCACAAGAAGGTAATTCAGATTACAACGACCACAACAAAAAAATACTTCACACAAGTTCTGATTCACCAGCGTTTCATTTTTCTGGCATGTGCCTGGGACCTTCCTCGTCCTCACTTCACACTTGGAAGCAGCTCCATGGACTCTGTTTCTGACCCTCAATGTTTGTTTGTTTGTGTGGGCGTTTGTTGTTTTAAAAAAAGAAAAATCATAAATAATATATAAGAAATGCTTCTGAACAACAGGGATAAAGTTCATGGAACAAAATCAACACAAACCAGTGGCTGGAAACATGTGCAACTGTGTTCAGTATTGGCAATTGGCTGGTGAAACTACATACGCTGCAGAGTTAGATAAACCTTTTCATATTGTAGTTAAAGTGAACATAATGCTCATATTTAGTAGAAGAAGCGGTGCAGTGTACAGTGCACAGACTGTATGTTGTTATGAAATCAGTTCCACGCTCCGCATCCAATACAAACAGTCCCGTACCTGCTTGGCAGACTTGAGTCTAAGGACGTTATTCACTGTTTCAGTTTGGTCAGGGTGTAAACTCCTGACTCACACCTAACAGTAACATTAGATCTTTGAAAAGATGTTTGAAAAGTGCAGACGAGTGGACGGATTAAAGGAAATAAGCCCTAAATAAATGAGTGGAGACACGTAGTGAATGCAGATGCTTCCACACAGGTGCACTGTACTGTATGTGCACAAATGTGACGACTTGATTTTGTATCAAGATCTCAAGAGGAAAAGATCTTAACGACTTTGAAAGGACATTCATTGTTGGGGGATGGAGGACAGGAGCTTGTTCGACTGAGTAATAAAAACTTTGACTTGTGTTAGGAAAAGTCACTGAAGATGCATCTGCATTTTATCTATGGGATAGACATACTGTAACTAGCTCTTCATGACCTTGACGTAAAACACACTAAATGAGGGAATATCTTTTGACAGAATGGCGTCCATCCGTCCAGTAGAGTTCAGAGATGTTAAGGGTGTACAGTGTTTAGACCTGTGGCTCGTTTGCTCTGTCCCAAATCAGGGGCGAAAACAATACAATTGATGCATTTTTCTTTTGGGTCGTTTGTGTTCACAAGATTTCAGTCCCAAGCAGTGCAAAGTTGTAAACAAATGACATGCATGGACCAACTGTTCTCTCATTGGTTAGAAATCTTACCCGGAAGGAGAAGGAGGTTCCCGGGAAAAACAATCACCATGGAGTAGAGGTCCCAACGGGCCTGAACATTAAAACCTGACCTGGCCTGAATCATTTGCATATATTTTTGACCCCAACTCGGCCAAAACAAACAAAAAAACAAGGAAGCCCAGGGCCGGACCCATTTTTTCCGCCCAAACCAGCGCGTTCAGTCAGGCCCGTTGAGAACCATGGAACATCAGCAGCATGTTGTGTCGGTCGTTGAAATCAAAGCGAACCGAGACCACCCCTTCTACGTGATCTTGGCCTGCTTGTTTTATCCCGTATCATAGCGAAATTGCTGTGTTCAGAATAAGTCCAAACGAACCGATCTTTGGGGTTAAACGCTCGCTGTTTCGGAACAACTGCTTCAAACGAGCCAGGTCTGAATATGTGCAAACTAAGAACCAATGCGAAGGCACATTGAAGCTCTTCTGTCACATGTGTTGGCCAAACCCCTCACTAAGAGAAATCGTAGTAGTCGTTATTGCCTGTAATTTATTGCCAATCTCCAGATCATGCTATGGAAAATATATGCAAAATTACGCACAATAAAATTGACAAACTAATGTGTCATTACATCAAACGACACTCTTTGCATACATTAAAAATACTATTAAAACCAATTAAATATACTACTACTAACATTAACTAGTTTTCTTTATTTTTAATTGCATTATTATTGCTTAGAATAATTAATTTAAACAACATACTTTCTTATTTTTATTGCACTGATTCCCTTGACAGTGATTAAAGAACAATGAATTATTGATAAGCTTTATGTTTAATGTTTCTAATTGTCTTTACAACAGAAACACTACTACTTAATGCATTAGTATACAGTTTATGCTGACTCAGTGTTTTTCCATCCTGTTTGCAGGTTATGGTTTGACAGTTTCTGAGATTTTGTTCTCCTTCCCCATCTACTACAAGAATATTTTCCACGATCCCACAATCATTTAAATTTTTCAGTTTGTCACTTATATTCTTTCAAAATTCACATTTGAATATGTTCTGCTGTGTATTTCAAGTTTATCAGTGTTATTTTTTTGGTTTAAGTATAACTTGGTATTGTATCAGAGATATTATGATGTACTGTATGTATCAATTCATTGCAGTTGGATAATAATCGCTATTTATTTGTATAGTAGTAATAAAAAAGTGCAGCACACTGTATGTATGCCTGATGGGGAACCTTTATCACACGTCTCAGTGTGGCTGTCATAATGTGTAAATGTCTGTGAAACTGTAAACTGTTGTGCTCTTTCCAGACTCTTTCCTCTCCTGCATTTGCAAACATAATGGGTACAATAAAATTAAAAAAAAGAAACTCTGCTATGTTCTCAATGAGCAGCAGAAAAACTACATTGTTGTTGAACGACATGCAAATGTCGGTATTACGAGCCATTCTTTCTCGTTCCTGCAATTCTGTACAGAAAGGTTCAGGATGATAACTCCTCCGTAATAATTAAGCTGATGGCCTATTATGCTGTATTGCAAATCAAATATGTGTAGTATTTGGCGGTGCCTGAAGTGGGGAGTGCTGGCATGAGGCCAGCCTGTATTGCTGTACAGATGAACAGACGCAGGTGCATCACAACTTCCTGTGCCTGTCAGGGTAATAAAATGGATCAGTGACAATGGCAGGCATCTACTTCAGAGTAATTGTACAAGATGGCTTGCTCTGAGCTTCTTTGTCAAGCAGGTGCTGTGAGTCTGTACTTGCGTGTTGTTGTGTTAAACTTTATGTACATTAAGTTTTTGGTTTTTATTGGTGAATTCAGAAAGAGCTGGAGTGTTCGTGACCTTTTCTTGTTAGAAATTTCTGTAAAACTAAAACGTCATTCTTTTTATGGCTTATGAAGGTATTTGTTGTGCGCTCTCTGACACATTGTGACTCATCTCATTTGATTAGCTGCATTCAGAGTTGTTTATAACTAAGATAAAATAGTGCTGTTACTTTTATGTTGCTGTGATATTGTCAACTTTTTGCAGTGTTTACCATTACTGCAGTTGTTTGTTTGCCACAGTTTTGTTTATCCCTTGAATTCCAGTATATTTCCAGGCTATTGGATGTTGTTTAGTTGTCATCAAAAGGAGCTTATCTATGAAAGTTCTTCTGTTTTGAAGGAGAACTGAATTCCAGCATTAAAAATTAAATGGTATATTGCAAAACATCACTTCTTAGATTTGGGGCAAGTGTTGGAGCAGATGTTCCTCCAGTGATCTGTAAATAAGTGGAATTGTAGATAAAGACACTGAGGAGGCTGTAAGATATTCAGGAAGCAGCCCAGCCCTGCTTCAAATCCACTCTGAGAAAATAGTGCAAAAGCAGTCAAAAACTGTTAAAGCGTATTTGATTCTAGCATCTTGTTTTAGTTCTTCTTCCTCTCCCTTTCTCCTCAGACCCTCTCTCATTTCTGCTTGAACTGGGAGTGGGGGGATAGAGGAAAAAAAAGACCTTGAAGAAGTCTGCGAGATTAAATTAATCGTTGGTGGGAGGAAAAATATCACTAAAGTATGCACAAGTGTAAAAGAAATGAAAACAAACAAACATATATTAAATAATATCTTGAATTGCCAATGGAACATGTTGCGAGTAAAACTGGATGCTTTGTGGGTTCTATCTGCTCCAGCTTGTTTGGAGGGAGTGTGCTGCCCTCTGCATGGCTCACCGTTTAATGAAATATATAACAATTGTTCCTCAATCAGAACAAGTGCTTGTTTAAAATGCAAATCCGCTCTTGTCTGTGACATGCTGTAATTAGACAGAACAATGATGTATTATTTCTGTGATCTTTCTCAGTGCTCATCAAGGGCTTTGAGAATGGGACAATGATTGACCACCTGGTCCTGCTACTGTAGCTAAATTTATTAAACAAGCTCGCTTTAGAAAATCAATGCATGATTGTATGAGTTGTGCAGGGTCAGGCTTATTTTTCATGAGAAGACATAATTAGCCTGACCTGTGACTTGCAAATGCTTAGGATTGTTCTGCACTGTTACTTGAACCGTTTTCTTAAGCTGTGTGAAATGTTTCACAAGTATTTAATAAGCCTATAGTGTGATTACATTACTGTAAACTTTATTAACACAATTCTTTATTTTATAAAAGGACTAATACAGAGCCTGCTGCACTCAGTTGGATATATTTTTCTGTGTTGTTTGTAATGGTTGATTTACATTTCTTGCCAAATTTCAAAATAAAACCCCTCCTGCTATTATATGATGATGAAATCTATGCTTCAACAAAGCTTTTGAGGATTACACAGCAGGGTGTGTGTTAAACATTAAACTAGTGTATTTTGATGCTTTTCTGCTCTTCTGTTATCTGATGTTATTGTGCAGAATTCGGTGTTTGGTGTGTCGCGCTTTTTCTTTTTTCTTTTTTTCTTTCAAAAAAAAAGGGAACCGGTGCATTCACCTTCCAAAAGGCCAGTGGGCAAAGCTGCAGGCGAATCTCTCTGCTACTTATCCAATAAGTTGTGATTAACAAAACAGGCTGTTTCACAGAAGAATTGCGCTTGGAGAAATGAACCCTGCCTTGTCTCTCGAGTCAGTTTATAATTATTATATTGTGTCTTAATTGAACTTCATCTTAGTGCTCTCAACAGCACAGCTCCATGACCAGAGCCGGCTGATATATTCAGCTCATTATGCTGCTTGGATAAATTAATTGGATTAAAGATTTGATTATCAGTTCCTTTGTGCATCCATGCTTGAATCTTTGCCGTAAACACATCGGTATAAATAGAAACATATGTTACCAGCTCCCTACCCCGATTAAACAGACACACATCACACAGCAGACTAAACAAAAGACAAAGGACCCCCACACGCTCTTATGTGTGTTTGTAGTTATTCTCACTATGAACCTGAACCGAGTGACAACAAATTGAAAAATATTCACATATCTCATGTACACTGTACGTCTAAGTTCTCTCCAGAGCGCAGCAGTTTATTCTGTAACATGAGTTTCTTCTATATCACACTACAAAGACAGGAAAAGTTGCAAATGATGATAGTCGTCTTAGTGTGTGTGCGTGTGTGTGTGTGTGTGGGAAAGAAAGAGTGTGTGTGTTGGAGGGGCTGCTTGTGACTGGTACAAGGGTGTCAGGAGCAGATGCAAATGAGCAGAGTGCAGCAGTGTAAAACCAAATCAGAGAAAATGAGTGGGAGAGGAAGTGAGAGAGGATGAGGGAGTGTGTGGAGTTCACAGCCTGGGCTACTTTCACACCTGCAGCCACTGAGCTTGTTTTACACTCAAATACACACACAGACACACACACATACACATAGTACACATTCTCCCTCTCTCTCTCTCTCTCTCTCTCTCTCACACACACACACACACACACACACACACACACACCAGATGACAACCTCATGACACGGCAACAACACGCCACAGCATGCCACTTCTGTATCCACTCAATCACAGTCTTGCTAATCACATGCAAATTAATATCCCGTTGTCCTCAGGTCACATCCATCACGTTAACAACAACATCATCCACCACTTTGCTTGACTTCCTCACTATTCCTATGATAATCCTGAGGAAGTATGACAGCTTTTATGCTGCTTACATCCAATCCAACGCCTACTCCTGTCCAGCCTTTGAAAGGTTTTTTCTTTTTTGGCATCGCGAGCAATTTTGATCAAACGCTTTAAGCAAATGACCAAAATTGGTGAATATTTTTTAATTTGAAATCATTCATCAGAGCCTATATTTCCTACTCCCGCATATAACATACCCGGTTTTAATCATCATGTTTTGGTTTTATGTCCTGTGGGGTGGAAACTTTGTGCATCTTTTTAATGAAATGAGTGCAAGAAAAAACCAACAGCCATCTGCTTTTTTCTATTTACTAAACATTCTGGGAAAATCTGTCCTCAAACTCAGGGATCGGATTGCTCTGGAGCATAATGCAAACATATCTTTTTGATCCTAGATTGAAATTTGATTGAAATTGTAAGTATAAAGTGTACCTTTGAATTAAAGCAATTATTATTCCTTTGTGTCTGACATCAAAAGTACCTCCGAGTGAATTGACAGTGTTCCTGTAAGCTTCAGGAAAATGATTGATGCGCTTGAGTTAGTCACAGTGACTTGCATCACAGTCTTTGAGATTTAATTTCATTTGAATACATCCATAATCATTATCACCATTTTGAAAGGAAGCTATTACAACCATTTGCTGAGACTTCAAAATGTTTTACAACAGGCCCGAAACATCAAATATGAGCATAGCTGAATAGTCTTTAAATGCACTCATTAAGGCAATTGAATAATGTTGTGGTGTAGTGATCAGAAAGCAGCTTGTGTTCAACGACGGGTTAAATTATGAGGTGTGCTACCTTGAATACAGATTCCTTTTTAGTTTCTTCTATGTTTTGTCAGTAGTTTTGCCACATGTAGTACATATTAGTTCACACACACACACACACACACACACACACACACACACACACACACACACACACACACACACACACACACACACACACACACACACACACACACACACACACACACACACACACACACACACACACACACACACACACACACACACACACACACACAATTAAAAACACTTGAAAAAGGTTTCTCCAGGAACTTTATCAAAAGGAGGCTGACTGAGGGCTATTGACTGTAAAAAGAGTAAAATGACGGCCATTGTGAGAGATTTATATCCGAGCCAATCAGTTTTGTTAAAATAGTGGCTTATACCGTCTGGAGTGACTGGAGATTAAATATTCATTTTAGATTCAGGAATTAATCATTTCCTTTCCCCATCAGCATTTAAAAAAGCTAAAAACTCTGATGACCCCCTGGACTTTTTCCATCACTACACACTCACCTCATGCCTCGCCTAGTCAGTGCCTAGTGCATGTTGCAATGCAAACCTTGAGTTTGTAACATAGTTGATGCAACTCACTCACTGAATGCTCCTATAAAATGTTTTTCTATCTGCAACAGTCATACATATTTTTTCCTATTTGTAAATAAAGGAGATGCCAAGGTAATTAGACAACATTAAACAGTAGTTTATACACTGCTATACTGAGGAATCAAAGTTGCATATGAAATGAATATGAATAAAAATGTGACAAAATAGTAGAAATTATCAATGTATTTGTCATTGGTGTTTGCCTCCAACTGAAACTGTAAATATTACCTACATATAAGCTCTGTATTCTCAACCTTTTTCCTTTATCTCATGTAGAAACAATTACATGATTAATTGAATGGTAAATTGTTTTTAAGTTTTATTTAAGTAATAAGTCATAATACAAAAAAATCTAAACATTCCTGTTTTCATTCTTTTTTAAAAACGTTTCACCTTGGCCTATTTGAGCCTCAGACATGTGGCTGCATAGAATAAAAAGTTTGAATATGTCACCTGAGCCAATCACAGAGACCTACAGTATTTTACAACATGCTACAAACGAACTGATAAATCATCAATCAAAAATAATTATTAGTAGCACCAAGGCTTCAGACATGTCTACTGTAAAAAATCTTCCGACCCAGAGGAAAGCATCAGTTTTTGGGAAGTGAATCAGCTCGTCTCAATCTCCACCATTGGGAGACACTTAATCCTCCCACTGCTCTGCTCTCATGCAGCTGCTCAGTGGTCAGCTCTAGAAGACTGCGGCTGAACAGGGCACATCCCTGCATACGATAGGTTAACTGCAAAACAGGGATACTCAGTGAACCCATACCCTCGATAAATAAATTGATCTGCAACCTAATAATAAAAATAATAAAAAATCCTGTTTACATCTTAATACTCAGTGCATGAGTAAAAGGCTGTAACTGGTAAATGTTTTCTGAATAAACCTCCAAATGACTCCATTTCACTGTGAGAGACAGAAAAAGAAGCTTCCCTTACATCTTCATGGCACATCTCACCCTCAAGGATTATTTCCTTTTAAAATTATTTGTCAGGCTCTTAATGTGGAGTTGACCCAGCCCACCTGTGACCCTTTCCTGACCTCCTACAGTAGCTGCAGATATGTACACCTCATCATATAAGAGACAGAAAGATTCTCATAACTTTAGCAGTAAAGTGAAGAGGCTATTCATTAGAACACAAGAAATATCTGACCATTAACTTTTTTTTCTTCACATCTATATATATAGTTTAGTAATTTTAGCCCTTCAGCCCCGTGAAAAATCATATAGTTTTGGAGTTGTTCTCGAATGTATACACTATATTGATATTCAGGCAGGAATAGAATTCAATATGTCATTCCCAAACATTTCCTCCCGAGAATCACTCCTTTCTCTATAATTTCCATAGAAATTTTGTGTGCAAATGCGGTAATAGACACATTTATAACATCAAAAGGATTCAATTTTCTTTTCAATCACATAACAGTATGAATAGCTTTTTCCATTGAATCTAACAACGAGAGGCCATTACCACATGCTAAAGGATGGGTTGCCGCCACTTGCTTTTATGAAAGTGTGTCAAACAATTTTTCATGTCTCACATTTGTTCTAACCAAACGGGGCCTGTCAAACAGGTTTATTTCTAATTTGTCAGGCAGAGGTCATTTTTATTTCCAACTGGTATGTGCAATCATCAGTGATGCATATATATATACACTGTATGTACATAATACATCTTTTAATGCAGACTTTTATTTTTAGTCTCTTTAATACATTAACTCCTCTTCTAAAGAGTTCACAAAGTACTGTGATGACAACTAGAATCGGCTTAATTGCAGCTGGTAAATTATTTGGAAATGATGACATGCAAAGCAAGACTGTGATTGCTACACACTGAGCATTTTTCTGGCTGGAGATGTGGCCAGTGTGTTCAAATAGATGGGTGATAAAAGCAAATATTTTCACCTCAATCGTGTAATGGCTCCGTTTGGAGCACTTTGTAGAAAAGGTTTGCGGTAAATGGCTGGAAAGGGGCGAGTTCCTCATCTTTCAAGCATATTGTAGCTGGACCATTCCACTCAGGCTTTTTGTGCTGCTGCACTGGAATCAATTCACATGAAGCAATTCAACTGTATGATCAACATATAAAAAAAAAAGACATGACAGGAAAAATATATATATAAACTGCAGACTCAACTGTTTCACTTTAAACTACTAACGTTAGTACTTTAGTAATTATGGAAATTTATAAGGCAAACTCTACAATTATATCTCTGTTATATTAAGTCAAGTGATAAACCTCTGTTAAATTACTCACATCAATCATTCCCATACGAAGTACAACAATTAATGCCACAGAACAGATAAGTATGAGTATCCATAAACCTCTCATCGTTCATTAACTTAGAGATTACTTCGTTGCCAGTTATTAATTTGCCACCAGCATATAAAATTAAATATATTGCTTTTTTTTATGAAGTTTGAAAAATAAATCTAACTTAACAACTTAACAAAGACAATCAGACAAGTCCTGTAGTGGCTCCTTACAGTATTTACATACCTACCATTCACCAATTTCTTGACATTTAACATCATTCCACATAGCAGATAAAATCAAACCTACAGGTTCATCTAGAAGTGTTTTGAAGTATTTACTGAAGCCATACAGTCCATTTTATGCTGTGACAGCTCCCTGCCATATAAAGAAAGCTGAATTATGTTTGCACTGATACAGAATAAGAACGAGGTGAAAAATGCCGGTGCTACTTAGTATAATATGCCAAACAACAGTATCCTCTCCTCCCACACCAAGTGGCCTAACAGTGCCTGTTTCAGGGTGTATGAGTGGAACAGCGGCAACAACCAATGCAGTGATTGCTTGTGGGAATGTGCTGGTATAAAAAAAAAAGGGAAAAAATCATTTCTATTTAATTTTACTAATCATGCAGCAACAATGCATATCAACCAAAATCACTACAAATGAGTGGGTGTGAGCCAAGTGGCTAAGTTTCAACTGTTGTCCTGCTGCCATGACCTTGTTGGTGCACGACTCTCTGGGTGAAGCTCCTTCACAGCAGGTGCAAACGAGCAGCTAGCAACATGTGTACTAAAGGCACATGCCAATCTCTCTCTGCCAAGGTCAACAATAGATTTGTTGAGCCGAGTGGAGTTTAAGTAGCCAGAATATCCTCGTCTTGTTCCAGGACTTTCCAATAGCACGGTGCTCAGGGAGGCTGCCAGAAACATTTTAGATAGCAGCGCATGTTGTATTTCCAAGAATGTCAAAGCAGGTTACTGCACAGAACTGACCAAAGGTTGTCACCAGTGAAAACATAACTGGTAAGAAACACAATCCAAAAAGGGAGAGGGAGGGAGTGCACACACCAATTCTGCTCCGTGTAGATTCAGTGTTTCATGTCTTTGAGCATTAGCCTGAGGACACTGTCGGCCTCTGTCAAGTCACCTCAAGCTGATGTAACAGTTGTAGATATTTAAAATCTCACTTTGATTTTAAGATAAGCGTGTACATATATAGATTTTTTTTTTTGATACTTCTTCTGTTCAAATTGGCATATTTATTCAATGTGCCTATTTATTCCATGGCTCAAAACAAGTCCATATCCATGAGTATGGATTCTATGAATTCTACAGAGAATTGCTTGGATAAGGGAATATCATTGTATCCCAATTATACGGTTGGAGCCAATTTACTCATTTATTTATGCGTCCCAGTGTGGCTCAGATACGAAGTCTCCTTTATCCCCAATGGATGCCTCTGCTTAGATATTATTCTTGACTATTCTTTTTTCGATCAAACAAGTCATTGAATAAGAAAAAATGTCTCAGCGCATTGATGTAGTGCAACACAACCTAAAGACAGCCTGTGATTGAATTTATGGATGTTTTATGTGAGCAATGAGGTTTTCCTAATTGCATGAAACATCTCAATATCCAGACGCTATGCTGAGGGACTGGTGCCTTCCAACTGAAGCATGGAACCACGATCTGCTGAGAGCCAATCTGAGAAACAGCTGCACTTGTCAGATATACTTAAAAGTGACTATATCCTTTGTGAAAGATAAAGCTTGCAGATGGTAATGAATTATGAGTGTGACAGAGGGGGGAAATACCAACGGCACTGCAAACTCAGGGCTCCAAGTTGTTGTATGGATCTAATTAAATGTCACTCTAATGGCGGTGAAACCATAACTGCAATAAAAAATGCAGGCTAATGAGTAGTGAAATGTGTGACATTGTTCTACCTGGTACTGAATATTCCTCGCATGTTGACATTTGTTTAGCGTTATGTTATAGCAGATGTTTTTACAACATACTCAGGACATTCATAGAGACCCCCCTCCCCCTACCCCCCCATTTCCCTGGATGAGGTTCATGATTTTGCAATAGGAAATGTGTCATTTCCGAGTTACTTTGGCTTGTTCTGCCCCATGAGAGAGGCTTACTAGAGCTGAGGGAGAGCATGAATGCCATTGCACCCGACAGCATGTTGACTTTAATTCTCATTGTAGTGACAGGGGAGGTACTTCAGAGTGGATAATTGTATCTTGGGTCTCCTGCATGCTGCTTATTATTCATTCATAGAGAACAGAATGAACTCCTTATAAACGTATAAAAATGCATTTAAGTGTCCATTCTCCTTTCCTAAAATCGCAGCTGCAGCTATCTGCTTTTGTCACTTCCAGTCCTGCGCTCTGCCAGCTCAGCTTTTAAGGCTCTGGCAGGCAGGATGGAGCTTATATTTAACAAAGCTGACAGGCTGGACAGTAATGCAGTTGTCTGGGCTTTTTATTTCTTACTTGGGATTGGATTTTTGAAAAGCCACAGCACACTAGAATGAAGTGCTTTCCGTCAGGCCCCACATGAAAGTTGAACTCCGACGGTGGAAACCCACTACAACAAGACATACAGTAAAAAGGCTGTCTCTGCGACTGAAAGAGGTCTCCAAGTCAAGACTACATGTGGACAAACTTTAAGAAAGTTTTAGCAATTATTCAATTGATTCCGTATTTTGAAAGCTGTGTAATATTTTATGAAAAAGTTGGACTATAAAATTTTATGACTGCTGCATAAACTATTCCAACATGTCAAAGAGAAGAGGATCTTATTTATTACACCGCACAATACAAAAGGTCTTGCACAGAGAAAGCTACAAATACAACAGTAGGCTACCATTGGTTTAATGTTTTTTAGATTAATATTACAACTGGTGGTGATGATAAACAAAAGGCCAACTCACCAGTGAATTGAAACATGCAGACAGTAGTTTTACCTGACGTTCATCATTTAGCCTGGAGACCAAACAATAAACAAGCTTGTGTTTACCCACTCAAACAGATTGGTCCCAGACAGATTTACTTTCATCCAGAAACTGGTTGGGCCAATCAAAAATATTTATCTATAAAGGGCCAGACTCGATATGACAACTGACAACAGAAGCCACTGAAGCTACTTTGCCCCTGATGTGAAGAGGTTTGTTGAATCTGCTATCAGGAACCAACTAGATGGTGTGTTTTTGCTACAAGAAGAACAATTGGACTTAGACTGTAGTCTGTTTACATTGTTTCTGTCACTCTGCGCTACATTAGACATGTTGATACCTGATTAGTTTGTCTGTGACTGCAGATAACTCCCCTTGGAAACCAAAAATAGACAGCAAGGTTTGGGACCCATTCATAAATGCAAATTGGTCCGACTCAACAACTGATATCTACTTTCATCAAAAACAAAAAGGTGCCCAAAATAGTCATGCTTTTTTAGAAATCTGACAATTAAATAGTCATTAAATAGGAGCAGAGTAGCACAAAGCTTTAATTCTGAAGAAGACAAGGTCTTGAATTTCATGCCCTAATCACCGCTTTTGTCTGTAGCAGCGTTAGCATTCATTAGGAAAATACCAGAGTTTCCTGTCCACTCTCACTCAAAAGGGTCATCAACCAAACTTTGTAATAAACAGTCTATACAGGTACCCTTTATTAGTGTTTTCAGTATAACACCTGTTATAGCTGTTGTCATTCTAAACATGATCACTTCAATTCATAACTCTATTTTCAGATCATAACATAAATGTGTTCTCCATTCATCGATACCATTCCCTGTAACCTCTGGTCAGTATTTCATTTTGTTGTATGTGAGCTGATGGAGCCAAACAGCAGGCTTTGAGCTTCACCTCAAAGGGAACTCGCCTGCCAGACAGCTGGTCCTCATCACATTCACTTATGGGGACACCCGCAAAAGCAAGCCCTGAAAAGATGACAATGTACCACACTACAGCTGGAAACCATCACGATAAAAAGTTGAGACGATGGGCCTTCCCTCCATGGCTAAATACCGTCTGTGCCCAAAGACCGTCTTGGCACAGTCTTTTATTTGCTCATGTAAATGTGTCATTCCCAATTTATTCTTCTCATTTTCAGTGGATAAAGGAATTAAACAGACATTTTCTCTAACAGAAAGCCCTGGTTTATTTGATTTATCCCTTTGATTGATCAGTCATGAAAATACATGTGTCATTAGATTGATCTTATGCACAAGATAATTTCACTTGCTTTGATTATTTGATTTGACCCGAGGCTAAAGTACATCACGGCCCCTTTTGGTGACAAACGTTAAGACTCCATTACAAAAGATATATTCCTAACAACTCCAAGAGTTTGCTTCCACCTTAAAAGATGCAACTGCTAGATTTTTAGGGTGAAGGACTGAATGAGAGAAAGAAAGAACCAATACAGAAACAAGAAACAGATAATGATCTCATTTTTTTCAGGGAATGGGGGGGTAGGGGGGCTGAATGAGAATAGCCAACAACAATTGCTTCAATAGGGAAATAGGAAATTACTAAGTATCCTGTGCCTAGTCCATTAATGTGGCTGGGACATGAACCAAGACTTCCTGAATTGACAGGAAGCCATACACATGTTGCCACTGAGTGATGGAGTGTGTACAGGAAAAGGGCGGGGCTGGTGGAGGCTTGTGGACCTGGCATGCCCAGACAAAAACATTGTGTGATGAGCGCCACTAAGTGTGTTTAGAGCCTGGGATGGCCATTCATCCACACCAGTCAGGCCTCCATGGCAGTGATTAGCATTGTCATCCTCATTTCCAGGCCCTCTATGCAGATGGCCCGCATGCTGGAGGTGCCAACATAAGAGTGGCTGTTCTCTCTCACATAATCACTCTCTGGCCTCTGCTCTCATCTGTCCTCTTTATTTCCATAAAAAAGTATTCTAGGAGAATTTGTATGGCCGTTTTATGTTCCTTCATTATAGCTCTGGATTATCAAGAATAGACTTGCCAGTGCCTGTGCACCGATGAATGTTTCTGCGGTATTAGTGACGCAATTGTGGTGTTTCTTTTTTTTCTTGAGATACTCATATTGACACGGCCAACATTTGATCTTTTTAATCGAGTAAAATCAGTTTTATGCTGCAATATAAAAACACATATCTGTAGAAGATGACAGTTTAGCGCAGCAGAGGGAGAGGTCTGATCAGCACACTGCCTGGGGCACTACAGGGCTGCCGTGGGCTCTTCACAGCCTCTGTAGATATACACGGCAATTAGGCCCCACCATGAGGCCTGTGGAGAAGAAAGTACTGCAGACAAACAGGAAATGGCATGTCAGTTTGATACCGTATCACCACGCACAAATGTCTGATAAACTCATTTCAAACCTTTGACAACAACCTTTAACTTGTCTTGCGTGGCGTTGTCCCACTCATCTATACTTTTACTCTCTTCCTCCTCTCTCCTCTGCTCTGCTCTGCTCACCCCTCCTCTCATCTTAAAGCCAAGATTATAGGCCTAATAATTAAAGCAATTCTGTATGGGCTGGAGAGCTCCAGAGCATCTGTGTGTGTCAGACTCCTGACATGATACAGAGGGACAGCACAACTATTAAATATCCATCATGCCACGCCACATCAGTTCTAATGCAATCAGAAACACATGAGTACGTCGGCTAAGTCCCCTTCCATCCACAATGATTAAAGAAGTCTTTAATTTCAAAGACAAGTAAAAAATGCAGGATCATTTTATCAAAAATGTAAATGACCTGTCTCTTTACATGACATTTACCAACGACAGAGCTGGAGCTAATATGAAAGTCTGTATACTAGTGTGAACAGCAACACAGGGAGGGACTGCTGCGATGTCTTGATGGACATTATTCTAATGGATTACAAGGCTCTTATGCTGCATGCTCTTATCTTGTCCTTTGTTTTCATCCTGCACATTAAAAAGATAAAGATAAGATAAAAGAAATGAAGAAATTTTGTTTTACTTATCTTTATCCGACCATCATTAAGATGAAATTTAGATTAGAAGCACACTATGCACTTTAGAAGACACTATGCACTGTGAAACTATAAGATACAGGCAATTAGAAGCATTTTTCAAGCTTCTCTCTTCATTTTCCTAATTAAATAGTAATTTGACCAAATTATTTACTCGTCTTGTCACTAGTCTGATGATAATTAATGTTCAGCTTTTTTTTGTTTTGTTGGATTTTTGTAAAGATGCAAATATCCAAAGTAAATTTATGATTTGTGATCAGTGATTACTTCAATTCTGAGTTTCTTCTCCCTAATAGCACCATGCTCTACTAGGAATGACAATTTCTGTTGATGGCTAATCTGAAAAAGAAAAAGAGAAAAGATTCTGAACACCAAGTCCATCAGCTGCAAAAGAAGTTTCAACATTGGAAAAGTCAAAATTGAAATTTTGCAGCAATACTGCAACAATATGTGTAGGGGATAAAGTGCATAACAGTAATTTTACTTGGCATAAAATGACGTTTGAATTTGACAGCAAAGGCGGAGGGATATACGACAACACAGTTAGTGTGAAGGAACCACTGGGGGGGATGTCAGTACTGGCTCACATTCAGCGCAGCCAGCCACCTCCATTGCTCTCATGTTTATGCAGAGAAAGACTCTTTTGATTCTACAGTGAAGCTTTTGATTTGGTGCTGAGTGTCTGCTGGCAGCCTTTCAACACTGTACTTCAGGTTCAGGCATTTACTAATCAAGCTCAGGTGGGGCAGGGTAAGGGCGTGAGTGGGGATGACACAAATGTATGGAGCTGGTAAAAGGATTATTTGGGAAGCTGCATCACCCTTTTCACTTTAAGACAGTTTTCCATGGTCCCTTTCGCTCGTCCCTGTGTTACCCCCACAACCCACAACCCTTTGCTTGATGTACATGTAAGTGCTGTCTCTGCCAAACAGAGGCACTGGGAGCATTTTTAGAAGGCTGATGAATACATTACTTATTCACACAAACTTGATTCAGACATAAACAACTTTAAAGTGCATCTTTTTTTTTGTACAAGAAGATCAGGAAGTGCCTTGTCAACAACTCAAAGCTGTCCTTGATGCAAGTTTCTCCAAAGTTTCCCGAGTTTTAAAAATCACATTTTTTTGACAAAAGCTTTGCTCGAGATAATCTCAAGAGCAGAGCTGCAAATATCAACGATGAAGTATTCGACCACACATACTGAGCATTTTTCAAGTAATTAGTGAAGATTACTTGCATTTTATTAAGAAGTAAAAGCAAGTATGATGGATTTTATTGAGATAGTAGGCTATTTATCTTTTTTTTTTTAACACAAATTTCTTGTACAAAAACAAAATACCTAACATTTACGATTACTATAAGTTATTTACAACAGTATTGTTTTAACTCATTTGACTGAGCACGAACAAACAAAACCTGGTATGCAACTGTAATAGCAATCCTTGCAGCATGCCGTCACTTAAAGGGATAGTTCAACATTTTGGCAAATTGACCCATTACCATAATCCCTATAGTTTTAGGAATAGGTTAGTTAATTGTCAGTGCAAGCTATTTTCAGAACGGCGGAGCAGAGCCGCAAGTTGCTCAGAGCTATGCTATGGAGGCTCATGAGATTTCTTGGTTTCCCTCATCAAACTCATCAAATACACAATCAAAGAAACCAAGAAATCCCATTAGCCTCCGTAGCATAACTCTGAGCAGCTCGTGGCTCTGCTCCGCCGTTCTAAAAATAGCTTGCACCGACAATTAAAGGTAACGAACCTACTGCTATGACTAAAGGGATTATGGCAAGGGCCAATTTGCCAAAATGTTGAACTACCCCTTTAAGTATATGGAATTGTAGTGCAGATCAGCGGCTAATGCAGATCCTTTTACCTATGAGGTCAACAAAGAGACTCTCTGACAGAGAGAATATCTATTGAGCATTGTTTCTTACTCTTTAAGTACTTATTCCTAACCATGAGACCCTCATTTATAATAATCTAATGACCATCTATCACATGTGTTTTATTGTTTTGAAGCTGCCCCCCCACCCCCCGCCCGCTCACAAAAGCATAAAAGGACCGAACATTAGAAATGCATTTTAGCGCAGGAGTGCCATATACTATTGATTATGGGTTTGCAGAAATGAATGGAAACAGTTGCATGTAGCGAGGGGCATGTGGGGTCAAACACAGGGGTACTGTTATTCAGGTGGGGGGCTGAGGGGTGGGGGGATCTCAGACTACATTAGCCAGCGCTTCACCTAGAGATCCCCCACAAATGATCTACTGAGCCTGTCAAGTACAGGGTGGGGGGGTGCGGTGGGGTTGGGAGGGGGTTGCCGGGTAGCAAGTCAGTTAACATGACGAGGAAGCCACACAGATAAATCACAATTCACTCAGGGAGCAGTCACACTCAATGACATATTCACTGGCTGGCTCTACAGCTCATTTGATAACGCTCTTGCCACGCCATTCATTTCTCTGAAGGATGAAAGGGAGGCTGAAAATGTCATCAGCTCACTGAGGCAGGGACGCCAGTGACTCAGAATAAAGAGGGAGGGAGGTGCCTCATAATTAATTAAGTTTTTTAACCCTGCTACAGCCAGAGAGACGTCGCACTATTTTCCAGGGGTCTTTCAATTAGACATGCGTTGTAATTAAATGCTGTGTCACAGTGCTGTCCCGGGATAAGTTACTGCCATTCATTATCATGATGGATAGCGCAGTGTGAAAGGAATATTGTTGGGGTCCCTTTAGGAAAGCTGTAGCAATTGCATAATAATAGAAATATCTCTTATTCTTGTCACCTCTCCTCTTCACTGAGGGGAAACTGTTATATTTCAAACCAGACCTTCAACTTTCTTTTACAGGATCTGGAAACTTAATCTTAAACATCTCTGACACAAATTTCTGAAACTTCACACATACTGGAAGATAAATCTACCACATCAAGTGAATTAGTTTTATAAAATGATAAATACTTTGCACAGATTTCTTCATCCACAGATCCATAAATGAACAGCATTATCTCCAGCACTTTTTTACAAAAGAATTAATTGCTCAAGTGGTATTTAAAGGGATAGTTCAACATTTTGGCAAATTGGCCCATTGCCATAATCCCTATAGTTATAGCAGTAGCATTGTTACCTTTAATTGTCGTTGCAAGCTATTTTTAGAACGGCGGAGCAGAGCCGCAAGCTTTCTTTGTTTCCCTCATCAAACTCATCAAATACACAATCCAACAACTCCAAAACACTCTGGTGGACAAGTTGTGACCTGCACATTGACCATGCTATGAGATAATAATGGAATGTTATGAGACGGAGTTGTTTTAGAGGCAAATGCAGAGACTGCTTGCCGAAAAACTGCTACCGACGGGAACGCACATCAACGGTTTTGCATGAATTTACCTCTGAAACAACTCTGTCTCGTAATGTTCTGTTATTATCTCATAGCGTGGTGAATGTGCAGGTCACAACTTGTCCACCAGAGCGTTTTGGAGTTGTTGGATTGCATATTTGATGAGTTTGATGAGGGAAACCAAGAAATCCCATTAGTCTCCGTAGTGTAGCAGCTCGCGGCACTGCTCAGCCATTCTAAAAATAGCTTGTACCGACAATTAAAGGTAACAAACCTACTCCTAAAACTATAGTGATTATGGCAATGGGCCAATTTGCCAAAATGTTTTTTGCACAACATAAATAATAATTGCACAATGGTTGCTCCTTAGATGTAATACAGACACAGCACACTCTTCCTACCCTTCCTTATCTTAAGAGTAAAAAAAAAAAAGGGAGAGACACCAAACACGTGGCTCCCAGGTACAGCTGCTTTACTACGTGGCTCACTGTGAAGTCAGAGAAGGCTGAAAAAGTGCCTGTACAACAGAGGCAGGCCTGAGACACTCATCTTTTGGAAGTGCCTCCAGGACATGTTGTTGTCATCTTAACACAACACAACTTTTGTGCTAGACTTGTACTTTCAAGTCTAGAGTGCCCTCCTCACTTCAGAAAAAGTCCCCTGGTCTCCATCGGGGTCTCTCTGTATTGCCTCAGATCACACAGGCGGTGCTGCCTCACTTTGTCTAGATGTCATACATCACAACAACACTGTAGTTTTAACAAGTATCGTCATCATAGATTATAATTATCCTGTAGTGGATAGTATTTATTTCAAGTCTTTATTCCTTCTGTGAAGTGATTCTTGTCAAAGAAACCTTTGTTCACATTACTAAGGGGCCATACAGTACGGTATGAAATAGGCATACTTGGGAGGAATGAAAAAAAGTTGTTTAAGGACAAAGATTTATACATTCCTTTATGAATACTGTGGCAACTACAATACTGTTCATTTGTGCAGCTGGTGCCAGTGGCTACAGCATGATGTGCTTCATTTTCTGCAGCTTAAGTGAACCTAATGCAGTGATTACTTTTTCTATAATGCCTCTTTTATGTGCGTCTATAATTTGGACTTGGCCAATGGAGGTAAGGAATAAGCAAAGTCCTCAGAGCAATCAACAGACAACATGAGCAAGACGTAGCGCAGACTTGGATAATTTATTCTGTGTTCCTCTTAAGTAGGTCAAAGTAAATTTATATCATAACATAAACATTTGATGTGGTATTAGCAATGGAGACAAAATCCTCTCCAGTCAGCCTTTTCTGTAGTATCTGTAGCGCCTGCCAAACAGTCACTCTAATGCTGTAATAATAGCTTTACTGCTTTAAAAAGGTAAACTGGACTTTTGACTGTAATGGAAACATGTGTATGGGTCTCATAAGAGACATTACCATGGAAATAGTTTTCAGATATCTCTGTCAAACCGATACTGCTGAACTGACTGTTAACTCTGCGTACTCATAGAGGACATTACGTATTTGCCTCTTAGCACCATGATACATCCAAAAACTTTGACCTATTAGCCACATTTAGGGACACTGCCCACGCCAACTTGTGGTGATATCACAAATTACACCAATTTCTTTGGGGTAAAAAAATGGCGGGAATTTCTGTGATATAACCACAAGTTGGCGTGGGCAGTGTCCCTAAATGTGGCTAATAGGTCAAAGTTTTTAAAAATGGAGTATCATGGTGCTAAGAGGCAAAAATAATGTCCTCGTATGAGGATGCAGGGTCTCAGGAGGATTCATATTTCTTAAAAACTACTCGTTATTACTTGACCGTTCCACTTCAGACTGATAGTACTTGACCTCAGGATGACACTCAGAAAAAATCAGGCCAATCTGATGTGGCATTTTAGAATAAAACCCCTTTGGGTCGAAAAACAATGACATATGGAAGTTCAATGTCCTCATATGAGGACACTGATTTTTGAGAGAACTACTTATTGTAGAAAGCTGAAATTTTGAATTTACACAGCAAATACAGTTTTTTATGTTGTGATAATCCCAGTGTCCTCATACAGTACTTCCTGTACAAAGACAAACTTTAGGTATTGTACTTATTAGGTCCTACTTATCCCAGATAGCAAGGAGATATAAAAAATGCACACCAGAAAAAAGCTCAGATCTCAGGAGGTTAATGTCTAATAAACATGTAAAAGTGATGAAAGTTTCAAACAGCTACTGTAGCTGCCTGTCACACACTAGTCCAATGAAAGTCACCTTATTGATAAAAATACAAAAAAATCTAGCTCTGATTCATGTTTTATCCACCGAGGTAGAACTACATCACACTGTACAATACATGTGTAAACAAGTATTGTAGAGTTTCCCTCGCCTGCTGCCTCCAACACTGTTGTGTTCTGTCACTGTTGTTCTGTCGTCCTTAGTACTGTACCAATGGGATTGGCCAAACAACTCCACACACCGAACAATTGAACATATTCTGAGGGTTACAGCGCCTCAGCCAGTAAGAGTCACACCCACAGAGCAATGAACTGTGTAACACGGATTCATGTTGTACTTTATTGGACAGTTCAATGTTTTCATTTCTTAGCTGTGAGAGTCTGCAAAATACGCAACAAAGCATAAAGAAATAAATAACTAAGACATCACCCCCTCCCATGTTTGTTTACGTGCATCCTGGTCCGATATGTACCAAGAATTTGAGGACTGGCTCCTCAAAACACCAATAAAAACTCCACTGGATACCTTTATGACACATGCTACGATTCAAAAAAGCATACATTGTGCTTCCCCCTCAAAAATTGATGTAACAGTACCCCTGACCCCTATTTTCCTTTATTCTTCTGCTTGTTTAAAAAAAAACCCTGTGTGAGTGTTTTCTGTCATTGCCCTTTCTTGCTGTCCATCTTCCTGGTTTGACTCTCAGTGAAATTGCCGTACGCTATAATAGACTTGGCCATTTGAGGCTCCGCACAATGAATGTTGTTGTAATTCCTGCTGTCATGAGGGCAATGAATGTTCCATGTTTTCTTTTTTTCTTCTCCCTTTTGCTTGTTTCCTACATGTAGACAGCAATTTACATGGAGACATTAATGTAACTGTCATGTTCTATCCAAGAGCGCTGAAGCAGAACTGCTAAAAGACAGCCAAGCCACAGCACTGATGCTCACGGCACCAAAGATTGAACAGCAATACAGAGTTAATGGAATTAAGTAAAGAATCCCCCCCATCCACCAAAGCAGAGAAGGAAAAAAAGAGCAACATTTAAATAAGCCTCGGCTTGGAAATAAATGATACAAATAAGGAACTCATAAAGCATTTGTGAATGTAATGTCTAAGCTGTGAGATGGTGGTGTTGGGGGGTGCTAAGAACAGAGAGTGAGAAAATATAGCATATCATATTAACCTTGCTATTGCTGCAGCATCAGCTCTTTGTATGATTTCTCTCCTTGGCTTATTGTTGTCTAAATAAGTGAGCGGGCAGTTATTATGTCCAAGAAATTGCTCGGTTAAGTGTAAACCTTCTGGCAACGGCTGCTACTGCAGTGAGCTGCCATCAGGCTGCACTCATAATGCTGTTATGCTGTATTCCTGCTGAAATCTGCACTTCATCTGTGGATTATTTTATGTCTGAGAACGAGAGGTGGCAGGGGAGCTCAACAGACTGTAAAAAGGGGGCTTTGAGAGAAACAGTAGAGAAACAAGGTCTTGTACCTCTGTGTAACATGTTTGAAATCTGTCTCATTTTCACCAGGGGGATCCTGCAAGCACAAGCAGCACAACACTAAATGGAAGGTCAGTGTCGTCTTTTTTTTCCCCCTCACAACGGTTTACTTCTAGAGTCAACAACCCGACTAGAGAAAAAAAAAACTAAGCCATGCAAGTTGGGGGGTTTGTGAGTTTTGGGGGAGATACTGCAGACATTACCCAAAAGGATTACAAAAAAAAAAGAAAAGCTTCTAAGTTTACATGATAAAAATGTGTTTGCATCCCACACGACCTCTGTGCAAAACCCAACATATTCATGTCAGGGATCCACTGGTGATTGTAAGAGAGGGAATATTTTTATTCAGCAAGGTTTATCCTTTCGTCAGAATGACATAGAGAATTGTTGAATTTTCACATTTTCTATGAATTGACGGGGTTCAATCGCTAAATTTAATGAATATAATAAAGAGAAAATACTGTAAGAGAAAAAGAAGCAGTTTGGGGTTAGGGTTAAGTTTCATGGATCTTGCACTAAAAAAACATTTTAAGGAAAAGCAACACACTTTGGGGAAAAAAAGCCTTTATTTACTTTAAGGGGATTCTTCATTCAAACATCCACTTACTCATATTCACTCTGATGTAAAGCCAGATGTTACAGAGGAAGGATTTTATAAGAAGGAAATTATCACTTATGGTTGAACTCAATTAATTCTTCTGCACATCCATCTATCAACAACACACAATGTGTCAGGCCCGTAATTCTTTTGTCGTTAATAATTCATTAATGCCTTCTTCATTAATTCATAATCGTTTTGGAGGTTTGATCCTAATTGCTTGCTATGATTTTGATTTGGATCGCAGCCTGTGATCAATTAACTCACTTCTGCGAGCCAACCAGTATAGCCATTATTTTATGAAGCAGTGCACACTGTGTACACTTTAGTTCAAAGACAGACAGTAAGGTTGGGTGTTACACTTGAGCCCTACAACACATGAACATGTTTAAGCTCACATAAGTGTATCACCGAAGACGAGGTAGAATGTACGAGGAACATTTTGAACAACGGAAAACAGATGACCATCACATGGCACTTGCGACAATGACATTATCGCTTGTGTGCCAAGGACGGCCATACTAAAGCTCTCCCTTTGTATAAACCATCAACAACATACAGCTACATCAGCAGCTGCATCTATCACCTCCTTTCCAACAGGACAAAAATAAAACAGCTGCAGCAGTGAACAACACAGAGCAGAAAGAGGTTTGTTTTTTCTGATCAACTTTTATGGTGGTGAGAAGTAGAAAAGTGCATTTTATAAAAATAAACTATTACAAACTATACAAACTATTCTTTGTGGATAATAAAGTAAAAGCTGAATGATTTGGGGGGAATCAGCCAGTTTGTTTGGGGTTTGTTTTTTTCAGTCCTATCGAGGCTTATACGCTTACATGCTATTGCTTCTTTTTTCAGTTGTTGCTGTGTGTAAACAAAACAAAATCCTAGTGAATGCAATTTTAATAATCACTTACGCAAGCAAAACTCAGGCAACCTGCAAAACACAACAAAATATGTTTAATTTTTTACTTGGTTACTTGGTTATTGCAACTCGATGTATCAGACACTATAAAGAAGCTTGATAATATAAACAACAGAGAGGATACAAGGTGTAAATATTCTTATCCAATAAAAAAAACAATTACATACAATAACAATCACATTGTTTCATCCTACTGTATTACATTTAACACTGATCCACATGTTAATAAGTCTTATAAGGATTAGTGCATTAATACGATACAGACACATGCACACTTCAACTACTGTATGTCACAAGCATTTTCTACTCCTGTGGTTTAAGTTACACAAATCTAGTCTGTTGCTGATCATTTTTTGGTACCAGGGATTTTTGTTGTGTAATTTCTCCTCAGATGCAAGTAGTCAGCCATTATGACTTCTGAAAAACGCATCAACACATCTACATTAACGTTATAAACTCCTAATTACTGATTAAACTTTCAGGATAGAACACCTAGTCGCCCAGTCATCTGTACTCAGAGTCAGAGATACATTTTTTTTTTATCTTACAAGTGACACTGTATAGGACATGCATTCCTTTACCATAAAGAGAAGATAGAAAGATAAGAAGGGGGGGGAAAAAAAACTCCATCTTCGTCCAATTTAAATTGAGCTTCTTTGAACACATCACTTAAATGTAATTTAGTGTTTTATATGAGATTTATTCAAAATCAACCATAATAAACAAAGCATACTTTCTCTATGAAATCCAATAAAACTGAGTGCATGTGTCACAGGGCTCCTGACAGCCATGACTTCAAAAGCATATGGTTGGAGATGAATGCAGGAGTAAGGGGGTGGAGGGCATGATTAGCAGCCCACTTGGCTTCTCTCCCTGTCGTGTGTGCTGTATATACATAGCATCAGTCACCTCCTCATCACCTAATTAACTCCTTCACCTTTACACAACAAAGTAGCAGCTACTTCAAACTGCTCTGTCTGACTGATTTGACACAAATGCTTTATGAGTATTTTGGAATGAAAGATGATTTTGAAGATGCAACACACATTGCTAATAGCCATCAAATGCCTCAGCGGCCATTTCTTTTTTTAAGATGATTAAAGCTGCTGGTGGATTTGGGAGGCTTACCTGACCCAAATGTTGGCAATTTTCTATAAAAACTGCCAAGTGCATGTAGGAGGTGTGGATTGTGCACACACACGTGTACACACACACGTACACACAGTTGCTAAGCTTTGTCTTCACACTTGCGTCAGTCCAGCAGCAGGTAAAACTTCTGCAAATTATAGCCCGAGGGCAGCCTTTGCTGCTCAGTGCTCAATGCTGTTTGATACTGTCTGCCTGCAGTTTGTGAAATTCCAAGTTTCTCTTATTGAGGTTTTCTTTTTTTTATCCCTTATTCAAGTCATACCATCTGTTTTCCACGAATATTTACATAAAACAATGATTCACCTTGACAATTTGCATGTAGTAGAATTAAATAATTGCTCAGCATTTTGTTCATTTTCAAGTGTTGTTGTTATATTGCATATGCTGTATTTCATCTATGTTCAAAAAATACATTTTCTTAGCACTGAAATATACATGGATTTAATTTAATAATGCAACTAATGTCAAAGTGCAGGCCATATGGAATGATACAGTATATTCTGTGCATCAGTGTCAACACAAAAAAAGAGACTTGTTTATTCCCAGTGGAAATATTTTAGACTTTTCCAAGAGGCCAATAGATGGAAATGTGGATGGATGACATGCAATATATATTATCTGATAAACAGTACATTTTTTAAAAGTTACAAATAATATTTTAGTATTGCAACTACTCATTTAGCGTGTCTGTAATATATTTTTGACACTGCCCTATCAGAGGTCATGATCTAGCTATGTCCAAACGACTGCTTTCAAACAAAGCTAGCAGCGCCAGTTCAGTCTATCATGAGCTGAATGCTGGTTTCAGGTCAGTACATGAGAGCATTGTGTCAACACCGAGCTAACAAAAGGTAGGAAAGTCAAAATGTAAATATCCATTACTACTGGTACTGTAAGTCAATTTAATTTCTATAGCCTAAAATCTGGTGGTTTAAATCCAAGTGTGATGGATATTGAATTGGTCGCAACATATTTATTCATGTATCCTGTGTAATTAAGGGGGATAAACTGGTCGGTGGTTACAATGATAAAGCGGAGACTTCCCCATGAGCTTGAGCATTACTAAAATATTATAATGACTCCAATGAAATTTCTGCCTAGATCCCCTGAAAGGTCAGGGGTGGCCTTGAGCTACATACACGATATCATGCTAACTCAGCACTGCAAAGATGCAAAAAAGAAAAAAGAAAAAAAGCATGAGGCTAACCCCTAATCCTAACTCAGTATCCTCAATAGTTGTTGAATCATATAAAAGACAGGGGAATTAAGCATCATTACTATTTCAGTGTAGAGTAAACAGTTCAAAGGAGGTGAATCTGAACAAAGGGATACAGACTGCTGCATAACGCTTTAATGACAAATGCTATGTTCAAGAAAGAAAATCTGTGCATTTTCATTGTGGTAGACATAAAAGATTTGTATGTGTGTACATAGTGCATGCATTAAATCTATGCCGGCATGTCTGTGTGTTTTGGGCGGAGGGTGGGGGGTCTAGGGTTGTGTTGGTGATCTAGAGCTGACTTCTTTCTCTAAGTGTGCAGGATCTGCTTGGCATGCTCTGCGTCTCCTTTCTCCCTGCTATAGGCTCTGCTGGCTATAGCTTGTGGCGCTCCCGGTGGAGTAAGCTCTTTCCACTAACAAAATGCAAAATACAAAATTAATAAAAACACCCTTTGAAACTGACAAATATGCCTCAGGCAAACTATCGGCCCGCCGGCTGCTTAAAATTTAATCAGTATTTTTTCTTTATTTATTTATTTTCCACGGCCATGCTCATCTTTTTAATAACATGTTGCTGAGACTGTCTGTATACAAAGTTTTCCTCTGTCAAGAATTACATAGGGCCTGTCAGTTCATGGTCTCACTCCCTCAGGGGGTTTCCAGAAAATAAGATAAGCAGATTTATTTTATCTTATAACCTTAGTCCTTGTCCTCTTCTAAACTGGTTTTCTCCTTAGTTCTTGCGTGTGTCTCACAGTGACCTCCATCCTGCCTGCATACAGGATATATAATACGAGATCAACTCACATTCACATTACTCAGATATGCTGGAATTCCCTTGCATTGTGTTGGAGCAGTGGATGAAGATGAACAGGGGTGATTAAAGTGGCAGAATGGTTGATGCTGGAAAGCAACACTAAATTCCCTGATAGCTCCCCCATACTGATATAATATTCATGCACTCATTTATAATTTAATTATATTAACACACGGTTTTCAGTGTGAGTGATGACAGACCGTCAAACCCTCATCTAAGTGTCAGTCATGCTCCCCAGTCGAATCCTAATCTTGGCTGTAACAGAACAAAGAGATAAGACACTGAGAGCTGCAAAAATATTTACAAGTTAATATTCAGTTTATTGTCTCCTGTAGTGTTTTGAATGGGGCAAGGCCTGAAATTGTTTGTCCTGCTGGGGCCATTTTTGCAACCGGAACCAAAACAGATATAAAGACCAACTGATTTAATTAAATATTGAGGCCCATAGAGCTGATTTTGTGTGTATTGTTTTTGTTTTAGAAAAAACTGGCATCTGTACCTGTGATAACTGGTAGTGAAGGAACATGCATCTCTGTTGTCACATGGTATTTATTGATCTGATCAGTCTCCAAAATCAGACAAAACTTTATAGACAAAGGGACTATCAAGTGTTTAAGATAAAAAAAAATCTTTACTATTACCCTCACTAATATAAAAAAATGACTTTTAACATGTAGGGATGCACAATAACTCTTTTTCCATGCATACCGATAACTTCCTGCTTCTCATAACCGATGCAGATACACCTGAGGTTAAGAAAGAGCGATGAAGTGAGCAAAGATGAATTCAACATTAAAGCTCTGCCTCTGACTTAACACAATAATATAGCTGACATCACTACAACAAATATACAAGAACAGTTATAACTCTTCAAAAATCAACATTTATTATTGTTTCAAATTTCAATCAACTTAGGGGTCAATGGGACTGAAAATGAGCAAAATCAATGCAATGTTGGCTAATTATTCATGTCATTATCAGACGTATCTGTGTATTTGCCGATAATTGTCAGCCAATATCGGTCCGATATTCATCTGTACCGATAGTTATCATGCATCCCTATTAACATGCAAAGAAGCCAGCTCCAATTGATTGGGCGGGTTCTCTGGGGTTAGGAATAGAAAACAGAGAACAACTTGTGTGTGTTGATTTAGTTAAAGTTCTCTCTTGTATAATGTAGTGACGACCAGCTGCTGCCCTGTGTAGGTCACCTCCACACTTCTGCGCCTATAAAGCCTATATCCTTTCTTCCATCTCTTCACTTCACAGTGCACAGTGGCCTCTACTTTTTTTTTCCACTTTCCACTTACAGCAGAAAAACAGAAACTTGAGAGAGATTATATTCTTGACACATTAGAAACTCTTAGGTACTGTATGTTTAATGAACTGTCCTATGACCTACACAGCTTGTTTGTGTTTGAAAAGAAATAAACTATTCCACATAAATACAAATGCAGACGTGTATTTCCATTCAGAGATTAAGGGTTATATATATTGGATTAAACGTATACTTACAAATAATGTCTCTTTTCAAATCCATCATGAATAAAGACTTTTTTCCAGTGTGCTTTCTTGAATTATACCCTGAAGGACGGCAGCCTCTTGTTCTTACACATAAGCGAATCTGAATCTGAGATAAATTCCCCTTGGCAGGTTTTTCTCCTCTGTGTAAAAAGCCTCCAGTTTTGTGCTGCTTCTTCCTTTTCTTACTTTCTTAGTTATTAATTGAGATCATGAGAGTCAACGCTTTCAGCAGAAGGACTAGCTCAAGACAAGAAATGCTTGAACTTCTCAGCCATAAATATTAACAAGCAATATATTATGCATATTATTCTTTAAATACCATATAAAATGTGTTTTTGTGACGAACTCTTAATTTTGCATATGCTTTTAAGTAATATACATTAAATAATAATTGCCATTAAATTGATGGCAGAGGCAGCTTTTGGTACTGTCAATCAAATTTGTGCAAACCCCCTCTGACACTTTCTGTCTCTCATCACTTCCAGCTGCCAAGCCATCATTGTTCACACCAGCGTCTCAGAGTGCAGCAGAATCAGCACATACTCTACTCCCAGCACTTTACCATCCGTACACTTACTACAGGTCATAAGAGGTCATTAAAATGTACTGTAGATACTGTAGATTTCTTTTAAACCAAGGGAGAGGAATTAATCTGAAAGCACTGCAATATTCACCATGTTATCGCAGTGTGGACAGGGATGGAAGGCGACAGGGAAGATCTTCCCTCCTGTGGTGACCTGCCAACTTTGGATGAAAATGCAAGGGCTGATTTTGAAGCACTTGGAGAAAAAAAAAATTCAGAGTATAATGAAGTTACGAAGGGATCATTTGCAGATGGTGCAGTTGCTGACATTACTAGGTTAAAGGCTTCATTATGCCGGAACCTGAGTGCTTGTCACATCTTCACACACCTATCCGACATCAGGAGGACTGAGAACTTTTTCTACAACTTTCCCCCAAAGCAACAACCCAACAATCACGCCTCCTTCACGGGGAGGTTGGCCCAATTATGCAAAAGCGAGTGAGTACTGTATATAAGACTTGAACTTCTCTGTCTAGCTCTCAATTTGCAGCTTTTTGTATTCCAGCTCCAGAAAAGAGAATCACAGACAAGGATAAGAAATTGCCACCGGACACTTTTGGTTACACATTTCCCAACCAAAACCTCTGATGCTTGGTGGAAGCTGAGCGTGTCTCAGTGGGAGGTAGGGGGTGAGGGCTGGGAATCAGAGCGGCCCCTCCCCACTCTATTCTCTTTCACTTGAACAGAGGCATGGAAGTATTTCAAGGGACAGCGCCTTTGATGTGAGCAATTTATAAGGCTAATTATACAAACAGGATAATAACAATGGAGACTACAAGCTGCCTGTGTGTTTACCCTCCCTGTGTTTACATCACAGACGGGTCCTTGAGCCATACGAGAACACACGTGCATGCGCAAACACATACACACACACTTGCGCACATTTGTAAAAAAAAAAAACAGCTAGGGTAATTCTCAGTTGTTCATAATGCAGATCATAATAACAACAAACAATGAAAAATGCCTGACATCAAAGAAGGCGATGATTATGTATTTAAAAATTCTTTAAAGTTTTAAGAAAGAGGCAAAACATTGTTGTTGATGCACTGACTTCCTCCTGGAGTTAATTGATAGCACTACTAGTTGCTACATAGCTGCAGGACAATACTTGTATTATCATGTGGACCCCTTTGCCCCTGGGTAACGGATCTTGTTGTTTGCATATTTATTGTATATTTGTGTATTCATGCTCTGCTTGTATCTTATCACCTAAATTGGCTCATGTGTCATTATTTTCAGTGTGGGCGGTTGATTGTGCTGTGGCAGCTCCAGGAACAGATCTCCTGGAAAAAAAAAAAGTCTCCGGCTTTCACAGAGGATTCAATTTAAAGGGCCCGAGATAACAAGCTTCTCTTCTCTGACATTTGTTCAAAATCGTGTACAGTCACAGAATACAAAAACCTCAGATGTTCTTCAAAAAAGTCTGGACAACGGTTGTAAATTTTTCATTTGAAACATGGATTCTTTTTACCTGTTCAACTGAAAAAGAATGGGCACGACTGTACGCATCTAGCTTTCATCATGCCGCCTAGCTATTAGGCATGCCTTATCACCCCATGCATTAGAAGCACATTAAATTTGGAATCACAGCACTCTTCAGGTTCAAATAATGAGCATTTAATTATTGACAGGGGATGAATATTTAACAAAGACACTGGTGGTTCACTTGGTCGGCCTCATATGGAGTAGTATTAAGGAGGACATGAGGTCCCCATGACCCAGAAACCAACCCCCATTCTCAATGAATTTCCGCCTTTGCTATTACAATCCATAGCATGGTAGGGTGCAAGTGCAGGTCCATTCACGCAGAAGCACTGCTGTGCAAAGGGTCTTGATGTGCAATGTAAGCGTTCTTCAAACTGCAGCGACAAAAAAAGGACTGTGAAAATATGCATTAGCAAAGAATACCTCTGGATTATCACACACATACTGTATGACCCTTTTCCACTAGTGCTACTCGACTTGTTTTGTTTTTTTGTAATAGTACCTGGTACTTTTTTTGGTAATACCTCAGCCGAGGTTCCAAGCGAGCCGAGGCGATAATAAAACGTGACGTCAACGTGATCGGCCAGAATGCCGTCGCTGGAAGAGATGCAAGCACAATTTCCGAGATGAGAATCAAACCCACTTTTTCTAAAAACACACCAGTAAAAGCGACCGCTGATTCTTTCACATGAGTTAAATGGTTGCTGTGCGGAAAACCACACCGTAGTCCGTCAATAAGACTTACGACTACAGTTATAGCTGATGAGAGGATCCAAAAAAGACAGTGAGACGGTGCGACCGTAGCCGTCGCACTATGACGACCCCGCCCACATTGAAGTATTCAGTTGTAATGGAAAATGACCTAAATCGAGTCGTGTTGAGTTGAGCTGTAACTGTGTAGTGGAATTTATGCAAGTCAGTAAAATGGAGGAATCCCACACCTGCAACACGGTTTGCATCTGAGTCAGTGTGGTTTGAAGTGTGGTGTTAGATAGTTTGTTTTCCTTGGCTACCGTGATCTAATGGATGAGTCTTGTGAGCTCGGCCTTTTTAACTGAGATCCTGTCTCTGTTCTGGAGACCACACGTCACTGGACATGGTGGGTTCAGATCCCCTCTCTACAATCAAAAAGTAAGACAGACTAACAGACAGACAGATAGAGAAGAGTGGCAGGAAACAGAAATAACAAGATCTACATCCACCCTCCAGGGAATGAACCATTTAGCTGTGTCAGTCACCCTTCCTTTTCTCAGCCCACATCCCATCTACTTATCCTCCACTCTGTCTGCAGATGAGTGGCCCTTCAGATCTGTTCTGTTGTGAGATGTACAAAGTCTCACAGAAAACAGGATGATGACATGTAAAAAGACAGTAAATTTCTATGTGGATATTACTTTTTTTTGTCTCATTTCTCGAATTTCATTTTTAAGGGATAGTTCAACATTTTGGAAAATTGGCCCATTGTCATAATCCCTATAGTTTTAGGAGTAGGTTTGTTACCTTTATTTGTCGGTGCAAGCAATTTTTAGAACGGCGGAGCAGAGCCGTGAGCTGCTCAGAGCTACGCTACGGAGGCTGATGGGATTTCTTGGTTTCCCTCGAGTTGTTGAATGGTGTATTTGAAAATACACCATCCAACAACTCCGAAACGCTCTCGTGGACAAGTTGTGACCTGCACATCCACCACGCTATGAGATAATAATGTAATGTTATGAGACGGAGTTGTTTTCAAGGTAAATTCATGCAAAGTCGCTGATGCACGTTCCCGTCGGGAGCAGTTTTTCAGCAAGCAGTCTCTGCAGCTGTTTAGTTGCAGCACCATATCCAGGTGTGTTTATTGGCAACAGGAGAGGAGATTTTAAACTAAAAAAGGACACGTTAGCTTGTCAATGTGGTAATGCCAGACTTTACACGGAGTGGACGTCCACAGACGTCAGCGCGTACTCAAGGCGGACTCAATGTGGACCCAAAGCGGATGTCCGCCAGACACGATTATGTGACATAACTGCAGTGATTCAGAATCATCCAATTAAGAATCTTGATGCATCTTTGAAACGATTATTTTCGGCACCGCTTCAGTTGCTAAGTAAAACACATTGTTGCGAGGGACGCCGCTCTGATCAGAGGACACAGAGGAGAAGAACTATGCAGGATATTTACCTTATGTTCCATTTTAACCTTCATTAAACAGCTTCGGGCTAATTGTGATGGTAGATAAATGACTTGTAACTTGTTACAGGGAGAGTGGAGGCTCCTTCCACATTGTGGCTGGAAACCAAACCTGCGATCAGAGCCTCTGACCTGCTGAAACGTGAACAGACCGATAAAGACTACACAAATATGGCGGCGGTCTCGTCGATGTGATGTCATTGGTATCCATGAATATCTATTTTTCTTATTTATTTATTTGTTTATTACAATAGCAAATACTAATATTAGATACCTTTGACAAAATGGGAATAATCATTCTCCATGTGCAGAACATTATTATTATTGGACATAATCCATTTTAAATGATGTATCACTTCACTGTTGATATAATACTGTCAAATTTAAACATCACTATTGACATGTATAAGGCATACAATCTATCACGTCAATGTAATTTGTTATCAATCCTCCATTATTTGTACTAACCCGTTATAATCTGACTTTCAATTTGGACAACACAGCACAAATCAAGTGTTCTGGTGACACTCATCTTAGCCCTGTCATTATGAGACACGACAACAGTATGACTGTTCAGATACTAATGACCAGATGACGAGCGATGACTTGGGCTCGTCTCCGATCCTCCAGTCCAACACAAATGCAAGCTTTGCTTACTGTGTGCAAATGAGCCAGTATTTAAAATGCCATTACATTTACAACGAGGACGTGTGTGTAAATCAGAGCCAGGAACATCCCTCTTCTCTGTGCCCGTCCTCACACATCCAGCTGAGCTTTTTGCAGAGTTACTGTATATCTTCCAACCCAGTTTCTGCACTGCAGCTGACCTACACATACTGACATCTTAATTAAATCTTTAGGATCCCATTAAAGCCTTTTATTGAAGCAGAGACATATGGGTTTGCTCTGCAGTCAGGAAGGTCATTTATGTCCTGTTGTTATAAGCAGCTGGATGGCAAAAGGCACATCATACCTACTTTAGCAAGCTTTGCTAAATGTGGTTTTGCAGTAAACGTTCAGCTTCGGTCTCTGAATCTCTCAACTCTGAGCTTTTCTCCACCCCTCCTTTGTGGCTATGCGGGCTCTATGATGGTATAATGGTTAATTCATCCCAAACCTCACAAGCGAGCCCCCTGCAATGCTTCTGACAGCTGAGAAATGTCATTACAGGCCATAATGAAGAATGAAATCAGTTATACCATCGCCACACGCCCAAAATTTAATTAGCACCTCTGAAGGTCAGCTCAAATGGTTTTCCTCACGATGTTTCATGTGAGCACAATGTTTGGTTGTACATTTATTTCCACTTTTTAGATTTTTGCACGGGGAATATAGCACGACAAAACAAAAGTGAAGAAACATATGGAATGGGAATGTAATTGGTGATAAAGTGATAACTGCATGACTTATGAATGCCCATCAACAAGCAGTGACTTAACAAAGGCAACTGATAAGACATTGAGATTGAAATGAGGTGTGGAGAAAAGCCTTTTTATCATCCAATGCCATACCTTCACACAATGTACAATTAGAGCTCATACTCTGGAGTGAGACACAGGCTAAGTGTTGCATCAATTTGCAGATCATTTAGTCTTTTCACATGCATTCGGCCTCTGATAAAACAGCAGGAATCAAAGCTGGATAAAGATGAAAATAGAGCATGACAGGAAAAAAAAAAGTCATGCAAATGATTTTTGTTATTGCACTGTGATTTTTATTTGAATTGTAAGTGATCATTCTGCCTTTTAGTTACAGCTGTCAGCCCTCATTAATGTGCATTATAAATTGCATCAAAGTGCATAAGGCTGTGTGTGATTAATTTATACAGCTCTTTACGTAGGAGGAAACCGTGCAGGTGCTGAGGAGCCTAATGACTTGGTTTGGGTGGCACAGCTCCTCTGAATCCTCAACACAGTGTGTCGTATGTCAGCTCTGGCATGTGTCTGTCACACCACTGGTTTGTAGGATCCTGAGGATGAGGATTACACGCTCGTACCCATGGACTAACACAGTGTCCAAAACAACTCAGAAAATCACCCTCTTTTCCATAATGACAATCAGTTATGCCCTGATTAGATTCAATAAGTGATTTTAACCTCATGTCATTTCCAATCAACATATGTAGCCACAATGAGAATGATGTATTAAGCTGGAAAATGGTCTTTTATCATGTTATAATTACACATTTACACTGGCACTCTTTCACAGGTTTCCAATTATCAGCACAAAATGGACAATGTGATTTTCAGTATTTAAATAATGAATTATGAACAAGAAAAAAAAACTCCATTTAACTCTTCCACTGACACTTATAGGTTCTGGGGTATTAACGTATTTCAATTTATCTCATAATAAGTAGATCAGAATCCAGAGTTGATACATTTTTAAGTATACTTTGAACAGATAGTGATGTTTGATTAAATGTTACAACTGACTGAATGAAAAGTCTTCATGGAATAAATAATTGTTATTTTTGCCACATTTTTTTAAATGGTATCATTATGAAATTCAGTGGATTTTAACATTTGAGGATAAAATTGTAGAATCTTTAGAACTTCAAAGCAGCAAACACTTAGTTATGCTCTTCTTAATTTCCAGCAGTGGTAGCTAGTAGTTGGTGGCTTGTCCATCCCTCGTCTAACTACTTATAAATAGTTTTACTCAGTCTTGGTTCCCCAGAATTTCAATCAAGCCTGTCTTTTTAATAAATAAAATATTATGTACATCGATTATACACTATTTGTTTCAGTGCCTGCATTGTAAACCCCTCTTACTAGCTAGCGGACTTTTTTGCAGACTTAGCAGCCTGATATCTCCACATGTCCATCCACATCTTTAATCCAAATAAAAACACTACCTCATAGTTATTACAGGTAAAAGTACACTACATGACATCTTTAATTTACAGTTCAGTTCAAAGTGGATGTAAAAGTGTGAAACAGTCTAAGTTTGTACTTTAACTTCAAGCTAAAACATGCTACGATAGCATATCATAGCACGAAACACTGGGTCTACACAGGATTAAATGACAAATCTTTGCAAATAAATTAATCATTACAAATAGACCAATATAAAATATCATCACAATGTTGCCAAATCACCAATGTCTGTTTTTGAAGGAAATAAAAAAGTCCAAATTCCTCAACTATCAAACTGTGTTGTGTTGGACTTATCCTTCATGTTAAAAGATCACCATCGTTCACCACATTGTTCCAGGTTTGTCTGTTTTGTTTTGTTTTTAATAATGCAATCTTTACTTTTAGTTTTTATTTAGGCTAGCTCTCGAGTGTGCACAGACACACACACACACACACACACACACACAACACGGCTATTATTCTACCATTAAACTTACAAACATGCTTGCCCTAAGTTTCAAGTGTTTTGTTGTTAAGTATTCTTAGAAATGTTTTTGGAGAACTGTAACATGGTAATGACTTACAGTGTTATGCCAGATGTACTGTGTAAGTCTTACACAGTACATCTGGCATAAAACAAAATCAATGTGAAAGATTACGGTAGTTAAAGGGCTTTTCAACATCCTGTGCTATACTCTCTCCTCTTATCCTTATCCACTGATTTCCTCCTGCCAGCCTTGCCAGATGAGAGCCACTCTATTTAATCCTGAATTTTTGACATTTAGATGCCAAAGACAGGGGGTAAAGCAGGTCATAATAACAAAGCAACAGTTTTAAACAGGTCTTTGTCTTTGTCAGAGGAGAAGAAACGGATTAGCTCTGAGATGCTACTTTGAAGCCCTGGAAATCTGTAATGAAAAATTTAAGCTACAAGCGAGCAGGATGGTGAGGGTTTTAGGGGGGTTAAGCACAACGATTCATTTGACTCTGCATATATTAGAGGGCTGTAATTCAAAGGTTGTGCTGTGTGTTTTTGTAATTTTTGCTTTAATAAATATTTTTGCTTTGATATACTGATTGTCCTGTGGCAGGCCTGCATGATGGTGAAAGGGAGGGCTAGAGAGAACGAGCAGCCTCCTGGCGCTAATGAGAAGGTCATAGCTCTCTAATTATCACAGGCAGCTCAGTCGCATCCTTCAAAAGACCCTCGGAAAGCACCAGCTCCAGACAATACTCTGAAACAACAACCTGCAGTCACGTACGTAAGCAAACGTGGACATCAACAAACAAATATTACTTATTAAAGCATGTATAAACCATAAATTATACATGCTCTGCTCATTTCACACAACCCTTCACCCAAATGTAGATGAACGTGTGACCTCACAACTATCAAATCAACTGATGATGACAACAGCTAACCAGCGGCTTTTTCTACCCAGAAATAGAGACATCTATGAAAGAATAGGTGTATAATTCCGTTACAAATATCTTAAATTGATCAGGTAAAGACTCCACTTTCTTCTTTGTTTTTATTCTAATTAAAGTAACAGTAAAAACAACAATATCAACCGTTTGGTCTTTCACATTAAAATCTCTAAACTGCTAATACAGAGACAGTAACTGTCTATTACTGTAGTTATGTGAGCAAATGGACAGCCTAATCTGAAAAAATGTGAAACCAGTAAACATATTGATTATACTCTCTGGGTTACTCTTGGGACCTTTACAGCTGTCATTCTCCAAAGGCATTTATGATGGAAAGCCATAACGTCTATCGCCACGATCTTTAATGGACACACGGGTCAAAAATATGATTAACCACAGTTTAGCAAACATACTGCTGCTTAAAACTTTTTTCTTTCTCAAAATGTACTGTAAGGGTTTAAAGCCCATTGAAACTGAATATGAGGCTTAAATGAAGGCATTATGTTGTATTATGTACAGTATGTCTGAACTTTATCACTATCAGTCATATCTTTTTTTTTTTTTTTTTAATATGAGGTATTGTACCGCCTTGAGCATTTGTGTCACAGTAAAAGATACTAATTATCATTCATATATGAAGTGAAACGGGCATGAAAAATAGAATGCAAATTCATTATTAATGACATGTTTGACACTTTAAACAAAAAACCTACTTAATGTGCTCGGAGCTGGAGAGAAAAGGGAAAATTATGCTGCTGTTTTGACTGATTTGTCAGAAAGATGGGTGTTCACAGGGTCCCTCATGCAACAGTAATAAATGGAGGAAGAAAAAAAAGAGGCAGAAAATGAATAGCATATGGATTTGGTTCTCAGCTATCCAGTGGCTCCCCAGTAAACTGCCTGTGAATTAATCTAATTAAGAAACCCACAGTATGACTCAGTGTGCTGTCACCGAAGTAAATGCGTCTTCCATAGTTTGTAACAGTGTCAAGTCTTGAGAAATAAGCTTTGTAAGAAGTTTTAAAAATTTTGGAAGACATAGCCAATGACTTAAAAAATGAGTAAACAAGTTCTAGTTTGAACAGACTGCCAGTAAATTAAGGGAAAACTGTATTTGAGTGCTATTGGTGATCATAATAACGCTCTTCAAGTGGAAGTTGAATTACCTTCATTGGTGGGTTTCTGGAAGTAGCATCAATCTACGACCATTTCTGAAGACATTTAACTAAGTCAAACTCAAACTTCTTTTCTTTTTTTCTTTGTGGACACGGAGAGAGCTTCCATTTGACATGTTTTGGATTACACAGGAGACTATTTTCAATTTTCTTGCCATTTCAGAATAAAAAACTTACAAACCATGGCTCAGAAGTACAATCATAATGTAAGACATCTCCATCAATTTTCCACTCTACTTCAGTTTGCTTTACCAAGTCCTTATGGAGAGTACAGTACAGTCGGGAGATAAAAAAGCTTCTTTTCTTCCCCTGCTTCTGCCTCACTTCTCCTCCTGCCTTATCAATCGACCGCCCATGCTGTGTGCTTGCGACCTCTAATGGATTTCACATGACAACAGGCCAGGCCCCAGACAAGAGCGCGGGCCCTCGCTAACTTGACAACCATTAGCCCGCGAGAAGGGAGGATGGTGGGGAGAGGGTCTCTCCGTGTCCTGTAACTGATGTGTCGTGCACTGAGCCATCTCCCCCGGGTCAGGCACGGATGTATCCACTCTGACAAGCGTCTCGCTCCTTTCTCTGTGTCCCGACGAGCCTATTATCATGAGGTCCTGTGAATGTTGTGCATTCTGGGAAGTGGCACATAAAAGAATGATCAGGCAAAGCTTTCAGACAGAAGTCGTTCGCACAGGCGGGCTCTTTGTTGAACAAAATGGAAATGCAGCAACGAGAGGTGCACCTGTTGAGCGTTCCTTGTGGAGACACAGGCACTCACACTTGGCATTATGTACCTTATTATTTATATGGGGCTGTCAGCTAATAATGCATGGGTCTCTCACCGGAGCACTTTCTGCCATCTTTGAAAGTCATGGCAAGAGGCACCCATGGTTTCGGAGACATCAGGGGTCCTCTCACCAGGGTGTTGTCTGAAGAAGTCATTCCCACTTAAACTGATATAATGCATCTGTGCTGCCGTGAGTGGAGAGCATCTTTATCTCCCTTCACTGATTTACTCCTCCGTCTTCTGCTCTATTCTGTTTAGTGCATTAGCCTATAGGTTACCGCTGAGCTGATGATTTTGGGATCTGGAAAATTATATAAGGAGTGGGACCGTTCCCCTCACAGCTTATTTAGCTCAAATGAGACGTGGACATGAGCTTCAAGAATGCAGACCTGGCATTTTCTGCTAAGCACTGGTAAGCCACTGTATCACGTATCATGTGACAACAATAACATGAGTTTTTCTTGTTCTAAGTTTGTAAAAATGCAGAAGAACAAAGTCATATTTGTGTACCGATGTTTCACGATTCCCTCTGCTAATAGCTGCGAGGCCTGAAAGGGTTAAGGGCATTGTTCACTGATCATGTGATGGGGACATTTTTTATGCAAGAGCGAGCCCTGATTAGAGGGTGAGTTTTAATGACAACTAATTAGCCAACCTCTTTAGCCTTGGCGTTATGATCAAACGAGCTGTCATCGGGTACCTGATACAATGATCCTCTCACTCTTGATATGATATTTTATTCCTCTGCAATTATGCAGCCCCCACTGCACCACATGTGTTTATTGCCTCAAGCACACATGTCAAATTAAAGAGCAGCTTATGCACCTGATATTTAATTATTGCCTGCTGCACCACCATGCACAATGGGAAAATGTCAAAGCCAGCAATCTACAGTACTTCAAGCAGCAATCGGTACGCTGCGATCACCGAGCACTCATGCACATACACAGACACACAGACAGGAATTTGAATATTGAATATGAATGGGAACATCTTCCAGCTTGTCTATGCTCAGTTGGCTTTTTACACGTCCCTTTGTCACTAAAGGGAATTTGGCATACGAATGCATTGCTTGCCAGGAAGAAGAGCTCAGAGCTAACATTAACACTAAAACTAAAAAAAAAAAAAAGTCACAATAAAACATCCTACAATGTATTGTAATAACAAATTAATTATTATATGTAACAATTTACTACAAGTAAACACATTTTCTTCAAGCTGCTCCTACATTTCCGCGTATATATTTTTTTCCAACAAGCATTAGTGGCAGGTTCATAATGAAACAAGAATATAATTTTCTATATCAGGGAAATTAAACGGTGTGGACTTTCTTCAAGGAGTCTGCTTTAAATGATCAAACATCCAGAGGTTCTTCTTGATGTATTCTCACTAAAGTAAAGCTGAAACGTGCAGCAGCACTTCATTTATCTATATAAACTGAATCGAGAGCAGAGACACAAGCATATTTTGAAGTGAATGAGAATGCCTGAGCATGACTCCATGTGCTCATAATGAATGTCGCTGTGGTGAAAACTCCAGCTGTAAACACTGCATTTCTATGGATGATTCAATTATTTCAAAAACCATGAAAGTTTAATTATTCTTGAACTAGTCTCTGAGATAATTTCTAGGTCTTTGTCTTCTCCACAGTCCCTTGACAAATTTATAGCTGTGCAAAATGTGATTCTGATTATTCTTCTGCAGCTAACCCACTGTTTACCCCATCTTTTAAGAACTGAAATAGCTCCTTTTAAATTGACTTATTCTTCCCATTTATTCAAACACGATGCTGTGGTCATGCTCTAAGTGTTTAATTCTTCCCATTTCCTTCCGCTATAGAGCCAAGAGCTGCTCTATTGATGTTAAAATGTGTTGGTCTCCTAATTATACACTTCTCGAAAACAGATTGTCATCTTGGCAGTGTTTCACTTCATACTTTCTGGCTTATTTCTCTTTTTTCTTTTTTTTTGTCTCCTCTTTGTGAGCATCCAGCATTATCTTGTGTGTCTCAGAATCTACAGTGAATGATCCAGTCGCACTGTTAGGAAACAAGAGGGAAATGCTGAAGAGCATTTGGAAATGGAGAAGCAGTGCGTACAATAATTCTGGCAAACTTTGATTTCATCGTCAAATCAGCTCCATCTTTTTGCATTTTATATTTGGTTCCTTAGCTATTAAAATGGTGCATTATGGGAACATTGTCATTTTATTTCGCTTCCCAATAACTGTCACTGATAAACATTTATATGTGGAATGAGGATTTATATGAATTAGTGAGGTGACAGTGGTGAAATGATCGACTTAAATAAATCCCTCATGTGCATATGTCACATGTAATAAATCAGAGGGTAACAGTCAAATATGAAAGAGGTCCATGTTCAGGCCCTGCCTTGTAAAGTTTTTTTGATTTACTGGTATTGGCCACAATAACTTCCCTTATATTCATTGTTGGTTCAAGTTGAGATTGGGTGTGGACGAAGAAGAGAACGGCGCAGCAAAGGTTTTGATTTGGTGAGGAAATCAAAGTGCGCATTTCCAAACAGCTCCAGCATTGAGCCGGTCTGGGATAAGATAGCCAGGTTGTGTGACAGTTGCCATCCCGCTGCACTATAATGACATGTACATTGAGGGGTCTGAGTGGTTGTATGACAGACCAGCACAGCCCTGCAGTGGGAGACATCACTTAACACAGGAATACACAGCACTCTGACTGGGAGCCCGCTGGCTGCTCTCCCTGGTCCCTGGTGGATGGTGTGTTAACTTACCACCTGCTCTGGTGTATGGTTTGTGACAAATGTTGATAGATGTTACAAGTTTATAGAGATAATTGATTGTTTAAGCCAGGGAATCCCCCCATGCAGGCTTCATTTATCAAACGGGCTGTTTTTCATTTGCCAATTTGCCGTCATTTATTGTGGCCTTCGTTGGCGTAGGTGCGAGTGTGTCTTCAAAGTGTGCAACATGCTACACAAACCTGTGCAAAGAGGCGAAGAGAGGCTCATGTCCTCAACTTTAAGGATAAACTGGAATATTATCATATCTACTTGCCATAATTAATGTAAAATTGTGTACAAAATTGTGAACCTATTTTTTAGATATTAAAAAAAAAGATGTTTTAAGAAACTGACAGATTTTTCTTTAGTTACAACAAAAGTGTAAGCTGTTACCATTTCACTTGAAACATTTGTCCACAGACAGATGACTGTGCTGTTTGTGGAGTGCTGTTACACTCTGCAAGTCAGTAATTACTCTTTTTTTTTTTAACAAACAAGCTGTGTGTATATAAAAGCTTTAACGGGGAGGAACCGTGTGGTCCGCCCAAAGCCCCTCTGTAGGAGAGCAGCGTTGCAGACAGCACCTGTTCAGTAGATGCGGGGAAGGAATGTAGACTGGGGAAGTTTCTTTCAGGGTGCCCCAGATGCCAGTATAACACAGATGTTGTAGTGTTGCTCCAAAACCACAATCACAACATATGGTAATTGCTGCAGAATTATTTTCTGGCCAGCTCTCTAACCAGGGACTGATAAAATGGAGAAGTCAGCTACCGATGCTCTGCGGAATGAACACCTGCCAAATCTAACTACATGAGATGTCAGTCCTGTGAATGAAGGGCCACCAGGTAAAGCCATTAGGGCTGGTGATGGCCAGAGCAATCTGAGAGGCCATGGGTGAATGAATCCACAGATGTTTCTCTCAACATTCTTCACCAAGCTGATTGTTGGTGATACTTCGTATGCTTGACCTGAATATCCTCCTGAGCCTTTTTTAATACACTCAAACAAGACATAACATATTTACCAGTAAGATGGGATTGTTTATTTCAAAAAAAGAATCCAGTGGTTTTAAATTGATTTTCCTGAACACCACGCTTCAAGTTTTAGATCCAAAAGACAGATTTTCTAAACGTCTTGTAGTTAAGATACAGTATGAGAGGGGAGAGGAAGGGGGGGGTATCTCTGATGAACAGCCAAAAAGTCACAGCCAATCATGTTTGGGATTTAATTTTGTATCGCCTTGCTAATGAAATACTTTACACAGTGTGAGATTGTAAATTATACAAAAGATTGTTGTGCTGTAATTCCCACTTAAGTTCCACTCAATCAGATTTCACTTTGATTCACTCTAGGAATATGAACCCTACAGACATGATGATAGTCTTGGTCCAGCCCTTTGAATTGTCATCAAGAGTTTTTTTTAATTAATTACTCTTATTTATAGTATATGCAAACAAATTACTTGCATCGGGACAGGGGAAGTTCATTAGAACCTCTGAGTGAAAATGTTCAGGTGGGAGTCTTAATATCAAATATTTGTTTATGCATAACAGGAAAAGGGGAGTTTGAGGTTTTGCTTTGCTCCCTCGACACATAAGTATTTAAAAAAAATCTCATATCTGCTTCATAGACAGAGTTGTTACAGATTTAATATAAACTGAAATCTGAAACAACTTTGTATTCCTTAATTAGAAAATTGCACACACACAAAAAAAAAAAACATACACTCAAACATAATGTGCAATATCTGTTGCCCTGATGCTGATATCTAAACAAGTCTAATTATTTTTATATGATTATATCAATATGCATTCTTAAAGATTTAAAATGGACCATCTCCTCTAATATTTCTTATTCTTTGAAAAGGTAACTACAAATCTGTGCACCAAATTTGAATCTGCAATGTACTGGTACTGAAATCTGATTTTTTTTTAAAAAGTGTGTTGCCATCATAAAAACGTTCTTTCCAGACATGCCAATGCCTATATTCCCTTTGCTCTCTCGTCTCAAAACAAAATGTAGCTTCCCTAGCAAATTGACTCATTTCCCAGTGTTGTTGAGGCACATCTAAAACATAGTTAGGGTTTTGTGAAGCATTCAGCAATATCCAGGAGCAGCATTTTATCTCACTCCAAGGCGTGACTTACCAGTCACCCGGATATTCAATCACTGAGCTCTCTTAATTGTAAATGTTCAAATGTGGTTGTTTTGCTCTGGCTATTAGCTTTGCAGAGTGTGTGGAATGTGTTTCTGTTTCAGCACAGTTGAATTCAGCCATTATTCATCCATAGCCCAGAAGCAGCCAATGGGGTTGGTTAGAAAATGAGCCCTGTTCTCTGTTTCTCAAGTGAGTGTTTTTAGTCTAGGGTAAACACACATGCTCACATGCTTTTATATATACACACACACACACACATGCACTCACACATACCTACACACGCATGGAGACACTACAAACTACAGAGCCATCCAAGAAACTTGAGGGTCGGAATAAATTACACATCAGACTTGTTCTCTTCTGAGTTTTTGGCTCCACCATCTGGTCTTCACTGACACAGTCTCAGACCAGCAATTCAACTAGTCACAAAATATGCTACAGCTAATGAAAAGGCATTTAATTAAAGCATATAATGAACTCTGCCTGTACCATATCATACATTTAAAGAGGGTTTTTTGTTCTGTTTATTGAAACAAAGCATGTGACTCATTCCAGTGCTAAATGGCTGAACTCTGGCTTCATGAACAGGAAAAACAAGATCCTTCTTTTGACACCTTAAATGGAATAACCCGAAAAATTAGTGATGACAGAAGAAAGGAAAATGCCATGGAAATGTTAATTGCTAAGTTCAACAACTCCGCAGCCAAATCAAGAATTATTCTGGAATATTGTTTAGACCAGCATCTAATGAGTCTGGCATAAATAAGAGCCTGATGTTTGTTTCTAATTTGCGATGAGGAGAAGAAAAGGGAAGCGGAGCCGTGGCGTTGCATGGTGGTTATCTTCAGAAGACTAAGTTTATTGATTGGTGGAAATGAGATTGGTGAAGAGAGGTTTTTTGCTCACCAGGGGGTTGACTGGTAAAGGAAGGAGGGTGTCTCACTTAAAAAGATCTCATGTTATGGCAGCCTTTATTAAGTCTCTTCATTTGCTTTTGAAGACAGGCTGGGGGGATCAGTCCTGGCAGGTTACAGACATGTGGCGTCTCCATTGCTTATTCTCCTACTGACAACATCCTTTGAGAAGAAAAAAAAAATGTTTTCCGGGCTCTGTGTGTGTACATGATTTACAGGTAGGTGCCCAATCAATTCTGCATCACAAAGATGTCAATCTTATTTAAGGGTGAGGATATTCAAAAGGGTAAATACATCAATTATGATTCTGCCTTTGTGCTTTTGTAGCCACTTAATCTATAAGATGAAAAAACACATTATTGTTACAGAATTAATCAGATCCAATATAATAAGTCACAGGTGAGGTGACAGTTGCAATCACTCTGACTTTTTAAACAACAGGTAGGTAAATCCTAACAAAAGAGTGTGAAAGGTTTGCCATGGTCAAATTTAAATCAAAATTTTATCACAAATAATTAATTCAACAATGGTCCACTAAACAAGTAGCTGAAATAAAATAATTACCTTTATTTACCAGCCAGAAATTCAACAATGTTAAGTCATGCAACTTTTTGTTCTCAATAATGAGGACGGCATTTTAGACCTTACACTGACAGGAAATGCATTCAGGCAGCAGCAAATAAGCAACGCTGGCCAAGTGGCCACAGTCAGAACTGCAGGTCACATGATAACAAAGTTACCCACTTGACATTTCGCCATAGATAATCATTAACCATAGGCTGACGTTGACCTCAGTTCTTCACATGGGCGTCCACATTATACACAGCATTATATTACAGTTTTATACTGTATGTGCCATATCAAATCTGTCATCAAACACTGTTATTCTAAATTTCATCTGAGGTTTGAATGAGTCTCTATGAGGACATTCAAAATATCTGCTAATACTTTTAGTGCACTGCTGCTTACTAGAGGTGAACTGTGCATGGATCTATACATATAACATGTCTGACAAAGTGTAAAAACAGACACTGACTTTAAAGTGGGATTATCTTGTAGCCCTCCTTCCTCCCTCCCTTCCCCCCCTCCAACGATGCTATGGCGCCCAAGTATTTGCTCAACTGAAAGTCCGGCTTGTTTGTTTTGAGGCGTATTCGAGCACGTTGTCCACAACACGTTCTTCCTCTCCCCCACCACGCTGCTGTTACCGCTGCTGAGAACTGGCAGAGTGGGCTGCCTTCCATTAGAGCAGCATTGGGGAACTAACCATGCAGAAAGCAGCGGACTTAAAGTAAACTTGTTTCTCTTTTAAATGGATAGGCAGTAAACACTCTCCCCAGCGATTGCTTTCTCCTGACAAAAATGATATTTGATGCTTACACCAACTCACTAGGCCCAGATGAAGCCCTCAGCAGCTGGTTCGCTGCTAGACTCTGGTGAATTGGACCTTTTTACACATGATAAATAAATGTGCTGGAATTTTTTACATATAACAGTTGCGCTGACCTCAACGCCTTCTATACAAATAGGAAGAACCCCTTTATATGCAGTGACCTCTGATTAAGCTAATTTTAAATTATGTGGAAATTATTTAAATTTTATGTGCAGGCACCATCGGAAACAGTATTGTAGCTACATACATTATGCATACAGATACACACACATACACATACGCACCACAGCTATTATTATACCATTAAACCTTTGAATATGCCCACTGAAGTTGTTTTTTTTTTTAAGTATTCAATATTTTGGGGATAATTTTAAGATACTAATGACTCATACAGTACAACAGGCATGAAACAAAATCAATGGAAGAAATGGAATTAAAGGGCTTTTAGATGGACTCTGGCACTCATCTGGCAAGGATGGGGGGGGGTGATAATAACAGATAAGAGGCAATAAGAGGAGAGTATATGGCACTATGTGTAATCCAGAATTTGTGAACAGGAAAAGTGATGCCAGGAAATATTATAACAGTCAATAACGTGCAAGATTATATAGGATATGTTTGCAAGTAAAGACAGGTCGCAGATCAGGTCCACACAAGTCAACAGTGACTGGCACACTATAAAATCCACTGAATTTTTCAGAAAGTGTTCACTGGATCGCTGGGGAGCAATTTTTTTCTGGATGTTTTTAGAGAAGCAGGACACTTGTTTTTATCTTCAGCGTGCCCCTTCCGAGTGGTTGAGTTCATCTGAACCTGCCTGCCTTGAGCAAGCTCACCATCCCCATGCACGGTGCACAATGCACAATGCAGAGTAAAGGGGGGACTACAACTGCAATTTCGCTACCCCATGAGACAATTTAGTGTCCATGCTGAAAGAACTTCAGATTTGTCGGACTTATGTGCTGAGGTAGGGATTCAAGCATTGTGAATTATATTTTTTTAATAAAAACTCTGGGTGATATTATGACAAAGTGTATTTAATTTCAATGCGAAATGAATCAAGAAGACCCCTGAACACAAGGACAAATGTGTATTTTCATGTCTCTCCTTGGCAGTGGTGGTTGGTTTGCCATGTTGCATGATATAGCAATACACAGTACAACGTCGTAGGCCTTGGTTGCCACACCCTTGTTAAACTGTGCCCCAAAAAATGTTCCAGCTGAATTCAAAAAATCTTTCACACAAGCACGCTCCATGTCCATTGTGTTGTCCATGTTAGCAAAACTAAGGTTCATACAATAGATACATTGGACAAATATTATTGTACTGCAACAATAACAGACTGAACACTACTGAATAAGTGGTGTTACAACAGCATTCACTACAATACACAATAGAGTCAATAGAGTAGATAACTCGGGGGCTGCCGAAGTCAACATCATTCACATTCCTTATGTGTGGCTTTCAAATCCGCAACTAATAGATTCCTTTCTGTCTTGAGATATACTATGGGATATCTAAAGAACAGAAAATTCTTTTCAAATTCACGTGAGTCTACAGTCTCTTGAATCTGTTCAATAATGTTTTCCCTCCAACTCCTTTTTAAAAAAAAATGTCTTCAGTGTTGTTCATTGTACTAAGTGCAGTGGTTTAAACGTAAAAGTAATTGGCGATTTGCTGAGCACTTAATCTAGTATTTCCACTTATAACTGCACAGTTAAAAGGCTCCTTTGTCTAATTACATTGAAACAAGATGATTTTTCGTCAGTGCTAAGCTTTGCTGTTGATCTCAGTGATAATAATGCAACACCTTTGTAGTGTTTCGACTCAGATGTAAATGAAGAGATGATTACCATGCTTGTTTACAATTCAAAAAAAAAACACAGAAGACAAAGGGGGACGCTAATTTAGAATTGTAAAAAATGATAATATAAAAAATCTGAAGTTTATTGGCCTTAGAACATTTGTTATGCACATTATCCCTTGAGATTCTCCCCCAAATGAGTAAATAAATACCATTGTAATGGAGTACAACCCTGCCCCCCGATTTGAGGCAAATCCCCTATTAGTAGTATAAATCTGCAAGGCTTTGTGGGTAATTAGCGAACATGCTCGGGAATGTTAGCAGGGCTTGGCAGGTGCGTTTGATCAGTGGCAAGAGGCAAAATCACTGTTGACAGAGAGCGATGGCAGGAGGATGGAGATAGGAGGGCAAGTGGGTGGAGGAGAGAGAAGTGTGAGGGCTGAGGGGCAGGTTTTACTAAACCACACTTCTTTTTTTTTAATCTTACCATGGAAACCCAAGGCAAGGCACTGCCTTAATGTAATTATTTACTGGGCAGCCAACAAGAGTTAAGCACATCAATTGACTATAGACTACAATCTTTTTATACTGTTAATGTGTATTATACATTCTGTTTCAACTCCTAACCCTAAGACCACAAAGAAACATCACATATAGTAATGCTCAACTAAGACACAGAGATGAAGCTCCAATAAATACATAAACATAATAAACATAATAAACATATAAGATGGTATAATCACATTAAATATAGGGCTTGGCTAATAAAGGTCTGACCTCAAATAAACCAGGCTTTAGAACTGGTTTCTCTGGTTTCATGAGAACCCCTTGAAACCCCAATGAAAGCTATTAAAATACTCCTGTTTTAATATTCATGATCACCTCACCATTTAATTTTGTTCTGACCTAAGATTATGGTTTTACTAAACTGAAAAGGTGATGTGTATCAAATTAATACAATGCAAATAAAATGCAATCTAATGACTACTCTTAAACACATCTTATGCTGCTGAATTATTAATATTATTGTGTGTGGGTTACCGTGGGCTCAATGAGGCCTAATTAGAGGAGATACACTAAGCTAATTTGCAGATGCCAGAAGCATAGTTTATATGTAAGAGCTAATATTTGAAAGTCAAATTAAAGTTGAAAAGGCCTGTAATAACTGTTAATTAACTCTGGTTTTGTTTTTTTCCTTTGACAAACTTGAACTGAGTACAATATTCACAGGGCTAGTGCTTAACATTTCGGACCACAAAGATAAATTTCAAAGCTTTGAATTATTCGTTTGATGTGGGTATTCTCTGTAGATTAGATATTATTTTAAGATCCCTTTGTTCAAAAATTCATTTTTATTATCGCTGCATGAAATGCATGGCAATTCCCCACATAACTAACCATTGGTGCAATTAACATCTTCGATCGAGTTCATATTCCTGATAATTTATACAGACTATGCACCTCCCCTGTGATCGCTTGCAGGGTTTGACTCTACCACAGCTGTCTTGCATTTACAGAATAAGTTTCATACTGATGAAAATGGAAAGTGAAACTTTAATGAACAGGACTCGACTGTCACGATAATAAAGACTTTGAAACAACACCAAGGCCAGTTCAACAAGCAAGCCGACAGCAGCACCAGTGTAGTGACATCAAACCAATTAAGACTGACGATAAATATTAACAGGAGTGCGTATTAACAGAACATGACTGGGAAGCCAAGCTGTAAACAAGTGCTGGATGGCTGATCATTAAAACTGTGTCACACAGTGCTGCACATCAATGGCGAGATAAAGATTTCAACAGTAGAGCTGATCTTTCTCTGGAGCTGAATGAACTGCACTGCACATTACTGTATAAACAGAAAAGAAAAACGGTCAACACTGCCTTTAACTATTAAGTCTTGGGAGTTGTCTATAATAGCAGGTAAGCATTCATCTGTCTAGATAAGTCAGTCCTTTGGGGAATTTTCACTCAACAAAAAGAGCATCAAAATTTGGGTTAATGGCAAAAAAAAAAAAAACTTCAAAAAGTGAATAGTAACAAAAACACAACTACACTTGAAACAAATAAGTCACAGAGTCCCTGTTATCTGAAACATGAGGTAACTTCACAAATAATGTAACTTGCATATTGAGCTTCTAAAAGCGGCAAGTTGTTCTTCAAGAGCCATGACTCTGTTTTCCTTTAGGTGTTTGCCAGTTTACAGAGGCTTTCAATGGCCACCTTAATGAACTACACAAGAACTGCACAGTCTCAATAAAATAAACAAAACGGTTGTGCTAAGTGTTAAAGGTGGAAGCATTTTCTGCAGAGAACAGGTCTAACAAAAAACACTACAGTAGGTTGCATTATGGGAAAAGTGGGGTCCAATGTTTAATGTAAAAGTCAGAATTTAACCAAAAGTGAGAAGAAAAACAATCATTCTTGTTTTATTGTAAATGTGTTGCCACGATATGAAGAATGTGTCTATAAAAATGTAAAAAGTCAGTTTTATCAACCATCAGCTCACTTCTTCTGAGTTGAGAGTTAAAAGTATTTCTTGCTTTTTAAGTCGCCCTGTAAAATTTACCTGCCTCTGCTGGGTTACACATCAAGTTTCCCATCACATTCAGAAACCAATACAGACTCTCACCTCATTATATCCCTGGACAATTATCGGGCAATTTTCATTAAAAACATGTGATCAATAAATTGGAGTCCAAAAGCCTCCTGAAAACCATGGACTGTGATTAATACTCTGGTGGCTGTGGCTGAGGGAAGGAATCTGTACAGTAGTTCCACCTCACAGGTTGTTCAACGCGACCAGCGGACACCAAAACAAAACAGCCTGACAGCTGTGTGGGACTTTTACACAGTGTGCAGGACTGATATAATGTGGTATTGGCAGTGGAACTGTCAGTCTCACAAAAACTTGATTGGGGCATCCCCATTTCATTAGTTTGATTTGCCTTCAAAGTACAGTTCAAATAGCTGGACTGTCTTTGAAGAGTCACAATGACAGAATATACCTGGATATCATTTCCACAGACTCCAAAGTTAAGCCCACTTCCTTCAACTATACAAAGGCTGAAAATGGGGAAACTTTGAGCACTGGTGAATGTCACGGTTGCTAATAAATAGGCAGGATTAACGCATACCTTTTAATATTCGCGCTGCTTAATGGGCTGACAGTGTTGAATTATCTATAGGTCTCAGTGATTCAAAAAGGACCATCAAACCCAAACTTGAGAGCAGTGTCTTGTAATTGAATAATACATTACATGTGGCAATTATTTCTGTTAGAAGCAGACTGAGAAATCAATAACCAAGGGATCAAATCAAGGACTGTGAAGCTCTTGTTTCTATTCCCCTTGTGACCAATTACATCACCACAGTTTAAACACCTGCAGTGTCACAGCTCACTGTGACACTTTTCCTGCACACTCTCACACTCTGTCTCCCTCACACACAGACACACATAGAAATTGTGTTAGACAGATGATGAGGACTTTGAGAAAAGAAAGATGCCTGTATCGAGATCTTATTTAAATGTGCACCGACAGACTAATAACCAATATTAAAATTTTCACATGCTGAAATCTCGTCAGGAGGGTTATTGCTGCATTGTGTGCTAAATGAGCTGCGCATCAAGACATACTTGTAAATATGAAATGATGGGAGAGTAATGCATCTTTGTTGAGATAATATGCACTCATTGCACAGCCTGACCTGGAGTTATAAATTATGCACTAGTTTTTAGCTCCAGGCAGTATCCTCCCATGACATATGTGGTGCTGATTAAGAGAGAGTGAAATGGGCCTGTTTTAATGAACATATCCCATTACACAAAAGGCATAGCTCCACTGTATCACTTGGAACACAGAGGTGACAATTGAACCTCTGACCACCCCATGGTCTGTTGGTATTGGTGAATACAATTTGCTTTTATCTGAAATATTCACAGCTCCTAAAAAGGCTGATATCAGGTCTCATTAAATGTTGATGCTCCTGGTGAGTAAAGAGAATACTGGCTACATCAAAGGCCTTGTTATGTCCAGTGAATACTAACTAATCCTGAGCTTCTCCTCAGGAGCATCTAAAGCCTGTAAGACCAGCAGTGTCTCATTCACTGCTGGGACGCTGCCCGGTCCTTTCAGTTCCAACAGGAGACTTCTACATATCACAAGAAAAAATGAGGAGGTTGGGGGCGGGGGGGCGGGTGAACACAGATCGAGTGGAGATTATATTTTTCTGTAATTATCTGCTCTAGCATGTGCAGCATTGTGTTTCATCTGCACTTTGCGAGGCTCGGTGTGCTGACACGCTTCCTCTCATCTGAGAATGGATTGTCAAAACTGCAACAGTCAATACTTCACAACACACACAGGCTCACCCAAGCAATAATAGCCTGGAGTCAAAGGATACCTGTTCCACGGATGATTGATTATTAGTCCCATTTGTGTTATTTTGTTTGTATGAAAGATGGTGTGTGCATGCGCATACGTGCATTAGAAAAACAGAAAAGAAAGAAAGTCATCTCTTTTCAACCGTGATACCTTGAACTTATTTTATGTATTACCTGTCCAAATTGTTTTTATTAACCATAAAAAGCAGTGAAGTCAACCGACTGCCATCAAAACATTGTGAGTGCACGAGAAGAACCAGCCGAAAAAACAAAAAAACGCCAGGGTTATTATCAGCCGAAATGCACTCGTGACAGTATGTTGGTGTCCACGGTTGTAACAGGATGGTGAAATGCTATGGTGGGCCCTCATAAACCTTGCCAAGGAGAAACACAGCATTCATGAAATAAAAATCATGGGCAGAACTGCAGATCCACGTTACTCTGATGTAGAGAGGGAGAGTGCAGTGCTGGAGCAAGTTTTACAGAAGGTTAAAACATCCACAGGCTAGTTGAATGAAGACATGCACAACCAAAGGACTTAACATCAAAAGAACCTGTGTTTTCAGCTATTCTCTGTGGTGGGCTTTCTTTGCATATTTCATGGCAGTGGGTTTCATTTCTATGCCCACCTTTCTATTGATATGTGCAAAGCCCTTTCTGTCTTTCAATTAAAAGGATTTTGTTTGCCAATTGTGATCTGTTGTTTGTAATTTGTAGTGCGGCTTCAATTGTTGTGCTTTACTGCAGCAGGGGAGCCATGCTAACAAGTGGACGCCTTCACCCCTGCGCGGTTCTTCCCCCAAAGTGAAGAGCAAGAATAAGAACACAACGTTTGTTTTTCTCCACATAAAAGCCTCCAGATGACCTATGGTTCCAGCCAGACCTTTAAAGAAATGGAGGACAATCAAAAGGACAAATGTGACGGGCCTCCTGTGTGAGGTACAAGATGAATGCGAAACAGCGCGTCAGTTCTGTGATGTCTTTGACCTGATAGTTCAAAGCTGCTCCTGGACTCTGGACCCCCGTTCAGTATGTGAGCACCTCAGACAAAGGCTTTGTTCATAATAAAGTAAATCCACCACATTGTTCCTTTGAGCATAACACCACCATTTCAACAGAGAGGACACTATCCAGATCTATAGACAAAGCATGAATGTGCCTAAAAATACATTACACATGTGGACAAAATTCAAAAATCTTGAACTAAATTCAAATTTTTATATTTTTTATATTATGTGCATGGTGTTCTCTGACAAAATGATGCATTTCAACTGAAGAAATTCTTAGAGAGCCAAGTCATTCACATCTTCATACATAGCCTACCTTCACTTTTCATACATACACACTGCTCCTAACAAGTGTGGCCTTGTAACGGGCTGCATAATGCACCTCTGTTTTGCAGGGCCAGGTTGTACGGTGGCAAAGCACTAGGTAGTAAGCTGTGGCAGTACAGCCCCCCCATCCTCCACCACCCCTGCGCTGGTATCAGGAGACATGGGGAGGTGCTCCAGCCTACGGTCATAGTTAACCATGGCAAAGCAGCGCAGGCTGGCTGCTATGGTGCCTCCATTCCTCCTGAGACACAAGGGTCGGCAGGGCTTTGAAGTTAAAAGTGTGGCTGGGAGACAATATGAGCAGCATGTGAGCATCTATCTGGGGTGTGTGCTGTGTGATATAAGGGCAAAGGTGCGGTGTGTGATGGTGTCCTGACTGTACAGCAGCAGAAAAGTCTCTGTAGCCTGTAACGTGTTACAGCATTCAGCCACATAGGAGGCACCCGACTGCAAAATGTTGGTTACATATGAAGTTAATTATTGGTAAAGCTGAGCCTTAAACACACTATGTTTTTAGCAGGCCAAGAGGAACTTTTTTATTGTCGGGCCAAATTGATTCCCATTGTTTCTGCTTTTGCCTGTTTGTGTGTGACAATGAAACTGTTGAATGGAACTAATTAACGACTATGTGTATGGTGTTAGTTTTGCAAAAAGGTTTTCTCCAAATTAAAGCAATGATCTGTCACCCCCGACAATCAGTCTGTAGCCAGCAGGAGCCCAGAGGGAGGTTTGGTAAGTGGCACTGGTACTGCGCACGGAAAAAAGTCCATAATGTAGAATTTTAAGATTCCTAATTTCATTTCTATACAGCAGCACTAATAGAAAAAAAAGAATCAACATCACAGTAATTCATCAAGCTTTCTGCAGGTCTGTTTAAAGAGTCTTTTTTTCCCCCTGTTTCCGTAGTCTTGATTGAGAAGTTGGTGCCAAATGGTCCAGTCCAGCCACTGAAACTTTTTTACATCCAGCCAAATCTGATGTGTGTCTATGTTCAATACATTAAAATGAGCTGGAGGCAATGTAGTAGTCAGTGCTGTAAAATTATGACTGGAGCTTCTATATATGCATGTATGATCAGAGGACACACAAGACAAGATGAATACCATGGAGCTATTTCATTATCCAGTCAGGTCCCATGACGCTGCCCTAATGAGAAGTCCAACAATTAGGACTGCATGTTGTGTGTGCTTCCTATAAGAGAATATCAGATTGGCATCTTTATCAAACATAGTATTTTATAAATCCCTCTGTCATTTACAATTAAACAGATCATCAGCAGCTGCATGCATATCTGAACAGAAAGCCTGCTTTACATTTCATGGTACACAAAGGGCTTTCCTGTGCCTACAAAGATGGCCTTCAGAGAGATCAAGAGGCAGAAACAAGAGTGTGCGAGGAGCTAAATCTTTGACCGAGCACAACACAAAGTGCAAGTGCAAACGCAGAGTCGGTTTAATGCTGTCTTTAAAAATGAAAAAGCCACGCACTAAGCATGCCCCAGTGATGACTGAAGTTTTGAAAGCGGCCAAAGGGGCTGTGACTGCTTCTCTTTGGAAACCAGGATGTCAGGAAGCCCGAGTTATGTTTAAGAGCAATTTATCATAAGTATCATAGTGAACCGGTAATACTTCTTGGTATTATTGTGACTTAGCTGCACTAAAATTATCGATATTTAAAAATAAATAAATAAATTTAAAAAAAAGAAAAAAAGGTAGAGGGACTAACAGCCTTGCAGATAAGAATGTGTTATTGCAAGGGACACGAATCCATTAATAGACTGATAATTTGGATGAAACAACATACTGTACTACCATTTAGTGTTCATCATGGACCCCAACATGTAGCTGCCTATCCCCATCTAATGTACTGATTTAGTTACCATCATTTTACAGTTATTCTGATATTTTTTTCTTATTGGGATAATTTGTTTGATTAGATGGATTTACAAACGGAAAGGAAAAGCCCTCTGCATTAATGTACTGTATAAACTGGCAAAGAATATATAAAACAGCAAACGCTTTTTAATGCGTTTCATTAATAGAAAAGTGATGAGTTGAGTAGCAGAGTTGTATGGCTCTTTGCTGCCATCTTGAGTATCTAAAAAGGCATTACAGATTTTGGAAAGATGCATAAACTACTTTATGAATCAATAAAGCAATAAGATTTTGTTAAGTTAGTGGGGTCTTGGCATTTGAAAACTTGTTTATTTCCCTCTTCTTTGAAAGACTTTTTCCTTACAGGCTGACAGCCATATAGGTCATATATGCAGCAATTATTAGGCTATATTAACATTTACACTGGAAAAGTAGAGATTGGTAGGGGTAGAAAAATAATAGCTGCAGACTATTATAAATCTTGAAAGACCTTGGAAAACCTATATTCCTTTCTCCTCTTTGATATTAAAATTCTCATTTTTCCATTGCACAATTAAAAGCCACGGGGTTATCTTTCTCTTTGAATTTAATGTTATGCACAAAGTTCATTTTGAAATCTTGAAAGTCTTTGGGAAAATCCAACTGGAGGGTATCTAGATCACATACAAAAGTTTTATTACCACTGACATGTAGGAAGCCAAATTAGGCCCTGAAATTACATTAAATTAAACCCAGCAGACTTGGCTGCAGTGTTCACTGTAGTGCATTATGAATATAATATGAAAGTGTTGTATTATTGAAAAGGCTCTTCAAGCTGGCAGAATGTGTTTTTAGACCTGGGAATACTTATTGGTAGGCATTTGACAAATGTCAGGACCACATTAGATCAAATTTCATTGATGGATTGTATGGACCTTGGTATTCCACAAAAAAGGCAAATGTGAAAGGGTTAACAAATCAAATTGAACCTTTACTGGGGTAGATTGGGGCCAATGGATCTATACACTCTTGTTATCTAATTATAACCACCTCAATCACCTGGATTGTAAGAAAGTAAGAAAAAAACATAAAATATTTCCAGTGTGGCTGTTGGTCAGTTGATAAGTGTTAAGTGGAGATACTGTACCAATAACAACTAAAAATGCCAGATGGGGCATTGGCAAATAGACAAATCAATGCACTGATCTGGTACCATGTTTTTACAGTCAGTAATTCCTCTATATTCATTCAGTAGCCACACACTACTAGAATTCCTGTCAGTTACAGTGGGCTACTACTTATTTTACTCATGGACAGGGTGCATGACAACACAAAAGCAGGCACACAAAGAGAAAGGTGTAGTAACTCTGTGAATGTGACACTCAGCCCCTCGATTGGATTAGTATTGTTCCATTAAGCTGGAATTTAGAATCAAACCATGCGATTTTGAAAACTTATTTTTAAGAAATCTGCCGCTGAGATATTTACCATTCGCCATCTCTATGTTCAAACCACTATTTCCTCACATGCAACACTACACATACTCAGCCACATGATGGCATAGCAGCACAAAAGGAGGCAAATTGTGGGCTCTGATGAACTGTACTTGCACCTGATTTACAGCAATGTACAGCCACTCAATGCTCAGGGTTTTACAATATGTGTCCTTGCACATTAAACCATGGTGGGTTGCTCTGATTGCAGTGTGACATCATAACATTACTGGTGTTAAATGCACAAGGCAAAATGAGTCACTTGAATTCAGTTACAAATGTAGAAACTGAACAGATAATGCATGACAAGAAATAGAAATTTGGTGGCTTAACCAGAAGAGGCCTCAGGTTCTTCATATCCTTACCACCACTACTACTGAAATGCCCTTGAGGGCAACTCCTGAGGTGGAACTGCTCAGTTAGACTATTGTAGTGGGTAGTTTTCAGGAATAAATGTTGAATAAAAAGAAAAACACTTGGTAGAAAAATGAAGGAGAAAAAAGGACCAAGTCACCTCCAAATAAAAGCTGAAACTGATACTATGAAACAAAGGTCGCCATCTACATTCAAGCTCTGCTATACAAAATTTAATGTTGCTGTAGAGAGCTGGTTTCATGAGGGGGTCACAAGTCCTTCTTTTTAGGGATGAGCCATAATATTTTAGACATGTCTGAATCAACACTTACACTACAAAAGCAAAGGTCAGTATCTGATTTGCATTAGAGAGCAGATTTTTTTTATTCTGACTAAAACTTGTCCTGGTAATATTGAGGCAAGGCTCCGTGCACCAAATGTTGCCCAGCCCACATGGGCTAAAAAGACCCTATAAACATAAGAAGCAAGAGTAATAACGCAAAGAGAGTAAAAGAATAAATGTTCATGTCACTGAGTGTCAAGCAGCACTATCTTGCTCTTTGGACGTTATAGCTATAAAAACATAACTCAGACAAACAATTCAAACATAAAGTGTCCTCATCCACTGGTATGGTTGTAGCAGATTTAGCATGGTGTAGCTCTTTGAAAACAGTTACTGAAGTATACATGGAGTTCAAGTAGCCTTCTCAATCCCTGTGATGTCAGGTAACAGAAAAGTGGTCAAACTGGTGAGAAATAAAAAAGGTTCAATTAAATTCGCCAAATTGAGTATTGCTTGTCAACCTCAAAACTCACCAATGTCTCCTGTTATCTCCACAAGGTTAGCCCTAGCGGACAAAGAACACCATGCAGGAACACTATGATGGTAAAGGCCTTAAAAACATCAAGGCTAGACAGCAACACTTATTTGAAATGATTAATAAGAACAACAACAACACTCGCACTCTTTTTACTATGGTTGATAAACTAACAACCCCCCCCCCCCCCCAAAATCAAATCTACAAGGCTAAATATCAACACAAATCAGCAAAATAATAAAATGATGCAATCCCTAAAACCACCTCGGAATAAATCAACTGTGATGTCAGAATTTAATACAATTGACAAAAAAAAACGTAGAAGAAACAGTTCAGCATCTTAAACCATCGACATACTGTCTTGACACATGCCATCTGACTTTTTAAAAACTATTAGCTCTGTCCAAACATATCTGCAGCAAATAATACATTTCTCACTTCAATCAGGCACGTTTCCTAAACCCCTAAAAGTAGCTGCCATCAAGCCACGCTTAAAAAGGAGAGCTACAGACTCAAATCTTCCTTTTATAGTCAAGATCGTTGAGAAAGTGGTGTTAAATGACATAGGATTGAACACTGACTCAGGCAAGGTGTCAGTTCTGGTCCTGTTGGATCTCAGTGCTGGATTTGACACTGTGGATCACAGTATACTGCTGAACAGGTTGGAAACATGAGCAGGACTCAGCGGAACAGTCCTAAAATGGTTCAGGTCCTACTTGGAGGAGTGGAGTTACATTGTGACGATTGGAAGTTATCAATCCGATCGAGTGGCTATGACATGTGGAGTTCCTCAGGGGTCAGTCCTGGGACCCCTTCTGTTCAACCTATAGCTGCCTTTGTGTCAAATTCTGCAGACTTCTAATGTCAACTATCATAGTTATGCAGATGACACACAGATATATCTCGCACTGTCTCCAGATGACTGCAGTCCAATAGAGTCACTGTGTCACTGTTTAGAGCAAGTCAAAAATTGGATGAACCAAAATCTCCTTCAGTTAAATCAAGAAAAAACTGAGGTCATTGTTTTTGGAAATAAAGAGAAGAGGGTTGCTGTCAGTAAAACACCTTGAGTCACTGTCTCTAAAAACTAAAGACCAAGTCCGAAACCTTGGCGTGCTGCAGTCTCAGATCTGACCTTCAACAGCCAAATCAAATCAGTCACCAAAACAGCCTTTTATCAACTTGATAAGAGAAGAATGAAGGGTTTTATGTCCCAAACAGATCAGGAGAAGCTGATTCATGCTTTCATCTCCAATAGACTTGACTACTGTAACAGTCTTCTGACTCGACTGGACTCCCCAAAAAAGAATCAAATAGCTGCAGCTCGAGTTTTAACCAGAACAAACAGATCAGAGCATATCACCCCAGTGACACAAGTCAGCTACAGAATAGTTTTTAAATGTAAAACACATTGAGTTGCCTCTTGGTATGAAATGCGCTATAAAGATGCCTTGCCTTGCCTGGCCTTACATTCCACAGACATTTTATGAACAAGACTGTGTCTAAAATTGTAATAAAATGGACAAAAGAACAAAATGCATCTAATTTTCAACCTCTCACACATGCCACACTTTCTATTCTCCACTGAGGCAAGATACCACATCTAATTTGGGCACAGACAGACCTCTGTGTGTCATCCTGCATCCCCACCGAAGTTGTGAGCTCACACACAAAAATTCCATCAGTGAGCTGAACAATGAAAGACAGTGATTCTGACTCCCAGTTTGTCCTCCAGATGGTGATGCAGCGAAAGTGACAGATGCTCATCCCTCAATACTCAAGAGATCTGGCATCTTGAACAAGTCCTTCGGGACTCTGAACTAACACTATACCGGCCCTCATCTCCTTCATTAGCTCTGTTTGGGAGTTTGCACATGGCTGCTCACAGCCAAGAGGAGCCCCAGTCGCCTCTGTCTAATCAAACAAGATATGGATAGTTGGTCAACACACAGGGGAGAAAGTTTTAATTTTAACTTTAAACTGTTGAACATGAGTCACTATAGCCATGTTCAGCTTCGTTTTTTAATATTTAGAACTTTTGATGCTGCATTTCAAAAAGTTTGGAAAATTAGGTTTGGGTTTAGGTTTTTAGAATATAAACATAAAATCTTATTTCAAATGCACCTTCCTCGTCAAATGTTCACCATCAACACCTTAAAGGATCAAGTCCCATTTATATTTGGATGTTATCTACCTTGGTAAACAACTTCACCACTTCATCTCTATATATTTGTCCATACGCCATTAGAATTCATTTTTACAAAAAAAAAACAAAAAACAATTGAAACAACTGTATACATTACACAGTTCTCCAATTAATAAAGCACTGTTATTTGAATTGTGGTACAATAATCCCTTGTTGCTGGTATTACAAGTCTCAAAAAAGCAGAATCTCCCTTAAGAGACACTGAAGTGGACGAGTCAAACAACTGGTAGAATAAGCATGTCAATTAAGGAGGACTAGCAGGCATGAAGCTCAGGGTCTGTTAGACAGGAACTCTAGAGAAATTATGACAATACTCAAGAGGGCTGTTAGGTCTATAACAAATGTTTCCTGGGGATATCCTTTGTTCTGCAGAAAAAGGTCAGAGTACTGATACAGAGCACTGTTGCTATAATGGGACACGTGGAAAAGTGGAGGAGACATTACAAAGACAGAGCAGGACTCTGACCACCATGATTATAAGTAGCCTAACACAAAGCTATCAAGTGTCACCATCAAATGTTGCACACACAAAAACAGACAAGCAATTTCAACAGTGGTTTCAGGGTACATTTGTATGTGGTCAAATCGGACAGCTGGGCCAATAAGATTGATAAAACATCTTAATTGTAGCCTATAAATCTACTCCTTCATGTACTGTCACAAACTGGCGAAATATGCTAATAAACTGACAACCACACCCAAGGGTCTAACATAAATCTATTAAATGATGGACAATGACTCCCACCCCATGTAGAACATCCTGACATTGGCTTCACCCAAAATGTGTGAAGCTGTCCAACAGATTCCATAACAAGAGCTGCTCTCGACACTAAACATAATTCAGTTCGGTAAAGTTGGAAAGATATTTACAGATTTGCTTCCGGGATCAATAAATCCGAGGTGAAACGTTGTTCAAAAACAAATGATGCCTCTGTCCCACCGTAATAGCATGGACTACGAGCTACAAGGACCAAAGATTTTTACAAAATAAGTGCTGGACCAATAACACTGATCTATATGCACAGCAGCCGGACGAGTGTGCAGGGACCATCTGCAAATTGCAAGACAAGAGCAAGACGCTGCAAACAAGAAACAATAACTCTACTGTTTTACAGTACAGAGAGACTCCAAAATCACCACACACACATCAAGGGTCTCCTCATGGTCATACAACAGCCGTTTTGGAAAAATGCTGTTTTGCAACCACCTTGAAAATGCAAAGGTAACAAACTCCCTCAAACCTTTATCATGTGTTGTTCTCCCTATTGACTGTGCAACAGCTTTGATTACATGCGCAGCCCACATGTGCAGCACAGTGAACATTTCTATTTCTTTCCAGGTCTTCCTTTTGGAACAAATATCAAGTGCCTTGTCCAAGTAGTTGGCCATGTCCCCCCTGTTGAACGACAGAAGAACACTTTTCCCAGCTGTAATCGGTTTCTACCTGATGGATTCTGATTTTTGTGTACTGGGAAAGTTTCCTTAAGAATGTGATGGGTGGAACAGAGTCCACGTTGGTCAGCATTTCGGAGACAGGGAGGGGAGGTAGGCTACATTCTGACCACCTGCAGGAAGTGTAACGGGGTGTTCCCACCAAACGCGATGAACGCGATTGAATCGCGCGTCAAATGAAATCGCGTCGCGCTAGACGCTCCAGTTTTGACGCTGGTTCAATATGCAAAAAACGCCTCGTCGCGGCATCGCGTCGCGCGACGAGCCCGCCCAAACAACAACATTTCTCCCACTATTTCATTCTCTGGCTGAGATAACCACTGTCGCTGCACTGTTCCTGTCCCTGTAGATGGGAGAGGAACAGCGGTGCGAGTCTCTGGCTGCAGGAGGAGGAGGAGACGGCTCCGTGAACTACTGTGTGACTGACCGCCTGTTGAGTGCTTTGGGACGGGGCGGCCGGCTCGCAGCGCCCGCTGGTTGAAAACAGCAGTGATAACGGGCTTTCAGGTCCGAATATCCAAATCAGAAACGTTTGTAACAGCACCGGAAAAGCAACAGTGAAGAGCTGTGGCTTTGCTGCAGCTAATGGGGATCTGAATAATAAACTAAACTAAACCAGAAAACTTCTAATATTGTCAATAGACTCGCTCTGACTAAACTGCCAAGGGAACACCAGTACGTCCGTACGTCAGCACGTCGGTGACGATCTCAACGCTGATAGGCTGTCGCGGCGCGTCTTCACGCGAATTCGCCGCAAAAGTTCAATTATTTGAACTCAAGCGATGAAGCGTCATCGCGCCGGGCGACGCGATGGAGGCGATTTTTCGCGGCCAACGCGTCCATCGCGCCGCGCTATCGCGTCCATCGCATCGCCCCGGCGCGATGACGCTTCTAATCGCGTGTTTGCATTGACTTTACATGTAATCTCGACGCGCGATGAAGCGTCATCGCGTTTGGTGGGAACACCCCGTAAGTGAATAATACAGCGCTCTTTTGGTCTGGCCAGGTACTTTTGAGACTACATTAACGTTACCAGTAGCAGTAGTAGTAGTCAATTGATCTAAAAATGCTAATATTTACAGATAAAAATTAATTTTAAAAAAGTATGAATAGATTTAAAATGTAAAAACAAGAGGTGTGTCACATGCAGCCAGTGGAGTAGGTAGGCTACTATGATCCCAAACTGATGTTGAGTCAATTGATCACATGACCTCGAAGCTATTCAGCTAAAATGCTAATATTTACAGATAAAAATTAATAAAGATTTTAATAGATTTTAAATGTAAAAACAAGAGGTCTATCTCATGCAGCCAGTGGAGTAGCTACTATGATCCCAAACTGATTTTAAGTCAATTGATCACATGACCTGGAAGGTATTGAGCTAAAATGCTACAGATACAAATTAATAAAATTATAAACAGATGTAAAATGTAAAAACAAGAGGTGTAGCTCGATCCCACACTGATTTTGAGTCAATTGATGATGACATTTACCTGGAACTACAGCGGTACAACCACAAGGGCTACAACAGCAAAAACACTGATGCTAATCATTTCCATCAGTATGTTCATTTAGTAATATCAAGCGAGCGTAGCTATAAAATGACTTACTTTTAGTTGAGACTTAACTCCCAGAGCAGGTCAGGTGGTTTCTTCTTTCTTCCATCCTTGGTCAAACTTCCGCTCAGTTCCAGAGTTCCATCCATTGACTGTAGGTTCCATCGCCGACACTACATTCTGTCCGTCACCATGGTGATGAAAGGGCGCCACTCTTTTACCAGTAGTCTTAGCTTATCAGCTAATCTAGCTAATGTCTAGTCTTACTATGAGCAAACTTGACATGGTTCCCATCTTCGGCAACGACGGTAAGTTTGTTTTTCTTTGTCCACGGAAATAATGACTTTCTGAACCAAAGTTGCCAGTTTTATCACTTTTCGTCCCGAATCGATGTAGCTAACTTCAGCGTCGTAGCTGGTAACTTAGGCTAGCTTGGGTAACGTTAATAGCAGTATGCTAACGTCCACGACGTCCTCCTCGGCGTTTCTGTCTCCGTACCAGGTGTTTGTTGTTTCAGGATTCAGGAACATGTTTCTGGTTTGTTCCCCTCTTTCATGGTGGGTATTTGACTGGATGTTCTTTCTTAACTTTCAAACGAGTTGGTGATGTTTCGCCAGTGACACTGCCGTTTTTTTCAATAACTAAGCAAGGAGCCGAAGCCCCGCCCTCTCTCCCACCTGACCTCTACCTGAACTATTAAAGGGAAACTCCACTCAAGCAGGTCTCCAGACATAAAAACAGACAGGTGACAAATTAAAAGGAAAGGTGGAAACATAACTAACTAAGTGTGAAATTGCACCATTTTACATGGTACAATCTTTTAATTTGTCTAAAATGTGTCTGACAAAGACAGATGCGTTTTTACTGGCTGGTTTAGTGTCATTCATGTGACCAGTCCCAGTTGATCAGTACAAGGCCAGATTTATTCCCCAGGCCAACTATGGGGAAGGCCTAAAAGTTGCTCCAGCTTGACATACCGTAGCTACAATAGGCTTTGCTTCCCTTTGATGTATATAAAGCTTAATTGCTGTATGATGTTATACGATATCATTTAAAGCAGAAGTAAGCGGAATTTTTGTGTTAATATTAGTCTTAAATAGTTATATCTTCCGACAGCAATCACTTACATAGAGTGTTTGGTCCGAAACACGGGTCTGTCAGTCACTCTGCTCTGCTGTAAGCCGAGGAGAAAACTTTTCTTGTATCCTACAAATTTTATCCAATGAGGAGAGAGAACGGCATGAAGGGCTGTGTGTGCAGCCAAGGGATGCGCGTGAATGTGGTGACCATAGACTGTAAAAAGAATGGACGTAGCGTCCGTGACGTCACCCATTGGTTTTGGGGAGTCGTTTTTGTGACTCAAATATGGCGGCCTGAACAGCGCCATGTTGGATTGGCCGGCCGAGAACCCGCCCACTGGCCTCGAAGCGGCTGTCCACGGAGCAGCTCGGACCTGTCACTCAACGTTTCCGCGCCCTAATTGGCCAGAATTTTAACCTAATAACAGTAAAACGGTAGAGTTAAAAAAAAATTCACCCCCCTCAGAGTGTGTGCGGGGGTAGAAACTATCGATTGAGACGAAAAAACGTTCTGACACCAGGCTTTTAACATGTTTACTGAGGATGTAAAGTCGGCGATTTTAACATGGGGGTCTATGGGGAATGCTCCCTTCTGACACCAGCCCCCAGAGGAATTCGAGGGGATTGCAGTTTTTTGAACGCGGAAGTGAGCTTCACTTCTCAGACCGACAACTGCCCCCTTGGTGGTGACGTAGGGACGAGGACCAATAGATCCATGACGAGGGCGGGGGCTGCTAACTCCATCGGCTGACAAGAAGTTATGGTGCGTTCAAGGCAACCCGTAACTCGTGTTTTTCCGACCTGTGAAGTCGTACCACTTCGATCTGGTACGAGTTCACGGTCGGAAAAACACGAGTGGCCGTTATAGTGCACTTTCACAGGCAACAGGTCGGAAAAACACGAGTTACGGTTTGCCTGGAACGCTACAAAGTCGTAAGTCGTGACTTGAAGCCGTAACTTACGGTTTCAAAAGCCTGCCTGGAACGCAGCATTAGCCAAAACGACCGGATCGCTTACTTCTGCTTTAACCTTGCTCTTACTGATGTATGAATTTGTTCGCTATAGTAAGCTTATTGCCAGTGTTGTGCTGGACAAATGCTGTCTTGTGGGAACGGTTATGGCTGTGTTGTTGTGTGTTTAGTGGCCACTTTCACTGGGCTTCATAACACCGTGCTAAGAGCAAGACAGAAGGGGGAGTTGTGGCTGAGGAGGTGGTGCCAGCAGTGTTTGGTTTGAGATGGTGGTGGGCTATAGAGCAACCTAGAGGCAGTGCAGATCTACATCTGCAGAACTGTTAAGCATTTTATCCAATAATGCTCATGTATAAAAATGCTTAACAGCTGCAGCTTATTCAGAGTTATGACTTCGGTCAGGTAATTGGTGCATAGCAGAGAGTTGGGGTATAATAAAAGATGTATAGAGTTGGTAGAGGTTTGGCTCATGTAAAGAACAACAGTGGTGACTCCATCATCCAATGTTTGTTAATGTCAAAGGTTTAATCTTAGTTATATTCACCTTTGGTCTGTCAGCTTGCAATAAGTGCTCATGTCTGTGCTGTCGGGTACAATCACTTCACTGCAAATTGAAAAAAAAATGTATAAAACCTTTTAGCTTCAGAGGGAGGTGTGCGAAGAATAGACTGCGTATAAAGACAAACATAACCCTCATTAGGTGCGACAACATATAGCCTACCTATAAAGACATGAGCTTTCTAATGTATCTAAGACCAAAATAGTACAAAATACCAGTTTATATTTCATTTAAATAATTTTTCTTTTATTAAGTTTGGTGATCATCCACATGGATTAATTATGTCCACTCTGTTGATATCACCCAATCAAACAGAAACACAATACGAAAGCCTGATGTAGCTAAAATACAATTTATTCCTGCTTCCAATACACAATTGTTAGTACATGTTTTATAGTTGCATTGAAATATCATGAGAAGTTTTACATCAAGGCACAAGACAGCCACAGTTGTTTAGTTGGTAAGTACAGATGTACAGTATAAGACTTCCACACACTGGGCTGCAGACACAGGTCAGAAGTGCAGTTGAGTCACAGGAAAGGAGAGAGAAAAGATCAATTCTGGTCTATAATGTAAACCAGCAACTGTGTTGTAGTCTGAAAACAAGACATAAGTCCATGTTTGTGAATGATTTTTTGTTTTTTTTACACTTTACTTTCAAAGTGTTTTAGGTGGATGATGATGCAGTTTTGTCAATCAGGGAGGCTCTCAGTCCTAGAGAGGAGAGAAAACAAAACAACAGTATAGTGATGCACAGAAAATTGAGAAATGATGAAGATTTAGTCCTGGCTTTGGCTTAGTTTGTAACTTAGATGACATTTATTTAAAATGCAATGACTTTGTTTAAAGCAGATATCAGTGGCACGGCCGTTTCGGCTAATGCTGTGTTCAAGGCAGGCTTTTGAAACCGTAAGTTACAGCTTCAAGTCACAACTACGACTTGGTAGCGTTCCAGGTAACCCGTAGCTCGTGTTTTTACCGTCCTGTTGTCTGTGAAAGTTCCCTATAACGGCCACTCGTAACTTCCGACCCGTGAACTCGTACCAGATCGAACTGGTATGACTTCACAGGAAGGAAAAACACAAAGTACGAGTTTCCTTGAACGCACCATGAGTTAGCAGCCCCCGCCCTTGTCAGGCATCAATTGGTCCTCGTGCTACGTCACCACATTCACGCGCATCCCTTGGCTGCACACACAGCCCTTCATGCAGTTCTCTCCCCTCATTGGATAACACTTGTATCCCACAAGGAAATTTTTCTCCTCGGGTTACAGCAGAGCAGAGTGACGGAGAGACTCGTGTTTAGGCTGAAATACTTCATGTAAGTGATTGCTGACGGAAAATAGGACTATTTAGGACTTATATTAACAAAAACATTCCACTGATATCTGCTTTAATTACTCCCTTACAGTATAAATAATTATGGAACAGGAATTATACTGTTATGGGAGTACAGTATGGCGTGGTAACATACCATGTAGCCTATTTGTTCTTGAGCTCACACAGGTCCGTGCCGCTTCCGTCTCCCGAACGCCTGGGCTCCCACGTTAGTAGGAACAAAGTTGCTGTGTCCCAGTCCCCCTGACCGATTCAGTAAGTCAGCCAAGCGATGAGTCACACAGGTGGCTGTGTTGCACGCCCGCTTCTGTGCTGTTGCATTGCTTATTAGAATGAAAAAGAAAGTGACCAGAGTTTGTTATAAAGTTAAAGATCAAATAAGACACCTACATGAGAGACTCTGAAGAAAATTGTCCAGAATTATTCATATAAACAAAAAAAGAGATTACGTTATACAGTATGCTTATGCTTACCCTCTCTTTCTTCATTTTCTTATTCTCTGTCATGTGTGTTTTCAATTTTGAATTAATTAAATGCAGCTTTGATTAAAAGATAAATGTATTATTGAGTAAAACTAATTACCATGAAGAGAAGAAGTTACCATCAGAGAGACTTTTAGCTGTTCTTATGTTTTATTATTCATTACACAGAACTGCCAAACACAATTTTAAGTTTTCATTTCTCTGTCAAAATCTAATGTGAGCCAATGGAAAATTAAAGCAACAATGTTTTTATTCTTTTTAAAACTAGTCTGACATGCATCAGCAAGCTGGTGCAGGGATGGAGCTGGATGAAAAAGCAGAAGTCAACTCAGACAGACAATGAACCGATGGGCTAACAACTGAATTTCAAGTGTATGAGGTGGCAAAGTTTTCATATCACTCAGAGAGACTTCTCTTCTTGCCAGGCGTCCCCGCTCCTACGTCAGTGCGGGGATAGGTTTGCAGTTTGTGAATATCCTGGGAGAGTTTACCCAGCACACAAGTGCTTAAGCCGGTGCAACGCTTAGACATGGGTCTATCCAAGCTGTTAGAGACAGAGACAAACATGCAGAAACAGGCTTACAGTAACTGTGGCATGCAGATGAATATTTATAGTTACATGCATGATGTTTTTCAAATATGTCATGCATTTACAGAAATGCTGAGTGGAATTAACATTTCAAAGGCATGCTAAAAGATCCAACAGGCATATGAAGATTTTCGTTAACCAAAATATTTAGGTTGAGTTATCATGCTGTCGTTCTGCTTCGCTAATGTCTATCATGCATGTTTTCATGCTTTCTTCAGTTTTCCGACTGTGGAAACACATTAAATGCTGAAAGAATGAATGGATGAATAAATTAAATAAGTCCATGCAATAATGGATTAGGACAGAGATTAGTTTATGTTTTTTTCACTACCTTGATAAATAATAAACATCAAAGTTGGAGCTGTTGGACTTATGAGCAAAAGTATGTTACATTTTGCTTAACTGATAAAAGATTTGATTACTGATGATAGACAGAGAGACAGACAGATAGATACCTGATCCCATTGGCTGTTTGGTGGTCTTGCTCATCTGAAGCTATCTGCATGAACGCCTTCATATCTCTGAGTAACCTCTGCGCATCATCGTTTGATAGTGAGACTCCATCTGACAGGGAGTCCTTGTTGGTTCTGAAAATACAGGAAGACATTAGACATTATATCAAGACTAATGATGATCTTCAACATGCAAGACTGGCTTTGATATTTAAAGGAAATTACATTTAACATCAAGTATATTTGATCAGTTATAGTAAAGAAAGGAAATGTATGCATCAAAAACAACACAATACCGGTAATAATGATTTTGTTTTGTTTTTTACATTACATTAATCAACTTTTTAGGGATAATGCCACAAGTCTCACCTGGATGGAGCTGCCTCCGAGATGTACATCTGACAAATGATCAGCGCATTGGCAAGAAGGACAGACCAGAGTCTCAGCATCATTATGACTCCCTGTGGAAAACACACATACGGTAATACCAAAAAAGGTAATCGAAAATGTTGTCTTCTTCATCTACATGCATTCACAGCTGTTGAATCCTCTCCGTCACTCTCTCACACCCTTTCTGTTTAAGCTGCTGAGGACGCACATTCAGATCGAAGAGCTATTGCTGATGTACGGTTATAGGAGGCTTTTCCAGGAACTATAACAGTCCATTAGCAGAATTAACTGCACCCTACCACAGATATCATAATATCATCAAACCAGAACAGCACAATCTATCTTGCACTAAAAACCAGTAGGCACCAGTATAATTGATAGCTACCCAGTCCACTCTGCAAAAACAGCAACATTTCAGTCAGAGACAACCAACTACTACTGTAATCTGGATAAGCAGTCTTTTACTTACCGTAAGATGATAAATCTTCTGCTAATGAAGAATTAAATGATAGGACTCAGTTGTGAATCTGCTGAGCACTCCCACAGTGCAGGCTTATATATATGCTCCCTGTGGGTTTCTGTAGTACTTGAGTGAGCACTTGATCATAGTCTATTGGCCAGTCAGATGTTTACCTCAATCTGCTAGCCAATCAGAAGTTTCACGTCACTTAAAGAAAAGGCCAATAAAAGAGCTTGTATGTAAATTGCATCAATTCACAAAAAGCTGCCACGTATTGGAAACGGGTGCACAAGTTGCAACAGTAGCATAATTTGTAATGAAGTCATCTCTTAAGAGAGTCAGTCATCCACTGATACCCTCGCAGTGTCTGTCTGACGATCCTGAGGACTAATATAATACTACAGTATATTACAACGTGCATCATTTTGTTGGTGACAAGGTTCTTCCAGTCATGGCACAGAGGTTATTTTGAAGCAGCTGACAAAGTTTTCCCCATAAAAAGACAAAGCAGACATTGTTGCACTCACTCAAGATGCATTTTTATTAAGTTGATCATCTTTTATCTATTGAGTACATTTTTAGTAGGTTTTCTGCTTCTGGATTGGGGTTGTGGTATAAAACTGCCTCCTAACCATAGAGCATGTTGTCAGCTGTTATTATGATGGACCTGTCATCAAGTCGAAGACATTTGACCATTTTACACAATTCACAGCTGATGGAAGCCCCCCCAGAGTTTGTTGTCAACATACTGTGTGTGCAAATCTGTAGAACAGATTAATCCTCCTCATTTTCATAGCGTAAATATGTTTGGTCAAAATAATGCCATTTTATGGACGGAGGTCATTGTAGTGAATGCTGGATAAACTGAACCTTCCCTCAGAATTCAGCGGTGTTCATCTGGTTTCTCCAAGCTAATTACTGCGCTCTTGGTCCCTAGCCATTTTCTAATTCCCTTTATGTAACAATATTGGATGATGTAGCATAAAGCATCCTGCCTCCCAGTTATTTTTTTTGCGTCACAAGGAAACTCATTAGCGTAGATGAGCCTTTTAGTACTATTGAGCAGGCCTGCAAGCTCCACACAAGGCACTAAATTAGCCTCCAACAGCTCCACATACTGTCAGAACTGCTGGTGGAGGACCAAAGGCTCAGGAGCAGGAGATTCCAGATACACACACAGATTAATTTTTATTGTCTTGCTCTAATTTGAGTACCTTGCTAAGAAATTACATTTTCTTTATGTTAACCTTTTTGGAAACTACTCATCCCAAACTTCTCCCAATAAAGTATGTACTGAATCTGACCACAGAAAATCAGCAGTTTTTTTTTATAACTACAGAAATTGCATCAAACCATCACGCTAACTCTTTTCCTCCATGGCTTAAAAGGCTAGAAATCATTTGAGACACAGTTTATAATGGTCTTTGTAAAAGTTAAGTCCCCCTCATGCTGCTTTGGTCTGGGGGCTTTTCTCAGGCCACTACTGCCTGTTCTGACCAGGGACATGAGTGGAAACTGAGAAACTAGTATCCAAGGGGGAAAGTGTATTGTCAAGAACGCAATTAGCTCGCACTCTTCACATTATTCCCAAATGTTAGGCATGAATTGGTCTGGAAAATTAATTACAACACAGGAGAGTATTTGTGACAGAGAGGGCAGCGTTATTCTCACTGCGGTGCACATCAGTGACAGTCTCAGTTGCGTCAGTATGATTTTTTTTTTTTTTTTGTCAGAGTCGCAGCACTATTCTTTGACAAAAAAAAAGTCCCAAAGCGAATTTCTTTCAAAGCTATATCGTCAGCTTGCATTATTCAAATAGGAAGCAAGAGTTGATAATCAGCTGGAGTGATCCTACAGTGATATCAAAGTGAGTGTAAAAGAATGAAATTATGGAAATTTGAGCGTATGGAAGGATCTTTAATTATCTGTGACGTTAAAGATACATCAGTCCTCCGCTGAGTTTTTCTTCCCCTCCTAAGATCTGAGCCTGCGTCCTCAAACAGAACACCACATTTAAACTAAATTAAAACCTCATGGAAGTATAAACAGTAAGTAACCCTCAGCGAAAAGGACATCCACCTGCTCTCCATTAGGAAGCTTACCAAAATGTAACCTAACATTTAAACACCTGGTCAGTAGTTACAGAGGGATTACAAGAGTCCTTGTTGTGCCTGTCACTGTCATTGTGCTGTCGGAAAAAGAGATTCTGGACAGCATTAGAGGAGTTTGGTAATTAGATTTTCCACATGCACTTCATAATCCCAGTCGTCTGGATGGTAAATAATTTACCACAGGACAACAGTGGTCAAGGCACTCATGTCCTTTAGACATGTTGCACATGCCCTTTAGTTTAGATTGGCCAGACGAACACTCTTCAAGCGGCCTTAATGTAAAGACTGATACTCTGCTACCACACACACAGTAACTGCGTTAAATCACATGCATTGGTCAGGGTGGAATAAAATTACCCCATAGACCTGGGTAATATGATGACATACTGCATACTGTGTTTTCCATTGCCTCTATAAATTGGCAGCTTTTACTTTAATCTTTGTTATTTTAGGTCATTAGGAGTAATGCCCAGGATTCATATTACCGTAGTTTTGCATGGTTCTGGTGAAATACTTTCATTTTTCTGGTATTTAATTTCCTCAATTAGCCCGAGAGATTCATGACTCCACAGTATCTTATTAAATGTATACACCAGATATTTTTGTGCAACTTGCTAGTGGCATAAATTTAAAAGAGAATGTTTAAAACAAAAACATAATGCAGCCAAGGCTGAAATATCCTGCTCTGTAAATGTATGATCCTTTCTACAATTTAATAAATCATGTGACTCATCACACTCCTCATCACGCTTCATACACTCCTGCCAATTCCAGTTTATAGTTCAGCCTTACTGTTAAAAAAAAAAAGTCCCAGCCCAGGCCAAGATAACCCTGATCACATTATCTGGGTTAGTTTTTAAAATCTGGGTCATTATATAACTGTTTTTACAGTCAGAGTGGAACTTCTCTTAACAAGTTAACTGAACTTCATGTGTAAAATTTGAGTGTCCCTTGAAGAAAATGTAATATATTCTTATGTACATTTGAGAGAATGTGCCCAAAATAATATTTTACAATACAGATGGAAAGAAAACCGGCATTTTCTTCCAGATGGGATACGGTTACTGGGCTCTACCAGTGAAATCTGTTCAAACTAACCTCATGATATTCATACCTTCCACTCCAAACATAAAAATGTTGACATTTTTAAATATTTTTTTTATAATAATAATAGCAGTAGTTATTCCAATTTTTTTTCCGATGTTGTTATTTCTAAAGGATTCTCTGATTCTTCTTTTTTTCCGCATCCATGTTACTTTAAAACGGTGGTCCATTTTACCACCTGGACACTTGTCACTTGTGTTCAACAAGATAATGCAACAGTGAAACCATCTTTATTTGATTAAAACTGACAGATTGGCATACAGCTTCTAGGATAGCTTTTGAGTCTGGGGAAGCTGGCAGGAAGCATAGAAGTAATTAGCAAGAATGTCCTCATTAGGTCGCCCTGACAAATCTGAATGATTGGGAGAGGTCTGTAGAGACCGTTTGAGGCATCTAAGAAAAAAATGCTTCCCAGCTGCCTCAGCAGGAAGGAACAGCTGAATAAACAACTTCATGTCTAATGAGGAGTCAGTCATGATGAACTGATCACACCGCAATGTGGAGAGCATGCTTTTACAAAAGTGCAAATTGTTAATAGAATAACACCTTTAGTAGTGTTAATAGCTATAAGGTCCATTAATCTTCACTTCAGCTCAGAGTAAAGGGGCAACCCCCCCCCCTCAAAAAACAAAACAAAACGTAAACAACCGCATTGTGTAGTGATTGTAGTCTAGGAATTGGATTGGATTATCCTAAATATTTAGCAAATATTGTGTAACGTCTATTTATGGATTTTGATTCACTTGGTTAAAACAAAACAAACAACCACTGCCCTGCAATCTTGAAACTCAATACCCATCCATTAGGAGACTCCTGCACAGTCCTGACCTGCACCGTTCTGGATGAGTTCAGGTTTTCAGCCTACAAGTCTGAAAAATCTCACATAACCCTGCAAGTCTGGAATGTGGTGCATGCCATAACCTTTGACCTCTGAATGTAGTGCAGGACCTAACCTTTAACGCGTTGAGGTGAAAGAACCTGCAGCAGCTTACTGGGGCAAAGTTTATTTGCTTTAAAAACAAAACAGGCTAACTAATAAACAAATGTGCTTCGCCAAAACCTCCTGGTTAATTACTTCAGTGAATTCAATGTTGATACACAAAAGAAGCTTTCCACGTTTCGGTGTAATTCTTTTTATATTCTGTTGTAATTACTATCAGTGCATTACATAATCCTGTGGATAATAGTGTTTTAGAAAAAGTGTCTTTGCTCAAGCAAGCATAGAAAAAAACGTAAGACTTATCTAATATGAAAGCAATGTTGCAGTGCTTTAAAGAAAGAAGCTAGGTGAAGTTTGGAAATAAACAAAATCAAAAATATATTAATATTTCTTCAAAATATTTGGTTTGCAGCAGTTTTCTGTCGGCTTAAGTAATATTACACCCCTTAAAACTAAAACAATAGGTTTCCTGCACAGATGTGAAATAAATGAAATCAATAAAATCTCAACTCTACTATTTTTTCTGCCTCTGTTTGGAGAAAGTTGTTGATACATCCCCCTCATGTCTTTATTATCTCATTACATGGACATGCATTGAAAAAGATCTATTCAAAAAATGTATTTCTATTTAAAAACAACTACATGATTGAGAGGAGATGGTTTAGGCCTGGTGGTGTATGTCTGAGAACATGCATCCTAGTGCCTTTATTGTGCTGCTGCTGCTACCTATTGACGGACTTCCCCTTTACTTGACATTTGAGGACAGCACATATTATTGTCTCCTCACTTAGTGGTGTCTACTTGGAAGTTCTTGATTTTAATATGAAACTGTTGCATACTCGTGTGCATAGTTTGCATACTGGAGTATGCATAGTCTGTGCTGCAGCTCTCAGGTGGTGTTGTCGACTCTGTTTCTGCTGATCCTTGTTTCTGTTTATGGCGGAGGAAGCTGCAGCTTTAAACATTCACTTTTCCCAGAGTCAGATTTTGACCTTAAACGCGCCGCAGCGTTTTCCATGTAAGAGGCTGTACGAGGAAAGAGGCTTCCAGACTTTGTGTGCACTGCAAACTGCGGTTTAGTCTGAGGTCTCCTCCCCGCCTCCCCGCCTCCACTGTTATATGATATATTTAAATCATACTTACATAATTGGTGATGTCAATTAGTGCTTGTGCACGTGTCATTCTCATTCCTTGCATCCAAGATCCATATGTGCACGTGAGTTCAACTTGGAAGTGCATTTTACGTTTAATAAGAAGTTTTCAACTTTAATAGGCGAAGCTTTTTTTACGATCAATAACTGGGCCTGATCTACTGTGGTTTTATAACGTCCCGCCCCCTCTGTAGGTTAATTAAAAGCAGGCAGGATCTCAACCTAATAACCACCAAAATGATCCCGATTATTGATCAGCAGCAGAGCAAAGTTCACGAACAGCTGACTCTGACTTTCTGGCCAATCTTCGCCTTAGAGGCGGGGGATAGAAAATGTGCAAGATGATACATATGTGCTTCAGTTCGTCTGAGGGGAAGCCGAAGTCAGCAGGGTTCGTCTGGCAGCAGAGAGGGGAAGAGACAGTTTGGAAAAGATGGTTTCAATAAAGTCGCCGTCCCTGGTGCCGGTGTCCAGCGCGCAGGCTCTGCTCGGTGTGGGCTGCTTGGCTGTCGCCCTCCTCGCTCTCCTGCTGGTTCGCCAGCTCGTCAAGCAGAGGAGGCCCCCGGGGTTTCCTCCTGGTCCATCTCCCATCCCTGTGATAGGGAACATTATGTCGCTGGCCACCGAGCCGCACGTCTTCCTCAAGAAGCAGAGCGAAGTTCACGGACAGGTAACGACACAGCCGACTCAGCGCTTTTCATGTCTGGTGACTGGTCTGCAGGTATTTTTAGCCGAGGGCTGTGCAAACTGTGCATGAGCTTCTCTAAGAGGTTTCATACGCACACACATACACACGTATATACAAACACACACACACACACACACACACACACACACACACACACACACACACACACACACACACACACACACATAGGAAAATCCTCCTGAAACAAAGGAGACTCGCCCTGACATTTTGGCGCTCTGTTGCATTAGCTTGGAGGAGAATAACTGGCAAATCAGGGTCTCCCACAAATTAAAGCCTCCTCCCAGTAGACACATATTAGGTCACAGAGTTGCTTCTGCTAACTGTCATTTGTAAAGTTAAACTTAATTTAGGTGCAGAGCTGGGTCAGATGGATTCATTCACTGTAATGGGAGTTAAACTCATCCTCATCTGTCTGTCTCATCAAACTCCACTCTGGAGAGCAGAGCTCAAGTTAAATGTTGCAACATGTCCACAGTTGTTCCTCATTCCTTAGCAAATGTGAATAGAAATGTGCACAAAGAACAAAAGGGAGTTGTGCTCATGTCACAATGTGTACATTTCAGATTTTTAGTCTTGACCTGGGAGGCATCCTCACTGTGGTATTGAATGGATACGACTGTGTCAGAGAATGTCTCTACCATCAGAGCGAGGTGTTTGCTGATCGTCCATCGTTGCCCTTGTTCAAGAAAATGACCAAAATGGGCGGTAAGATGCTGTGATGTGATTACAAGCGATAAAATGAACCTTTAATTATTATCTGTATAGTGATTAAATTTTTTTTTCTCCATTATCCACAGGCCTTCTGAATTGTAAATACGGCAAAGGCTGGATTGAACACCGTAAACTGGCCTGCAACTCTTTCCGTTACTTTGGCAGCGGGCAGAGGATGTTTGAGAGGAAGATCTCAGAGGAGTGCATGTTCTTCGTTGACGCCATCGATGAACACAAGGGGAAACCCTTCAACCCCAAACACCTCGTGACTAACGCCGTGTCCAACATCACCAACCTGATCATTTTCGGACAGCGATTTACGTACGACGACCGCAACTTCCAGCACATGATTGAGATATTCAGTGAGAATGTGGAACTAGCGGTGAGCGGCTGGGCCTTACTCTACAATGCCTTCCCATGGATTGAGTACGTGCCCTTTGGAAAGCACCAGAAGCTGTTCCGCAACGCTGCCGAGGTTTACGACTTCTTACTGCAGGTTATTCAGGGTTTCTCTCAGGGCAGGGTGCCGCACGTTCCTCGTCACTATGTTGACGCCTATTTGGACGAGTTGGAGCAGAATGCAGGAGATCCCAGTTCCTCTTATTCCTATGAGAATCTCATCTACTCGGTTGGAGAACTCATAATTGCTGGTACAGAGACCACGACCAACACCCTGCGCTGGGCCATGCTGTACATGGCTCTCTACCCCAACATACAAGGTCAGTTGCAATAGAAGCATCGATTTAATCTGAAAACGTTTTAATTCTGGTTCGACCATAAGAGAAAAATGTGTTTGCTCTGAATGTAATTGTTATGTTATGCATGAATACATGCCTGATAGTGGCGTCTGTTTTTCTGTACTAAGAGCGGGTGCACAAAGAGATCGACAGCGTGTTGGCCAATGGGAGGGCGCCCACTCTGGAGGACAAGCAGAAGATGCCCTACGTTGAGGCCGTTCTGCACGAAGTTCTCCGCTTCTGCAACATCGTCCCACTTGGTATTTTCCGTGCCACCTCCCAGGATGCAAAAGTCAACGGCTACACAATCCCCAAAGGCACCATGGTGATCACAAACCTCTACTCAGTGCACTTTGATGAGAAGTACTGGAACGATCCTGGTGTTTTCTCACCGCAGAGGTTTCTGGACAGCAACGGCAACTTTGTGAGGCGAGAGGCCTTCCTTCCTTTCTCCTTGGGTTAGTCTCATAACCTTTCTTAATCTTTAATGAGTCAGGGACCATCAGTGGCTGTTTAGGTTTAACCACAAATTGTTTTCAGGAATCACTTTAGAAATGTTTCCAGGTTACTTGAGGCTTTCAGATGCCCTTATGCATTAGAAATATAAAACTAAGGGTAATTGTGAAATATACACTGTTACTTAAAAACCCTTTTATCTTAAACCTATTATCCATATTAGTCACATGTGCTTGTGTGTTGGTCTAAATGGAGGACTTTTCTCTTTTCAGGGAGGCGTCAATGCTTGGGTGAACAACTGGCCAGGATGGAGATGTTCCTCTTTTTCACCACTTTGTTACAGAGGTTTCATCTTCAGTTCCCACCAGGAGCTGTGCCGACTGTCGCTCCCAAACTGGGCATGACCCTACAGCCCAAACCTTACTCCATCTGCGCTGTCCGCAGGCAACAGAAAGTTCCCTGCTCCAGAGACACTCCTTATCACAAGTAGGCAAGCGGACATTTATTTACAGCTTCTTTTTTTTAAACTATTTTGCACAGCAATGCAACCACACGATAGAGGTGCATAAAACTGTCTGTGTCACCGAATTGTAATGTTTTCGGTGCATTACAGTTTTTTCCAAAGGATTATCAGTGGCTGAGGTGGCTTGCCACACGTGAGTAGGCGATCTGGTTTATTCAGTTACTATGAAATTCTCTTACTGACAGGGATGCATGTTTGCACAATACCTTTAAGGCAGCAGGGGAGGCGACAGGACTCTGCTTGAAGGACATCCCGGAAACATAAGTGTGGTAATGATATAGATCTCTGGAGTTCAGAGATCTCCTGAGCCCGAAGAGTGAAATGTCCATGCGGTAGTGATGGGTCAGGTACATGTATATGTCAATGATTGATACTAAGTACACCTATGATGGTTCATAGCCCTGACTTGTCTGGACAGCTTCAGGTCAGACAAATGCCACCACTGTTTCGTGGTTGAGGGACAAAATTGGACTAACAGACTTTCCAAGAAAGTTCTGAACACTGTGTGTTGGAGCTGGACGGGGGCCAGGATTTACGTCATCTGAACTGACTCTGACCCCTCCTCCAGGGATAGCGCTCTATGGAAAATCTTTCTCTCAGAAGGCAAATGCAACCCTGGTGGATTTCTAAAAACTGACTTTGCAACACCGATTTCTGCTAAATGGTGCTTATCAGTACTAACAAAGTACTGCATTGAGGTTTTGACATTTGTTTGTCTTTTTTTGTTGCAATACTGGTGGTATTTTGTGTATTAATAAATTGTTTTTTTAAGATAAGATAATGAATGATGTTTTTCTTCTTTTAACCTCTGCTCGATTTCTCAAAACCAAATCGAACATTTCAGATTCTCAGAATTTTGTGATTGAAATGCCAGTCACAGAGCACAACCGCCCTTATACTGAGTCTCTGCCTGTTTGGTCCCAGGACACAACATAACCATTTTGACATCTGTAAACCAAGAGGAATGCGCTGACAATCCCACACATAATGCTCCGTGCATCCATGTTGAGTAGATGGTATTTCCTATATTAACTTTTCTCTTTTTTAGCCACTTGGGGGCAGCACAACAAGCTCCAACCAACCACACTGACACGATCAGCAGGAAGTGGCCAACATGTCCGCTAAGTGGTTAATTGACAATTTAGGCACACGTGGAAATATAAGCATTAGATTGGAATCACAATGCAGACAGCCTGAATGTAAATCCAGTATTTACTGTTGTTTTTACCTCTTACTTTAATGTCTGGTTCTTCAGCAACTTTGCCAACTTTGTCTTCATCAGTTTGGTGTTTTGTTCGTGTACTGTGGAATCAATTTTCAAAAGAACTTTTTCACTCAAAAAACACTGATGAAAGCATTGAGAGTGAAATGAAACAAAAGGTTTGGGTCATAAAATGAAAACATTACTCTCAAAGACTCAAAACGCTGTGTTAGTGCTGAGGGGAACTGAAATTTCTCATCATTATAAGCAGCCTTTTTTATGTAACATACTGCTTTAAAGGCTAAGTACACCCACATACTGTAGGCTGACTACACTCATGTTCAGGTTAACTCAGGTTTTATGCATTCATATAAATGATAAGGCAGTAACTCAGCCCATCCTGAGAAGTGCGATGGCTATGCTTAGCAGTTTGTGCACACAGACTGGTCTGAGAGGAGGTCTTATCAGGCTTACAATTGAAAACCAATATGTGGGTTTACAATGCGTGTATGTGAGAGTTTTTTTTGATTGCTCTCTTGTTTATTCGGTGGGGGCATGGCCAAAAAAAAAAGAAAGCAGGGTTAAATAAATATATTGTGAGTTCACACGGACACACACGCACACACCAATAAAAATCAATGAGAACTGCTGATACTTTAGGGATGGTGTTTTATGACAGCTATAAATAACAACAAAAAATCAGTTGCCCCCACAATGTAGATAAGGGTGAATGGTTACATTAGACAAACGTACGTATATTGATGCTACATAAGGGTAACAACCATTCATAGATGTATTTATGGCACAATCATTAGAGGACACTGTGGTTTGAAAGACTGCACAGTGAGAAGCCAACAAACTTTTACAACTTAATGAGCCAGAATATGTGGGGTCGGGAGCTACCAAGGCTTTATGATCCAGCATGGGTCCATGTGAAAAAACTGACGACAGAGCTGTCAGAATGTATATGGCTCTGACCTGAGTCCGACTCCGACTCTCGCCACTGTCACTGCCACTCTGAGCCCGGTGGAATATTTGGCTCAAAAGTGTTTGTCTTGCATGAACAGTACTGGAGCCCAGAGGAAATGCTGCCAATCAATCAGCACATCACAGCCCACAAACTACTGTATGTAGGTAAAGTTTGGCACTAGTTGGGTTGACTGAGACGACAGTGATAGAGAGAGATAATGAAGAATACAAGAGTGGTTATGATACAGAACAGGGAGAGGCTGAAACCAAGTGAAAAAAAAAAAAAATCAAAATCAAAACACCAAATCCCACAGTTCCACACCTGTAAATAGAAGTAGATAAAAACTCTGGAAACACAATGGTAATTACAGGATCTCAATGTACAATATGTCAGCTGCATGTAGAAAACAGATGCATTCATTTGATTATTTAAAAAATATATATTTATATGCACATACTCTTTTGTACAGCGGCTAAACACTTGTTTGGTATTAAAATGTGCACACCTTTATCTATTTTTTTGTCTTTAAATATCACTAACTTGATTTACACTGCTTACTTAACATTTTCTCCAGAGATAATGATTTAATAAGGTGATAAAGGAGCGAGGCAACAACCCTGCCTTCCCTTTAATAAAACGTCTTATTCTAGTGGAATGCCAAGAGTTCTTAGAGACAAAAATAGAGAAATAGTAGTTTTTTTAAACCTGCCTCATGGCATGTCATAATATATATGTATCTATATCTATACCTATATAAATATATAGATATAGATATAAACAAAAGTAAAGTGAAATGAAACCCTGGATCCCTTCTTTACACACTGGCCGACTGGTTATGGGTTTGGCAAAAAAAATAAAAATAAAATAAAACTGAAAATGAGGAAAAAGAGAGAGATGGGTGAGCTTTCAGTTTGTCTAAACATCGGTGTCTGCTGGTGGACTGCAACACAAACATGTAGACACTGTACTGTTTGTTTTAAAAGCAACGCAGAGAACATTGAATTAAAAAAAACAACATTATCTAATATAATGTTATAGAACTGCAAAATTGTACGTGTTGTGTTGCTGCTGCTGCTGCAGGAGAGACGTTTGCAGTCTGCTGACAATCAAGATAAGCTTTTTCTCCAGTGAGGTTGTAAAAAGGTTATGCAAACAGTGTATGAATGGCCAAGAGACAGCACATACTGTATGTTCCTCTGTCACAGAGGATTTCAATTGCTTGAATTTGTTTGTAGTCAAGTTGTTCATTAAGAGATTACAAACTACTTCAGTCACCCAGATGTTTAATTTTCTTAGTTTTTTTTAAAGTGTATTTCATATTAATGACATAAATTCTTGCAAAATAATTATTCAACTTTGCGTGAATCCTGAGTAACCTTTAAAAAAATACTTATAATCAAAAAAGGAAAATGAAGAATCCATTCATTGAAACAGCACTCCTGATCTGAATGCAACATGTTAAAACACCAGAGGACATTTCACTGATTAGATTAGAAACCAACCATTACTGAAAGGACACACAAACATACACACAAATTGCATACTAAAATAATTAAAAATGTGCTCTCTTTCTCCCTACTCATTCTCTCTATCACATTCCCGCCCAAAAATATATTCACACACACAAAATGAAGCAAGGAGAGTTAAAAGGATCCAAAAAAAAAAAAAAAAAGGAGACGGGTGGTACACATGAGTAAAAGCATCAAAAATGATGCAGATATAATGCTAATAATCAGTCAACATTTCAATAATGTCTCTGTGACTGAGTCTGATACAGTGTTTCGTGTCGCCAGCAAGGAGAGAGAACTACACAAGCCTAGGCTCTGGGCCAATATGGACTCAGTAAAGGTTCAGACAGGCACATTTGATATATATATATGTATATATATAATTCAAAAATATACCTGACATTGAGGCTGAAACAGTCTCAGTCTCTTGTCTTTCCATGTTTGAACTGTTCACTTTGGTAAAGGGTATCAATCGCTTGATGATGTCGCTGTCTTCCTTGTTTTTCCTCTACCTTTCTTTTCTTTTTCTTATTCTTTAAATAGATAGGAATTGTTTTGTACCTAAGGGAGGTGTTAAGCGCTTTGCATTCAAGGCAGCATCACAGCCAGGTTACCATGGAGGGCAAGTTAATGCTGGACCCCGTCCACTCTCTTCTTCTTCTGCACCTTCCTCCTCAGTTCTGGTGCTTTTCTCTTTTTTTTTCTCTGGGTGCACTCGACTCTCCATGTGGTGAAAGTGCATAGGAGTTGGGCTCCCACCGTTGCAGCAAGGATCCGCTCACAGTAGTAAGGCCTTTTTGTTTCTCCAAAAACAATGTGACTGCTTAAGCATCTGAGTGTCTGCACAGTGAATCTTTCAATATATGTGTGTGTGTGCATGTGTTTGTTTGTGTGAGAGAGAGAAAGAGGGAGTAAAGTGTATTTTATGTGCGTTTGTCAACTGTCTGCGTGTGTTTCTCATGTCTGTGTGTGTGTGTGTGTGTGTGTGTGTGTGTGTGTGTGTGAAAGGCAGGTGGTTGCAGGACTCGTGCCCTTGTACTGCCTCTCGTCTTCTTTTTCACGCTTTCTCTGTTCTTTCCTTCCGTCTTCCTGCTACTGACGCTCCTCTCCCTCCTCCTCCTCCTGGATGACCTGGATGTCATCTGACGGGGAGACGGGCAGGCTGGGGGGCAGGCTGGGCAGCAGGTTGTCCGGCTGCTGCTGTTTGCCCAGATCTTTGCTCTTCTCCTCCTCCTCGATGGTCTTCTTCCACACCTTGTGGTTCTCCGTCAGGTGCTGCATGATGCTGCAGAACAACCTGCGGCGCCTCTTCCTCCTTTCTGCAGTGAACAAGAGGCAAAAGAAATGTTTAAAGATATAGTTCAACATTTTGGCAAACTGGCCCATTGCCATAATCCCTATAGTCATAGCAGTAAGTTCGTTACCTTTAATTGTTGGTGCAAGCTATTTTTAGATCGGCGGAGCAGAGCCGCGAGCTGCTCAGAGCTACACACTGGAGGATTTCTTGGTTTCCCTCATCAAACTCATCAAATACACAATCCAACAACTCCAAAACGCTCTCATGGACAAGTTGTGACCTGCACATTCACCACGCTATGAGATAATAACAGAACGTTATGAGACAGAGTTGTTTTAGAGGAAAATGCAGAGACTGCTTGCTGAAAAACTACCCCTGACGGGAACGCGCATCAGCAGTTTTGCATGAATTTCCCTCTAAAACAAGTCCGTCTCGTAATGTTCTGTTACTATCTCATAGCGTGGTGAATGTGCAGGTCACAACTTGTCCACGAGAGCGTTTTGGAGTTGTTGGATTGTGTATTTCATGAGTTTGATGAGGGAAACCAAGAAATCCCATTAGCCTCCGTAGCGTAGCTCTGAGCAGCTCGCGGCTCTGCTCCGCCGTTCTAAAAGTAGCTTGCACCGACAATTAAAGGTAACGAACCTACTGCTATGACTATAGGGATTGAGTGAGGTGACACTGCTGAACTTTAAAGGCCGGGTGTCAAATCTTACTTGGTGCCAGCTCATCTTCTAGCTCATCCTCCTCATCCTCCTCTTCATCCGTGTCCGTGTCCACCTGCCCCTCGTCGTCTTCATCCGATCCCTCTTCGTTGATCCAGTAGCCAGGAAGCAGGCCGGCGGCGTCATAGGAGTTACAGAGCGGGCCTACAATATGAGTGATGAAGGACTCCTGTAGCTTGGCCAGCTGTGGAGAGGAGCGGTCCATGAAGGGGCTGATGGGTAATCCCAACCTGGCCTCTTCATCTCCCTGCGGATCAAAGGCGACCACAAGGGTTAAAGTTTCCTCATCGAGACAAACTGAAGTACAATCACAGACATGACATCACTGTTACAGCTTCTAACTGACACTTGTTTTGTTTTATCGTGTCTGTCTTTTCCAAAAAAGGAACAATAAAGACTGAATTATGAAATTAACCGAGCTGAGAGGATTTTCATGTTTTTTTTCCAGTCATCTTTGAACTGTGTACTACAGATCCACAGACATCACTCATATAATCTCTGCTCTTAGTTTTTGTCCATTTTCCTCTCCCTCGTGGTTTTATCTTCTACTCGTTGTGTTTGACCTTGTTTATTGTATTTGTAAACTCAATTAGATAGGAATTTGCCAGTTGTGTGTCTTGTCTGAAGGTGATTGTGATTGTGGCAGTTTTTTAAAGATGCAGATAGAGGAGAGTGGTTTGTGTTGCTGCAGCATGAACCTTCAGTACCTGCTCATAGAACTCATTGACGATGCCCTCGGTCCACTTGAGGTGCAGGTCACGGACTTTGGCCGGTCCGTTGATATCTGCCAGCTTGATACACACTTGGCACACCAGCAGTCTGTCGTTCTCATTGGTCCAATCAATTCCTGGGCTGTTCACGTCGTTCACCTGTTCACAGACAGACAAAGATGGACGTCTTTTTACAAGCTGTCCAGCTGTTTGTTTGTTTGTTTACATCTGTAATGCTACATTATGTTCGTTAACTTTGTCACATGATCCGAGTCTCAGCATGATGTGAGTCACGCATGCATCATTTCATGGCAAAATCTGCTCACTCGGGTTAGCTTAAGAGAGTGGGAGTGTTTTCTCTGTTAAAAATCCATAAACTCCAGACTGTTAGAAAGTCGTCCATTCTTTTATACAATTCACCACAGTTACAAGCTTTACATTTGGCTAAACCTTGTCTGACTTTATCAGAATCTGTTTATTCACATGAAACCTACTATACTTTGTTAATAAGTTACAGTTTTGTTGATTTGTGAAATATGATAAGAACTGAAAATCCAAAGAAACTACTTCTATACCCTGTAAATCATTTTACACTCACTCAACAGTGACTCAGATCATGTAGTGAAACATTAAGACAACTCTTAAGATTATGACAGAGGGTTTTTTCGGCATCCATTATGAGGTTTACTATTCAAATTCAATTTCAACTTCAACATACCATCCTGCTAAAGTTTCCACCAATAGCTTGCCAGAAATTAAAGGATCAATAGATTATTATCTATTCTGATCATGTTAACTCAACAATCTTTAAGATTTCCTCATCTCAGACCTTGGAATTGAACTCAGCCAGGAAGTCAAAGTGCTTCTTGAGGTCTGTAGCCAGAATGGCCTCGATGACGAGGAAGCGAAAACGCTTGAACTCCACGTGGTCCAGGTTGACCAAGAAGTTGAACTCAGGCCTGGACAGGTAGAGGCTCCAGGCAGACGCAGCGTGGTGGTTCTCCAGCACCGAGCGGTCGTTGTACAGCACTGCCTGCAACACACAGGAGGGGAGAAAAAAAAGCCAAGTAGTGAGAGTGGGGAAAGAAAGATGGCACACTAAGAAGATTCCTACAATTTGCTCTAATATGTCAGGAATGAATTTGCTTGCATAATGCGTCTGCATATGTGTTACACAATTTGTAATGGATTTAAAAATAGCAAGCACTCGATAAATGAGATAAAAGGGACATGTGGGTATTTGGTTGCGAAAGAAGAAAAGGTAACAAGCTCAAGTATACAGTAGCTGAAGGGAGAAGCAGGTCAAAAGCACGTTGGATATGGAGAAAGTGTTAACAGAAATAGTGGTTGGTTGTCAACATTGTCAGCAATCAATAGGTTCAGGGTTCCTTCTGCTTCCTTTTAACCCACTTTCCTGGGACTTTTACAAAAGCCAGACAGTGTGGGTGCTATCAATGGTCACATTGTGAAAATGCAATATTTAAACTGGGGCACGCAGTTTAACCTTTTCACCTGCCGTCTACATGGCTGACCACAGTGAGAGCACAATGGGATTAAATGGCCATGTGTTGTGCAGCTAATCTTGTCTATGATCTCATGTGAGACGCAGTTTGTAGAGACCATATCAGGACATCAGATCAACACTTTTACGTCACAATAATGATAATAACCTTACATCTCAAAAGGCTACTTGTTTATTTCACTCATACTAAGTGTATCTTGGCTTTGCGTTAAGCACGTGAACCCATATTTTGAAGATTGAAGGACGTTTCCATGTCTCACAGGGCTAAAATATAATGTGTATTCGACGTGCAACACTTGCAAATACTGATAAATGCTGTGGGTTACCTGAGGTGCATTAGTGGCTACTAGAAAGGCATTTGTGCGACCAGGGTGGTCGTAGTCGTGCATTGCAGCTGCTACATAAAGAGCCATGAGCTCCAGGGCAGGTATGTTCCAGGCCAGGCAGCCGTAGCTGTCGTCTGAAATCGAGGAGCTCTTGGAGGAGGCGTAGGATATCCTGCCCGGAGAGATCCCACTATCTGAATCTGGAACACGACAGCAGACAAGGTTGAATGTCAGTGAATGTCTCAGAGATGATAAATGAAGTGTAGACCTTTGGCGTCATTGTAAAAAATCTGGTTAAAACGACAGATTTTACACAATTAAACAAAACCCTTTTCTCCACAATCAAAGCAGAAATTGGATTAAATGCAGACAGAAACTTAATGTACACACACATACACACACACACACAGTTCCACTTTCCTTTATTCATTGTTTTACTCAATTTCTCATATCACTGCCATTTTCTCATTCCCTCCTCTCTATCCCCTCTTATCAAATGACAGCTGTTCCGGCTGCCTCTGTGGCAGACGTCAGTGGATAAGCCTCAGATAATTTCTAATAGAGCTAAAATATTATCAGCAGAGACGAGGCTGGGAATCTTTAAACCAGGCCATCTGTGTTCTGTAGAGTAAAGGCCACATCCAAGAAGAGACGACTAAAAGCCACAAACAGAATCGGTCAGAATTACTGTATTAGTGACACCAGAGAGCAGGCGAATAATAGAGCAGCAGTACACACACACACACACACTTCCTACCGGTGTGATCAAAAGGAAAATGACTAATTTGGTCATTTGGATTCTTACAGTCTGTCTTGAGATAAAAACATATACATTTTCCAAGAAGTTTTCTATCTCTTCTCTAAAGGCCTTGGTTAAACTAAATTAGGATTTTTTAATTTCAAGCCTGAAACCTTCTTCTTCATCTCGTCCCATCATTCAGAGCTTCATTCCCGGAAGGGAAACTCAGATTAAAACTTGACCTGATTCATTAAATTAATATCAGTGCACAGTGCATCACTACACCACTTGGACAAATTGAACTTTATGGACATAATTCCTAAGTCATTGTCGTCATACAGCCAACTTTTAAACTGACCACAAGCTCTGCATTGAGATCAGTACACCAACATGTCTTTTGATAAATAACAACTACATTTTACATGTCAGATTTATTTTTGCATATTTTATGGACAGCGATATACACAAAAAAAACAAAATATACTGTACATACAAATAATAATGTTTATATATTTTAAAAAATGACTCGTTGATGAGATGAGAGGAGTCGGTTGAGTGGAGGCCGTCGCACAAAACTGTGAGCGGACGCTGAACAAATGTCCACGTCACAACCGCTGCTCCACAACAATCTATGACTAATGAGTTTATGGGCCCACCTGTATCCATGGTGTTTACCTGTGTCACTTCCTGTCACATGCTCACTGTGGATCTGCTGGAACCCAGGGATTGGTCGAGTGGTCAGGTACCAGACAGCGTGGAGCACATCAGTAGCATGGACTCGGTTATGATCTGTGAGTTTTTAACCACAATTAGTTTTAATTTGTCCATTTTACCATGAAGATTAGTGACGCAGAGAGGAGAAGGTGACAGCACTGCCTAGATCTCTGCTATTTTGTATTTGTAACTATTTATTGTTACTTATTCTCTATGCACTTTAATGTTGTACAGTAACACTTGTATCTGCTGTACCTTGCTGCTAACATCCTGTATGTTTTATCCTGTCTTATGTTTTTGTTTTTTTTCAGATGTGACTGTCGAATGTTTGTCTGCTACAAACCAAATTCATAGTGAAGTGAAGTGAAGTGATCTGCATTTCAGCAAGGCCATGCAATAGCTATTTAATACCTTAAATAATAATGTATATATGCAAATCCTGGGGTAATATTAGAAAACAAATGAGGACTCACAGGGAATGTCTCTGTAGCCACTTTCCAGAGCACAGAAGTATGTCATGAACTCCCTCACTGGGATCTTGAAAATTTCAAACAGACACGTATCCTGGAAGAGGGTGTACGTCACCTGAGGAAACACAAGACAATGTCACTGAAACATCAACGCAACGCACTGATCAGTGATCAGTGATCACTGATGATCAGTGGAAGAAATATCACTAAAATCACAAAAAACTGGTTGGTCACACAGATCTTAACTCCTAAATTCCTCACATAACCAGACATGGGTGAATTAAAGTTGGGCTACAAGGCTAAAAGTGCTGCCATAAAGACGGCTCTTGCACGATATCAGACTTAACAGAACCTGTTTTTTAACAAATGTATCTATGTCTTCATTAGGACATGTTACACAAATACTTGGTTAGTGTTTGTTGTACTAACGTAGCTAAGTATCCGTCCCGTCTCCCCTCCTGTTTTGTCCACCAGGTCAAAGATCTGGAAGTTCCAGGTGTTCATCCTCTCCATGAGAGCGTCATGGTCGTCCAGCATGGGATCTAGTCTGAACTCCTTCTCGCCCTGCACACCATCAGATCGGAACAAGTGGTAGAGATCAGCACAGATACAGAATCATTTCCACTGATACAGAATGTCCTGAACATGCAAAACCCTGATCTTACAAATAAATAATAAAAGATCGTCAAGCATTTGATTTCTGACAGGTGGAAAGTTTTAATCATAAAGTCTGTTTACTGAATGGTGAAAAGGTGTGATTAGTGAAATATGGAAACTTAAATGTAACTAATAAAGTCAATATGTTGTAGGTTGAAATCACTAAGCAAAGTGTTGTATGAATGTATGAAAACTAAATCCATAACATATGCTTGTTATGCTATTGTGAACAAGTCCAGATAAAAGCATGTGCTACATGTGTGATACGAGTTCTTATAGGAGGGAAATAACATGAGAAATAGAATAACTCTCTGCCCTGTGCCCTGTGCTGCAGCAGACAGTCATCATGTGAACACAAACTGTCTGAAACACACCTCTGATTCCTGAGTCTGCTTGTCTGTGCTGCTCGTGCTCTTCTCCTTCTCCTCCTCCGTCTGCCCCTGGCTCCCTGCGAAGTCTCCCGACAGCTCCTCCGTCACGCTCTCCTCCCTGATCAGAGGCTCACCTGTGAAATCCAGCCCTTCGCCTCCTGCATGTGCAGATCACATATACAAAACACATACATACATGTGTAAGAACATTGAACAAGTCGCATTCATGTGTTTTAAATTGAATTTAAGTGAATACATTGCAGTCAGAAAATGTAATCAATTTTGATCTGACTCTTGATACTAGAAACCATAAAGTTAAGATGTGTAAGTTGCTTTATTTAAGAACTTAAAACTTTATCTATTTTCTTTTATTTTACTTTTATTTGCTCTTGCTTTTAACTCTGTTTTTGTGTTTGTTTTTATTCTGTTTTATGCTTCTCTTTTAAAAAAAAAGGTTTTGTCTTTATGTAAAGCACATTGAGTTGCCTTCGTATGAAATGCGCTGTATAAATAAAGATGCCTTGCCTTATTTAGATGACAGTGGAAACACAATAAAAGTCACAGGCAGTGTTGTAATTTGTGAAAGTATCTGTTGTTTCTCAGCTCATGATGGTGAGCTCTGTTCTGCCTCTCTCAGTTCTGGATTTGTCGGTTCTGCTTTTCCTAAATTAAATTTGCTAATTTGAAGATTATTAATAAAGTTTTAACTCTCTTCTTATCGACTATTACACGACTTTGCACCTCTGTCTGTGTTTGTGTGCATCAACTTTTACATCCAAAGCAGAATGAACTGTCTAAACTGTGGACAGAAGTGTTTCTCTTTCCATCTCCAGTACTGCAGCACCACTCCGTTGCACTGTATAATGTGCATTATATGTAGATGTTTGCACCTGAACGCCTGCGTTGAGCCTCGCTGCTGAATGGTTGATGAGATTCCCCCGTGTCACCACTGGAAACTCCTTTGAGCATCTGGCGTCCACATCTGGAACAGACAACACATTATAACCGCTGGCTCAAAGAGAGGATGAAATAAGACACAGTGACATCACCAGTTCAACACAGCGGCTCTCAGTCTCACCCGGTGCAGAGGGAGAAGGAGGGGCTACGGAAACCCTGCTGGAAATCAGGTGAGCTGAGGGTGTAGCCCAGCGGCTTGTGCAGGTTCAGGTTGACGCTCGGCTTCGTCAGGAAGTCGGCCGTGTCGGGGAACTCCACAGGCGATCGAGTGACGACGGACGAGGAGGAGCCCATACCTACCGCGGGGGGACTGTGGCTCGGTGAGGTGACCGGGCTCAGGCTCGGAGACGCACCTGAGGAGGACGAAAGGGAGCAGCAACACTTAAAGAGAATATCAGACATTAATAAAAATAAAAAAAACATAACGTCTGTGAATAGTAGGGGTGGGAGAAAAAAATCGATTCACATAAATATCGCAATATCTTTTTTGACGATTTTTAAATCGATTTTTTTTTTCAAAAATCAAATTTTCTTTTTTGAAGTCTTTTAAATATTGTGCAATGTGCATTTGTTAGCCTTTTTTACATACAGGGAGTACAGGTTTTGAAAAGGGTTTAAGTTCACTTTATAATGGAGTATGTTAATTTATAGGCTCCTACAGTATTTGTGTGCAGATAAATACTAAAAATGCAGACTAAAAATCGAGAGAATCGGCAATATCGTAGAAGAATCGCAATTTAAATCGAATCGCCATCCAAAAAATCGTAGAAGAATCGAATCGGGAGAAACGCATAATCATCCCAGCCCTAGTGAATCGTTTCAAGTCTCACCTGCTCTCCTGGGCCCTGCGTGGTATGTGAGGGTGACAGAGGAAGACCTCTGCTTGGGAATGGTGAGCAGGTTTGCACTGGGCCCGTTGGACAGACCTGAACTGCAACACAGAAAACACACAATCCAATAGGTTAAGGCAAGGCATCTTTATTTATATAGCGCATTTCATACCAAAGCAACTCAATGTGCTTTACATAAAGACAAACCATTTACAAAGAATATAAAACAGCATAAAAACAAACATTTACTTACAGTAAACCTTAAAATAAAAATAATTTTTCTCTCAACCAACTTTTTGCACAAGTCTACACTACCCTCTACTGTCGTCTATCGTCTCTGATACTAAAGGAACTTGCTGATCTTGAACTCATCAGTCGGTCCTCTGCTGCCACCCTGTGGAGAAACATCCACACTGCGGCCACGGTGTCCAGTTTGCTGTCAAGGTAAACTGAATGCTGTGTAACAGATTTGTTTAGTTGGAGAATAAACTTAATGACAGTGCATGTTCACAGTATCATTATAAATAAATATAAAATACAGATCAGTTTCTTTATTTTCACTCAAAAAGAGGCAACAGAGTGACAGATTACAGCCTCCCTCTGCTTAGGATGCTCTGAGTGACAGCAGAGAACAACAGAAACACAGTCAAATGCAATAAAAGACACAGGCAGCGTTGCATTTATGACAGTATCTGCTGTTTCTCAGCTGCTGATGATGATGATTGTGAGCTCTGTTCTGCCCCACGAAGCAGGATTTGAGGCTTAGCTAGCTAACGTTAGCTTCAAACCACAAAACAGGCGACAGACTAAACCTGAAAGCTGCTGTTTGTGTTTATGTTTCAGAATATCAGTCACTTCATACACTTTTAACTAAGGAAGAAGACAAGTTTGTAGTAGTATCTCTAAGCATCAGGAACATGAGGCAGCTGATATGATGATGTAGCTGTTAGACATTTGTTGCATAATAAAGATTTACTTTATTTTTTAAAGTATATTTTGGGTGTTTTTTTTGCTTCAGGTTAGTTGAGAGAGACAGGAAATGGGGAGGCAGAGAGAGGGGGAACGACATGCAGCAAGGGGCTCACTAATTAGCCTTGCTGTGACACTGTTATTAGCCCAGCCCATCCAGTAACTAAGTGATTGACAGCCCCTGACTGAATGTAAATTAGCCAATGGGATGTTAGTTCTGTGTTGGAAAAAATAAAATCACCTGCTGACCAGCCCACATTAGGTATTGTAGTGTAAAATCTTGTGCATGATGGCTTATCAGAAGGAGAACATAAAATGTGTAGGCCCTATTATGTTACCTATATAATCAAAAGTGTGTATTTCATTTATTATATAATCTATGTTTAACTTTTACTTTAATATCATTTTTAACATTTGATTACTCTTTATTTGAGCCCCTGTTGCTTTTAACGAATATCCTCCATAGAAAGATTGAACTTAATCTCCAGCCCAGTCCAGGTTTGAAGACACATCAGTATGACCCCGTCCATCCCTGCTTGAGTCAAAGGGCGATGTAATAAAATATAGGCAAAAAAAAAAGCAAACTGGTTTAGAGTAAAGGTGATTTCATATTCAAAACTCACTAAGGCCCATTGAAAACTTTTCCTGAGCTGACCAAGAACAACACGACAGCCTCGGTTTCCACAATCACATTGTTCAAAATCTTTAAATAACGGCCATTAATCTGATCGAAAATTGAGCCGAGTCGTTTGAGCAATTTAAAGGACCGTGTGTGTGTGTGTGTGTGTGTTTCTGAGAGGGTGGTGAAGTTTGTGTTCTGTTTGTGTTGGTACCTGGTCATGTTGAGGTCAGGGTGGGGTCTCTTGCCATTGTTGCGCTCCCACCGCAGAGAGGCGGCGTCGAGGGCGGAGAGCGGGGAGGACGCGGAGGAGGTGGAGCTCCGTCTGGGCTGTGGGGTGGGGAGGCTGTTTCTGCTGCTCAAACCCTGGATGGAAAAGGAAGTCTCCAGTTTACATTTATTATTATTATTTATTTATTTATTTATATAATTTTTTGTGTGTTTTATACTGTTTTATTGCTGTTTTTAATCTGAATTCTACTCTGACTTTGATCTATTTTATGATTTTTAAAGTGTAAAGTGTCTTTGAGCGTCTGTAAAAGCACTTACAAATAAAATGTATTATTATTATTATTATTATTATTATTATTATGAGAAATATTAAGAGAAAAAGAAGGGGAAAAATAGATAGAAAAAGATGGATAGACAAGTGTTTTGTTTGTTTTCTTGTCACTACTATGTTTCATCATCTTTAATATTTTGAAATAGAGTATTTTGGTGTTGAAGTAAGCCAATGTAAGAGGGGCAGGTACTATAAGTTTTCTTCATCCTGCTCCTTTTCATTCATGGTACATTATGTAAATATGTGCAACCATGTGTCGAATGTATACCATGAATGGAATAAATCAAAATGAATGAATGAATGTTTCATACACAGAATGAAGTCGCTGGTTATTTTGAGTCAAACGAACACTTTTATGTCCTGGCGGCAAAAAACTTCAATCTGACAACACAACACATTTGTCAGGTGGGAATTAATACGATTTTACTGACACCACCAGTGCCATTATCGATTCTCCTTATAGGCCTTAATCGATTCCCTTAACCCTAATCCTGATCAATCGATCTGTGTGGATAAAATGTGTCAATGCAACTTATTATCTCTGAGTCTGAACACAGAGCGGGACAAAGGTGTGTGTGTGTGTGTGTGTGTGTGTGTGTTGACCAGCTCTGTAAAGCCTGTTTGGCCTTAATATTATCACTTTATGGCTTTAGGACGTTTTGCCCTGGAAACAAACGTGCTGCAGTGGCACTTGTGCATAGAGCGTCAAATACATGGCATTCCTGGCATTTAGGCCCATCATGTTGCGTAGAAAGCATGAGTTTGACGTCACTGTTTAGAAATGCGTGCACACCATCACAAAAACATGCCAACGCCGATAAAACACAGCGATAAACTCTTGAGGCTCACAATTGTGATAGTTTGGACAAATTGAAACCAGTTCTTGATTCCCCCACTCTTATCACTGGTGCAGCTTTATAATCTTCCTTTGTGATCTCAAAGATAGAGGATAAAGTGAAGTTGTAAAAAAAAATCCTTTCTCATGGTGTAAGAAGAAACTACAATGTTGTTGTGTTATGGCGTCTGAGAAGTTCAAATGGATTTCATTTTACAAAACTGTTGTCAGTCCCCAGGACAAATTAAATTCCAAATAGGATGAAAAGGAAAGAATGCAACGGAGAAAAATAGAAAACCTGGTTAACTGATTCACTTATATTTTCATAGAAGGTGCAAACATGATTCTGCTTAAGGAGCTTTAAGTGGCTGCGTTCGTCCCCGGGTCAAGATTCCTTCACTCCTACAGCTTTGTTATTCCAAGGCTGTTGTTGTGTAATCCTCGCGCCCACCTTAATGGTTTTCCTGTCGCTCCTCTCCACGGCGTCCTCCACCTCGTCGCAGGGGTAGAAGCCCGGGAAGGGGGTGAAGGGGTTGACTTTGGGGCGGCAGGAGCCCGAGAACGTCCCCATGAGGCTGGAGATGCTGCGCAGGGACGAGGTGGTCTGAGGCGACAGGGACGAGTCCATCAGCAGGTCCGACACCAGGTTCCTGGCCTCGTTGATGACGGACAGGTCCACGCCGTTGCCGCTCACCGCACCCTGAGACACAAATCACACACAGTGTAGGGCTGTTTGATTTTGCCCAAAAATAAAATCTCGATTTTCTTCTCTGAAAAATCGATTTCTGATTACGATTACGATTTTTTTTGTTAAATGACAAACTATTTTGTGTGCGGTCTGTGTCTTTTTAAATGGACCTAATGGACCGTGAGAGCTGTAACTGTGTAGTGGAAAAGGGCCGTTGGTCTTTTTGGCAACGAAATCCTCGCTGGTCTTAGCAAAATGCCGACATGCTTGTTTACAGTGTGTGGGGAGAGCAGTGGGAGAGCGTGATGGGAGGAAGGAGGCAGCCGTCATTACGATAATTCAGCGCAGCCCAGATTCATGAACGGGGGCTTACCGTAATTACTCTAGTTAGAGTAAAAAATCGATTTTTACGATTTCAAATAATCGATTTTTACGATTCCAAATAATCGCGATTACGATTTAAAATCGATTAATCGAACAGCCCTACCACAGTGTTGTGTCCAACCTTCTAATTCATGCCGCTAACCAAACAGGCTGTTTAGAGGAGTGGTGTTTGGATTCTTTCTCTCTCTGCAGCTCCATCTTCATTTCTTTTAGGAGTCCCATTTTCCCAGAGCTGACTCTGCTAATAGTTACTATTTCTAACTTCCTCTCCCATCTCATTCTTTTTCTGTTGTCTCTTCTATTCTATTGCTCTCACCTCTTAGGCAACAGGACCAGTAACAACTACAATATCTAGGGAGGAAGAAAAAAAAAAAACACTGCATCTATCGGCATAAGGAACCAATAAATTATAAGAACAGTCTGTCACTAATAAAATGTGTAATCCTTGTTTTGTTTTTTTTTAAGTTCAGGTTTCAGGAGGGAAAAGGTTCAGACTGGCTTTGCCTCTGTCTAACACGAACGAATGATGACTTTTGGTCTGTGGGAGCTAAATTCTTTGATAGATTACACAAATAGTTCAAACAAGACAAAGAATGTCTGAGTGAGATAAAAAATGTGGCATGACAACGATTCCAAGGTCATTGTATTTTTTTTTTTTTTTTTTACACAATGTGTATTTTGCCTGACCAAAAAAAACAAATATCAGGAGCAAGAACTGAATGTACGAATGGTGATTTATAGACGGCCTCTATATTTGAGAGGACCTGAAGGCAGCACTGACCTGATACTGTGGTTTGTACCAGTGTTTCAGATCCCAGTCCCACAGGATCATCTGGAGAGAAGAAAACACACAAAGAGAGACACAATAGCTGTCAGTCAAAACCTCATCACTGTATGTGTGTAGGTGCATAACAACAAGACAATATGAAATGTGTTCACATGACCTGTGCTCCACTTTGAGCACATTAGCCTCATGTCTTCTGCGGCAGGTCAACAGCGAGAGCGACGCAGCAGCAGCAGCAGCAGCAGCTCTCCCCGCTCGTCTGTTCTGCCTGTTATCTAAACACACGGCGTAGTAACAGTTCACATTAAGGATTTCCTGCGCCGCGTGATGCACTTTCTACTACAGGTATGCTAATGCACGCCGCTTTCAGCGACAGCGGGCCAAGGCCTTTCACTGAAAGCACAAGAAGAAAAAGCAAACCACTAAAACCACCACGGCGCGTCTACAATGGAGCTATGAGATCTTATCTGGCTGCAACTACGTCAATTGGCAGCATTTCCACATTATCTGTTGGTAACCAGACAGCTCTCACACACACACACACACACACACACACACACACACACACACTACAGCGCTGTACAGTCAAAGTTGTTGCAAAGTTGTGCAACAGAAAATTACTGGACATGATAAGCGTCCTTGTTAGTCATGGATATAAATTTTATAGACACAAATTAGTTAAGAGAGCAATTATCTAGGTTTGTTATACAATATAGTGATATGAGGTTTGTTTTTTTTAAATGTACATTTCCTCTTTTGCAGCCACAACAATCAGAGTCCAAGGTGTCAATTCAGAGGTGACAAAAGGACACACATGATATTTTAGCTCTGCTGTCGTATGTGTTTTAATGGGCAGCAGTGCAGCAGCGTTAAACCCAGACAGTAAACAAATCAAGGCCACCGTGCAGTCACATCCCTCGCCACAAGGGGGAGAGACACAGGAGCCTTATAGTTGAGAGGAGAGGGAGCTCCACAAAAACACCAACAACCTGAGCCGAACATATAAACAAGCACCAACACCAACAACACCACCACACGGCTCTTTGAATCATCTCAGCCAGTCGTTGTGTTGTCTTGTCAGGAACAATCAAAGCCCAACATGTCACATGTAAGATGTGAAAAGTGCATAAACATCATTATAGAGCATCACTCACTCAGATAAGAGGCTATAATATAATTTGTTGTGAAGAAAATAAATATATCTTATATAAATTTGATTAAGTTTGAAATGCGTTAAATGTGTAAAACACAAAAACAACATATATCTGTTTTCACAAGCTGCAAGAACAGGTTTTAAATCACACAACACAAGTCCCATATTCAAATGTTAAACCTGAACACTGTGTTTTCTGCAGCCGTCTGTTTGATGTGTCTCATTACTGCATGTAAAACGTACTGTACACGAAATCTATAACTGCGCCTGTTAAACAGATCAGTGGCTCCGTCCCATCTCCTCTAATCAGTAACTGTTTCATTGATCAACGTGGGATGTTGGGTGTTTGTCATCAGCATCTGTACAATGCTGCCAAACATTTAATATGGCAAATAAGCTCTGCCATGGCAACCCGACATAGAGGCCAGCAAACAATGCTCCATACACCATGGCAACAGGATGGCGGCAGACGGCTGGAGGACAGAGTTGTTGGCCTTCTGCTTGTTTACGGAGAGAGAGAGAGACGCGGAGGGGCTGAAACAGAGATGGAGACGGGTAAAAGCTGAAGGAGAGGATGCCATTAAGGAGGGGATGGGGAGTAAAGGACGGAGCAGACAGATTTAAAAAAGGAAAGAAAAAAAAGGAGACACAACTAGATACAACGTGACTTTGGCCTTCATTTAGCTCAAAGGATTGTGTCTTGGTGGCAGTTCACAGCACATGCACTCAAATGTCTCGCAGTGTGTCATACAATATAGCGTAGTATGTGTACAATCTGTCAACGCGTCACCATTACAGTGCAGTGCAGTCTACGCCTCTCTTTACCTCCGACTTGTCTGCACGCAGCAGAAAGTGACGGACTCTTCCACGAACTCCGACACAGCTCAGAAACAGGAAAAGCTGGCTGCATGGGGCGCCTGGCACCGCCAGCACCGCAACCGCCACCATTAAGAGCCGTGTGCCAAGCAACAACTTATTTACAGTGAGGGCCTGCTGCATGTGATGAGATTACAATCTTTCAATGAACAGGAGAGACATTTTCTCCAGTGATGTTATGAAAACATGGCATGAGGGCGGACACATAGATGGAGACACACAACTCAGCTGCTGACACTTAGACACCTGTACACACACACACATAGCAAAACAGATTATATCATGCACTTTATTTGATTCGACTTCATACCTTTAGTCAAATTTAACAATACCAGCTATACAACTCACTGAAGAATATTGTGAAACACTGTAAACGACTTATATTGTTGCATCATATTTGCACTTGGCTTCCAGCTTCCAGCTCTTTTTACCTCTTTCTTCTATTCTGAACTCACATATACAGTACTGTATGTTAATCTGTCAGGCTGCTTTACTGGTTTTTCTGTCTGACAATGGAACAAATATGACATCGTGACTGAAACGTGGCTTATTAAAACTACATTGTGACCTCCAAGAGGATTAGAAAATCCAGATTTTCTAAACATGACATTTCCACTTGCTGGTGTTTCACACACCACAACAACACAGACTGTTTGCAGCAATTCATTTTAAAAGAGCAACAGTCAATCGGGGAACTCCAACCTTAGTTATGTGACATTCAGCTCACCACTGGTGAAACTATCATCACTCAGTCAGTCAGGTTCATTCACATTAATGGGATATATCATTTTTTTTACTTGATTTAATAGTTACAGTTAGTGAATTATTATGCGTGCAGTTCTTTCAGTTGAACTAGCAAGAACTTATTTATTTGATAGTAACTATTAGAATGAATATGATGAAAAAAAAGAGGAGATTTTTGATTCGCTGGTAAACCTTGCTCCTTCTTTTACGTAAGTAAAATTTCTGAGCAGGCGGGCAGGGCATTTGTATTTCTATTTTTGCTTTGTAAAGGAGACAATTAATCCACTGCCAGCTTCTGAGTTAGGACAGAGAAAAGTGAACAATATACTGTGTGTGACTTGTGCTATAACCCTAAACTTGCATTTAAAAAAAGAATAGATAAAGAAGTCAAGATTTTGTGAGAGTGTCTACTTGTTGATATCACTAACATTGTGCATCCATATCAGCAGCTTTGGATTTTGGACTGACAAAATGGAAACATGTCTGCCACCAGTCAGCCTCTCTGTCCCTCACACAGTTCTCTATTTTTAATTTTAGGCTGACACAGATAGGGCTTGTTAGACTGGCCATCTCCCATGTATCTGTCATTCTGTGCAACACCGTGCACACCCACATGTGCATGCGTACGTGGCTTATTTATGGTGCAGGTATTTCCATAAGGGAAATAACTGTGCACTGTATACGCACCTGTGTGAATGTATACACCCGGCAAACAAAGACAAGACAATAACAGGGACGGGAAAACACTAATGCGTGTTTTAAATGCACAGGCGAGAAATAGTAAACATCGAAATAACTCTTCACATACGTACAATTATTTAGCATGAGACCAGTCGTAAATATTTCCTTACAGGAGTCAATAAACCTGTGCAATCTATTAGACGGCCAGTTAGTCACACCTGCGTGTCATATTAGCTCGGCTGTAACACTGTGGTGTGAGAGGTGCTAGAACTGATAAAAAGACGCTAATAAGAGCGTGTGTGTGTGTGTGTGTGTGTGTGTGTGCGTGAGGAGACGGGGGGGGGGAAGCAGAGAAAAGGTATCAATGGCAGCCGAGCAGGCGGGCAGGGCATTTGTATGGAGAGCAGCAGGGCACTGTGCTGACGTCAGTGTGCAGCGACACACTCAGCGTCAGCAGCCCACTGCACATGCACACGCTGATAATGAATGGGCTCTGGCAGTCGAGACACGCACGGGAAGAAAAGACGATATGGAGAGAGGAAAAGAAAGCACAGGCTGCCTCGATTCTTAGAAGCTGCTGTTCAGGAAAGAGAGTTAACCAGATGAGAGGTCTGCAATCTGTGTCTCTCTATCTCTCTCTCTGTGTGTGAGTGAGTGTGTGTGTGTGTGTGTGTGTGTGTGTTAGTGGTCAGTCATTGCTGAGACTGCCTGGATATGGCCGACCTGTAGCACAGTGCCAAAGCTCAGACAGGTTCGCTGAGTGTAGGACGGCAGCTGAGGGAAGAAGCAGGGATTAAAAAAAAACTGTCTCTGAACTTTTGACCCAGACTGACTCAGTGCAGAGACGTATCCTCTCTCTGCTCAAACACATGCAAACCTCACCCATGGGATAAAATATATACTATGAAATAAAAAAAATCACTAGAAATGCAACATTTTCTTTTATCTTTACAGTCCGGTCAATACGAGTTTTATCAGAAATCATCAAAGGCTGCACAAATGGTTACGATAAACTCTTCCTTCCAGCGTCGTACAGTCCAGGGCTTATTGCTGGCAATAAAATGATCCCTCATCACCAATTCGCTGTAAAGTTTTATTTGTTAACAATGATAAATACGGAGTGGCTTTGACATGGCTCCTAGTACGTGGTCTTCATGATTCAGTTAATCTGACTATCGTTTCCTCGGAGGTTGTATCGCAGATAATGATTAATACAAAATGGTTATAAAAGAAAAGAGACGGCGTCCAGCGGTGAACTTGAATTAACCCCGTTCTGAAGATGAGGAAGTTAATGCAACAAAAGGTTCAAACCCTTAAATGACGTGCGGTTATGATATTTTTGAAGTGGCCAGGCGGCTTTAATGAGTCAACAGCAGACAAAGACAGGAACCACAAGAAGAAGGTAGAAATGTCAAGGTTTGATGTGTTCAGTCAAAAAGCAGCGCTGACATGCCAATACTGACTCAACAACAACTTTCTGTGATTGTCTTCATCGATTGCTTTAAACTGTCTTCAACTGTCTTTCATTTTCACCCTATTTTCTTGCATTTGTGGTGGGTTAAAGGGAATTTCCAGTCGTAATCAATGTTTATCTCAGATCAGGTCATCAGGTCATCTATGATCATCCATACTCCCAACTGCAGCGTGTGGACGTTTATATTTGTTTTTGTTCAAGAATCTATTGTCAGAGAACAAACCGCAGTAAGTCAGAATTTTGATTTAATTAAATTGTAAAGCAAATTAAAAAATGTAAAGGGACAACGAGGAGTTTTGATAAGTTAAATGTTTTCACACTACATTTCCCATGAGCCTCTGCGTGCACGGTGAAATTCTTGGACCGGCGCAAGACGGACGAAAGCGAAAACATTTGCCAAGAATGTTTTCATTGATCAATAATTAAAGTCGGAGGTTGGAAGACGATCAGATACCGTCGTAGTTCGACCATAAACAGCGATTCGGCGACGTTATTCAAATGACCCACTGGGCAGCGTCTGGGAAACCGAAAGTAGGAAATGCTGGGCGCGCCAACCACTAAATAATAATAACAAAATAATGATAAAGACAAAACGTTAAATTTATCGAAAATGGACCCATTAACAAGTGTGGGTAAAGTAGATTGATCCACATTAATATGTGACTTTTTTATAACCAAATACAAACTCCTCGTTGTCCCTTTAAATGATGGTCAAAAGGACGTTACTTGCGACCACAGAACAATTTTAAAATTAGTCCATAGCCCATTAATGAACACTGAACAAACGATAGATTCTTGAACAAAAACGAATATAAACGTCCACACGCTGCAGTTTGGGAGTATGGATGGTATGACATGAACTGATCACAGGTGACCTGATATCTGAGGTAAACATTGCCCTTTAATTGACAAGGTCACGATTCACGCACAACAACAATCTGTCACTGTCCAGCTGCAGATGACTCCGGCGTGAGGCGACCGAGCAGCTGCGTGTGAAAGGTGCTGCAGGAGACGCAGCAGCACGTCGTCCCAGCGTGACCGGACAGGACGACTCCTACAGGACCGGTACAAATGTCTCTACGACGTCAATGTCCCTGGGCTCGCCGCCGGCCCGCAGGTCGACGGGCCCGAACGGGGAGAACTCACGGTCCTGCTGTCACCAGTGTCGTCAGGGGCAACCTGGCAGGACCATGGAAAATTCTTTGACTAGGGAAAGGAGCTCATGCAAAATGTCATCCCTCTCTTTCACACTCATCTACCACTTCACTGGACTGGTGTTGTTCGGCGTCTGCCCTGCAGAAGCCGACACCTCTCGGTGTCATTCTGGAGTACTCTCCTATAACAACAAGTCCTGTTTCCTTGTGTACTGTCTGGCACCGGCCTCGTGGATTAAAAAAAGAAACAAACACCAATAATAAAACGTCTTCCCAAACATGGTTACAAAATTCAAACCATCCAAAGCATGACCAAGTTAACAAACACAGCTCTTGTGTTTTGTTTGGACAGACATGACCAGTTAATAACCAGCTTCTATTACAGCTACTTTTACCAACACTATGCATTTCCCATGACATTAACATACAACAAATCATAATGCATATTTTCTGTGCGTTGCCAAAAGAAGCCCCTCGCAGTGTCTGCTATACTGTAAGATACAAGAAAGTCGACGACTGCCATTTAAAGTTTTCGGTTTCTTATCTCAATCTGAGGGGGTGGGGCTTTATAAACAACAACACCACTGAGCACGTAACTCCTTCATTTGACTCTCAACAAAGATTTTTAGTTTTTAGATGGCACCCAAGAACAGCACGGAGGAGAAGCTTTATGGGTATTTATAGACGTCAGAGTGTTTTGATGGGAGGGGGGTGGGGGTGTGTGGGGACTCGGGCCAACGAGGAGCGTGACACAGGCGTCAGTATCAGAGTCATGACAGGCAGCACTCGTTCTTTCTTTCTTTAGTGCACTGTTTTGTTTACATATGGAGCAGAGGATGTGACAGCTACTTCTGGGCGCACGTTACCGCATCATTTTCCCAAAAAAATGACAGGGTGGCAGCCAAGCAAAAAGGTGTGTGGAAATGCAAATGTATGGAAAGCGATAGAGAGCAATGGTGATAAATGGCAAAAAAAACAAAACAAGGCCGTACACAACGTTTGCCCGTACTGAAGCAAAATTTTAATTACCAGAATAATAAAGAAAGCAAATATATTTAATAGGGTTTACTCTATTGTTGACTTTTATGTTTAAAGAAAGATGCCTGTTTGTCTTATCACATGAGATTGGCGAGAATATCTGCCTGCGTGACCTTTGGAGAGCGGTGGCAGAGCGCCCAAGAGTAAATACTTTGAATAGTACTTCTCAAAGTCCTTTCTGCTGACATTGATTTGCTGATCTGCAGGTTCATATAGATATCCCAGGTTTACCCAGCGTTAACACCAGCAATTATTAAAAGGACCATTGACCTTGTGACGCACAGAATATTAAATCAGAGCCAGGCGAGGGCTTCGTATGTCATCAGAAAAATGGAAGCAGCTGTAAGTATGAGAAGTATCCAGGTCTGCCTGCATGCTACCGGCCTCTGTTTTGTTTTTTTCTTTTCTTTTCTTTTCTTACACACTCTGTTTCCGTCTCTGATATCGGATTATATTTACAAAAGTTGGCTGGTTTAAGTTGGTAGTATCCAAGACTTCAGTGCATGCCAGGTGGGACAAAGGTGATCTATTAAGTGTGAATGTTTTCTGCTGAAACTGTGACAAGGCTGGAGATTAATCTAACATCTTCTATACTTGGAGGTGTAATACATGATTTTTTTTTGCTTTTTTAATCCACTTTTTTAAGATATAATGTTTGTTTACTATCTTTCTTAACCATTCAGCGCTGCCAGTTGGGCCAAGGAGACGAGACATGAACCTGATAGTACTCAGTCAGCGAGCTCGAGTGCCCACAGACCCATGGGATCATGCAGTTGTCTGGTTGCCTGGTTTTGTTCCTCTCCTAAACTCTTAAAAAAAAAAAAACACTATTGTGGATTTTTGGAAAAAAGCACTGAGCCAAAAAAACCTGCAGCCTCCTCATTCATTTCAGTGACACCAGTCTGGGCTCTGGCACAAAAAAACAGCAGGTACTCAGTCCAAAACTTTTGACGCTGGCTCAACTTTAACAACAGCGCTGCTGCTGTGTACGTGACTTTATGTTCCTTCCAATCCTTGGAAAGATTTAGTACGTTAACAGGTCGGTGGGGGGGGGGGGCTGCTGCGTCACATTTTTGTACTCAACCTTTATTGAAAAGAGACAGAGAGGGTCATTTTGGACTTGTGACAGGCTACATGTGAACGCAAGTGATTTGTTAATTAGAGTAAAATTCATAGTAATCAATTTTTAATTGTTTGTTTTAATTGTTTTGCATTTAGAATAATCAATGTATTAGTTTAAACTGATTAAATCACTTGGTAAAATATGAGAATAAGCTTGAATTTCAATATATAAATATAATAAATAATAATAACAGACCACATTATGTGATGTTATTATACTCATCATCATAATTGATGTATAATTATGACGCATATTCAGATATGAATTAGTCTATATCCCCAGCATATTCTAACTGTTTCTCTCTATCAAAGTGCAAACATGTGATGTATGTCCTTCACACGCAACCTTTTTTGACCACTGTGCAGCCCGAGTGTGAGCTATAGTTTGAAGCCAGGGAGGCCTGAGAGCAACAGGAAGGTTATACCTGATATGGACATGAGAGCTGGATGAGGGAGGCTCGAAGCCTTGTAAGGGAACATCTGGTTTTATCATGGAATCAGTGCAGGCTCCTCTCATAAACACAACCTAACGCCTGAGCCCTGGAACTCTGGCCAATAACAAGCATGTGAACACAAACGCCATCCATCAGAGCCAAGCAAAGGCAGCAAGAGGAGGAGGTGGTGGAGGAGGAGGAGGAGGAGGAGGAGGAGGAGTTCACAGGGAAGTGGAGCGAGTGAGACAGACACAAAGAACAGTGAGAAAGAGAGAGAGAGAGAAGAGACCATAACAGAAATTGTGTTAAGTAAATCATTTACAAGCAAGTGACCAACGCTGGCTGTAGGCAGCTTCTCGTTCCTCCTTTACATATGGCATTTACAGAGCTGCCATTAAAGCCGAGCCGACAGGGGCAGTTAAATGAATAAAAAGCTTAAGAAGCAGTTGTACACTTGTCAAGTTAAAGGTCAATACGGAACAGACTCGCGACCAAGCGGCTCAACATCTGCCAGTCGACTTGTTGTTTAAGTTATTTGAGAACACACTTGAATAACTTCATGGTTACTGTATATAGAGTAATTTCACCAAATCCAATACACTCTTCTAGGAAAATTCATAGTGAGAGACTGTTTGTGTGCTCCATAGCAACAACAACCTTTCCGTCCTCTTCCCACTCTCCTGACCATGGAGTGTGGATCACACAATGGTCCAGGTCAGTGTCAAACAGGCCTGATATGCACTTTTCTAAATGTTTTTGTTTGTTTTATCTGGTGAAATTAGCTGGATGTGATTTTGACAAGGCGTGACAGTCTGCAGAAACTCATAAAATATCATAAAGAGTAGCTGGAAATATATAGAAAACATGTAAAGTTTCATTCTGAGAGACCTGGGGATAAACTCTGTAGCTCCTTGGAGACTTTCAGCCTCTTTTAGCTTATTTTTGGTTTTTTAGTTGTATACACATATAGTGGTTTGTGTGCTGCCAAAGACCTCTGACCACAATAGACAAAGAGGCGAAGGTCAGGGTGAATGTGGCTGGTGGAGACCAAACTAGAGCTTAAAGAAAAGTACACAATGGACCACACTGAACAGAAGACTTAAGACTTAATTGGATAACATTGTTTTTATATCTGAGGGATGTGTGACTAGGCATCTGTTTGTGAACTTATCAACCAAATAAAGGCCGTAACACATCAAACATGTGCGTCTCTAAGCTGGTTTTGGAGATCTACAGTACTACACTCTAATGTCCATAAATCTAACCATGCAGCTTTAAGGTTTGTGTTTAAAATAAGTTTAAGACCCTTTAAAGTATAAAACTTGACACGTTTCTGGATGCTTCTGGGCATTTCTGAATTATAAAATCTCAAACACTGCACTGCAGCTCTGTCATTTTATCCGGCACAGATGTTTCGGGCAACACGCCCTTTTTCAGTGTTAGGCGAACAAATGTCCAACAATCCACTTCCCATGATACGGAGAGACAATGGACAACTGAGCTCTTTCTACGACACTTTCCCTGCTGCTCATTTGATTTTTGGTTGGTTAAGGACTAAAAATCCTACATGAGTGACAGGCCACAAACTTTTGTTGTTGTTACAATGTCCAAGAGAAATGACTTGATGTTTCATGAGAATAATCCAGCCTGGCTTGGTACAGGGGTGGGTGGGGTGTGTCGGTATTTCACAGTGTGGAGTCCCATGGTGTTTAGTGCACACATAATGAAGTAAGACTGTCATTCTGCCATGAGGCCGGTTTGCTCTCAGTGACGAACACAGAGAACCTGCTGCTGCTGCTGCTGCTGCTGCTGGACCAGACAAAAAGACGGACGTGTATTAATATTTACAACCACAACCACTGACACCCAGCAACAACGCTAATACTGTGAGCTTGAAGCAAAAAGTTCACTGCAGTTCCACCACAAAAGAAACACACTTTCCTTCCTGCCTTTAAAAATGACTGCATCAACAATATTTGAATTTAAATAAAACAGATATTTCTGACATTTAGCACAAAAGCATTTCAGCGGGGCTATTTGGGGGTGACCTTCATCACAGGATGCACCAGTCACATGACTCCCTTTTCTCCTACTCCTGCAACAACTGAGCACAGGATATCTACTTTATTTGTAGATCCTTATCTCCTGCCATTGATGCATTCAACAAACAGAACAGTCCCTTAAACTAAGTGGACACAATGCATCCTAAATGTTAACACTAATGAAACAAATAAAGATTATAATGAATGCATGACGTTAACAGTTTAAGTTTAAGCGACATATGCTTCCTAATAACTGTATCATGCAGTTTGGAGATAAAACACAAGAGTCGCCAGGCAGGAAAGGTGCATGGCTTCCAGAGCGACCGGGGTCTTCGGCTACTTTCCCCCTCGATATCACGTCTTAGGAAGGAGCTGAATCAGCAGGCGCTGCTGCAGGCAGGGTCACAACATAATGCTGAAACCACCAGAGATCAGCGTTTTACATCTGTAAGTATAAACTCAGAGCTCGGCGAGCGCTGCCTGCATCACCTGAGACAGATGCCACATGGCATAAATACTGGAACACTGGCCGACCGTCAAATGAGTCAGTCACACAACCTGAGGTAGGTTTACTAAACAGAGTTAAGGAGAGCAAAGGTGAGGCCACATGTACCAAGTTGACCAAGATGTGTGTGGGTGACAAACCTCATTTTTGAGGAACTTGCAAATTTCTAGATATTGAGATACAGTGACAGTGCGCTCGGGTCACAAATAAGACAACAGGGTTTTTGATGAAAAGTGGCAGAACTTCAGACTTCTCAGAAAAATATCTATTACCAAGAAGAAAAAGAAAAGACAATGACAGTTTGTTCATATTGAAAGCAGAAGTCCTCCAGCCAGACACACGTGGCATCCATCTGCAAACATCACACAACATATTTGATCTTAATGTGTTTTGTAAAGAAACAATCTACCAATTTTTGATTTTTTTAAAATGCCATTTTCAAATCCAGCCCATTATTTCAGAAAATTTGCCACATCACCGTGAGTTGTTGTCATGAAGAAGCATCTGACACTAGACTCTGCACTGACAAATCCATTATCAAGAGTATCATGATATAATGTTAAGATAAGGGCGCCCACAAAACATGTCATTGCAGTTGTTACTTTGAGGTTCATTTTGGCCCATTAAAGGGATAGTTCAGGTTACTCTAGGTTGGTTTGTGTGAGGTATTTACATCCTGTCAGTGCTTTATCTTCACTAGATTCAGATCAGAGCGTTCAACAGTGGAAAAAAAAAGCAAGATAATATACTGAAAATATTCAAAATATAGTCTATAGTTGAACTGATATTAGTTTTTTTTCCCTCAGTGGTCATGTTTTTAAAAGTAGTTTCAGTGCTTTTTTGTGGCTGGGCCGTCCACAGTACATCACTCAGCTTCATGTGCCAGCTGCCTCAAAGCACCGATCCTCCATGATACTTTTACCATTTGGTCCGGCTGTTCAATTAGTATTCACTTTTTCTTTTTTTTTAAATCCTTGTTTTGATTAGTAATTAAAGATGATTGGTTGACATATTGATGCTTTACCCTATGCCAGATCTGGGGCATCATATCTTCTTAAAGACACACATGATGATGATGAATGTGTTTTTCGACTATAGTTGTTTTTTTGCTGGGAAAAAAAACATTTTCACTATTGAGGAAAGTTAAAGTGACTACATTTTCTACATTTATTACAAAAAAAGAATGAATTATCCTTTGGTTATTGCAAGTCTAAAGTATCTCCAACTCACCTCTTTTTAATAAGCATATTTGACGCAGAAAAACACAAGCCCTAACCCTAACCCCTAAGAATAAAGGATAACAATGTTTATCTCTCTGCAGGAGACTCGTTTTATGAAAACACAAAGGAAAGGAGACAGAAAATAATCCACTCCTACCCCCCGGCTAGCTACTGCTGTCTGCCTAATGCCCTGTGTCTGTGGTACCATGCCAGGGTGCCTGCTGTTGATATGTGGCATCAAGTCCACTGTTGATCCAGTTGATCCTTTGATACAGGCTCATGACAGATAAGGACAAAAGGAGGGTCACTGTGCAGCAGGCAATCCTATGCATTGCATTGTGTTGGAATATAACTAAGATATAACTTTTTAGAGTGTAAAAATGCATTGATATGTTTTTTTTCTTTTTTTAATTGAATAAAAAAATACATTTTCTTTCTGCAGAGCTCCACATCCTCAGGTGAGAGGGATTCAGTGTCGGTGATCTGGTCTAGTGCTGGTTGGAGGCCTCTAACTCATGCCGATCTGGGCCTTGATCCCTGAATCTCGCTCTTTAAAAAAAAAAATATATTATGAGCTCGTCATTTCAAGGTCTTTAAACGGGGGGTGGGGGTGGGGGGGCAGTCAGTGACAGTTTGGGGCGGGTCACCACTTGCACTGTATCTGAACAGCCCAGTGTGCATTAGCTGCAGAGGGGGTGTGCGATTAAACCCTGCACTTTCCGCTCACTCACTGTGTCGTCAGAGAGGAGACCATATGACTACTGCAAAAAAAAAAAAAAACTATCTCTGCCCATAGACCCCCCCCCAGTCTCTGCCGGTGCTGTTTTTTTATTTTTTTATTTTTTTATCTCCAGCAGCAGCAGCCTGTATCAGCCGTAATAACTCACTACATCACAGTGTTCAGCGTAAAGATGCAACAGACGTGTCTTCTGCTAAACGACTGTGTCACGGCCTCCTAACTTTTTTCTTACACACACACAAATACAAAGATACAAGTCTAGTGTGTGAGCACAAACTAACTGTGTCGGTCCAGAAATGTGCTAAATTCTTACAAAAAAATAACAACAATGCAACAGAATAAAGGTGAACAGCAGCAGCAGAAGAACAAGTCCATTATTATCTTCACCGGAAATGCTGATGAGCCTTTTGTTTGGTCCACTTTAACAGGTCAGATTTCGTGTGCCGTCACAAGAGAGAGAGAGAGAGAGAGAGAGAGAAAGGCAACGGAGGGGGGGGAAGAGGGGATGAGGTGGAGGGGGGGGTGATACAGGTCCCCGGGAATTGATTACACTGAACAATGGTGAGCAGATCAAGAGCAGCCTTGGCCGGATGGGGGAGATATCACACTGAAGCTCCGAGTCAGAGACCTTCGTCAGACACAAAATCTATCTACAAAATCTCACTTACATTATGTGAGGGGAAGAGTAAGGGGAGGGGGGGGGGTCTGGCATTTGAGCCTATGTCTGTGTGTGTGTGTGTGTGTGTGTGTGTGTGTGTGTGTGTGTGTGCTTGCGTATTGGGGGAGGGGCAGACGGGGTTAAAGTGAGAAAGAAAGGGAGACAGCGACAGACTAAAGAAAAAGTGAAGAAAAGGGGGTGGGGATTGGCCGGGTGCAGTTTCTTCTCCTTCAAAAAAAAAAAAAAAAAAAATTGATCTTAACCTCATCATTCCACTTTGAAAGATTTACTTTTTTTTTTTTTTTTTTTTACAATAAGTCAGTGGGAATAAATTGTGCAGAGTTTGAAGGAAATGGCGATCCTGTTGGTTGAAGTTAGGGTTTTCATTGCAGTGACTAATAGTGCTTCACAGTTTTGCCCTTTTCAGTGGGATCTGCCCTCAGCTGCTAAACACACACAAGCCCTCCTCTGTAGCTGCGGCTGACGTCAACCGTCACTTAGCAACAGCCTTTTGGTGTAAAAGCAGCAGTGCTGACACCGTTTTCAAAAGAGGCGCACACACACACACACACACACACACACACACACACACACGGAGAGAGAGAGAGAGAGAGAGAGAGAGAAAGACAGAAAGAAATTCAGAGAAAATGAGAAACAGAGATAGAGAGAACAAAACGAGGGAGAGAAAAGTAGAGGAACAAAGAGGGTAAAATTTTTTGATGAGATTGCGATGTAGAGTGTTTTTCGATGAGGAGGACGCAATGCAAAAAAATGCAAAAAATGAGAAATGGACTGGTTTACAGAGCCACAAAGAGCTGAAGTCACTCCTGTCTGTCCGTCCCTTTAGAGAAAAAGGTGATGTTACATTAATAAAGTCATCTGGAGACTATTAACAGTCAGTAAAAAAAACAAACAAAAAAAAAAAACCTATGGTATGTACTCATTTAAATAAAACATTTACTACATCCTCCATTCTGCGTGAATTCCCACAGCAGCAGTTTCTAACCGAAGGGGCTCCCGTGCACCATCTATGTCACAGCACCCGGGCCGCGCTCGCTCCCTGTCACTGGACTGGACAAACAGTCAACACATGCAAGGTTCAGCAACCTCATCCTGAACTTAAAAGCTAAGCCACCTGAAATGTTTGCATTGTCGGGAAGCCTCGTGGCGTAATCAAGATCCTTTGAGACGAGGATCTTCCACCGTCTCCTCAAACTGGAGGAAAAAAAGAAAAGAAAAGAAAAGAAAAAAGAAAAGCCAGATCGAGCTGCAAACAAGAGCCGGTGGCTTTGAGGAACATTTAGTTATCACTCATCTCAACACTTTCACAGTTGCAAATTTTTCATGCAGTAAAAACAAGGCAAAGTACAGAATGAGTTGCATTAAAAAAAAAGTCTAATTAGCTCAAACTCAGTAGATGGCAGAGGTTTGATCCCCCCCTCCTCCTCCTCCTCCTCCTCCTCCTCCTCCTCCTCCTTGCTTTTTCTCCCTCCAGTCCAACGCTGTGGGCCTCAACAACACACAAACTCAGCCACAAATAAGCTTTGTATAGATAATAATACAAGCAGATAGACGGGGTCAGGACACCTCATCAAGGCTCATTAGAGAAACATAGGAAAGAGAGGACGTGCTGCACAGAGCAGTTCAAAAACAATGTTATCTATAATGAATGTTAGAAATGTATGAACTATTTCATAAATATTGTTTTTAAAAAGAAAAAGCAGATACAAAAAAAAACATCTATGAAATATTTTGCGAGTTTTCTCTTCTGATGGAGACTCTTCAGACATCAGAGTCATTAGGCTAAGCTCTGGTAGACCTATCATGAAAACTAAAGAGCTGCAAGCTAATTGCTGGTGATCATGACGCAAACGGTTTCCAGGGTAACCCGAGTTTTGGAGTACCCGCTCCAGCATTTCCTCATCTGTTTGCACTCACACCAGCAGGCTGACAATGCAGTCGCTGCATCCTGTTTCACTCTGCAGTCAGCCAAACACACAGCACCTCGCTCCACTTAACCCTTTCTGCTGGTCCTGCTGCTGCTGCTGCTGCTGCTGCTGCCGAGACGTTAACAGCAGCTACGCTAAGCAGCTCTGACATTCAAGAAAGACGGATGAGAGAATAATCTTAGAGAGGCTGTGACAGTAAAGTCACCTGGATCCAATAACAACAAGCCAAGTTTTATCAATGCAATTCTCCTAAATGATTAAAATTATTATGTGCAAACCTGAAAATCTCTATTACAAGATTCATAAAAGCTGATTCAGCTCAGCTGTCACAAAATGTTGTTTACCTGTAACTATTAAAGCTACCTGTGGCTCTGATAAAGGAGTTGCTAAGCAGTGAATTAGGACGTCTTGGTTCTTCATATTGCAACTGTTACACAAACACACTGTGGTTAACGTCATCCTCCGTCAGTTAAACAACAGCTCAGCCTAGATTACATTTCATCAAACACAATTATATTATAATAATCAGCTCAAAGTCACATGAACATGAACACTGCTCCGACTAAACATGGCCACGTGTCCATTTCCATTCAAAATTCAACATTTATTCACATTCAACAAAATAAGTGTGATGTATATATGAATTATACTGTGGAGAGTAAATACTACAGCTTGAAACTTTTTTTAAATTCAATTTTCTACGAAACACACACACAACCTTAAACTACAAATAACTTTAGACTGTCAATTCCAATGTAAGATTTTTAATATGTATAAAATTAACAGAATAAAATCTAAAAATTAAGTTAACCTAAAAAAAAGGTTATCTTAATTATTGTAATTAACCTTAATTAATATATTTCAATAAAATAAATAAATGTTGCCAGAGGTATCACAGAATAAGAATTTCATTGTACTGTGTGACGTTGTCTCCGGTGCATATGACAATAAAGATTTGAAGTTTGAAGTTTGGAATAAAATATGAGCAAGATGAGCAACACTGTAAAATGTTGTTGTTTTCTTTAAGGCAACATATCAGACTGAAGAAAGTGAAATTAACATATGAAGGATTTCCTGTGCACTGGAAAATAAAAACAAAACTATATCAGCATACACTGTGCACGCGCACACACACACAAACACACACACAAACACACACACCTGATCTTGAACACAACACACCTTGTTCAGTCAGTGGTTCAGTTCTGATAATAGTGAACCAGAGGAGCAGCAGCAGACGGCTGCACTAAACGCACACAGGCTTTCATCTCCACACACAAATCAGATAAAGAGGATGAAGGTGTGAACAATACAAACAGCACATAAGGTACAATTTAATTTGGTCATGACTTTATCTCATTAGACCACTGACAAAAAAAAAAAAAAAAAGAAAGAAGAAAAAAAAGAAGCGAGCACATTATGATAATGCACATCTCTACGTTTAGAATGAAACTAATTATAATATTATGATTTTCTAAACGACAAATCTACTGTTAGATTTTACACTAATTACTTTCTCCCTGCTCTGATCTATAATACTGATGAGAGAGCATTTGTTCAATCAAAGTAAACATTACATAACTAGTTCAATACACTTTCACCACTGTGCTGCTGACAGTGCCGGCCTTACGCTGCTCTATAGCTTCAGCAAAATATTATTTAAAAAAATTTAAAAAGCAGGAAAATATGTTATCCTGCAATACAAAATAATACAAAATTAAAAAGCCCAGAGCTTTGTCTGATATTCTGGATGAATAAGCTAAGGTGGTCTGGAGAACAATCCTCCACGGCACCTTTTTCCACCTAAACACTTTCTGCTGCACGCCGTCCGAGGATGGACAATTTCTCCCTTTCTCATCACTGCTAGAGGCGAGACACTATATTCTACAGGGCGATTAATAAGACTTGGCATTTTTTTTCTCCCCCCCGCCCCCCACCTTCTTTGCAATCACCCTGTGGTACGTCACTGGGTTGTGACGTCAATGTTATATCATTCCACATGGCTTTACAGCAAGCGAACGTGACAGCTGAGAGCTGCTCTGCGTTTTCACTGCTCTCCCTTCCAACCTTTTCTCTCTGCAGCCTGCTTCTCTGTTCTCGTCTGGATGGGGGGTTAGTTAAGTGTATTATTTACCCCTGCCTGCCCCCGTGGAGTGGTAACCACACACACACACACACATATATACACGCACACACACAAAAAAAATGGCCTTCTCCCTGAATTCACTGTGTCTTACTCATGAAGTAAAGCTTTTAGATTCCTACCATGAAAGCCACAAATACAATAATCCTACTTTAAAAATATTATCTCCACTTTATTCTCTTTATCTCAAAAAAAACTAACTGGGTGTCAGAGACGCATGCTGACATAATTCTGGGCAAGAACAGGTTGCCATTCAGGTCAGACAATAAAATCATTGTTTTGTGGAAAACAGTCATTTGAATTAAATGATTCTCAGAAGCCAAAGCCAAAACATGCAGCAGAACATTTGCAAAACATACTTCTCACTTGCAAATAGCTTCAACCAAATTTCGAGGTCTTTAGTTTGTGACGCTTGTGATTACTAGTGGACAGTCTCAAAGTGCAGGAGTGATCTTGCAATAAAAAATAAAATAAAAAAAGTAGGAAATACAACGTTTTACAGGGCACCTTCGCTCCGTGCTTCACCGACTTCTTTAAGTTTTTTCTACTGAGGAAGAATTCAGCTCAGAGTGACACAGTTACTGCAATAAATCTGGGATTCAGTGAGCCTGACCCCTGGAACTTACAGTCAATCCATAAAGCTTTGGTTGTGCAAGAGGTTTTGAGTTACTGTGGCAAAAATAAAAAAAAAACACACACACACACACAAAACCAAGACTTGAAATGATCAGAACAAAAAGAGAAATTCACATTAAGTGAAACTGAACTAAATGAGACAATCCTATTTCCAAAAGCTGGTTTGTAGATTTGCCCTGGATTTTTTGTTTTGTTTTTGGCGTCAGTCAGTGTTGTAGGTTTGGCCATGTTTTCACTTTTACAGAGACAAAAACCTGTTGTCCTGTTTCATGATCTGGAAATGAACAGTCTGAACACTGTTTCAATCCACCCGGCCTCATACAACAACCACTCACATGAACATGTTCACACATATTCAAATTGGGTGACGCAGACGCCGGGCACTTTCAGAACATTTGTGTCATTCATCACTTCACTCACACTTAGATTTTGTTCTTAGTGGTCCAGACTTGTACGACCGATGACCCTTCTCTCCCTTTACATGAAGAAATCCCACTCACTTATGAATGACAGTGCCTTTGTCTGAATGATTTTGGCTGAGATTTATTCAATTAAGAAGATATTCTGATCATTATCACTATGGTCTGCTAATTTGTTAAGAGTTTTATTTTCTTATAGCTTATACATTACAGTGGAGACAAGTGAGAAAACCCTCTCACTGAGACGACAGCTGCCTCAGGTCTCTGTCTGTCCAGTATCACCCTGCGTTGCAGCCGACGGGGTAACGTCAGCTCCTGTAGGTTGTAATATTCTCTGCTCTAATTGTCGTCACACATTTTAGTCCTGGACTTCGGGTTCGAACTCATGTAGCTTCAACTATTCCCCTCTTTATTTCTGCCACAGTGCTGCTCTATGACAGATTTACTATCAACATTTTCTAGTTGTTTTGCGTCTCGACTCCTGCCTCCTATACCGTATGTATGTATTATATGTTTTGTGTTTGCTGGTGTCTGACAGGAGGGCTTGAAGCTCTCTGACATTTTTGTGAATGAACCTTTCACCCAGACTGTTGAAGAAGTTGAAGAGACGACCTTATATGGTGATTTGGTTGTGTTGTGCGATTATGATGATGATGAAGATAAAATCTTAAGGATGTGCACCTGCTCATGAGCATCACGGTATATATTAGTCTGAGGGCGGCTCTTTGGTTAGTTTGGTGAATCTCAGCTGGATCGGCCGTACGGGCAGAAAAACGACACGCGAACGTTCTCGCACGCAGTCCGCAACTGTGAAGGCATCAACAAATATGAGGGTCCTTCTTTAAATCTGTCTGACTGAGCTAAAGGATCACACAACACAACAACAATAAAAAAAAGATGTGCTCAGCTGCAGACCGTCACTGTGCACCGGACGCTACACACAGGCAGAGACGAGAGAGAAACTGACCTTTAAAGTAATCTTTGGACTCGCAGCGTGACCGTATCATGACATGAAAATGAATTAGTCTGTAAATTCCAAGCACTAATTCTCATTGTTTGTTTGGCCCTTGCTTTAAGATCACAAACAGATAATAATTATATGGTTTATTGACATGTGGCGCGGTGCAGCTCTATTTTAGATACACAATGTTTTCATCCGAGCCGAGGTCGACTAAAGACGCTTTAAAGCAGAGTCAAACTAAATATTATTTCATGGACCACTATTAAACCAAACCATAGGGTAAAATTTCCTCCTAATATTTAAAAAAAGAATAAGACTAATAAGTAGGAGAATAATAAGTAAATGAGAGAAATATCTACTGTTCTTGCAATGACATACTTCCATCATCTTGTTGTTAAAAAATAGTTACAGTGACGTCAATGTGTTGAAACTGTACAAACTAGTGTCTGTAGAGATTTGTGCCTTCAGACAGACGGATTTATATCAGCTGATTTAAATCTGTATGAAATCTTTGGAGCTGTACTGTCCGTATTTGTTGTAACATGTAGCTCAGCCTTTTAAAATTGAATTCTTGGCATTATATTCATTCAGAAAAACAATAACAGTATGCCGAATTAAAGAGGCTGTGGAAGCTTTGATGAGACAAAGACTAAAAAAATTTGTGTTTTTTTTCTGGTACATCGACAACATATGTGCTTGTCAGTACCAGCACAGGCCCACTACCTCCCCCAGTTAAACTCTGTATGGTTTTCAGTGTATAATGTCAATAATTGTAATGTATCAATCAAGTCTCAGACATTTAGCTGCTCCTCCTACCTACCTACCAACTATGAAATAACATTTCATGCCTCCTCTTTACTTCTTAGCACATAGTTTCCTTTCAGGACACATTACCACCTCCAACTGTTAACATGTACAGTTTGTGTTAATCCAGGAAAAGCCCATAAACCACCTCTTTTTCACTTGCATGGTCAGAAAATATTGGGTTTTTTTTAATGGCAGTTTGACACGCAGGCCAAACTACCAGCTAGCATGTCCTAAAAAACATTCAAACCAGGAGCTAAATTAGCCTCATTAGCCTAACAGATTAATATGTTTGGCATGCGCGGCCGGTCTCGTGTATGACAAGCTGCTCATCAAAGCTTCTCTCTCTCTACAGCACCACCAGTGGCCAAAGTCAAGTTTCACCACAGCAAAAAGCAAAAGCCTCTGTCCCAGTTCTTCTAATCTGAGTTCAAACTGAGGACACGTATGGCGATTTATTTCTTATTAATATAACCTACAAGGTTTCACAGGTTTTGTCACAGCTGTTTCTTCACCTATTGGAAATAACTGGTTTTATTTGATCTTACGACACCTCTCGATAGTTTAAAGTGATTAATTGTGTATCATTACGCGTTGCTGTGTGTATATATTCAACTAGACTTGGTAAACTAGATGTTTTTGTATTTTTAGGTGCAGCTAATACTATGGTTTTACAGCTTTCTACTCCTTCATGACCAGTGACAGGCCAAATATAACCTACAAAAATATTTTAAATATCTGTATATCTCTGGTAATACAGACACTGGACATGGACAAACTCTGGTGTCTGGTGGCCTAACTCTCACCCGTGGTGTCTTTCAGGCCATGGGGTGTGTTTATCTGAAGCAGCACTTATATCTTTAATATTTATGACAGCATCATGTTACAATTAGCCACATTAATGGAGCGGTAACGAAGAACCCATCGGTTCAAACACAAATGTCAAATGGATTCTCAGTTGCATTACAGAGAGAAAAAAAACATATTGAATCACAAACTCAACACAGCACAGAGCTGAGTCTCGTTTTATTCCTATGTCTAATAAAATATAATCCATTCATATGATGTGATACGGTCTTTATAGCGAATTCTCAGAACTGTTACTACACAAATAACCTATAAGTGAATCGATGACATGTATTTTCCGTATTACGACAGCTCGGGGTGCAAGTCTTGCTGTGGTTATACCATGATTATTTAGCACAGATAAAAATGATAGCTATGTTTATATCATTATCTATTTTTAAAGTGTGTTGGTCCGCGAGTGTCACTCTTGTTTAGGTCCTTTTCGGGCAGGCAGAGTCGATCTGTTATACTTTTACAGCGACACAGTACCGTCTCTAGACCTAGTCTGCACTAAAAACACATATAATCCACACAAATTAAGAACATTGGTAAAAGTGTTGTTGACAGCATCTTTTTTTAACAAGCACATGACGGTTAATTGAAGAAAAAGCAAAAATAAATCTTGTTTAAGTTGCTTTCTACTTCGCTCACACACTGTTCATATTTTTTTCTGTTCACCTGACCAAAGCAGCTCGTCTTGATGACGAACTCTCTGTATATGAAACCACGTGGTGCGGTGAACAAAACAACAACCACCCCCCTCCTCTCCTCCCTCTCCTCCCTCCCCTCCTCCTCCTCCCTCGCCGCCAACCTCTGTCTGCAACAGAAAGACAGAAAACCTGTGACCCTCTCTCCGACCACAGAGCGAGGAGGTCGGCTGTTGTGCGTCTGTTGTTGTGTGCAAAATATGTGTGAAGATGAAGCGCATGTGTGACATCACCAGTGAGCCCTGAGTGACTCCTTCCTGACTCTTCCTTTGTGTCTCTTTGTGTTTGTCTCTGACGCAGAATATAAAAATACTCATTAATACGCAGAGAAGTTCTATCACAGACGACGATTTCTGACATTTTCCTGAAATGAAAATCCAGGTGGAATTAAATTAGCAGCTAAATTTAAATTATTTCAATGACATTTTTTTATTGAAAATGTTTCCCTGTGTTCTGGGGCTGCACAGTTTATATTATTATCATGCTATCCCAGTGAAGATGTAGACAGACCAGCATGCAGTGGGGGGGACAATACACCAGACAGGCTGCCAGTAAAGCTGCATCAAAGGGCTGACACCTACAGACACACACTCGCCACACGATTCATAACCAACGGGCTCCTCAGACATGAAATGCACCTGACGGGCATTTCTCAGAAGAAAACCCACACCGACAGGAATATTATGGAGACTCTTTGTGTCGTTTGTCCCCTTGTTCTCACTGAGGGAAACTTAAGTCTGACATTTAAATGTTTACTGAGACGCTGCCATTTGTGCTGTTAACAGTGAGGTGATGACGTTGTTGGCACTAACAATGGCCTGCAGTTTTGGTTATCTCTCGACTTAGTGCGGATTAGGATGCATGTCAGATATTTAGTTGATAAGACGTCACGACCGTACGCAATCAACAGCATCTTATTCTCCACTTTTGCGGAAGTTTTGACTGTTTTTTTACGCCACAATACTGTCTGAAATGTGCATTTATGCTATTTTATCTGTTTGATATGATGTGGGACAGTATCTGCTGTGTACACCTGCCTAATAAGAAAGTGTAAAACTTATTTTAATACGTGAGGAAAGAGAAATTCTGACTTACTCACAAGGTTTGTGAGATTCAAGTCTTGTCCCATTCTCTGAATTATGTCAACACTGACATGCGTTTTCTATTATAAATCAAATAACAAACTAATACTGATGTAGAATAATCCAAATATGAATGTGTAATGTGAATACTCTCATCAGGAATGTTTCTTTAGATTCCTTCTTTTAACATAAAGCCCCTTTCTGCAAATATTGAAGAGAAAACACCTCATCTTAGATTATATTCATCAACTTTCTCTTCAAGATAAATAGGTCGGTAAATGTTGTAACTAAGGCGTCCATCACAAAACTAACTTTAAAAAAAAAAAGATATTCCAGCCTCCATATATCATTGTTTACTTCTCAGTAATGGCCAGTAACACATAAAGCACATTCTGTGATCTAATGTTTCTGTATCAGATCAGATGAAGCAAAAGGTGAAATGGTGTGGGAGTCCAATAAAAAGCTCTTCACGTCTGAGGTCGTATTCATACAGATTCTTGAATGATCCTAAATGGTTTTGTTTTTTGTGTGTTTTTTTGGGGGGGGTTTTCATCCAATGTTAAAGGCCTGACTCAATGTGAGTGCTAATCTGCTAACAGCCTAAAACACAATGAAGTGGAAAAACAACTGCTGGAAATAGGACAACTGAGACAAACTGGACATACATTTTTAGTTCTCTTATCATTTCTAACTAAGCTTGAAGGACACAAAAACAATGTGTGTGAGCCGATGGCTTGGCGTCCACGGAGGAACTGCATGTTAAAATATATTGTTTAAAATAAGAGCAACAACAATAATGTTGTCGTTTGTCTACAGAGGACAGCAGCCTGCATCAGCTTTTTTTTTCTTTTTTTTTGTCTGCAATATACTGTATGCAACATGATAGTCTTCAGCTGGTATGGATATCACTCGGTATAGGTGTATTGGTTTACGAAACTCATGCACAGCAAGAAAGACACATCACTTTGCGGTGGACCTGTTAGCTACTGTGTGTAAACAACAGACAAGGAAACAACAAAAAGAAACAGACAGTGAATGAGGACACTAAAATAATCCCTGTGTGTGTGTGTGTGTGTTCACTGTCATTTTTGCTTTGTTGACCGCTCCAGTCAGATGGGACTGTAGGCCACAACACTGGTTGGGTTTGCTGCTGCTGGTTTTAGTGTTATTATAGGGAATAATAATGATGATGATGGTGATTGTGGTGATGATGATGCAGATGGACACTCACATTTCACTGATTATCTGACAACTTTTATATTTATATATATCCCCAATCCATCTTGACACCATGAATATTCCCTGTCTTCATCTTCACCCTATCCTCATTCCTCATAGCATATGCAGTGTTTATAATTATTCTGTATTTATAGATTATACAAGCAGATTAGATTTTATTTTTTTATATATATAATTATTATTTGAGATGCTTTAAATGTCATTTCTTGATAGTGATAAACACATAAAGGCCTGTATGATAATAACACTGCAAAAATATGCATACAGCACCATGTTTACCTCAAATACATGTTATTTACTTTTTGCACATGCAATGTCAGACTGATATTATTATTATTTAATATTATATTATCATTATTATTATAAAACAGCTTGTTTTTTGTGGCTGTGGGATTTTTTTTCATGACCTAAGCCTGGGTGTTTTCTTCCCCCTGATGCACATGTGTGTCCTCGGTGTACTGGATCAGTGGGCCTACTTTTTTTTTTTTGTAACAAGTACAACAGCAGCAGCAGCAGCAGCAGCCGTGGTCCTGCATGGGGGGAAGAAGAAGTAGACATACCTGCTCTCTGGATATGCAGGGCAACGAGGGTCTGCGAGGCATTTTACAACTGCCATAATAGCTGGTCGACGTCTCCCCCAGTGACACACAGCTGGACCGTCTCCTCGGTCTGATCACAGGCACCTTTTCCTCGGCGCTGGAGATCCCAGTCGGTGCTTCCCTCGACGGGTAGTAGCGGTCGAAACACAGCCCCAGCAGGGAGCCAGAAACCCCCGCAAAGCAGGCGAAGAGCGGCCGGAGCAGCGCGGGCAGACCGCTCAAACTTGTGAAAGAAACCAGCCACACAACGCTGGCAAAAACCAGTATGAGCACACTGTGTTTGAGTTTGAGAGTGGGGATCAGCGTGAGCAGACCCACACATCCCAACACGAATAACAACCTGCCCACCATTTGCATCTGGTGCTGGTCCGACTCTCCCCATTGCAAAAACCGCAAAACCAGAAAATCCCCGAGGTAACACGACGCTGGCAGTGACACGAGCCAACATTTGCTGCTCTCCTTCTTTTTCCTCCGCAGGTAAAACGTGAGAAAGAAGAAAGCACATCCTATGCTGAACAGGGGGCTGATGGACTGGGAGAAGCCCCACAAAAAAGTCCGCAAATCCCAAAGCGAGTCACTTTGCAAGCTCCTGGAAACGAGGAAAGAAAGCGCGACAATTACAAACGCGCCGACGTACAGGGCAGAGACCTTGAGTAATTTTGAATTGAGGATGTCTTCGTTGCAAAAGCCGCACAAGTTGAACAAAAAACCCCTCTGATGGTCCTGTTTAAGGGGGGTGACGCAGCTCTTCACATAGCCGTTCCTGAAGCCCTCTGAGCTGTTTACACTTCCAGCTCCGTCGTGGTGTTGGTGCCTTGTTATTTTACTGTGCAAAACCTCTCCTTCCTCCCATGCAGCCATGGCTTCGACTGTGCGCCCCTCTTCGTGTCCACACACCGAAGTCCCCCCCTTCCGATAACTATTCACGCCGTATTAACGCTGAACTACATGACAGCAAACGCACTCCATGGTCACTCAAACGTGCTCCAGCACTTGGACTAAAGAAAGAAGGTGAGATGTTGTTTTTACAGAAACGGAGCTCCGTGTCGCCGCCTACAGGCCACAACTCAGACCTTTTCAGGGCTCTCTCTTTTTCTTTTTTCTTTTTTCTTCTTTTTTTTTTTGTAATGTGGAGCGCCTGACCAATCCTTGGGCTGCATCATAAATATAACATAATAAACACTCTCCGTGGCTGCAATAAAAACACACTAAAACTCTTTTTTTTTTTTTTTTTCAAAGTAGGTTTGGTTTGATAAAGAAAAAAACACTCTTATAATAGTTTTACCATAATTTCCTGTGGTTTCAGGTATTCCCTTTTAATTAAGGTGAGTAGCCCATTGTTGTCTTAATTCACAGTGTTTGTGGTTTTAGACATGCACACAGTTTAAATATCACTTTGTGTAAAATGGAGACAAATAAATGAATTAGGCCTAATTCAGTTAAGCCACTTCCACAGTTTGTGAATGTGAATTCCTGTTATGATTAAATTTTACACCTACGCACATGGTGTTAGTATAAATTAGTTCCACCACTATCTAATGAACTGTATATGTCAAGTCTTTTTTTTTTTACCATCTTTAAATGAATTGGTGTTTTGTTTTGTTTTTTCCAGTCTGTGTTGCTACCTGCATCACATTGCTCTGTGATCTATTGCTTCTGTCTGTCTTCACTGCCTCCCTGCCGATTGTCGAGTGAACTGATTGGAAAACCGGCTTTCACCATAAGCTGAGTTAGAAGAAGTGAGATATGTAAGGCCTATTTTTAAATTATATATATGTATTTAAAATTTTTTAAAGCATATTCAAAGCCATTTTCATGCCAGTTAATTAATAATAATAATTTAAAAAAGCTCTTCTGAATGCTCTACCTGTCTGAATATACACAGATTGTCCTAAAAACCTGAGTTATCCTGAGGTAATCATGAGAATGGACTTGAAACTCTTTGAACTGAAGATAAGTAGCCGACTGATAGGTGTTCAGTGAGAGCTGCCAGCTTAAGAAAAAATAAATCCTTACCCTAAAACCCTTTCCTCCTTCATCCTGTAGCTAATGTTGTCCAGTCCAGCCCAGTTATATCAACTTCAACAAGTTAGAACAAGAGAAGACAAACTGTTTGATGTGTCAATATGCAGCCTAAACTTTGACCTCTCAGATTAAGCTAACGTGGCCTTTTTCACAGCAAGTATGTGGCAGCAGGAAAAAGCACAGATGTCAATGTCATTAATAACATTAACCATGGCTGTGCACCAGTTGTAACTGTGCATGCAAATTTAATGTAACACCTGTGTCTCTGCTGCTATGACAACTCAGAGTGTATTCAGGATGTACGCAGGTAAACTCACACATTTACATGCACGTAGAGGTAATGTTTAATAGGATAAATAAACACACATTGAAGGAACCAACAACTAACGCACACCCTCCACATGAAAGTAACAAAGTCTGTGCCCACCCTAGAGTCACAAACACAAACATTTGCACACACACACACACACACACACACACACACACACACACATACACACAAAGCAACTAATCATCACAGTCTGGTAACCTATCACGCCTGAGGAAATAGAAAGGTTTTCGGTTTGCTTAACCTGGGCACATTTTTGTCTGAGCTCCTGTTACACACTGTGACTGAGGATTGCACAATTTTTTTTTGATTAGCACAATGAATTTTCAGATGGAAGGCACACATGCATTTGTGCAAACACCAGCTTGCATTATGTAGCCTGAAATAAAGAAATAAAAAAATATGTGACCTCAAAATGAACGTCTGTCATCCATAGACTATAGAGGTGCAATCTCACATGCCTTTATAGAGTAAAACTCATTGTTCGAAGAGGTAGTGCTTTTGTTTTATGTGATCACTTGTAAGAAATTGTCCATAAGAGTGCTTTTATACTTTTCTTGAATGTTTTGTTTACATTTTACATCTCCTTTACTTGGTTAAATAATAATCCTGTAATCAACAATAATTTTTATAGCATATAGCTAAAGTAAACAGGTGCACAAGTTTAGCCATTGTTCTTTGGCTGAGCAGACTCTGTGACATAAACAGGCAGGCCTACTTTGTTTGTGGCTTGAACCGTAGCCTATATAACACTATTGTGACAGCTTTAATTTGAATGAGTACTATGTCTATGCAAAGACTTGTGAAGGGAGGAATTACGATCCGTGTGTAAGGATGAATGGGATCTGTTGCAGTGTTTGCAGCCTCACAGCAGCATTTGACATTGTTAAGTTTACAATTTTCTTCAAAATACCAAAATCCATGTTTCATTGGCCAGCATGGTTTGTTAAAGGTAAAGACAATACTTCATAACGGGATGAATTAACTGTTGATTTGTTGGTCTTTCAGTTGGATTCCAACAATAAAACAATAAAATAAAGTTAGACTTCTCCTGTTAGTCTTTCCTTCTCAAATATGATTTGTTGTTATAAAGTGATTATTCACAGGCGACAGTTCATTCAAGTTTCCACCTACACACCTGTGTCACTAAGGCTGAGATTCCACTGGAGGGTGCTGCACACCATTAAAGTCCATTGTGTTATTTTTTAGAACTTACTTAATAGTGTGTGCCTGCCTGTGTGTGTGTGTGTTACATTAGATAGATAGATAGATAGATAGATAGATAGATAGATAGATAGATAGATAGATAGATAGATAGATAGATAGATAGATAGATAGATAGATAGATAGATAGATAGATAGATAGATAATTTATTAGTACAGACTCTGGGTCCAGTTAAAAATACAACAATACAACAACAACAGACAACCACAACATACGGGGTAGCCTAGCAGCCCCTTATTAAAAGACACTTATACCAGTACATTAGTCTACATTTTAAATAATTTGTTTGTGTTTGTGGCAAAGGGGCCAAATCAGAAGAGACTGTGGCAGTGGAGCCTAAAAAAAACCCAATAAGGCTAGTACATTTTTAAATGGAAATTAAAATGTGAAAAAACATTTGTGTTTTGATTATATTTTGTAAATGCTGTGATTTTATTTTATATAGCCCTATAGAAACCACAAAGACAAAACCATAACCATAGTGCGAAATACGGGGGGGTTTGGGGGGGTCGGACCCCCCCGATTAACCCCTTGAGACCCCCTGAAAGACTCAAAAGCAAAATCTGAGGGGGGTCTCAATCTAAGATTTAAGATCACCATGTCCAGTATTCATAATTCAAAACATTTATTCGTTTAACATTAAGCTGAACCGTGTCACCTGCGCATTATGCAAATTAGCCATGTGCGCCAGCCCAGCGCAGGAGTCGAGCCCACTCGCTATCAGAACAGAGGATCCCGTTCCTCTCCACCCTCTGCCGAAGAAAATGAAGTTGAGGCCGAGTGCTCTGAAGACGTAGCCGCAGCCCCTGCTGCTGGCACTGGTGATTGGCCGCTTTTCTTTTTTTTTTTTTTTTTTTTTTTACACCTAAGCAGGTGGGGTAATGGAAATACCGCAACCCTTGGCTTGACATTAAGGCAGGAAAATAACTTGAGGTAAGAGGCTAGCCTGCTTCAGCATACTATGGCCTGAACCCCCAGTGGTGTTGTTTGGCCAGGCGCCTGTTGTGAGCTATTTGTCTGTGCTTTTTCAATTTTCATGATGGCCCGTTATACGAATGTGATTTGTGGATGTGTTCAATGCTGTGTTTAAACGTATTTGCTAGATGGATGGTTAGATAAGGCTACATGATCGGTCATAGTTGCAGGCTGAGGATCTCGTGCACATAATTGCACGTCAGTCTCCGATCTCCAGATGTATACAGTTGGTTGTTATTCGAGTGCACGAGTTTGGTGTCTTTCATTCATTTTAATTGTTGTATTTTATTTATTGTCTATTCGTTTCTGCATTGCCCTGATCGCGCCAGTCTCCTATACCTGGCATTTATTCATTGTTCAAGTGCGCCAGTGTGGTGCCAATTATTGTCTTTTATTTATTTGAATTATCGTCTATTTATTGTCAATTACTTTCTGCATTGTAATGCACAACTTTGCCTCTCCTTTTTAGGCTATAGGCCAATTTTCTTGGCTTATTGTAATGTTATAGTCCTACTTTATAAAAAGAAAAAAAAATAACGGTATTGCGCAACAATCGCGAGTTAGGGACCCCCCCGAATATTGATGGGTATTTCGCACACTGACCATAACCAAAACCAAACAAAATCTATACATATATACATCTATTTACACAATTGAATTGGAAAATAGGGGTTATTATTTCAAATAATCATAATGAGGTTTTTAATTAATTGTAAATGTCTTGTGTTTTTATAGCTTTTCCGTTTTTATTTCCATACTATGAAGCTAGTGTTTGAATGTTGGCTATTCTATGAATTTCTATCTTAAATTCTTGAATCTTTGGTCTTTTTGAGGACCATTTACATTTAGGAATGTCTATTTTCCATATATATATATATATTTGAAAGCATAAGTAAAGTATTGAAAGTTTTGTGTTTGTTTTTTTCCCCCTAGAGATTTTTTTTTTCTTGCGTTTTCCGGTGTTTGACCCTTCCGGCGCACGGTAGCAGTGATGTGGCTCAGAAAGTAATCTTCCACGTCACTAGGAAGTGGTGGAGAGAGACAGCTCACGAAGGAAGGGAGCGTTTCTTTTTTACAGATGTGAATATCCAAAAACTGGATATCGAAGGCCACTTCGGAGGATAAGAGTCGTGCAATAGGTAAATGATGTATCTTTGTTTTAATCAACAAACAACGATGTGTTAATTTCCTCAGCCGCGGTGGTAACACAGCTAAGACAGCTAGCTAAGGTGACTGTCCTCCATTTCATTGAAGCTAAGCTACCGCTAGCTGCCATTAAGTTAGTTAGCATTGATATATTTCGTTTAAACAAAGTTCACATAATCTTTCAAATAATCGACCACCTTACTGGTGTTTTGGGTTTTGATGAGGTTTTGTCGCACAGCTGATGTTGCTAACACAAGAAACGCCATCGAGGCTTTTATCGCTGACAGTAGCTGCAGTGTTGTGCCGATGGTGCTAACGCTGCGTGTCACTATGTCTTAACCTGCTGCAAAAATATAACACTATCATTAATGTTTTTATTAACTTATGCTATTTATTTTTTGGTTTTACAGTGACTGCTACTGACAACAGCATAGTTTTCACGATCAAAATCAACAGAAAATACAGGATGATATCCGGTATTATGTAAACATAACCTTCATTCTGAACTGAAAATAAACCATAACCACAATGTAAAATGCTCTATTATACTTGTAAGTCCTGAAATAGAAATTAAACTTAGGCATAAACAGGTAAGTATGATCAGGAATACGTCCTTTCAGTATCAAAAGGTAGCAAAACAGTATATTTGATTAACCAAAAAACATGAATTATTGAAGATGAATATTTATAAGCTGTTGGGAAATGATTTCGACAGTGTTTTAGATATTCTTCATTGGGGTTTGTGTGTAAGACCTTAATCCCTAAAGTAAGACGTAAGTGCATAGGTCAAATAGATGTTGTGGCCTTGTGTAAAGTATAGAATTTCCCATTGAGTTGCTCTTGAGTAGAGGTATAGGCCTACCTGTATTTAAACAGAAGTGTTGAAGTGTCAGATGTAATATCAGGAATAAATTAACACTAAATACAGAAAATATAATTATCCAACTTAATCATTTGTTAATCATCCAACTTTTTAAAGCAAACTATAGGAGAGAATGAATGAAATGATGTATAAAATGAATATAAAAACCTTTCCGTTAGATAATTCACTTGTCCTGTTGATATAAACAAATCATTTTCAAATTTGTTGACCCAGTGGAATAGAACAGAATAAACAGACACGTTATGTCACATTATGGTAGAAGTTTGTTTGCGTTGTTCACTGTTTTGCAAAGTAATCTTCTGAAAGGATGGGTTCACATATTCTCAAATCTGCAACAGTCATGTATTAATATGGCACATTGAAACACTTGTAATGATTATAATAAATAAATGCAGTAAATCACCATGGTCATACAAGACTGTAAGGAATTACTGAGGCAACTTCATGTTAGAGTTAAAATGGCAAAGTTTCATGCTGCTGTTTCACCTGTTGTAACAAGACAAACACAGACAGGGACAACACATTCTCAACTATTTAGAGTTTGCATTTCACCTGACATGTGTTTCTTTAAGAAGACTATGAAATAATTATTCAGACAAACCTAAGAGACTGTGTTTAACAATGAGCCAATGTGCTGCAGACTTTGAAGTTTAATCCAAGAAGAGGATAGGTATTTACCTTACCTAAAAGAAAGACCTGTCAGTGGCATCTTGATGACTGCTCTGGGTTTTGAAATGATGATGTTAAGATCTGTCCGGCCCCATTTTATTCAGATTCACTTGGTTCAGTCTGTGTGGTTGTCTTTGTAGTTACAGAGTACATTCGCTACCTGTGTATTTATGCATCTGTGTAAATGTTTTTTTCCACCATTTCTCAAATCTCCTCCTCTCTCTCCCACAGGTGTTATCCTGTAAGCAACATTCATTGGGATTCTCTGAAACGGACACAGGCCCAGCTGCAAAATGACGGCTGCAGAGAACGTTTGTTACACTCTGATCAATGTCGCGTCTGACTCGGAGCCGCCCTCCGAAGTCAGCCTGAAGACTGACCTGGGTAAATATTCTGTGGCCAGTGTTAAGTCTTCTTAGCTGACAAGTTACTGAAGGGAGTTTATATTATTGGCATAAAAAAACAAATGATTCAACAAATTCTCTGAAAAAACAGTTGAAAAGATTATAATAATCGTCTTTCTACAGAAAAGGGGGAGATCAAGGCAAAGACGGAAGCTCTGAAGAAGGTCATCATCATGATCCTGAACGGTGAGAAGTTGCCTGGACTCCTGATGACCATCATCCGCTTCGTGCTGCCGCTTCAGGATCACACCATCAAGAAGCTGCTGCTGGTTTTCTGGGAGATTGTCCCCAAAACAACTCCAGACGGCAAGCTGCTTCAGGAGATGATCCTGGTCTGTGACGCCTACAGAAAGGTAAGCTACCTGACATGAAGTGAGATGAATGGGTAGCTGAACAGTTTTGCAGGGCTGTCTCCCTCCTAAATCTGAATTAGCCGTAGGGATGGGACTTTTTGTCGACAAAACGACCGACATTCGACACATGCTCCCCTCGACAAAAAAAATAGAGTGTCGACATGTCGAGGGGGCGGGGCTTGTGGGATTTCCATGTGTAAATTGCATTTTGTCAATATTTCCTACTCAAATAAACAGCAGAAAGTGCCACTTTTCCCCTAATGAAATAAAATATTTTAAATAAAACAAATCCACTTTTTCTAAATGGGATAGCTACTTGACCCTCATTCCACTTCACATGTGACGGGAGCGTGCGCACATGTTGACAGGCGACAGAGTCAAGAGATCAGCTGTCCGGGCTCTCTGCAGTCTCAGGTGATGGTGCGCTGTTGATGATGAGTCTGGGTCCGCAAAAAGGGCAAAACAGGTGGATGCAATGGTTGCATTCTTCGTAGAGGACCGTGGACATGCACGAAAAAAAAAAAAGAAACTGAATGCGTGCTCCCTCGTCCTCTCGTGCCGACAGCAGCGTTAATAAACCACAACAAAAGCACGTGTAGCCCCCCGCGCATATCTGCTGCTGCTGTTAAAAAAAAGGGCCGACAATTCGACAAAAAGTCGATACATGGGCCTCGACAATCGATTTTCCAAATCCCGTGTCGTTCCCATCCCTAATTAGCAGTCACTAATATTTGGTCCAAAAGCTGTAGTAACAGTATAACCACTAAAATGTTTCACAAATATTTATTCTTCGATTTCAGGATCTCCAGCATCCCAACGAGTTCATCCGCGGCTCCACTCTGCGTTTTCTGTGCAAGCTGAAGGAGTCCGAGCTGCTCGAGCCGCTCATGCCAGCCATCCGGGCCTGCCTGGAGCACCGTCACAGCTACGTGCGCCGTAACGCCGTCCTGGCCATCTACACCATCTACAGGTACAGACAGTTCAGGATCTTGCGCCTCCATTCATTAAGTGAACAACAAGCAGCTGATGCTGATTTTCCCTTTTGTGTAGGAACTTTGAACATCTCATCCCCGATGCTCCAGAGTTGATCCATGATTTCCTTGTCAATGAGAAAGATGCCAGCTGTAAGAGAAACGCTTTCATGATGCTGATTCATGCCGATCAGGTCTGTAGCTCATCGCTCTTTTCTAACCTTTTCTACAATCGAGTGCCACCAAAACCAATTCCTGTCATAGAAGCCTAACCTACATCATGTGGTTGTCATATCTACATCATACAGGATCGAGCTCTGGATTACCTCAGCACATGTATCGACCAGGTTCACACGTTTGGTGACATCCTTCAGTTGGTCATCGTGGAGCTGATTTACAAAGTGAGTCGATGCCTTAACCAGTCTAATTGAAGCATGTAATTGTATTTATGTATGATTTAGTTTGAATGTGTATGAAGCATGAGGGTTGCCAGGGGTGGGGGCTGCCTTTAAAGGGATAGTTCACCCAAAATTCAAATTTCACTCATTATCTACTCACCCTCATGTCGACTAAAGGTTGGGAGAAGTTTCAGAGTCCTCCGTGCCTCCTCTGAGTTACAGCGGGGCTCCGTGCAGCAGTGCATGTCCATATGACGGTTGCGAACGGGGCTCACTTTTCTTCGTCCAAAAAGACACACCAAAAAAACATCCAAATACCTCCATAGTGCTCGTCTGTAATGTCCCTCTTGTATTGAAGCCCCAACATGAGAAATTGTTCCGAAAAAAATTAAATAAGTCTATATTTTAAGCTTGTTTGTAGCGGAAGCTCCCAGCACTGCTCTTCCTGGTCCATCCAAATCGCGCGAGATTTGGACGGTTTGAATTTTGGGTGAACTATCACTTTAAGTTGTAAGATCAGTGTTTTATTTTTATTTTTATCAATGTTCTATTTTATTTTTATTTTTTCAGATTTTTTTTTTCTTCATCCTATCTATCTGTTTCTCCTTTTTACTTTCTTAAACAGACTATTAATTTGTTTATGCCATATCTGTGACATTTGAAATGTTTGTGAAGATATGTTAAAACAAGTTCTTTTTAAAAATCTAAAAAAAAAAGCAACAACTAGTCTTAGACTTAATTGAAGATATACAGGACAACAGGTTTCCACAGGAGAGCTGCATTAGTGTGTTAACTCTTGGTGTGTTTGCTCTTCGTCAGGTTTGTCATGCTAACCCCTCTGAGCGCGCTCGCTTCATCCGCTGCATCTACAACCTGCTGCAGTCGTCCAGCCCTGCTGTCAAGTACGAGGCCGCTGGCACGCTTGTAACTCTCTCCAGTGCTCCCACAGCCATCAAGGTACATCACCAAGAGCCATATATGTATACTGTTATACGTATACTGTTTAGACAGCACTGATATTGTACTACATTTGACCTAATGGCAGTCATGTCTTATTTATTCTTTGTGACTCCAGGCTGCTGCCCAGTGCTACATTGATTTGATCATCAAGGAGAGCGACAACAACGTGAAGCTGATTGTTCTTGATCGGTTGATTGAACTCAAGGAGCATCCGACCCACGAGCGTGTACTCCAGGTACTTTGAATTACGTCTGTGTTGAGTCCAGTGATTTTCAACCTTGGGGTCGAGACCCCACGTGGGGTCGCCTGGAATTCAAATGGGGTCGCCTGAAATGTCTAGTAATTGATAAAAAAAAATTACTGATATATTTCTTTTTAACTAATGATTAAAAACGCCACACACAATCTTAAACAACTGCATCTATACTCTCGTATATACGTAAATCGAGTTCAAATAAATAGCAGCATATAAAAATATCTGAGCTGGTGCATCTTGATTGATGGGTCGCCAGAAATTTGTGATGTCAAAATGGGATCACGAGCCAAATAAGGTTGGGAACCACTGGTTTAGTCCTTCTTATTAACCGTAAAGACCATTGCCTTCTTTATCAAAACATGTATTATTAAAAAGATCTTTAGCCAAAATTTTAGCCCTATTGAAAATAATAAATAGACCTTTCACCCATCAAACGTAAACAAGCTGTACTTTAAAAAATATACAGAATAGAAAACAGAAAGCATCTGGTAAACATCATATTTTACAATCAACTCTGTTCAGACTAAAATTAATTGTCACCAATGCTTTTTAATCCAGGACCTTGTGATGGACATCCTGCGTGTTCTCAGCACCCCCGACCTGGAAGTCAGGAAGAAGACCTTGCAGCTGGCCCTGGACCTGGTCTCGTCTCGCAACGTGGAAGAGGTCGGTGGCACGGACAGGATATCCATATGTTTGTTGTTGTTTTTCTAGCGTAAACAGAGAAATGGAACGAATGGAAAATAGATTGCAAAAATCAGTGACATTTGTTTGTTTTCCAGTTGGTGATTGTTTTGAAGAAAGAGGTGATCAAGACAAACAACGTGACAGAACATGAAGACACTGACAAGTACAGGCAGCTGTTGGTGCGCACTCTCCACTCGTGCAGCGTCCGCTTCCCTGACATGGCGGCCAACGTCATACCTGTGGTGAGCTTCCTATTATTTCTATACATTGTAAAGAAGATGCTCCTGAAATGTTTTATGTGTTTATAGACGTTTGACAGAAACCCAAATGTTGGTTTATACATAGTTATAATAAGAATATATGAAGCAGTGTCTGTGTGTTGGCTTGGTTTACAGCTGATGGAGTTCCTAAGTGACACTAATGAGGCGGCTGCTGCCGATGTGCTGGAGTTTGTGCGGGAGGCCATTCAGAGATTTGACAGCTTGAGACCCCTCATCATTGAGAAGATGCTGGAAGTCTTTCACGCCATCAAAACTGTCAAGTAAGCACGTTCGGCGGTTTATTATGCAGAGCCAGGAATAATCTTTTCGTTTTCTCTTGTAATGGTTATAAAAGCAGCCTGTTTGATTTAGAGTCATAAATGGAGCTGATTACCCGATTTCAGTTTATTGCATCATCTGTTGGGAACTCGTTTTTATCAAAAATAATAGAGGTTAAGTGGCTCGAGAGGCACGGTGATGTAATAAATAACGAAACAGGATAACTTGAATTTTATCAGCCGTTACCTTATATGAGGAATAAAACTGACGCCTGATTGCAGCTATTTGAACATCATGTTGTAATCTTGTACTTTAGTCATGTTTGTGACCTTTGTCTCCACGTTCATGTTTCTACAGGATCTACAGGGGAGCGCTGTGGATCCTGGGAGAATACTGCAGCACCAAGGATGACATCCAGAGTGTGATGACAGAAGTACGCAGGTCTTTGGGAGAGGTATGCTTGTTTATTTGCGTTGTTGTCGTATCAACAGTCCAGTTAGTCCCAACTTAAATATGATTATCACAAACATCTGACCTGTGTGTGTGTGTTTTAACTTGGACAGATCCCGATTGTAGAAAATGAGATTAAGAAGGAGACGGGGGAGGTGAAGCCGGAGGATGAAGTGAGTGCAGCTCCGGCTCAGAAGCTGGTGACGGAGATGGGCACCTACGTGACGCAGAGCGCCCTGAGCTCCTCCAGGCCCTCCAAGAAAGAGGAGGACAGGTAAACATTGCTCTTTGTGGAGGAGGTTCAGTATAACTAAAGTATTAAAGGAGAATTACGGCCATTTTTTAACCCCTAAATTGTTTTCCTGATGGTCACCCAGTGGCGGGGGGGAGCAAAAAACGCGACTTAAATTGATGCAGGCAAACCGGAGTTACACCATAGCGGCGCTAGCGATAGCGACAACACTAACCTATGGGGGCAATTCTTTCAACCACAACAAACACTCAAAAAACAATCAAATATCTATGGTACATGACTCGAATTCTTACGAGACACCACTGAACTCAAATAGTGTACAGTATAAACAGTATAAACTTTGTGTTTTTGCATGTAGTCACTCACCCCAGACAGCCGAACTCTGAAACGTCCTGGAAAGACTTTACTATCCGATCGCAGAGCGCCTGCTCTCCCCGCCACAGAAACAAACACTTTTTCCTTGTTGTGATGATTTCTTTACAAAAATGAACAGTTGTCGGACTCAGAGATATTTTCAACATTACCACTGCACTGCTCGACCGTTTATTTATGTAAAGAAATCATCACACAGTACCATAGATATTTGATTGTTTTTTGAGTGTTTGTTGTGCCCCCATAGGTTAGCATTGTTGCTATCCCGAGCGCCATCTCGCCATAGTATAACTCCGGTTTGCCTGCATCAATTTTAGTCGCGTTTTTTGCTCCCCCCAACACTTTATGAGTCAAAAATGGCCGGAATTCTCCTTTAATAGTGTATTTTCACCATCCAGAACACACTCAGTAAACACTGACTCTGTTGTTGCAGACCTCCTCTCAGAGGCTTCCTGATGGATGGAGACTTCTACGTGGCAGCGTCCCTGGCCACGACACTAACCAAAGTGGCCTTGCGCTATGTTGCTATCGTTCAAGACAAAAAGAAACAAAACGTAAGACACCGTCCTGTCGTCACACTCACTGAGAGACAACACCTTTCTAAGAAGTCGATTAACCACCTGCCACGTTTCTCTAATCCCTGCTCTCGTGCTGCCCCTCCCTCCTCCTCTTCCTCCTCCCCCTCCTCCTCCTCCTCAGTCGTTTGTTGCAGAGTCCATGCTGATCATGGTCACTGTGCTGCACCTGGGCAAGTCCTCGCTGCCCAAGAAGCCAATTACAGACGATGATGTGGACCGCATCTCGCTGTGCCTGAAGGTCCTGTCAGAGTGCTCGCCACTTATGAATGACATTTTCAACAAGGAGTGCCGCAAATCCCTGTCACATATGCTGACTGTCAGACTGGAGGAGGAGAAGCTGTCACAGAAGGTAATGACAGTTTAGTGAGAGGATAGTTAACCTCCTGACACCCGTGCACAGCTGTGGCCTCATCACAAGTAAAGTTTGGTGTTAATCGAATTGTTTTAGACGCAGCTGTCATTTCCTAATGTACAGAAATAGTATAGTATGTTTTTGTGTTATTGGCCTCATGCTCCTAAAATAACCACACGTTTCACTTTGCGTCCACAGAAAGAGTCTGAGAAACGTAATGTAACGGTGCAGGCGGACGACCCCATCTCCTTCATGCAGCTCACAGCCAAAAATGAAATGACTTCCAAGGAGGACCAGTTCCAGCTCAGTCTGCTAGCCGCTATGGGCAACACTCAGAGGAAAGAGGCTGCCGACCCCCTGGCTTCAAAACTCAACAAGGTACAGGCCTGCAGGAGTCAAGACAACTAGGGACAAAGTGGGAGACATACCGTAATTTTCGGACTATTGAGCGCACCTGAATATAAGCCGCACCAGCTAAATTTGAAAAGAAAATACATTTTGTACACATATATAGGCCGCACTTGAATATAAGCCACAGGTTTGTCATGAGATATTATTTACACAGAAAGACAGTAGTGAACTATGCAAGTCAGCTCGCTTTTCCACTGTTTTGGTTACTCCTCCTGGTTGCTCCTCTCCATTTCCATTTGCATTTATTTACAACGAAGCCGGCGAAAAATCAATAAATGGAGCTGTGGTTAACGTTACATAACATATACAATGTTACAGCGTGTGTGTTTGTGTAGTATTAACCGTCATAAACAAAAGATTACGGGTTACGGAAGCGTGTTTGTGTTGTGGTGTGCGGAGACGAGAGTTGGGACACCGGGGCGGGCGAAAAAAGTAGCGGCTTATAGTCCGAAAAGTACGGTAGTTTGGTTGTAAATGTCATCTCCACTCAGACACAGAATAAGAATGATTATATTTTTTGGTTCGATTATTTTCTCATTGTTAGAATTATAATGCATGAATGTTTTCAGACCTTAGAGTTAAATCTTCTTCAGAGGACAATGTCTTCGCCATGAATATAATTCATTTTGATGAAAGGACAAAGAGCTATGAATCCTTTTTAAGTCCTTGTCATGCAGCTGTAGTGCTACACAAATGAATGACAAAAACCCTTCATTTTTTTTACTGTGAATAATATCTGCATTTTTATAAGTGGTTATTAAGTGTGATTCCTTTTTGCCACATCCAGGTGACTCAGCTCACAGGCTTCTCGGACCCAGTGTATGCTGAAGCCTACGTTCACGTCAACCAGTATGACATCGTGTTGGATGTGCTGGTGGTCAACCAAACCAGTGATACTCTCCAGAACTGCACCCTCGAGCTGGCCACTTTAGGTTAGTCCGCTTTATTTCTCACCGCACTTAGACGAATGTGCTGCAGGTTCAAGGCCGTCACATCTGTATGCGCATTTTCATTAAACTGAGTTTTAACCTCTCCACAGGTGATCTCAAGTTGGTCGAGAAACCTTCACCTCTAACTCTGGCTCCTCACGATTTTGCAAACATCAAGGCCAACGTCAAGGTGGCTTCTACTGAAAACGGCATTATATTCGGCAACATTGGTAAGAAACGTGTATTTCTCATATCACTTTAGTCATGTTGTGTGTGTTTTACTTTTTGTAACCTCAAAAAAACTGTTTTGCAGCTATTTGTTAAACATTTCAGTTTCATATTTCGGGGGCAAAATAGAAAATGGTTTGACGTCCAGGGAAGAAATACAGTATTTTAGATAATATTGTTAACACTGTGTACATGACTGCTGCCTGTTGATGACACAGTAATGATTCTGATTAGGGCTGGGCAATTAATCGAAAAATAATTGTAACCGAGATTCGGAGCCTCAAACCAACGTAATCCTGCCCGTGTCAATTATTTCGGTTTATTCTCTCCCTACTGATGCACCGTCACCTGAAAAACACACACCTGGCTGTGTACAGTCACGTGACACCATGCCATCCAGCGACAACAATGACGACACTGTAATCGGTCATTTATTGTAATCGAGGCAAAAGGTTAAATTAATCGTGATTTAGATTTTTGCCATAATCACCCTAATTCTGATTGATGGAACAGTCGGCAAGCAGTTTTTTAAAATATATTTGATAACATTGCGCTAAGAACTCATAACAACCAACACAATGCAGGGAGAAATGCACAAACGTTCAATAAGCAAGGTGATTTACTTCACCAGACCCATGCTTGTGTTTTGACAAGTTGACAAATGATGGGTGAATATTTGCCCATAGAGTTTGCATGTCACTTTCTGAGAATGCCCTCCTGAAATACTGTCTTTTATCTAATGGTGTAAGCAATGTTTCGCTTCTTGTGGTGTAGGAATAGTTTTCCTGCACCCAGTCAATCAGAACTAGGTCAATTAAGATTCATCTCATTGACTATATGAGAATAGTCCTAATTTGATCAGAGCACGTTTTTCTCATGGTTTGGGATGTTTGATTCTTTGGTTACAGTCTACGATGTGTCGGGAGCTGCTAGCGACAGAAACTGCGTCGTCCTCAGCGACATCCACATTGACATCATGGACTACATCCAGCCAGCCTCCTGCACCGACGCAGAGTTCAGACAGATGTGGGCAGAGTTTGAATGGGAAAACAAGGTAAACTTGGCCTTTCTGCTTTGTAACTAGTGTATGAAAGTAATTCTAACATGTTAATTCTATTTTAAAGGGGTTTACCTTCAACAAATCAATAACAGTATTTAATAAAATATGAAATTGCAAAAAATTGATTGGGTTCCTAAATGGTCTTTGTTTGTCGTAGGTGACGGTTAACACCAATATCACTGATCTGAACGAATACCTCCAACACATCCTCAAGTCGACCAACATGAAGTGTCTCACTCCAGAGAAGGTTTGTTTGTTTGTTTGTTTATTTCACATATCAAAAAGTTAAAAAAGATATAACATATAAAATCCAACACAATGTGAAGGAGAAATGCCAAAAAAAAAACCCTCCAGGGGCTTGTGGGGTGGCATTCTCCGACTACAGTTCTAAGCTAATGAGCATACATTTGTGAAGTACAAAAACCGTTCATACATAATAAATACAAACATGGTTTAACATGATTTAACATTGTACAATGCAATACAAAAGCTTGATAAACATATGATAAAAAAATAAAATAATCCCAGTTTAGATAGGCAGACCATGTGGAAAGTATTGACTGGTTAGCAGAAGTGACTTTAGTGCTCTCCTAAATTGTTGTAAAGATAAGTTTAAAAAATGTGCAGGTAATAAATTCCATATTCTAGGCCCACGAAAAAGTATACAGAAGTGTGATTGGGAGGTACAACAATATTGGGTTCTAAGGTTGGTATGAGATAGAAGATACAGCAGGTTGACAGGACTTATTAATATGAATGAAATAAGCAGCTAAGACTTCACTGATGGTTCATTTAGGGAAAAACCACATATAGCCTTTGCAGTGGTCCGATAAGAGCGGATACTGTTGTTGTGCAATATTTCATTCTCAACATGTTTTTCTCTCGCTCTGTTAAACCAGGCGCTGTCTGGCTTCTGCGGCTTCATGGCTGCCAACCTTTATGCCCGTTCTATCTTTGGAGAAGACGCCCTGGCTAATGTCAGCATCGAGAAGCCCATCCACCTGGGGCCCGAGGCACCTGTCAACGGACACATACGCATTAGAGCCAAAAGTCAGGTGGGTCACAGCTGCTGCACCTTAAAGTAAAGGCTCGGTTTGAATTTATTTGCCCTCAACTCAAGCAGAGCCACCGCTTCATCTTTTGGAAAACGATAACATTTTAACCTGATATCTCATCGAAAGAATCATCAGACTGAATGGAAGAGGAAGCATTACCTGGATGTATCCAATCTGTTATTATTATTATTATATAGAGTCTTTTGTAATAAATCCTGTCTCCTTCTTCACACAGGGGATGGCCTTGAGCCTCGGTGACAAGATCAACCTCTCCCAGAAGAAGACAAATGTCTGAGACAACTCTGACCCAGCTGATCCCTCTGACTTTCTAAAAGTCGCCTGCTGTTCTCTTGTATCACCCGTTTTACAGCCTCTTCATCACAGCAAGTTAAGAACTTCATGTGGTCAGTTGCTACCGTGCTGTTTGTGTCTTCTTCTTTTCTTTTTTTTTTTTTTTACACACATCACTTCTGTCTAAAAAAACTACATCTCAGTCATGTCCCCTGTCCTGTTTCTTTTCAATAAACATATGTATTAAAAGAAGGAAGTCTTAATGACTCATGCTGTGGTCACTGAGATCTCTTATTGCAATGTTGGACATTTTTCATCACTGTATACTTATTTTTCTTTTGTTCTCATAATTTCAGTTTAGCAGGAAATACATTCATGTGCCTTTTTAAAACTTTACATCTAATATCCCTCATTAAAAGGCAGTTTGAAGGGTAACACCAACTGCTATGAACAGCCCCTATTTGAGCAATATCTCCTGGAAAGTTGTGCTGTATTATTAGATCTTTGGGAAGTGGTTTCAAAAAGAGTATGCTACTGTTATCTAAAGGTGATTGTGTCTCAAAGTGAAAGGACTCCTGCCTGGAGCTCCTGCTGTGTCCAGCTTCATAGCTCTGGGCTCTAATTAGAATTCCTCAGATGCCTTTTAGTGATATATTGCCCAGCGTGAAGCTGATTGGTATTTGTTCTGGCAGAAAGTGACATCAAATGACATCATGGGGACTCAAAAACACATACGAATCATAGGCAGTGTCTTTAACCCAGGATAATATCTTCATTTCAAAGGTACTTTCAAAGCCATCTGCAGTTTTCTTTTTTTTCCTTTTTTTTTATGCTGGCACCGTGATAATGAGATGGAGATGGATTAGTGCTGGCACAGACCTACCTACCTACTCCACCTGCCCTCCTCCTCTTTATAATTTATAACTAAAGGGACATTTCTGGGAATATGCCAGATTAAAAGGTCACAACCCTGGTCAAGCATTTACAGTATCTGTGAAATCTGCCTCTCTGGGGTTTAGATAAAGGCTGAAGGTGAGTTTGAGGTCAGACCTTCACTTCCAAAAGTAAACAGTCGACCGCCTGACGGGAGTGTCGCTGCCAAACTGCTGTGTTCTCTGGATTGAGGAAAGATATTATTCATATCCGTTACAATGGCAGGGAAACCCCATAATTTGAGCTCTTAAGCTTTTTTACACCCTGTGTTTTTTGTCCTGATTTTTTTTCTACTTTGGCACAGCATCACATAGACGGTATTCTTCCCGACAAAGCATCGCTGTTACATTTTATAATGCCCCGTGTTTGTATAGGGATTTTTTTTTTTTTTTTACTGTGACAGTAGGACGGTGAATTTATGGTGCTGTTAATATATTTTACATCAAGTCCCATGTCAAAACAACTTCTGCTTTTCATCTTCTAAGGTGTCTGTGTAATACTGTGTTTTTTGTTTTTGTTTTTATAGATGTCTGCATGTCATTGCAAGAATTGCTCCAGTCATTTTCATTTTTTCATAGCTCTCTAAACTACAAAAACACTCTTCTCCTCTGTACTTTAAACCCACTTGGGTGGTCCTAAAGCCTGAGCAGCCATGTCAGTACTGTAGATTTCCTGTTAACGATTAATACGGATGTCTGAGTCCGTTTTTGTTTACTATTCTTAATCAAGACTTTGAAGATCACTCAACTTCAGCCTCTCGAGTCCAGTTTCTCTGTTTGGACACTAGGTGGCGCCACACATAGCCTACCAGAGCAGGCAGTTAACTGGTGTTCAACATAGTCAAACAGTGTAGCAGGATTTGTCAAAACATGACATGTAATTGACATGATGGTATAATTCAGCTTGTGCACACTGAAGTAAAGTCTGTCATTCATTTCATTCATTGCAGATAAACTGGCTTGTGTCTGCTCTTCAGGCTGAACGTCGGCTTAGTTACTTAAAGTGACAGAAGATCAGAGTTTGTCTCTTTATTTTCACCCCAGAAACGACTTATCATGACACCACACACCCTAAAATAATAGAATGGCAATATTAGGTGTGTTGTGTTACTTTGTTCAGTTTGTATCTATTGTTTACTATTATTTCTTAATCTAACTGTGATTTACCTTATTATATCCCATTTGGTAATATAGACATTTATAACTACTATGTGTAATACACTCACTGAGCATTTTATGAGGAATTCCTGTTTATGGAGTTATCCAATCAGCTAATTATGTGGCAGATATAAAGCGTTTAAAATCAGGCAGATACAGGTAAAGAGCCACAGTTAATGTTCATTCAAAAAGCAACAATGTGGGGAAAAACTGTGATTTCTGAGACTTTGTCTGTGGTGCGACTTTGTCAGTTTCAGGCTGGTTGGTTTGAGTATTTCTGAAACTGTTGATCATCTGGGATTTTTCACACACATCAGTCTCTGGAGTTTTTACTCAAAATGGTGTGAAAAACAAAAACACATCCAGTGTGTGGTGGTTCTGCGGGTGGAAACACCTTGTTGATGATGAGAGAGAGAGAAAGGTCGGAGGAGAAACGTAACTGACAAGCTTCTGTAAACTTAGAAGAAAGATAACCACTCCCTACAACTGTGGTGAGCAGAGAAACTTCTCAGAAAAAACACAACACAGGACGACGGTTGAGCTCCGACGGCAGAAGGACAGATGAAGACTGGGAAATTAAAAAGCCTGGTCTGATGAGTCTGGATTTCTGCTGAGGCAGCAGATGGTAGAGTCGGGATTTGGCATCGACCACAAGAATCCATGCACCCAACCTGCCTTGTGTCAACAGTCCAGCCTGGTTATAGTGGTGGTGGAGTTATGGTGTGAGGAATGTTTTCTTGGACCACATTGGGCCCCTTAATACCAAACAATCATACTTTGAATGCCACGGCCAGTCTGGGTGTTGTTGTTGACCGTGTGCTTCACTTTATGGTCACAGTTAACCATCTTCTACATGTCACAAAGTTAAAATCAGATAAAACCCAACACTAGATCATGTTTTGAATGTGGTTGAACCGGATACTTGTGAGTGAATGAACAAAATCTTAAGAAATGACTGTGATACTAAATATATATAATAATAGTGTTCCTAATTTATTTATTTTTATTTAACCTTTATTCATCCAGGAAGGATCCATTGAAATTTACCAATCTCTTTTCCAAGGATGTCCTGGTCAGGAAGAGCAGCATTACAAAACAATCAATCAAAACAAGTGAGAACATACATAGCAAGAGCAAGGTAGCAAAAAGACAATGATAATTGATACAATAAAAGAGACCCCAAAAGTGCCACACAATTTGAAAGCTAAGAGTCGCAGGCAACTGGTGACTAATAGTTCAGAGACAGACAGATGTGTTTCTAGCTGTACTTTCCTCTCTTGCTTTCTCTCACTCTTCTTCTCCCTGTCTGCATGCCATGAGCTTTTGTTATGCTGTATGTCAGACCTCTTACCTGTTTTACTTTTTATTATGAGCTTTTACTAGGTATATTGTTATGCAAATTGTGTTTTGAAAGTACTTAATTGTTGCCCCTTTTTTTGGCCTTTAGGTTGCCTTTAACATCTGGCCAGGGACAACGGACGAAAACCTTGTTGGTTAACTCTGGCCCACTTACAGTTTTTCTTTTTAACTCTGTTGATTAGTGGTGCACTGTCCCTATGAAATAAACTAATAAATGAAATGAAAATTGTTTAAAGCCAGAAAGAGGGATGAGAGACCCCATCCTCATCCTGACTTGCAGGTCATTCCAAGACCAAGGCCCGAAGTAGGAGAGGGTCCTCATCCCTAACTCTGTCCTCATTAAGGGAACCTTGATTCGCAACCAGCTATTAGCTCTAAGATCATGTGTAATTTGATCAAGAGCTCAGTAAGTAAATACAGTAGCCTACAAGTAAATTGTCATGCAAACAGTGAGAAATAAATGAAGGCAGACTAATATTTAAAGACTATACAGCTGTTTAATATAGTTGTAATATTGATAATAGCTGCAGGGGCCACTTTTATTATCACCACCACCACATGAGAGGCTAGCTGTGATTACAGTGAGCTGAGTATGTGCAGAGTGTGTTTAGGGACAGGAATGTGACTGTGACTGCAGAAGAGGGGGTGTATCTGTCTGTCTGTCTGTCTGTCTGATGACCGGGCTGCAGGGGTGGGTTAGGGCCGTGCGCGTGTGTGCGTGTGCACGAGAGAGGGCAGGCTGTGTATGTATAGAGAGGGAGGGGAGGTGTTGAGTTGAGGCAGTCAGAAGAGAAGAGAAGAGCCCCTAGCGCCAGACTTCAGTACTGGCCGCCTGACTGATTATATACACTCCTACTAGCTATCGGATCCACATCTTGAACATCGCAGTGTTGTCGAGGAGGCTGAAACACGGTCAGGCGTATGGACAGGCGCCCGTAGCTCCACCGGTCTCTCTCTCCTGCTCCTGCTCTCTCTCTCTCTGCCCCCCTCCTCCTCCCACCTCCTCCTCCTCCTCCTCTTCTCTCTTCTCTCCAGTCTGATCCACCACCACCACCACCACCCGTGCACAAAACGGACTATAACACCGACGAGTCATTCTTGGCAGCTTCTCCGGGGCTCTGTCTGTCTCTCTCCGTGCCTCTCTCTTCTCCGCGCCCCGGTGTCTTCACTGCAGGGCCTCGGCAGTTTTTTTTTTTTTTTTTTTTTTTTTGTTTACAGGAGAAGAAAAAAGTGGGTGTTTGCTGCTCACTGGTGTTTGGGCAGCAGCAGCAGCAGCAGCAGCAGCGGCAGCAGCAGCGGCGGCGGCGACGAGCGCAGCGGCAGCGGCGGCAGCAGCAGCGAAGTGTCCTCGATGGCAGGCTGGAAGGACGGCTCGGTGCAGGAGAAGTATCGGCTGGTGGTGGTCGGAGGCGGCGGTGTCGGGAAATCAGCCCTGACTATCCAGTTTATCCAGGTCAGTTGCGTCCAAAGGCTCCACGGCCGATGCTGCTTTTGCTCGCTTTGATTCCTCTGCTTTTTTTAACCCGAAAAACAGACGGAGAGACCGGGGAAGGGAGGGAGAGAGGGAGCTAGGGGGGAGGCCAGACACGGGAACCCCGTCAGTCAGCGGACACCGGGGTCTGTTTTTCTTCTCCACTACTTTACCGAGAGGCCTACAAGTATTTACCGAGTGGGGTCGTTTTTAGGAAGATGTTATAGGCTGAGGTGGGATGGATTATTTAGTGAATTCAACAGGGGGGAAGGAGCAGGAGGAGCAGGAGGAGGAGGAGGAGATCTGCTGTCACTTTAACTCGATGATTTCCGACGGATCCACTTCCACTTTGCAGTTTTATATCGCCGCTGGTCTAAAGAGAAAGGAAAGTAAAAAAGTGGAGCTCCGGAGTTGTCCTGTTTGATTAAGTTGGTGTGCACTGCAGAGACTAGGAAAAGTAGCAGATTTCAGAGTGCAGTGCTAAAGTTGTTGCCACACTGACACTGACACTGCAAAGCAAAGGGCCCAAGCCAGGAAAAAACTTCAGATATCAAGTAGAAAGGAGTGTAGAATAACAATGTAAAGCAGTGCAGAGAAAGTTGCACAGAAATCACATTAGTCTCTGTAGGCTATGATATGAATGTCAGTGGAGCAGCAGCAGTGCTTCTCTCTGGGAGGTGGGTGGGAGCACATTGAGCCACCACTAAAGTGGTGCAAATCTCATTAGAAATATGTGAACTAGACTGAGAAAATCCGTTAAGGGGTTGAATGACTGTAAAATAAGCAGCAGCACAAAATGTCCATTGAAAGATGATTAACTTTTGTGCTCAGGTGTGGACTAACACCAAGGCGAGCTGCTGCTGCTGCTGCTGCTGCTGGTTAACCTGCAAGTAAAATAGGAGAAGCCAGGGTCATGCATATTCTTCAAAATAAAAGTTAGGAGATAAATCATGTTTTTTTTGTTTTTTGTTTTTTAGCAGCTGACTTGGAAACTAATCTGTGTCACATATGAAAGGCATGTAAACAGTTTACCTCCCTCTATCCCTGGTTGCATTCCAGCACACTGCAGACACAGCCTGCCGCGCTTTGACCTTCCAGGCTTTCATAATAGTCACTTAAGGAGAGGAGCTCCTTTTCCGAAAAGGCCCACACACACACACACAGACACACACACACACACACTCTGTACAAAAGGAATGACAAACTTTGCCCTTTGCCTTGTGTGTGTATGTGTGTGCGAGTGTGTGTGTGTGTGTCCATGTCAGTGTGTTACTGATGCTGGCTCTGGCTTCCAGGAGACCAGACTGCAGGCAGCTGCATGTCTCCACACTGTCAGACAATAGTGGGCTGGCACACGTTGCAGAGTGGGGGTGAAAAGCTTGCGTGTGTGTGAGCTGTGTGTGTGTGTGTGTGTGTGTGTGTGTGTGTGTGTTGAGGGGGGGTTGCGTCTAATGAGGGTTCAAAAAGCTCATTAACTGCATACTAAGTAAAAAGGGATCAGATAGCTGTGGCACAGACTTTTTTTTTGCCATAGCCGAGTGACCCCACTGACCTGAAGTAGGGGAGCATCAAGCCGGATAACACACACACACACACACACACACACACACACACACACATACACAGACGCACACATAGACACACAGACCACCAGTCTTATAACTATGAAGCTTCTCATTTCTAATTTAAAATGACAACATGCCGCTGCAGACGATACCAGAGTTATGTAAGACATGTTTGTATATAGAAGTCAGATAAGACTCAGACATCGAGGTGTTTTTTTTTTGTGTTTTTTTAACCTGCAACCTGAGATTTAGCAGTGAAGATGCAGCTCCTGCTATGAGGAGGCCGAGTAGCCGACAGCCGTATCAATCAAAAGCTCATTCTTGAATTACGGAAAGTGCATTATTTCTGCTCGGTGAGTGAGTTCATCGCCGCCTGCTATAGCCGTCTCTTAGAAGATATTATCAAGCTGTCTGCATCCTGCTGTTGCCATGAATTTAATTTGGGAGGTAAACAGTGAAGAGTGTCAGTATATGCTGCCATTTTTTCTTTTTCTTTTTTTTTCTTTGTCAGTGTGGGTTTAGGGATTTTGCTCAAACACCCACTTTGTATGTATTTTGTATTCAGTGTGACCCACGGATGATTTCCTCTCACGCTTGTCTGGCGTATATCTGCAGGAGGAGGAGAACCTGTGTCCTCCTCAGACATTTCTAGAAGTCGTCTGTAAAGAGGGTGGGTGAGGGGGGCGGGGGGGGGGGGGTGAGGGGGGCACCTAACAGCTGGTTGTGAAGTCCAGGTTTTCCCTCGAACTATGTTGAGTGTTGAGAGAGGGTTGGGGGTGGGGCTGCTGGGGTCCAGGGGGGGTCTGAGTCAGCCTGGGTGGGTTAATGGTCATGGACCATGTGGAATTTGGCCCCTTCGGCAAAGGAAGTCCCTCTACTGCTGCTGCTGCTCTTAGGACCTCCTAGTTTTGTATGGAAAAACATGACCTGCTTCCTGAATCACTGGAACTCTTGTGTGTGTGTGTGTGTGCGTGTGTGTGACAGAGTATTAATTAGATTCAGTATTATGTGTTTCAAGTACATGACGTAACTTTTACCAAGAATTATTGAGGTATTACTTGTTATTTTTATTATTACAGCTGGTAATTACAGTGCAGGCCTTACTTAAGTTCTCGTCTAAATAAAACGGTGTTACCACAAGTGTCAAAACTATCTTCTTCATAATCTAGAAACTTCTCTTTGAAAGTCTTGGTTGATTTGCTGTTGATTTACATTTTTACTAGGCCTACTACTTTTTCCACAAACACTATTTGCTTCCAGTTCTTTCCATCATCTTTACTACCAGAAAAGACAATTTAATGTTGCGTACCAAGCTGCCAGTGAGACAATATATCATCATTTGAGATCCTGTCATCAAGTAGGTAAGAAGTTAGTCTTATAAATAGGCCTAATATAAATAGTCTACTTCTAGTTTTTGTGTGAAGGAATGCGTGTGTGTGTGTGTGTGTGAGTGTTAGGGTGGATGTGGTCGACCACGGCGACACATTAACCATTTTAAGAAACATGTTTCAATCTTGTGTCATCTGAATGTGTCCAGTGTCACAGCACCACTAAAACATGCTCTCCACAAAACCCTGTTTTAAATTTAACAAAGTGTACCAAACTCTTAAAGTCGCCCAAACACAAACAGCTGTTGGGGGGGAAAAAAAGAATTTGCCCACACACTAAAAGTTTAGATGATTTATCAGGAAATATGTGACTAAGTAAACAGCTCTGTGAATCATTTGATGCCAAATTTGAACCCAGCTTTCAATTCTTCATTCTGCCATGGCACATTTCATTCATTTCTCAAAAGCTCTGAGGTTGGATGTGGAGGGTGAGTAAGTCTTAAGACCAAAAAAAAAAAAAAAAAAGAGGCTACTGTGCTGAAGCAGGGATTTCTGGGAGTCAGAGGATAGAAGATGATACCTCTAGTAATAACAGAGTGGCAGGTCCCTTGGAGCTCGCCGGCCACCCTTAATGCCAAACAGTTGACTCAAGCTGAAATAGCATTGGGATGACATAACATTGAGTCATCTGACAAAAGTTGTGGAGCACAGTGTGTTGTTTAATGTGACGTCTATGAGGGAGGAAGCGTCCCAAGTAAGGGAAAACATGACTCACATTGACCATGTGAACGCTGCATGTGGGGTGGTGTGCGTGCGTGCGTGTGTGTCTGTAAGTTTGTTTTTATCCCAGAAATAATGACATATCAAAAAACACTGTCTTGATTTACTCAGAGTAACCGAAGAAGCTGCTGGAATGAGACGGCTCTATTATGAGATGTTGTGTGTTGTCGGAGCGCCTGCCTGGAAAGCGTGGTGTTGCTTGCTCACATGCTTGCTAATATTAGGGTGGTGGCAGCCCTCGGCAACGGAGGCTCATGCAGGAGAGCCGCCGCACATCCTGGCTGATCAAGTCCAGACAGATTAGATGAGGATTTTTCTAGAGACCTCAGTTGGATTTACAGCTACAGAGCACGAGTGACCTCTTTGTCTTCCTTCAGCTCCTGTTCCCTTCCCACATATCTCACATTTTTCTCTAACATGGCTGTAATTACTTAGATATGAGGTCATTTAGGAAGAATGTAGCCATAAGTAGTAATTCAATAGAATAAACATGGATTATAAGGGCAGCCCTCCCTGGGCGTGTGGAGGCTTGGTGTAGTAATGATAGCGGTGCCGGGGCTCAGTGCAGTAGTGGGTGCCGTTTCATGTGCGTTTCTCAGAAACAGCCACAGGTGGTTAGGAAAAGTGTTAGCAGCGACGCTTTCGTGCATGTGTTTGAGACTTAGTTGAGAGGCTTTGTTAAATGTAACACTAAGCACGGCAGGCTCTCAGCCCATTTTTGGATGCAGGCTGTTTTTTTTTTGGTTTTTTTTGTAGCTTTCTGTCTCTGGCTCAGTGATATGTCACATGCCACAGCGCTGAGTGCAAACAACTCCATTTACTTTCTGACCAGCGTTTCTTCTTCACCTTTAAGGGAGTTCATATCTCCGCTGTGTAACGGAAGACTGAACCATGACAGTAAGCTCTTTCTTGGTGAAGGGTTTTCAGCTGTGGCAGGTGTGTGTATGTGTGCGTGTGTGTGTGTGTGTGTGTGTGTGTGTGTGAGGGCGGATGATGAGAGTACATTGTTTATTTAGCTCTGCTGGAGAGTCACCTGTTGATTTCTCACAGAGCGTAACCACAATGAGAGCAAATAAGCAATTCATTTGTTTTTCACAGCAGGGCCTAAACACATAAGGTAAAAGGAAGCACATAAACATAAAATATGATATGTAAATAAAATAAAAAAAATGCAGCAGAAAACATTTCAACAATGTGTCATCTAGAGAAACGAAGTCGGCCCTCTCTCACACAAAAATGTCATTGCAAACAACCGCCGCAGACCCCCTGTTTTTGTGAATGGTTTGACAGTCGCTTTGCTTCTGAATCATCCATCCGGTGAACAAGAGGTAGTTTATGCATTCATTTGATAATAGGTGGTTGTCATTCTGATTTCTTTTCATGATTAGGTTAATTATTAGGCACCAATTCCACACACATTCATATATTTCCCATATAATGTAATGTAATGTAATGTAATAATATAATATACAACACCACCTTCTACCCTCATCCAGTTCTTGTGCTGCTACAGTGGTCCCGGCCCTTACACACACTTTCCAATACAAACACTATATAGTGATGCCAAGTTCCACCTGCGTTACAGCTGTAGTTCTCCAACATTTATCTCTCCTGACACTTCATTAAAAATAAATGTGCCAGTTTATCCTGTGTATAGAGGGAGAGGAGCAGATTATGCTTTAGGGCTGGAACTCATCGTCAACTTGTCTAAGAGTTGTGGAAATTGCTTCTTAATATTTACACTGTTGGTTATGAATGGTAATGCATATTTTATCCCACAACACTGTCTGGGGTCATGACCAAGGTCAGATAACATAAACCGCCCTGTTGAAATCAACCACATATTTAGGTTCTTCCTGTGTCCCTTTGTTAACTCTGCTGCTGTGATAAGAAAACATTTTAATACCACCTTAACTGAGCGTTTTGTATTCTTTCTTTTTGAATGCACACACTCATTTTTTTTTGTCTTTACTTCTCAGACTTCAGTGACCATCGAATGCTTAACCAGATAAAACCAGATACAGTCTATTATCATAATCATGTTTGTAACGACTTTGTGCGACCAGTCAGGTAATAACTCAGCAGGCCTTGTGGTTTGTGTCTCACTTTGTTGTGTCTTGAGCAGCGTGCATAGAGCGCTCAAGATAATGTTTCCTTTATTGTAGACCAGTATGGTCGGGTCTCTTTAACTGTGTGAGAGTTTATTACAGCACCAGGGTTTATTCTTGCTTCCCTGAAGATGAACAGTTTGATTTTTTTTCTTTCCTTTGTGCCACCCTGAAGCAAAAAGGGCCAACTTCTTTCTTACATACAATTATAATTATAATCTTATAGGCTACATCTTGTAATGTAATGGGTAGCCTTGTGTGAAATACGCTGAGCACATTCATACTTCTGAGGAAATAATCCCCTTTGATTATAATAACCCCCCATGGCCTTTCATATAGCACTACAAGTTAGATGCTATACTTAGATATGTAATCACTACATTGTTTGTGCCAACAATTACATATATAATGGTTATATAATCAACAAAGCAGCACAAAGGGCCGCACTGGTGAGGCTGTATGTATGTTTGCAGTCTCATTCATACACACAGGATAAACACAATCCCGTTGCCGAGGTAGTTCGCTTAAATCTGGAAAAATCCCATGCAGCACACCATAGGAATGTTCATGCAAAAAGGGAGTTGGGGATCAGTAAAGACACTCCCACCCATCTGGGAAAGCTCAAGAGACTAGCAGGTCATCCCCTTCACTCCAGGCTAATGAGAAACTAATGACTACCCTGGGAGGAAGACCACTCTTAATCAGAATAAATGTGCAATAGAAAACATCAGTCACACAGCTGGATGATTGTATTTTTTTTTTTTTTGCGTTTGAGTCCGTTCTAATTATAGATGTACCTGTGTTTTGTTTGTCAGTGGAGTAGTAAATAGATTTACTGTTACACACGCTGCCCACCTTCCTTTTGTGAGTGCACTTCCTCATTCTGCAAACTTCTTCTGTGTTTTTGTAACGAGTTCTACATTTCCAAAAGTGATTCTCATCATCATCTCATCATCGTCACACTTTGCAGCGTGTTTTTGAAGAGTTGCGTTACATGATTGTTTTACACGGTCGTTTCCTTCGCCAGTGAATGAAGAGCTTTATCCCCGACGTTGGGCCGTACCATGTTTACTATCCTGACAGGGGTGATGATGAGCATATGATGTCCCCCCCAAAAAAATACCACTGATTATCAGAGCAGATTATCCATCTCATCCACTCACAGTAGCTCATGTAACTGTGACTGTAACGGTAAAACAGGCTCTCAGTGAACTTTTCTCATTTTGTAAAAGAATCTTTTAAAGGCGATGAGATGGAAAATGAACGGCGTCACTGATCAGCTCTTCTCTAAAACAGTTTGCATCGTCTCTGCTGTGGAAAGCAAAGTAGCTGGAGGCAAACGTGTGATCCAGACTGTTGCTCACCAGACGTTACAGATCTGAGATCAGATGATAATTTCATCCACTAGTATCTCCCTTTCTCTCTCTCTCTCGCTGGGTCTCTATGCAACAGTCACAAGAGAGGATAAACACTGATGAGTGAGAAACAACGGGAAGAGAAAATACATTTTTTTCTTAAATATATAAAACTTCACAATTATTTTTAATGTAATATGCAGATTGGAAACTTTAATCTTATTGATCGTCTGCAGTGGAGGACAAAGTCAGAACAGAACTAGACTATTAGTCATGGGTTGGTTGAATAAACGATTTCCTGTGTGCAGCAATCATTGGTGTGTAAGCTGTTAATAATGTTAATCCTGCAGAAATTAACAGAATAAATAGCAGCGCGTGTCTTTGCATTTCGAAGAACTGTCAGGCACTGAAAGCTGACTTCTGGTCATATTTGCAGTTTAATCATATTTGTGTAATGGTTTAATATTCTTGTAAAGTTGACGACATTTGAGAAATTTAGCTTTTTTTTTTTACTAATAAATGAAACACACAGATATTTCTGAGAGGAATGTGTTGGAAAAGTGTTGCTGAGGTATCTACACTATTATGTGTTTATTAGTTATAGGTTGGGTCTATGATCAGACGCCATATTGAACCGTCCCTCCATGGATGTGATATTAAACTCAAAATCTGACAACAATATTATGTGTCAGTGGAGAAAAACGTGATGTTTGTTGTTGAGCTGTATCATAGGAGAAACCTCTCTGCCATGTCACCTGGGTCCGTCTCAGATTTCACCTCAAAGCTAAGTTTCCTCTGTATACATTCAGGTTGTTGACATAGAAAACACTGGGGGACCAAAGTGAGGAGGAGGAGGAGGAGGAAGAGGCCCCGCAGGCAGCTGTGTGGATGCACACCAGAGGCCCAGTAAAGACGGCAGCCTGTGTTTGTCTTTTCTATTAGCGCTTGTCGAGCATTTCTGTTTAATTGTTCCTACAGAGTTGCAACTGCTGCCAACGTGCTCATGAGCAGCACATTTAATCCTGTAGTGAGGTCATTCATTCACAAAAGAGGTTGTATGTAATGATTATCTCTTGGTGTTAGTTTACGTTTTTAAAATATATATTATATCTTAAATAATTGCGGAAATAAATACATTTTTTTTAAATTTATTGTTATAATCTTAAAGAATTATTAATGACACAAAAAAAATCAATCACAGAAAAATATGAATGATTCTCTCTTCTCAACATGTTTCAGTTGCTATTTTTAGATTTTATATACAATATCATTATCTGACATACATATGACTTGCAATTTCTAGTTTGAGGGAACATTTATCGAGGCATAGGACAGTTGTTTTTGTGTATTGTGGAGCGTCTCTTTCTCCTACATTCACCTGCGATATCCCTGCTTGTTTTCCGGTCACTGCCCGTCAGATAGTCAGACAGACAGAGGGGGCAGCGGGTTCCTCTGCGTTGTTTTTGGCTATTGTTCTGTGCTCACACATCTGTCTGTTTCAGAATAACTAGCCACAGTATCAGGTCTCACATCTCAGAGTCATATAACAACAACTCTGACTATGGGAAAGTGACATGCTGCTTATTCTAGCAACACATTCCCACCACCTAACATGAAACGCTCCAAATATATGCACCCATTTCTATTATAGTTGATTTTTTTGTATATATTTATGTTGGTGATGTTTTTCTGAACGTTGTGTGTTACTGCCGTCTGTCCTGTGGCACATTTACAGGACATCTTTCATGCAACTTATTTGATAGAGCACAATTAATGGTTCTTTTTATGTGTCTGTGCTTGTCGCTGATGCCGAGCTCTGAACTGGCTGCCAGGCAGCTGGTGGACATTTGGCACGTCTCATGTAGACAGTGTCCAGAGGCCTGTGGGGCACCTGCTGTCCATCAGGGGGAGGTGAGGCATGGAATGAGACAACCCCTCAACAGGTGACGGTACAGCACGACTCGCTGTCCAAATGTTGCTGATGACAATGGACAAGTGTGACTTGTGTCCTCAACAAACGAGCCTCTGAGTCTCTCCCTCCCACTGACACGATAACAGCTCGTAATCAGGGCGAGCTGTTCGGTAGGCATCAGGTAAATGTGGAGATAGATTCTCTTCTTAGCCGTATCGGAGTCAGCGGCCTCCGATATCGTGCGACTGTTGCGCCGAGCTAACACGCACAGCAACTGCCCGAGTTGAGTCTGCGTCCTCGGCGGCAGTTGCTGTCGGCAAAACCTGATGTCGAATTTTTAAACTGGCACACACCAGTGTCAACAGCTGCTTAAGAAGTGTGTTTGGTATGTCAAACCAAAACATTGTGCTCTCGCTGCCAGGCCTCTGGAGATGCTAGTTAAAGCATGCAGATCCCAGACCCTCCCACACACCACAGGCATTTACCTTGCTGATAAGCGGCCGCCATGTTTTTGATTTGAAAAGTTACTCTCTCTGCATGTGAGGTTGTTAGGTCACAGTTCACTGCGCCGTGGCACAGATGATGTAAGTCTGCGCAGGAGGAGTTAGCACCCTTCCCTGAGCTGATAATGATTTGTTTCTTTGATGACTCTAAAGGCCCCGGTCGTTTCAAATAGTGAGACAGAGAAGTTCATACTTGTGTTCTGGCTAAATATCACAGCGACATAGCGACAATATTCACAGGGTCAGATGCTGGAGCTCGTGAGCTAATTGCTAACAAGCTGGGAGTTAGTCAGCACCACTTTCTTTTGTTTTTTTCATCTGTTAACTCCCTGTTGGCATTTAAATGAGCAGCTTACTGCAGGTTAACAGGGTCAGCATCACTAAAATAAACTGATTTTACCTTTTTAAAATGCCGATGCCACTTCAGAGGATGATCCACATGCTCCTCCAGGTTTTTCTTATAATTTATCACCTCTCTGCAACCGTCTCAATTAGCTTTCCTGCAAGAAATAACTGTTACTGTGACAGAGATAATTGTTGATTGTTGTTTTTCTGAACCCATGTGAGAGAGCTTGACGTCGACAGGAAGGGAGGAGGAGAAGATGTTCCCATTAGGGCGTATTTATGAGGAGCTGCCTGCTAAAGTAATAGCGTTTCTGCTGCCTGTGTTGCAGCAGGACTGCTTGCCTAAAAGCATACAACAGTAATGCTGCTGCTGTGTGTCTGACATGATGCCAGTGAGTGGCCCCATTTCCTTTGACATATCACCTCATGCTAAGAATTATAGTCTGCAGCAGAGTACACTGGTGCAGAAACACACACTCAGCAGTTGTGCCACAGTTAAGAAAGAGAGGAGATTGTGGAGAGGATGAATACGTCGCTGCAGGTGCAGGTCAGTTCAGTCTTCTTAGAGAGAGAAAAAAAAGAGATAATTTTCAAGTAAGTAGCAGAAGAAAATTATTTGTTATGTACTAATTTATCTAATATCTTTATCTCTTTATCTTTCATCTTAATTTTCAATCCAACCATGTGAATCCTCATATCCTCCCGTGCTGATCAGCATCCCATTATTTGGTCAGTCATACGGTTTTCCCGGGAACCACAGACTATAGACTGTGAGCCACACTCCGCCGAGTGACTTTGTATGGGTTTTTGAAAGTCACAGTAGTTTCTCTGTCCACACAGCCACTGCAGCAGCTGGTGTCCTCTCACTGAGCCGCCGTCACAGTAATGCTTTGTTGATGTGAGCATGTGCAGTCCTGCCTCTGCACAAACACAAGCAGAGGAGGAAGAAGATGTGAATAAAGCTCAGAATAAAATAAAAAAGCAAACAAACAAAACAAAACCAAAAAAAAGCATATGCAAAGATGATGGATCACCGCAGGACATGGTTCTCAATATATCACAATATACTTTGTTTTGACGTGTTAGCATGACTGAGCTTTCTGGGTCAGTGTTAGCGGTTGCAGGTATTTCTATTTGTCGTCTCCTGTGTCTGGTATTATACTGCTCACTCTCAGCCCTTCGCTTCATTTGTTCTCGATTTTCATACGGCGTCACATGGGCCTCGGTTTTCCCACCTCCACAAAAGCGAGCATTGATGAAGACTCACCAGAGCAAAATGCAGTCAGGAGGAATCACAGCGTCTTTTAGTGAATAACTCTTATCAAAATACGTCTTTTATTTCCCGTCTCTCCCAGCAAAACAAGGAAGGGCTGCAGAGAAAACTGCATTGATGACCCATCAATGGCTGGGCTTAGAGCAGGCTTAATGCAGCTAAGGGGGAACATTAGTGATGTCACATGATCGGCTAGAACAATAAGAGCGGTTCATACAGTTCTCCGTCTTTGTGTTGTTGCTGTTTAATCAGTTTGTGGGCTTCGAAAGTATTTGCACAGGTCTCCACTTATAATTCACAAAATGTACTCATGAAATGGAGATAAAGAAATAGTTTGTAGTGTGACCACTATAGAGCAAACAGGACGGCTTTGAGCCCAGTGATCGGGTGGAAAAAGGCCTTTAAATGGCACCGCTTTGATTCTGCGCCTTTGAGCAGGTTCAAAAGTGTTCAGAGTCCAGCACACATTGATATTTAGCTGGCCGATTGAAGTCTTAATGCCACAGAGGTTAAAGGAGAGCAGGGGGTCGACTGCGGCAGGAGTTGGCCCACTTGGTGGGACATTTATCCGAGCCTTTATTCTCTGTGTGAGTGCTGTCCCCAACTCCACAGCCTCCAGTGCTACATGGGCCCTTCAGCACTTACTGTATGTCATACACCAGTACGTCAAGCATAGTTGCAATAAATCCAAATAACATCAAATTATGCTTGATTAACTTAAGTATTTATATGAATGCATAAATAATTTGGCCAATACCGCCATCTGTTACTCTGCAGTGTAACCATGGAGTTCAGGGAGTATGGAAATGTCTCTAAAGAGCCCTAAAGGGCAACCAAGTCGAGTGAAACACTAAGACACATTGTAAATAAACAACTAGTTATGAACAAATTATATACAAATGTATACATGGAAGTGAAAGTAAGACAACCTGCATTGGGAAACATGCACAATACGCCACTGTAAATACTGTAGGTCAAATCAGAAACGTATGAATAATGAATTAATTTCTCCGTCTCTTTCCCTGCATTTATAATAGGAAAATATAATATGAATACGATTAGTATTAATGAGATCAGAGTTGTTGTATAATACACAGTTCAATGAGTATTAGTCCTAGTGGCAACATTTATAATGGAGAGTTCAGGCAGGGGTTTGACTTTCACCTTTGTCCTTTTTCACCTCAGACCTTACTTACACTACTCACAAAAAGTTAGGGATATTTGACAAGAATATCCCTTTAAAAAGTTCATACAGTGATATTCTATCATGAAAGCCTTTTAAGTAGAAGGATGCAATGGTCATTTCTTTATCTCAAACAAAATCTAACAACTGTGTTGGCTGTAGCACAACAAACATCTCAATGTCTCAATAACTTGATCAATTTGATCAAAGTGTTGTCTTGGGCTCATGATGTCAAAATTTGAACATTGTGGAGAGGAGAGGGAGAGAGAAGAGGACTGTATACAAATTGTCATTGAACCAGAACATTTGGTGGTTCAATGAGAATTGAACAATTGAACAACTGGACATGTGCATTCAAAAGTTTAGAGAAGGTTAAATCAAGTTCACCTGTAAAGGTTATAGTGCATTTTAGGTGCATTCTGACAGTTAATCCAAAAGCCGAACATCCCTAACTTTTTGTGAGTAGTGTACTTTACTTTATTTGTCATTGTCATAATAACACAGCTATAAATAACAACGAGATATCGTTTAGAGCAGAGCAGAGCATACTGACCTGGTGCTGGACCCAGTGACTGATACAGCTGTGACCCCATATTTCAGCAAATTAAGCGATGGGAGTAAATAATATGTCACAACAACCAAATCAAATGATGGCCAGCAGCCCAGAGAGTAGCCTATCACAAAACAGACACACTTTTCAAAGTCAGTAGAACCCAGATTGATCGGATCAGATCGATTAAGTGATGAGTAAGAAAGTGTTCACCAGAGGACGCACCGCTCTCCCATGCAACGCTGACAAAGACTCTAACCCGCTGTACGTGTGAATATTTGAAATATCGAACACCGTAAGTGGAGGTTATGATTAAAAAGTGAATCATCCCTCAGGGTTTCGGTGGTTTGTCAGCATTTAAAGACAGGACAGTGATTAAAGGGACAGGCTATCGATCTGTTGCACATTAGGAGGAGGGGAGTTTGTCGGAGTGATGCACGCGGGTTCATTTCATTGGGCACGGAGCCAGAGCACGGCGCTACGCCCAGACTCTAACTGTAAACACCCAGTGCAAGTGTTGTCAGTGTGGATGTTGAGCATGCAATATGATCTTTGAGCTTTACATAAACGGTTTAAGATTTTTTTTTTTTTTGGAAAAGGACAATAGAAACTTTATTGTCATTTTGTGTGTAACTCCAACACTCTGCAGCAACGTGCACTGTCCCGGAGCTTTCCCAGCTTTAGCCGAAAGCTCCCCAGTGGCCCTTTAAGGCACTGGACACATTGTGTGCTCTCTCTCTTTCTCCGTGTGTATTAGGTATTGAATAAGTGACCTTTCTGGTTTGTATGAGCTCATGGGAAAAGTGGGTGTTTCCACAGGAAGTTAATGCCTTTCCCTCCCCCTCTTTTTCTTTTGCTCTCCCTCTCCATGTAGCCTACAGTCTCCCTCCCCCTCAAAGCTTTCATTCTCGCTTATTTTTTTTTTTTCCACTATTTCTCACTTGAAGCACTCTTAAGTACTCGACAAAAACAATGCTCCTCAGACAGATTCCTGTGTCACTCGTGTGAAATCCGGTGAAGCATGGGAAGAAAGGCGACGGTGGAGGGGCGCGGGCACTGCAGAGATGTAAAGGAATTGGTCTTCACTTCCATCTGTTTAACATTAAAACCTTATGGTGGCTATTTGATTACCGACAGCTGCTCAGTGTCCAGCCCCAGAGGTTCTGCAAAGGTTAAACCTGCGCGGGGTTTGAGGACAGGAAGTGATACACAGATGCCCCAAGTCAAATTTTTCTTTTCTTAGATCAATGTATGCTACACTGCTCTAGTGTGTAACGCTTAGGTAATGAAGAAAAGTGTGGCCTGTTTATCGTAGATTCAATTTGACTGAGATTTACCCTGAAGACAGAGACAAACTGGTGTCAAGGTAGTGAAGTCCCAACCAAGGACTCGCCTTGATGAGAGGACTGACAGATTTTTCCTGCATTTTTATTTTGACCCCAAAATGACCTGTAGATGAAAATACAATAGACACTCAGTCTGTTTTGTCTTGTTTTGCTTATTGCATATGAAAATCATCCACTGTGGAGCAGGTTTAGATTTTGAAAATGTGGTTTTCATTCACCTCCATCATGCATACTGCTTGCATACATGGACATTCAGGTTGAATTGTTTATATTACATTTAGATTTTCAAATTTGAACCAACAGTTTAAAACCATCCACTCTGTTACAGGGTACAAAACATCCATCCACGGATGTGAAAGTGAAAATGCAAATTGGATTATTGCATTTTCATTTACATTTTCACTCAAATAACATTTACATTTACATGTGGAGAAATTATAATGCTATTGTGGAATTACATTTTCATTTTCAAGTTTATATTATCATCTGAATATTGTCCCTAAGGGGCTTCCATAATATGAGGAATGGATCATGATGATCCGTCACATTCTGCTGCTGCCGGGCCGAGGGTGCAGCTTGGCAGGCTCCACGCTGTCTGGCATGGAGTTGGTGTCCTTAATTGAAATTGCTGCACTTGGCTCTGGCCCACTGAACAAGTCTTACAAATGGCACGTTTCACCTGTCAGCTGGAGGGCAAACCCCCCCCACCCCACCCCTCCACCACCCACCCTTGCCCCACCCACCCCGGCCTCCTTGGGGGTGGTCACTCCTATCCAGTGTCTTGGTGCTAACGTCTCAGATGCTTCATATTGCTCCGTCAGCAGAAGCAGCAGATGGGCGAAGCTTAAGCCGAACGCTCAATGAAAGAGACTCGGAGCTTCTCTTCCTGACCCATAAAGATCTGTTTCCTCTCAGTAAATTATAATCTTATTAGATTTTTTTTTTTTTGTCGAGAGCGTGAGGCCGAAGACTTAACGCTTGACACTTATTATTCAGTCGGAAACCTGCCAAATTGGATGAAACATTTGATACAATTGGCAGGAGCCTTGTGGTGTGGGAGAGTTGCCCATTGACTCTTAGACAGACATCATCAAAAAGCCAGTGAGAGCTGAGTCTCACTATTGTACTGCTATGACGCAACTGAAAATGTTGCATCATTCATAATGTTTCTTGCCGTGAATAACACAATGAGTCTTGTCTTCAGTTTTTCATGAACGGAGCTCACTGATCAAACTTCACAATGGCAGACTGTTGCCGCTCACCTTCAGCTTGTTTGCGATATTTAATTCACAAAATGTGCGTAGTATACACTCGGACATAAGATTTAGTGGAAATGCTTGTTACTTCTTCCACAATTCCTATAGCAACGGACTCTCTCGTCGTAGGTATCAGCTCCTCAGCAGAGGAAAATGTTGTGGTGGGGTTGTGGTGTGTCGGTGCGGAGAATGAGGAGGTTGGGGAATATTTAAAAATCTGCAGATGCTGACAGGATTTTTTTTTTTCCTAGAATAACACAATTTAATGGCATCCAATCTACATTTCTCTTTAATTAAAGAAAAGCTATGGCTGATGATTTTCCAAGTCAAGGTCTGTGAATTCTCATTGGGCATTGGGCCATATGCGGAGGGTAATTAACTCCTAACTATGCTGATGACTATTTGTTTTAGCTCAGCATTCCCCCTCATTATGACAACGTAGAAGGCAGACACACCATTTCTCCTCATTTGTGTAGGTGCAGTGTGTTTTTGTTCATTTTTTTTTCCCCTTTGTGAAAATCTCAGTTTTCTCTGCGTTGGTGCTGAATCTGTAGTTTTGGGGTTTTTTTTTTTTTTTTGCTCTGTGGAGTTAATGATGTAAGATTGGTTAACAGTCAGAGGCGGCTCTAACCAAACAAGAAGGATAACTGACAGAGATGGAAAAGGGGCTATATTTAGTGTAAGTAAGGCTGTTTGTGTGGAGAGGAAGTGGGTGCATAGTGCAAGCATGATGTTGATTACACGCCTACACATATCACCCCTTCTTGCTTTCCTTAAGGCTGGCAACCAGCAGTTGTAAGAGACAGGATTTATTGCTTCATGTCTCAAACTGAAGAGCAGTCGCCTGAAAAGAAACCGGAGCAGTTACTCGAAAGAAATTTAATGTATGAATTTTCAAATCATTGTAGCACAAAACTGGAAACCTATGTCGAGGAGTGAGGCGGTGTAGGAAACGAATAAACCAATACTTGATTTGAGGTTTTTCTCTGTGGTTCAATCTGCAAAGATTTCTGATCTGGTCAAGTTTTTTTTGGCTGAACTGTTTGAAGTGTGTCGACACACAAAGAGTTTTTCAACACTTGATAATTGTTCATTCATTTCAGTTTCTTATAAATGATTTTTCCAATTCCTTCTTCTCAAATGTGATGATTTGCTGCCGTCTCCTGTCATCATTGTAAATTGAATTTTGTTCGGGCACTGGACAAAATAATCCATTGTGCTGACATCAGTTTGGAAAGTGTGATGGGTGTTTTTCTTTTGCTATTTAATTGGATTTTATTGAATGATGAAGTAATTCATCCAAAAATAATAATATCAATCAAGACTAAGGATGTCACGATTACTTGTTTTCACAATTATTCGCAGTATTAAACGCCACAATTAATTGATCTTTCTGAAAAAGATTATGTTGGAACTATATAGATGTGAGCCAAAGTAAAGACGCACAGATACTGGTCCGTTTATCTAACATAACACTGAATTGGTAGGAATTAGAAATAAATGTTAGCGTGTCATTTGTAATTTAAAAAAAATGATTAAAATAAACTTAAAGCAGAAGTAAGCGGAATGTTTGTGTTAATATATATATATATATATAAGTCTTAAATAGTTATATGTTCCGACAGCAATCACTTACATAGAGTGTTTGGTCTGAAACACGGGTCTGTCAGTAACTCTGCTCTGCTGTAAGCCGAGGAGAAAACTTTCCTTGTATCCTACAACCTTTATCCAATGAGGAGAGAGAACGGCATAAAGAGGCAGTCCTCTCTGTGTGTGCAGCCAAGGGATGCGCGTGAATGTGGTGACGTAGGGACGAGGGCGGGGACTGCTAACTCCATCTGCAAGAAGTTAGCCAAAACGACCGGATCGCTTACTTCTGCTTTAAACATTTGGAATAGATGACAATTAATGACTTTAATATTTCAAACACTTCCCCCGGGGGATTAATAACTTGTCCTATATTAAGAGATTAGTAATGTTATTATATTTTGTCTATATTTGATTTTATACATTCATAGTGTTGTGAAATGTATTGAAAATCGTAATACCGTGATTATTTCTCTGACAATAATCGTACCAAGAAAATCTATAATCGTGACATCCCTAAGTATTCGATGATGTGAGACTCATCAGTTGTAGTCTTATTTTCTTGGCTCTTTCTTTGTGTGGTAGTGGTGCCCTCAGCTCGGCAGAAAAAGCTGCAGCTGAGAATCATCCACCGTCCGTGTATTCATGATGAAAACAGGCCTCTAATGTTTTCCTGGTGTGAGGAGCCTGCATGCACGGTGTGTGTGTGTGTGTGTGTGTGTGTGTGTGTGGGTGGAGGCCTGGGATGTACAGTATAGCTGGAATGCTGGAGGGGAACTGAGTGACAGGTTTGGACTTCGGTCGGTGGGCGGGATAGGGCGACTGTGACATCACCAGCACCCGAGGGCTCGGCCCGGGCCGGCTGCCGGCTGCAGAGGTGGAGTTTCCTTCCTGCAACGCTGGACGGGGCCGAGTGTGGCCTGACCCACCTTGCCACCAGCGTCTAAACTGCGCGGCGGCTCGGTTCTGCCGACCTTTTTGGATTTCACTCCCATTGTCTTGTTTCGTCCTTGCTGTGTATTTTTTAATTTAACTGTCAGTTTTCCTTCAGTGCCAACTGTGCTGACTCTGTTTCATATGGTAAACCTGAGACATCTTGATTTAATAATCAACTTTAAATAAACTTTAACTTGACTGCTGCTGCTGCTCAGAGGAGAAAATACAAGGTTGTTAATAATCCTGGTTCATGCAGCTCACAAACACACACGCCCACCATGGTGGTCATGTCAGCACTAGCCTAATGATTGCCTAAGTGAAGCCCGAGTTGTTCTTGGCTTTTTTAGCATCATTCCTTCCTCCATGCGAAGTACGAGTTGTAAAACAGCGAGCTGACTCTGTTAAAATAGTCATTTCCCGCAGCTTTGTGAAGTTGCTGCAGAACTCTGATGGTGTAAACGCCTCAGCAGCCTGTGCTTAGGGGGAGATTTCATTTAGCAGGGAACGTCGGGAGATTTAGTGCACGCAGGCCACTGTGCAGCATCTGTGTGTGTGTGTGTGTATGTACAGTCCAGACTACACTCAAACATTAAGGAGTGAGCTGCTGACCCCTCTGTGACTGTCAGCTGTCTCCTCATGACAGCTGTCAAATGTTTTCATGGAAATTTGTCCAGGAATTCGTCTGCCTGCTCAGTGCGTACCTGTGAAATAGTCTGGCAGATGACAGTGAGCACGCTGATGTCACAGCTTGTCTTAGCTGCAAATAGATCGGGTACCATCTGAACATTTTCCGTGCTTTCAAGTCTGTCACTGCCACACTGGAGATTTTAAGTACGTTACAGTTCGATAACATTATAAACCAATCATCTCTCTGAGTTTTGGTGGAACAGAAGACAAACGAAGATGTCATCTTTGGTTCTGAGAAATGTTTGCAAGCAGGAAACTTATGAAATCAGATCGATTAATTCACTTTTATTGTAGCCTTAAAATGCATTTTAATACCTCACTTTGAAGAGTATAGATGTGTTTTTCCCTTCACCCATTTTTTTTGCTATCTAGGCCACATTTAACAAAAAGTTCTCAAACATCCACATCGTTTAATCTTCTCCTAACAAAAGAAAAGCACAAAGAATATGTACACACAGCGTTTGGGACGGCTTCGTGGAACTGACACATTTCATTTGTAGTCTGCGGTCAGAAAGTACTGAGGTTTTTGATCCCCCCCTGAGTTGCAGGTGGGGGGACATAGTAGTAACTCATACAGGCTGATTCATTCTGTTTTAGGAGGCCGTTACTGATGAAGTCATGGACCAATATAAAGCTTTATAAGACAGATTACTGGACATGACTCAGGCTGGCTTATGTCACATAGTTATCGGTAGTCCTCCTGAGTCATGTTGCCACCCCAACCAACCGCCCAGCTGAAGCCCTGCCAGGCCGAACTACAGCCCCTGTTAGTGCTGGCTCCGGTGCTGCTGCTGCTGGCACTGCAAAACAGCCTCATCTATCACACGGGGGGGAGAGAGAGAGAATCAGCCCGGCCAGAACCAGAAAGCGGCAGCTATAGGCCTACGCTCCCCATGCATGTATTGTAGAGGGAGGAGAGGGAGTAGCCAGTAGAAGCGAGGTGCTCAGTGCGGCTGCCCGAGGTTGACAGAATAGGAATAAGAGGTTGACGGGAAGCCAAAGTCACGTGCTGCTGGAGCTGTGGTGGCTGGGAGACTGGTGTCGGTGCTGCTGGTGCTGGTGGGAGGGGACGAGAAATGCGAGCAGCTTTTTTTTTTTTCCTTTTCCCCTCCTCTCTCCTCTCTCCCTTTCTCTTTCTGTCTCTGTCTGGCCGTCTGAAGGCACACTGGCAGTGCAGTGCAGTGCAGTGCAGTGAAGCACGTTCTAGGATACACAGTAATACTGATGAATTATTGAACAGTGGTGAGTGGATGTGACACAGGCCAGCACACTTGCACGCTGCAGAGCGACAGGAGAGTGAGAGGGAGAGATTACCTGCATTTCCTCCTGCAACTACAGAGAGCTGCAGGTTTGACAAATGAATTAGTATGCGGATGATGAATGGGAAAAACAAATTACACTTACGAACAGCCACTTATCTAAAGTCGAGCTCGACCAGCAGGGGATTTTCGAGGCCATTACTGGTGTTGATGTTTGAGAGTAAGATGACATTAACATAAATATTTTAATCTTTGACATGATTATTTTGACCAATAATGCTTGTATTGTATCTATCAGTAACAGAACTGAACTGATGAGTTGTTTAATTAAGTCCTATCTTTTTCCTTTTTTCACATGTTTGACATTTTTGACAATCAGGAGAATGATTTAATTGGAAGAATCAGTAGATAAAGATATTTATTAGTTGTGGACTTAAATGGCTAAATATCTCAGAGCATTTCAGTTGCTTGTTATTGATCAGCCGTAATAAAGGCATATATCCTCTGCTTCTTCTCTATCAGTGATCTATATGTTGCTAAAAGTGTCTGAGATGTCAAATTAAAGTCAAGTTCTCTCTGCCACATAAAAACAACCCGTGTCATTGTGTGAAACAACACCCATTTTCACACACAAACAATATGACTGTAAAAGTTTAATTTGGCTTGTTGTTCGAACAACAGGGAATCCTGTCTGGATTTTATGTCGTCGCGATCACTCTTGTGTTTTAGGGTGTTGGTTTGACATTCCCCGAGCACTCCCCTCAGCTGTCACCACTTAACTAGTCCCCGAGGAGAGCAAGAACTACAAAACATGGGAAAAATGTAAAAAATGCATGATTCCTCCTCCTCCCTATCCCCTGGCCCCACCCATCCAGTTTAGGTTACTAGGAGACCAGATATTGGCCCCAGAATGAAAGAATCAAAGCCTTCAGGAGCGAGCGGTGTGTGACTGTTGCAATGGAGGAAACGTCTCGTAAAAAAAAAAAAAAAAAAAAAAAGCGTTGTGGGCATGAAAACCAGCCTACCGTCTAAACTTTAAGCAGTGTGGTTGTTGTGTGGAGGAATATTTACTTCACACTTCTTGTGCAAATGTCTGCAGGCAGTGTGTTTGCCTCCTGTCTGCAGGGACAAGGTGGTAAAAGGTGGAGGTCAGTGAGGCTGTGGGTGCTGTTTTCACCCAAAATAGAAGGAGTGACAGTTTGTTCAAACAGTATCCGTCCATTTTTTGAGGCTGTGTCTTAAATCTGTAGCGCTCCCTCAAAGCAGGATTACACTGTGTAACAATCATGTGTTCAGTGACAAAATAAAATACCCTCAGGCGCTTGGATAAACTCAGATTGTTAGAGTGTGTTGTTGATGGATGCTGTTCTCCCACCATGCAATGTACTGTACAAATGAAGTGGGGAAAAGCTGCAAAACACTGAATACTGGATGGTAATGAAACAGCTCCAGGAACAGCTCAGAAAGCAGAAAAAAAACAAAACATAACAAAGTGTTGCTCTGAAGCCGCGGTTTGTTTACCTTTGTATGTCGCACATATTTGCCTAATTTCCTGTTAGCGCCAAACAATAAAGCAGCACGTTGGTGTCTTGTTTACTTGCAGTGTATGCTGTGTGTACTGTATTCAGTTAGTATGTGATTAGGGACACAGCTTTGTGTCTCAACCTGACACAATCACAGACCCCCAGACGACGCACTCACGGGTTCTTCTCCCTCTTTTGTCTCTCTGCAGTCGTACTTCGTCACCGACTATGACCCCACGATTGAAGACTCCTATACCAAGCAATGTGTGATTGACGAAAGGGCGGCCAGGCTCGACAGTAAGTGCACTTTGCTGAACAAACATGACCAGAGTAAATACATACACACACACAAAGACCGTGTTTCTATGGCATTATATTGCACTTCAAGAACTAGTTACAAAAGTCTGTTTTGCTGAAAGTTATTCTTGGTTTGCGTGTGTTTTTGTGCTTTTGTGTCAACGTGTGTGTGTGTGTGTGTGTGTGCACGCTCTCTCTCTAGTCCTCGACACGGCTGGACAGGAAGAGTTTGGAGCCATGAGAGAACAATACATGAGGACAGGGGAGGGCTTCCTGCTCGTCTTCTCAGTCACTGACAGAGGAAGGTGAGTGGCAGCTCTCGTCATGTGCAAACTCACCGCTACGCACACATACACACACACACACACACACACACACACACCCACAGACACAAACACACCGCCTTTCTTTCTCTTTTCTGTTAGCACATCTCTGTTTACCGTTCACAGCTACACACTCGCCCTCTCCCCCTCCTCTGCCTTCATCATAAATCTTGCATTTATACTCTCACTTGTTGCCGCTTGCACTTCCGGAGCGTTTTGCTGTCGTTCTTGTTGTCATTTTCTTTTGTTCTCAACACTTCCTCCCTCATCCTGTTCTTTTGCGTTCACTTATCTATGTACCTTAGCGTTCTATTTAAAGCCCATATGATATATTGAAACAACATTCTGTGGGCTGGTATAGAGTTATGTTTAGTTATGTATATATATAAAAAAGAGGAGCTGGACAAGAATTGTGTTTTTCCTCTTCATGGCACCAACCTTTTCATTTCAGTATGTATGGGCTTTAGCAGCCTTTAAGCTGCTGAACCCTGCTGACCCACCGGTGAGTCAGACTCGTACCATTCAGCTAAACATTCTTTAATCTCACTGAACTCTGGTGGAGATTTCAAAGTTCCCAAAGATAATAAACATGTCAGGTTGAATTTAAAGTAAGTGCAAATAAAAGAAAAATTCACAAGATAGCTGGAATATTTCCACTGATGTTGGCACAATCATATAAAACAATCTTGGATTTGAGCATTTTGCTCTTTGTAAACATCATATATAGAGACTTGGAACCAATAAAAACTAATTTATGTATTTATATGATAATAATAATAAGTATGTGATACTATTGAAATGTATGAACTATAATAAAAACTAAAATCTTAAAAAGTAGAGTTAAAAACCCTAATCCTAAAGAGTTTAATCCGGGTTGATTTGCCGGCACGCATGGTTACCCTGGTAACAGCGAATGTGGTTTAATACAACAGCAAACACTAATCTAGCTGCTACTTTGTAAGAAATACAACAAAGCAGTGACTGGTCTGGACTGGGTCTGCTCACAGAGTGATCAGTAAACACTGAGGTTGTTATTGAAGAGATACAATTGTGTGCATTGTTTCCCCGTGTATCCTTCGATATAAGAATAATGTTAATGCCCTGAATGGCCATAATAGACCTTGAACAGTGTCACAAATGGGGCATGAGTTCATGAAAATCCACAGGATTATCAACTTGAAGGTGAAATTAAAGGAGAAAATTAGATGGAAGGGGGATTTGGAAAAAGTTAGACTCTCAGTAACTTTACTTATCAGGGCGTAAGTCACCTTGAAGATATTTTTCACATTACACTGTATTGTATTCTTCTTGTCGTCAGTCTAAGTCACACCCCACCCTCCCTGTCTTTGTGTCCCTGCCCAGCAGTGCAGTGAGCTGCATTCCCCTGCCCCCACCCACAGCCCCCTCCCCATGTTTATATTGTAAACAGTCTTTCCTTCCTCCATTTATATTAGTCAAGTCTTTCCAGATTTACTATGTGCTCACCAAGCTGTCTGAGAGCCCGTGGCTGGAATGCCGTCCTGGGCTTGTGGTCTCATTCTGCCCCCCTCTCCAGATTTTTTTTTATTTGCCATTTGGCTGAAAACAAAAAACGCACATGGCATTTATATTATAGTGGGACAAGGGCCAGGTCAGTGCACTGAGCACAGCCTCAGAGAAACACATTTAGTGTTTCTGTAACAGTGTGGCTCACTCTCTCCTGTTTGCTGACATGTTCAACCCTGCAGTCTGATGAGCCCAACTGTACATTATTACATGAATGTGTGCACCGACAAGTAAAAACATGATCATCTGTTCCCTAAGAAAACATTACATAACACCATGTAATATGTTGTTTTTTTTAACAGCTTTGAAGAAATCTACAAATTCCAAAGACAAATTCTCCGAGTCAAAGACAGAGACGAATTCCCTATGATCCTTGTAGGAAACAAAGCAGATCTGGAACTACAGAGACAAGTAAGTCCAACAATTATTGCAGAGATCTGAACCCCCCGTATCAACCCAGTCCAGATGATTCGCATTTGCATACTTGAAAGTGGAAGCAAGCACTGCAGCTGCAGCTAGCTGCTAGCTGCTAAGACACAACAGGATGTGAGTGAGAGAATAAAAGAGAGACTGTAGAGATGGTGGTGTCAGAAGGGGAGGATGGATGCAGAGAAAAGGGAGTGTGATGAAATGATGGATTTTCTAGCTGCTGGTTTCTATTTGCCTGTGATTTTTTTTACTCCAGTGAATCCACACCACCCCCTTATGGTGGAAAGAAACCTTACAGGCTCACACAGCTGATCACTATCACTGAACTTAGTCTTTCAAGCCTCATGTGGCACACACTTGGTTCTTATTTTTCTACCTTTACTACATCATTAAACAGTTCCCATGAGATTGTAGACACTGGAAGTTATCAATTAGGGTGTAAATTGCTAGACATGGAATGAAGAGCCAGATGGTCACTCCATAATAGAAGCTGAAACATAATTAAAGATACCTGAGTAATTCTGCCACTAGCTTGAAACCAGGCAGAACAATACGTCCAACATATTCACAAATTGGTCTCTATTTTACATTTCCTACCCCTTGTTATCTTTTTCCTACCATATATAGCGTTTGGCGCCTTTGGACCTAATTCCTTTTTGCATTATTCAGTCCCAGTTTATATGCACAGCTGTGTCACAGTCAGAGAGGGTGGAGGCAGATCTCAGCTGTGTCCCAGATGCATTCTACATGCTAATTTAAGTGTGCCGTAAGTTTGCACTTGAGAAATTACAAAATGAAATACAATTAAAAAAAAATGTTACATGTGAAAGAAAACTACTTCATTTGTGATGCTGAGGGGAAAATACTGTCGCACACTGCACCATGTAATGAAAAAGAGGTCGCTTCACATCGGTCCGGGAGTAAAAAAGGGGGAGGGGGGGGTTGACATTGTGAATCCTGATTCGAGGACACTTTTTGAAGAAGTGGACATAAATTAAAATGAGAGAAGTAGCAGCGTTGGAGTATTTGAACATGAATGTAGATTTATAATACTGACGTGCGTGAATATATTCTGTAGCAGAGAAAAGGAGCTAAATTGGAAAGTCACAAAGTTCTTCTTTCAGTGTTATTAAGGGTCACTTTCACTTGGATGTGAAAGTCTGAACATGTGTGTAATGCTGTGCATGCTGGATAAAACACAAGTCATATATGGTATGTAGGTTGAGGTTCACTCTGTTCTGCAGCAGCATCACAGGAAATACTGCAGCTCTGCACCTGCACAATAATAATGATTTGATTCGGGTTAATTCAGCTCTGTGTCTGCTGGGATCATCAGCTAACAGTCAACATTTAACAGCAGTGTGGTTCAGTGGTACAATAAACGGATCTCTGATAATTGAACAGTGGATCAATACAATACAGAAAATACTATCAAGTGAATAAACTATACACACTAAATTCTGATTTTTATTAGTGAGCTGAGATCAGAAAAGAGCCACAAATCCATCTGCTGCTCTCTTCTGTGAATATGACTTTTCCTTTATATGCTTATGAGCCCTAAATGAAAGGATTTACCATGTGTGCACTCAATTAGTCAAGGGAGCCCTTCAGCTCACAGCATAACGCTGTAGTCTGGATCCACTGTTTGTATGCAGGTATTACATTAAAGATGACTGTGTGCACAAATAGCGAATTCTATCTCCCACACTTGACTGAACTGCGTCATCTCTGCCTGTCAGAGCACGATACCAGTGTTTCATAAACACATGGTTTGTTTTGAGGGATTGTGGAAAAGGTTCTTACATGTGCTAGATCTTAGCTGACATTCAGGTTTAAGCCTGTCATTATTTTTCCTCTTCCTCTTTGCCTCAGGTAACCCAGGAGGAGGGCCAGCAGCTGGCCAGACAACTGAAGGTCACGTATATGGAGGCTTCAGCCAAAATCCGCATGAACGTAGACCAAGCTTTCCACGAGCTGGTTAGAGTAATCAGGTAGGTGGTTTCTGGTTTGCAAAGGCGCCATTTACATGTCGTCCTCATGTGGAGCTTTCACCGACTCGCATTTTGCATTTGTTGACAGCTACAACAGTGGCTGAAAAAGATGAATGTTCAGGCACTCCTATGATAACTATGATAAACGTGTGAACATGTGGCCTATGCTGTTGTAGCATCAATAATTCATGACTCCTGGTGCCCTGGTATTGCCTTGTGGGCCGAGAGTTTAAGTCGGGAATCATGAATCATAATGCTGCTGGTTCAGGTTCAGTGTATGGACCTCTGCTGCACGGCATTTTCCATTTTCTGTTTCTCCTTTTGTTCCCATCTTTCCACCGCCAGCTAAACATTAAAGACATTAAATGCCTCCTAAAAATCATTTCAAGAATTAACGACCAAATAAGTACTTAACATTCGTTTTTTTTTATTAAAGAGACCCCGAGGAGTTTGCTTTTGGTTATAAAAGAGTCTCATATTAATGTGGATGAATCTACGTTACCCACACTTGTTAATGGGTCCATTTTCGATAAATACTGTATATCGTTTTGTCTTTATAGTTATTTTGATATTATTATTTAGTGGTCGACTCGCCCAGCATTTCCAAGTTTTGGTTTCCAGGACGCTGCCTGGCGCGTCATGGGAATAACGCAGCCGAATCGCCGTTTATGGTCGGAACTACGACGGTATTTGATCGTCTTCGAACCTCCGACTTTGGTTCTTGATTAATGAAAACATTTTTGGCAAATGTTTTCGCTTTCGTCCGTCTTGCGCCGGTCCAAGAATTTCACCGTGGGCGCGGAGGCTCATGGGAAATGTAGTGTGAAAACACTTCGCTTTCCAAAACTCCTCGTAGTCCCTTTAAGAATTTGATTTAACAAAGAGTCATTTGGCAACGTAAGCAAACAACCTCACAATTACACATTACATTTTGATTCAAATAAATCTAAATCATGATTAGCACTTGAGTCCATCACTGTTGTCTACCTGCATCCTGCTTAAGGCAAACCAGGGAGAATAGCTCAGACAAAGCAATAATGAGGAAATTGAATATTGATTACAAGTGATTGCAGAATTACACTGTCTAATTTCGCTCTCTCCCTAATCCCAGGAAATTCCAAGAACAGGAATGTCCACCGTCGCCAGAACCTACAAGAAAAGAGAAAGACAAGAGCGGCTGCCATTGTGTGATCGTCTGAGTCGGCCTTATCACTGTAACTCATGCAGCTCTACCACCCCACCCACTCTGCCTGACATCACATCCAAAGTGGATGACTGACCGCTGCCTTCTCCACGTGCATGACTTCAGACAGCCTTTTCTGAGTTTCCCTGACCAGGAACCGCTGTCCCCAAGGACATCACTATGGACAACTGACAATGCCAAATTTTAACACCACTCTACCTTCAGCCGTAATCTAATTCACACGAGAGAGTCCCAACACTAAACATTGCCTTCTAAATCAGCCTGACAAATTAATGTTTTGTACTCTGAAGGACTTCTCTTGCCTTGTAGTGACATTTGTACTTGCTACCGAGATTGAATGAAAATTATATATCCAGAATGTTAATGACTTTCTTTAGTTTCCAGTGTCTGATCAGAGCAGAGAGATTATCTTATGAAGCTTTGTGTATGTTGTGCCATATCCATCCTTACTCCCATGTGCTAATCTGCTACTGTACATAAGTGACATTTGTTGTGATTTTCAAAGTGTATTTCTAATGACCTATTAAATCACCACAGTACAGTGTGTGAGGTTGAGTTTGGTTTTACATATATGAAAGTGAATATATAAGTATGTATATAAATATAATACCTAGACAGCCCTTAAAGCTACAATGATAGATCTTTCTGGTATTCTGCAGTGGATTCTTTACTTTGTCTGTGGTCTCTGCTTGCATCTCAATTGCCAAACATGGAGTGTCTACTGTATCTGATTTTCTCTAAGTCTTATAGATTGAAGGGTTCTTATTCTATGCCATCTCTGCAGTGTACCGTAAGTAGCAAAACTGATCTGAATGTTTAATTTTTGTTTTTGTTTTTTCTTTCCTGGAAGGTGGCGGTTCAGTCAAAAAATTGGATCATCAAGCATTGTTTCAGATTTCTAAGAAGCAGTAGTGACAAATTTATCGGTAGCACATTGTGTAGCTTTGAAAAGGAACTAACGTGAATCCAGATCGATCAAAACTCACTGAACACTGTACATGCTCGACATTCGACTCCTGACGAGTAACGTTAACAAATCCGTTTTGTTGCAAATCAAGAATTCAGAGCTCAGTTTAGTTCAGATCATTCCGATGTAATGCATCATTTCTGTCGAACATTTTTAGTCTACAATATAGATCACATTACTGTTATATCATTCCAGCAACACAGTGGCAATGTGTATGTTTTGTGTCCTTGAATTATTCTGTCACACAACTTTTTTTTTTACCCCTCACCCCACCCAATGATGTGCCAGTTGGAAAAACCAGGACAAGTGGAAGCACTGAGATGCACATTGTAAAGAAACAACCCGTCTCCATTGGGACATGAACTCACCGGACCTGCCACCTGTGGAGCTATCATCGCCACAGACACAAAATACTGTTCTGCCTTCCCTCTCCACTATTGTACTTCTGTTCGGGCATACAAATGAAGTACTGCAGTTTGTTTTTCATATCATCATCTTGTAATATAAACAACAAGAAAATCAGATGATGGAAGTAATGGACTTGATTAAATGTTTCTACTCTACTTTTATACATTATTTTCTTATCAAACTAGTTGACAAGTATTTTTATATGTTTATAAGTGAATACATGTTCACAGCACGGCTGTGTATATATGTAAAGAGGAATATTTAATTCTCTTATTTTAAAACTGAAGATGACTGTTGGCCCAAAATTTACAAAATTGGAGTTTTCACCCAAGAATGTTTTTTCTTATCGTGGCTGAGTAATGGAGTATTAATATTTATATTGGGGTGTTCACCACCGGCTCACAGCGTAAAATGCCAGGTCAGGTAGGAGACAGTTTGAGAAATGATTCTGGTCTTTACATAGGAGCTTTAAACCACACAAATGAATTATTATAATCACTGAGATTTGAAATACCCACGTCCCATCTCATTGCGAATCCTAGTGTACATCCAAATCATACTGTTTTTTTTCTTCCTTATCAGTGTCTTTTGCCCTGTGTCTAGCTTTTGGTGCTAAAATAAAATCTGTCATTGAGCCAGATGCGGTAGAGAATCTTTCTTTTTGGATTCAAAACGCAGCACAGATTTGAATTATCTGTACTCAGCTGTGTCACTGAGATTTAATGCTTTAGGCGCCCGGTGATGGACAGGATTCAAGAAAACCATGCACCATAACATCATTATTCACAGTGCAGCTGCAATATGACCAATTGTAAAACAACAGCAAAAAGGAATTTCTGAAATGTTGGATTACAGTCATTTTGGTTAGTTTAGACACACACTGAGGGACACTGGTTTGACTTGGACATAAACTGTATGTCCTTATTCAGGCGGAAGGTTTGTTTTCTTTGTTTGTTTTTTTGGGGGCCGTATGCATTGAATTCCCAAAAGACTTTTGTCTGATTATTGAATTTAGTTTCCATAGGCTTACTGATGAGGAGAATGATATGATTTTAGGGGCTTTGTGAAAGCATATATTCCTCTTTTTATTGTGAACACACCCTGTTTCAGGCTCAAGCTTCCTGCCAGCAATCTTTTTTTGCACATCTTATTGTGAGCCATAATAGATATCAGAATGTGCATTTGCAGTCTGAACATTGCAGATACTGATTAAGTAATCCCCCCATTAGAGTTATAAACCTAAAACCCCCCAAATAAGCATTTTAATGATGCATAAAATGCATTACAACGGATCCATGTTGCTATGAGAGAGTAGATAAAAACATAAAAGGTAATCTTAAAGTCTTCAGTGGGTAAAATCTTACCATGGATCAGTGCACTTTTATTCCTCTGAGTGTGTTCACTTGTAAGTCACACCAATCAGTCACTCATTCCTGTTTTGATTATTTTGGTGATGGAGAGTGACGTCTATAGCATGCCTGTCTTTCATTTTCTTCATCAAACCATTGACAAAATCCTGTCTTATTATTCACCTTGCATTGGTGAATGTCTCAAACTCACTCTCACATCACAAGGGCCATCATCGCTGTGACAGATGTATCCATTATCCCTCACAATATGTGCTATCTGGACAGCCATTCTACTTGTGAAAATAGGGCTTCTCTCCGTGTTCCTGACAGTGCAGTCCATTACATCTCTAGAGCTGTGGTATGCATTCAAACCATTGTGATGGATTTTGCTCTCAGGAAAGTCTTTTATATAGAGGACCATATGCACTTGCAAGGTTTTCCAGGCATTTCATTTAAATACATATTCAAGAGTCGCAGATAGCCTACTGAATTTTGAAGTATGAACATCTGGGCTTGGTGGTAATTTGAAGAGATAGGAACCTGTAAAACCTATGCTGCACCTGGTATACCATCTAGGTGCTGAGATTATATAGCGTTGTATCCAATGAGAAGGACACTGTACAGTATATGAGATTTTAAATGCAATGAGCAGCACAACAACAGCTATTTTTTATGTGAAGACAAAACGGGGTAAATGATGTGCTGTAATCAGAGTTTCTCTGTTCTTTATCTGGGCTGTGATTGAAAAGTTAAAATAATCTCCTTTGCTATCTAGCCTACTTTCATTCATTATGATTTAGGAAAAGACATTAAAAGGCAATAAATAAGGCTTTCTAATCACAAAAACAAAGTAAACAGAACTGATATGTTAGAAATAAGATAACATGAAAGAAATAGGCCTATACATCACATAGGAATTAATTCAAAATAAAGTGGGTAGGCTAAGGCCTCATAGTTGATCATCTAGATGCTTACATTTGTATATATTTACGTACAAAGAAAATTCATTTGTAGGCATAACAACCAGTTCACTCTACATTATCCCTTACTTTAGCAGTGCATGTTATTACGACTCCCTCCAGGTAAACTGTAGGCTCCTCCCACTGAACTCTCTAGGACCGCCCACATTAGAGACAGGACAGGTGCAGCGACTGTCCAATGAACGGGTGTATCTTTCCTTGAAGAAACAATGTTTTGTCAAAAAATAAAAGGCCTCACAAAAGGGGAAAAAATAAGATAAAATCGTTCATTTTACATTGCCATTTCTGAGCCCGGTTCCAGCAGATTAACTGAGTGACTGACTGAGTTTCTTTCCTGTTCCTGCTGTGGAGCTGCACCTGGTCGAGGTTGACAGCGAAGGAGATCCCGACAAGATGCTAACAACAAGCTCAAGTCTGATCCAAAAACTGGATTTTAGGCTCCTTCATGTGTAAGTTTTAACATGATGGTGGTACATGACTTGACTGTTTATACTGACCATTAGGGCTGGGTATTGTGGCCAATTTCCTGAATCGATTCGATTTCGATTCCTAAGGTTCTAAATCGATTAATCACGATTCGATTCGATTCGATTCGATTTCATTAGAATCGATTCAATCTCCTCTTAAAAAATGAAAATGGCTCAACTCTGTTACAAAATACAATGTTCTTTATTTTTTTCTTTTCACCATAAACGATTCAGCTTTTAAGTGTTAACTTAACTAAATTTGACAGTTTAAACTTGAACTGTAAATAAAACTGTCCCAAGTCTCAAAAGGGCAATTTTGAAATTAGAAAGGAATTGCAAGTGAAAGTGAACTTGAACTGCAACATTCCATCACTGCAAATTGCATTAATTAATTAATTAATTTATAATTAAGGCATTGTTTCTTTAAGTACAAAGTGTCTCAAATCAAGTCTGCAGCAGCTAAAGCTCCCTCCCTCCCTCTTGAGGGAGGAAATGTGTAGAAACGGAGCCCATGGTAAATAAAGTGACAGTGAATGTGTGGAGCGGTTCCTGTGACGAGTCCGGCCCGGTCACGTCGCCTATCTCCAGAGTCCGGGCGTCATGTGTTATGATCCGACGGTCATAAAGTGGAGGAGAAAAGTCGCACTGTGAAAACACGGAGCTGCTCGTGTCCTTTATTCTGCGGTAATACGCTCACCTGCGGCTTGAAGAACATGCGGTTCCTGTAGATGTCTGTCTGTGTGTCAGCGCTTCACCGCTGCCACACACAGACACACACAGCGTCGGAGCGCTCTAGTGAAACAATAACCTGCAGATCACCTGAGCTGACGTGATCTCCACTCGTAGTTTGGTTTGGTTTTTAATCATATCAAACACAGCAATAGCTACATTGCACAGTTACAAAGAGGAAGAAAGAAACTCCGCTCGTAGTTACTGAGTCAGAGCGTCAGACGTAACCGCGCCGCTGCTTCATCACGCACGAGACTAACGGGGGAAAAAAATCGATCTCATGCCCTCTGAATCGATATTACAAAATTTAAATGAAATCGATTCAAAATCGATTAAATCGATTTTTTTACCCAGCCCTACTGACCATCCGTTTCCGCTTGCTAGCTCACTGTTAGCCTAGCTTCGGCTTATGTTGCTATGGCTACCAGACAGAACTCGGCAAAGCTAAAATCGGGCTAAAAGCTAAATGTGCTAACTTTTTTTTGTTTTGTTTTTACAGTATGTCGGCTCTCCTCATGTATACGGTAACTTTTTTTATTTAGTTGTGTTTCTTGTGTGTTCAGTTGCCACTTTCACCGAGCTTCGTGACACCTTGACTAAGGACAGTAGAGAGCGAGAGAGAGAGGGCTTTGTTTTGGTCAGAGAGTCCGGAGGTGTAGTGCATCATCTAGTGGCTGGGTCAGATACAGTAGACCTGCATTAGTGACCTGGGACTTGTTGGTTCATCATCTAGGTTTAGTAGCATATTAAAGGACAAATCCGATGACAAATCCAGACAAATTCTACCTGGGGCTATAGTTTACTAATATTTTAGGTCTAAAATAATTAATCTGAAGATTTTCTTTTTACCCCTGTTATGCAGTAGTTCTGTCTGTCCCCACATCGCCACAGCTGTGTATAATGGGACGGACAGATCTCAGGTGTTAAACCTGTTCAGGCTGTTTCCATCCCACAAAACCTCCATTTTTTTTTCAGAGACAACGTCAGTCAGATGGCTATTCAAGCATACACTGAGAGGTTTGTTTACTTGAAGAAAGCGGACCTGTTTTTAAACGAAGTTGTAGCCTAATGTTAATACAAAGTGGTGATGACAGGCATTAATATGTTTGTGCATTTTCATGAGTAAGATTGAGATGTTGCGGTGATGTTTTATGATAAGACTTATTCAAAAATGCTTTTATATTTAGCAAATCATTGAAAATCATTCAAAAGAAATACAATTATATGTGCAATACATACATCTAATATTGACAAGAAGAATTATTAAGTATGGGAAGGTTGAAAGGACTGCGTGGTTTCAGTCTCCTTGATTTAGGCCTATTTTAGTTTTAGTTTTAGTTTTTTGGCTGAAATGACAGATATTAGATTGTGGGGGTGTAAATGTGGCAGCATTTTCGGCATCACCTATTTTTCCTCATGTCCTCCTTTCATCTTTCAGCCTGATGGTTTGTTTGTTCCCACCAAGTTGAGGCGGTGCAGACATTCAATTAAGTATCTAAGAGAAGCAGCAACCTTAACCTGCAAATCAATAAGCAGTGCGATTTTGCTCCTGCCTGTTTTCATTTGCATTAATTGCCATCCGTGGCAATTTTCTTTTTTTTTCTTGAGAGTGCACATAGCCTCGTAGGACCATTTGATTCAGCCTTTCAGTACATAAATAAAAGAACAGAGCAGGGTAGTGTCGTGGGCAACAGCATAGCTTCTATTTCACGTGTTGCATTGATCATAAGATGATTGAGCAGGTCGGTGTTTGCTACTGGCCAATAAGCAGTCATGAGATGCCAATAATCAGAATAAACAAATCTCAGTTTCCTCCATTCATTCGGCTTTGTTAATTAGTCCGGAGCCTAGGGTTCGAGGCTATATCGACACACAGGACGCAGTCAGCAGGGACTTGCTCTGTAAAATTAATCAATGTTGTGGGTCAGCCTGAAAGAAAATAAATCAGCATCTGCGCGTGCACCGTGACAGCCGACAGCTCGCGCTCCCGTTCCTGGAGCGTTACATCCTATAGGAGGAGAGCGTCTGGCTCCGCGCAGCCTCTCTGCTCATTCACACAACGGCGATTCCTTTAGTTCGTGTTTGCATTAGTGGAAGGAGAGGTGGGAGAGAGAGAGAAGCGTTTACACTCTGTGCTCTTTTCTTTTTTTCATTTTTCTTTTTCTTTTTTTGCCATCTCACCATCCAGTCCGGTCCATCCAGAATCGCAGGAGACATGGAGGGAGTCAGCAGCAACAGGAGCATGTCTTACAGTAGATGGAGTTATGACAGGTAAGCGAGCTCCCCCCCTTATAACGACAGGTGCACGTTTAAATCGCTAGGCTAAAGGTTGAGGTTATACATCTCGGTGGGGGGCTCCCCCTCCCCCCTGCGCCATTAGTTGACAGGTGCAACGGATTTGGAAATGAGAGATGCGATGTTAAGAAGCATCATCCTGTGTCCACGGGCAGATACACGGGATGTTCGCTTCACGAAGTGTATGTCCATGGCTCACCATCACGAGTGTTTATGTTACTCATGGTACTTACTTACTTTATGCTATGTTTAGTCTGTTTCTGCATTTTCATGATACTCAATAGGTCTATAAATATCTATCTATCTATCTATCTATCTATCTATCTATCTATCTATCTATCTATCTATCTATCTATCTATCTATCTATCTATCTATCTATCTATCTATCTATCTATCGATGACGTGACATTTTATACTTAAACTTCAATGTACTGTATAGACATAATTGGCACAGTGAGATGAGAAGATCTGTATGAAGGTGTTGTAAGTGTTTCAGTCACAGAACAGGAGTCATTATAGGCAGGAAGTTAGCAGGCTGTGTCTGAGCAGAGATGACTGTGATGATCAAGAAGACACCTTTTGCTACATATACAAACAGCCATGTAGGGTATGAACATGGAGAGTACGATAAATAAATAATATAATAATAATAATAATAATAATAAAGGCGCCCCGAGGAGCCTTGGGTGGTCCTTGACAATCCACCACACAATGCACTTCCTTGAAAGGAATTGAAATCATGAGCAAGTGGTGGATTGTTTCCCGGGGTGTGATGATTTATGATAAGTGTGCGTTTGAGAAGCGATTACAGCAAAATGTCTTTTGTGTGTGTGGATAATATGTGTTTGTGTCAGAGATGTCAGCAGAATGACAAGAGAATTAAGTGTGGATGAGCACGACTGGTGAAAATGGCTCCAGCACAGAGGAAGCACACAGAATCATAAGAATTTAAATGCAGTACAGTATGTAGCAGTGCAAATATATAAATATAATAGGAGGCTGCAGACACTGTAGCTGTATCACTGGTTACCAGAGGGGCAATCGAACGCAGTCTTACCCTGACGATACTGTATATGTTGGCGTTGCTGAGACAGGTTGATTGGTATTCTGAATCTGTGCTCGGACATCCCAGGAGACAGCTGTCAGAGCCAGTAGTCTCTTTAGCCTTCTAAGATTTCTCACAGCGCTCTGAAGTAATGTTTACTATGTCCAACCAGTTATAAACTTGGAGAGGTGTCAGGGCCTGTGCAAGAGTATTATTTTCTTACCCAACAATGTCCTGTGTAATCTTGTCCTTCAGGAGGAAAATAAAATCACAGCTCTAGTGTTAGAGGTTTTCTTTGACAAGCGCAAGACATCAGCATAAGGGTTGAAATTGAGGTCATTTGTATATTATTTTTTATCTTATTGGAAGAAAACGCACTGAGAATGCAGATAGATTGTGTCGTGAGAAAAGAAGAAAACCTCAGTAAACCTGACCACCACCTCTGTGAGATTTGTGCAGAGGTTGCAGGTTGTTGATTTCCAATCGTCTCCTTCGCCCTTTGACGGTCAATCTGTACGTGGGAACGCAAAAGAGACATTTTCACGTACCTTTTTCTAATCAAAGGGTGGTGTTGATAATGAACAAATGACATATTTTCTGTATGCACTAGCATTGGACATGTCTGTTTTTCCTCTTACATGGCCCCAAAGCAGTATCCATGACAACAATTACCCCTCCCCATTATAGACTGTACTCACTGATGCTGCACTTACAGAGGTGCTTCATATTTTGCCTGATTAACCCTTCTGTAAGTGTGTGTGGGTAAGAGACTGTGCATGACTGACAGCTCTCACACTGCCTGGTAATTCGGTAGCACCTGTTAGCACAGGAGAGGAGAGGTCCCAGTTTAATCTTTTTTTCATTTGTTCATCAAGTTTGCATTGATCTGCCAACCTCAACCTGAGCAGAGTTCTCATTAGCCAGAGTAAGAGAGAACACGTGCATTGGTCTGCAGGGGTCTCAGCGACACTACAGCCTCCAATCTGTTGTTTACTGCGCAGTAATTATTCGGAAAATAATGGAATAGACAAAAAACAACCCTCGAATGTTATAAGTTCATACACCATACCCGAGAATGCAACTGCGCAGTCAGAGATAATAACAACTCCGTAATAGTAATTGATGTCAAAAAGTCCACAATATTTTCAGTTTTAATGTTTTGTACTGAAAACACTTAATTTGTATTTTTCAGCTAGTATTTTCGCATTAGAAATGATCTTTGGTAAAATCCAGTACATATTTCGATTGATTTTTGTATGATTGCTCATAACAAACAAATAAAGGAGAAGAAAGTTCTCTATAGCCAAAGGTTAAGTAAGTAGATTTCAGCCATGGCTAGCTAAATGTCCCATATCAGGTGTCTTACAGCAGACACGACAGGCTCCAATCTGGTTGCCTGATAACTCAGCATAATGTGTAATGTGCCTAGTAGGGCAAGTTTATGAACCACGTTTTATTCAATCGTTTGGCCAACTCAGGGAATTAACATTAACTGGCAGCAGCTGATAAAGCCTGCCAGCCGCTCAGCCATAGATACTGACTGTCATTGCAGCTGGTAGTTAAAAAATGAGAAACTTTAAAGCTGTAAATCATCAAGACATTTTTTATGGAAGTAAAGTTCAACTGTGACTTTGATTTTCTCCCATTTAGCCTAATTCACAGTGTCAGATTAGTGTTGTTTTACATCAACTTGACAACTTGTGAGTCATTTTTCTGATTGATTACTCAAGTCCCACTTCGCCAAAACAAAACCATTCATTACTAGATGGTAAAGTAGAAAAAAACGACTACAAATACTTCTGTATGAAAGTTTTTTGTATTTTTTGATAGGGGGATGAGGGTGATTTGCAGATAAATGTAACATGACTAAGCATATTTATCTCAGTCTTGAGTATTGCCATATTATAATGTGTTTTTGCAGCCTATTCGTACTTGGACCTGCAGTCAGTGCGTACAATCACACTGTGTCCTGGCACCCACTCAGTAAACACTGTCTCCTAGAGATGGAGGGACAAGGTGGGATGGCAAGATACAATTCAGAGCCTACGGTGCTTAGTACAGCATGTCCATGTTATTTTTCTATTATCAATCACAAAGGTTAGTTTTAAATTTCCTTGTGTACTTGATATTCTCCCCATCAAACTACACAGGATAAATAGGGAAAAGAGGAAAAAAGTGGAAGCAGTGTGATTTATATGCAAGAGTTTTCTGCTTAATTTATCATTCATCATTATGGGATCTGATGATGTGTTGAATGGAGACATGTCCCCCTGCTGAAAGCAATAACTGTGGGGGCTGTAAGAAGCGATAATTAACTAACCATTCATTAATTAAAAGATCTCTATTTGACTGCCATTGAAATCAGAGGTGCAAAATGAAATGAAAGCAAACTCCATCATGACTCAGTCTTTTTTTCTCTCTCCTATTATCAAAGGATTTACTTGATAATAGTTGGATTTTGACAACAAATATGCACAATTTGCAATGTTTTGTAAAGATTTTCTTCATGGAGCAGCGATGAATTGGGGGGGGGGGGCAAATGTCCTCACTAGTTTTGGTTTTGCACAGAAGCTCATGACTAGTGCTAATACCAGTCTGGCAAGTGATTTATCCCACAGACAGCAGACTGACAGCAGACACAGTGGCTTATTTTATTGGTATAAGGCAACGTCTTTTGGCAGAGTATCTGTGTCATTCTTCTTTGTGCACTAAACCAACATCTTTGACTCATGCTGAGCTTTGCACTGGTCTGATGCTTTAACGAAAATTGAAAAGGACAATAGATGCTCAGAGCTTTTGGAAGATCATGAGGCTAGACACTGTTGACTGGTGTTATTATCCTGCACTTATGTTCATTTTCTTGACTGTTCTGCTCCTCACCAGATCTTGTGCTTTTGCAATCTGCAACACAACAGGGATTATACCTGCTCCATTGTTTTAGAATTGATGGATGGAGATCTTCATGGAAAATCGTTAGGATGCACATTGCTGATTGTGTGAATGTGGTCACAGTCTGTGTTTGCTGTTGAGAGGCTTTATGTTATTTGCTCAGTGTCCATATTGTCAAGCCTGAAATATTGTCCTTGAATTTCATCTATATACTCGTTTGGCGTACGTGCAGGAGACTGGAAAGACTTCAGTTATCTCTTGACAATAATAGCTATAGCAAGAAGTTTATTGCTTGCGAGGTCATTTCATAGGAGACAGTTGTGCTCTATGTTTCTGAATAACTTCTATATGTGAAAGACAGATCAGATCTGATAGGACCACTGAGGTGTGCTCATGTCTGTTGAGGCTGTGAGGCGGGTGTGAACTGGTCACATGTGCAGGAGCTGTTGACAGCACTAACACCTCATCTTTGTGTGTAACCTGCTCAGAAGCATGTTGTCATTAATTTGTAGTCCATGCAGAATAATACATATTGTAATTTAACAATTGACCCCTGTCCCATCATGTACACGTTTGCAGACCCTCCTCCACTGGCTCCTAGCTTACTACCAAGTCGTACACTAAGTGCTGCTGCGAGCTCCTGAAGTGGGAATCCATTGTGCTTTGGGAGCTGTCGTGGGTGGCTTTAAAAAATGAGTCACACGAGAGAGTCATGTTTGTGTCGTAGAAATTGCAGACAACCAAACAAAAGGTTTGGGATTGATTCACCGGCCTCCATCCAATATTCTTCCATTATAGAAGAAACTAAATTTTAGTGATCAAAAAATAAAAAACAGAGGCAGGGTCAGAGGCAGAGCAGAGTGAAAAAAAACGTGGTTGTCATGGCAGTCTGATCAGAGTTTGTACAGTTGTTTTGCTCTGAAATGAAGCATTAGATAAACAACAGATTAGTGGAACAACAACCACTGTATAGCCCCTGGTGATATTCCTCCCTGCCTGGGCAGAAGTTGCATTTAATGTGTTTGAACAACAGAGGCGGTGTAGTTTAAAATCATGACTAAGATTCCTCCTCCCTGTCAATCAGCCTCATTGTATAAAGTGAAGTGCACTGAGAGCATACAGTAGGTATTTCATATTGAAAGTACAGACCTTCACATTTCTATAGATTTTAATATACGGTGTTAACATGAGCAGCCTTGGTATGGGCATGGTACAGTTTAGATCCCGCATAAAAAATCTAGCCCAACACAAAGTCTGATTAACTGTACGTATGGAATTAAAGTTTTCTGCTATAATTAAAGTTTTATTCATTCTCGTCTAAATGACAGAAATCTGTTCAGAGGAGAGCTTAATGAGCGCAACATGGTGGAGACAGGCCATGTACACAGTTTTGTGTTTTCTAACAGTGCGACTTTGTTGTGAACGTTTTGATCACAGTGGGTTATTGTTATTGTAAGATAACACTGTTCATACCTATAACATTTCTGATTAACACACAGTAGCTCACTCCCCAATTCATACTTGACCTCAAGTCTGGCCCTGTGGGCCCGTGGGTCAGACTGGGTCAGTCTGGTCTTGAGCAGAGAATCTAAACTCTATGTGACAGTGCAGGAGAGCAGCTGAGGTGACAGATGTTTTCCTTTTAAATGTCAGAGTTTCTTCTTCCTTTGTCCTGGGTATTCTGCTCCAGATGTGCTATAGCATCTTTATGGCAGCGCCATACTGCAGATGTGTTGTTGTTATGATATGCTCATGTTTTTGCCGTTGAACTGGATGAGATAATCCAGATTCCTGCCTCTGTATTTTTCTGTCAATGGCTCCTGTCATGTCTTATTCATCAGACTGCCTGACGCTCCAGCTCAACTAGCCCTCTGCTGCACTGCTGTTATTATGCAGTTCATAGCTTAGTCACTGTCCACCTGTTTCTGTAGTAACCACAGATAGAGAAACCAGGGTAACAAACAAAGCTTTCAGACACTTGTCTATGCTGCTACACCTACTATTCTTGCTTGCTATGCTAGCAGTAGAAAACATCTTTGTGATGCTTAACCTGAGTGATTAACACTTCCCGTCCATCAGGGTATTATGAAAAGGTAAAGAACCAGACAGGTTGATTTGAACCAGTCAGAGGATCCCTGGTTAAGAAATGGACGTTGTTACGGATTGGCATTTCATATCTATAATGTGGGTTTGGTTTACACAAACATTTAAATGCAGACGACAATGGACAATCAGCTACAGTCCAAGACAGAGCCTCTTGGATGTCCTCCACAGACACTTAATGATTTTTTTTTCATTCTTCGGTCTGAAGTGTTTGAAAAGATGATCTGTGAAGTGTGAGAGTGGGCTGAAGATGCTGCTGCAAAGCGTGGAGGTGTTTGTGTAGGACACGTTTCCAAGAGCTCATGAATTTCTGAGTGATGTAAATCTAATGTGAAACAATGATAGTGCCTTATTCTCAGTTACAAAAACATTGCGTTGGTTCCCAGCTTGTTAGGCTGTCACTAGGCAGCCTTGAATTTTTAATTCATTTTTGCTCTGAGCTCAAGATTTTTTGAAAGAGAACAGAAACAGCTACACACAATAATCTCAGTCTCATGCACAAAATGAAATCAAACATCATTAATCATAACATAACAAATACCAGCCAGAGTCAGTGAAAGTTCTTCATTTTCAAATCTGCACTGGCTCGGGTAAGAAAAAAATAGTTTTTGTTCATATCATCAAATGCCATCACTAGTAATCTCTTTGACAGTTTGGCTTTTCTAAACAAAGCAAGTCCCCTATTTTTAGACGTAGTAGGTAAAGGCAGTTTCATCAAAGGAATAACTTCGCCTGGGTTCATAAATCATAATCATTGTGTGAGTGGCATGATGGTGTTTGTAGTCTCCTCACTTTGATGCCTTTGCTGTTTTATTAAAACAGGAGAGGTTGTTGGTTCTCCTTCACATCAAAGTGGATTTGTGTCGAATTACCCTTTTAGCAGCAGGTGTGCTTTTGGAGCAGGAGTCTGGGGCGGCATGACAACCCAGCTGTGCCCTTGGCTCGTATAGCTGACTCCTGGAAGAAAAAGAAAACATGAAGAAGAGATGGCAAATACAGCAGAATGGTATCTATTTATATGAGTGAGTAGTACCTTAAATAAATGAGAGCACTTTACTGTTCTTATGCATTAACTAAGTTGAACAAAGCTTAGTGCCACTTACATGCAGTATGTGAATACTCATGCATATCTGTACGTATCTGACCAGGAGCATAGAATAACGCACCTATTATATTAGTATATAGACAAATGCAAAGAAATTAGCAAATGATTGTCTAATGTAAAACGAGTTGCTTGTAATGATGCACCCATACAAAATGATGAACTCTGCAGTTTTCCTCACACTGTACTGAGTGATTTCTGACATCGTTTTGTGTTAGCAGCTTTGCAGCTTTGCAGCTTTGACTGACACTCTATCACTGCTCTGTTTATAGCTGCAGTTGTTCTCAATGAAAACACTCCCATCAACTCTGTAATACCTGTCCAGCACCAAAAGACAGAAAGGCAAAGTGGGTTAACTTAACTTCATCATTATTAATCAAAAAAAAAAATGTTCTCTGAAGTCTGTGCATAATAATTTTTTACATTTTATGACCTAATTGGATGCTGCCTCTCTTTGTATGGCCACTTCACTTACTGCACTCAAGGAACATTACAGTGTGTGGACTACATTTTTAATTTATACAGTGAATGAGCAAATACCGAAACGTGAGCCAACTGTGGACGACTGAGGACAAATCACACTGAACCCGGTGAACCCCACCACCCCGGAGAAGATGAGAAAACCAATTACGTTTTGAGACCCTTCTCCTTTCCTCATTTAATTCCATGTGGACTTGATTCGCTCCTGTTGTGTTCGAAGCCAATGTTCTTAATCACCTCATTTGTATTTTCTTGACCCTATGGAGTCAGCAAAGCAAATTACTCTTTCAGCATGCATCACCCATAGATGACAATGATTAATATTCTACAAAACCATATGTTATAGGCAGGCAACAGATGCTAATATTACCTCTTGGAAGCACAAAGCCTTTGATTGTCAGGAGAAATCTTCAAAATCTTGACTGGAAAGTGAAGGTGCTTTGCAGGACGTGAAGGAGATTTTTAGTGGCCTGGGTAAAAATGCTGTTAATCTTTTTTTACTGTGGATTTGACCCTTTTTCAATTCATGTGTTTCATATTTTTTATTTCATTCTAATGGATTTTGTGCACATTGACCCATAAATATAAAGTCTGTCTCTTCTGTCCCTCTATTACTGTTCTTTTATTCATCTCCATCCTCTCCGCCATAGCACTCTGCCGCTGATGGATGTGTGTGGGATATGCCTCTGGAGCTGGTTGCTATGGTGAAACATCATGGCATAAAATTGAGAAGTGGCATTAAGTTTTTGAGAAATAAGAGAGTGTGTGTGTGTGTGTGTGTGTGTGTGTGTGTGTGTGTGTGTGTGTGTGTGTGTGTGTGTGTGTGTGTGTGTGTGTGTGTGTGTGTGTGTGTGTGTGTGTGTGTGTGTGTGTGTGTGTGTGTGTGTGTGTGTGTGAATTTGCATGTGAGTGCGTGTGTACATGTAATTATGCGTCTCCCATCCATGAGCAGACTGTAAGTGTGAACATGATGCAGTCTTATCTCCCTCTGTCGCGTCATTACATTATTCTCATCTTGCTGGATCTTCAAGATGGTACTGCATGATTTTAATATTCCAGTATAAACTGGATAGATAAGACATTATGCAATAAAATCAATATAACAGAATATATTCTAGACAGAATATACACATTTCAAAATAATCCGATGTATTTCAAACGGATTGCAATGTTATTATGAAATCTTTTTTCATCCTGCTCTTTTTTACAATGAGAATAGCTGTATTACATTTAGGTACATTTGTGAAGGGTTAGGACTGACCATTGCCTTACACTAGACTAGTGTAGTGATCAGCATGTTGCATGACTTTCTCCAGCCTGTTTTTCTTAATGATTTATAATGTCGTAGTTAATTATTTAATATTGAAAACTGTCTCTGACTCTCCACACATGATGGGAAATAATTGATTTTGAATATATGTTGACACAGATTCATATTGGATCACTGGACACTGTCTTCCAAAGCAAACAACAAACACAATATGTTTGTCAAGAACTTACTATTTTGTAAAACTGGTAACATGTAGTAATATTGCTAATTATGATTTGTATAATTTGCCATTTTCACTAACCCTAAGTAACCCTAATTTGAAAGGTGCCATGACTCACAGTGGGCTGCTTCTCAGTCATAATGCTGCTGAGCTGGAGGGAGCATAAATCATATTGCTGTGTGATTAATGGATAGTTGGAGGATTACTTTGATCTGTTGAACAGGCGAGCAGCTGCCCTTCTTAAATACTTAAACTGGTGCTCAGCAGCCACTGGGACATTGTGACGAACAGTTTGGCTTTCGGCCCGATAGCTGTTGTACAGTTATTGTATTCATTTGTATTCACCCATAGTCCCTGCTGAGTTCAGTGGGTTTTATCAGGATGTCAGGAATTGTTTGCCTGTCAAGATCTTCTGAAGACTGATATGAGACTGATCTACTGCCTGTCTTTCTTAGGAGACAAAAACAAACAACGTTTCTTCTTCCCTCCCTGACAAACAAATAACGATACAAAAAAAAACAGTCTTCTTACCCAGCAGCAGTAACAAATATGTAAAACATGCTGACAGACAGAGTGTGATGTGCTTAGCCTCAGGGCGGAGTGTGTCACTTGTTTTACTTTCGTTTTCCTCCCAACAGTTTGTTGACTCTGACTTTGCCTGAACATTTGATCAGTTTCTCACAGGATAAACTGAAAGCCCGAGTCGTATATCAGAGAGCAGATTGCTCTGAAATCCCTCTGTAAATCAGATGTTTGTCAGTCACAGAAAAACAGAAACACCAAAGCCCAGCAATACTCTGTGTATCCTGATATTTAGTTCAGCAAAACTGCTTCTTATGACTATTATGTAGATTTTAGCTGTATTTTGTGTATTTGTGCTGGAAACTGCAGAGTGAAGATCCAATAATGGTTAAAGAGGCAGATAGAAATGCATGATGGTGAAAAGCCTTTTTAAAGTAGTTTACAATCCCCAAGGCAAGGTGTGATTTTCCTTTTATTGTCTTTCATTTTTCATGTATTATGTTATCACTGGCTCAGCACTCTAAATGCATTTACTACAAATTTACGACAAAAATCCTTAATCTGGTTAAAGTAAATCATTCAAAACAGCCAAGGTGTAAAACTGTGTATGCGGTTTAAAACTACATAAACATCAGTTTAGAGCCTTGGACAGGCAATCACAGCACTGACCTAGGCACATGACATCATATACAGGCATCCAAATGGCACAATACCTTACTGAAATCATATATTTCTCCAGGTTTCAGAATTGCTGAAAACATCTGGGTACACAGGTACACGACAAAAAGATATTATAACATAGGTTTTGACTTTTTTATTGGGGAAAAGATGCTAAGATAACTTAAAAATGCTCAATCCAAATGTAATTTCCATAAAAGTTGTGTGCTGTCACTGTCAGCTCGGGTAGAAGATGCATGTTTGCAGTTCAGTGTGAATTCCCCTCCCTCACTCAGCAAGTGACAATCAGGAAATGCAAAGGCTGACAGCACCTCCATGTGTTCATGCATCATCACTACACAATTCTGCCATTGTCCAACGAGTCCCCCTGCTGGTCAAGACATATCAACACAGCCAGCTTTTGCTGCAGCAACACGGTGATGTTAACAGCACACTGCAGCCACCGCCAGATGTGAATTCATCCCGGCAACCGGCAGCTGTCGTTGTTGAAAAGCGATGTTGAATGCACGTCTGTTGAATGCGTGTGTGGGTCTTTTCTTGAAGCACATATCACCGGTGTTAAATGTGATAACCCGTGAGCTTTTTAAATGATAATTAGTTTCCACTGTTGCCATGGCAACGGGGGCGAATCCAGCAGAGACGCATGTGTCAGAGGGAGACAGCGTGACATACGCAGAAAGACAGCAGCCACTGCCTCCGCGCAAAGATGCTGAGTTAGGGTGCAAGTGTTGCACTCATTCACCGCATCGCCCCCCCCCTCCAAAAAAAAACCAGCCACCCTCACTGCTTATGTCTATAGAATTGAAAACAGTCATTAGCACTGCTCCCTCATCCATGAAATTATCCGAGAGTCAGAACGTCATGGTCAGCTTCATTTTTCATGGGGAGGTTTGTCACTCGAGCAATGACTTAATAGTGAACGAGCTGGCTGAATGCTGATGTGCTGTGAGCGGAGGAGTGAGGCCCAGAGGAGGAAAAAAACAAAAACAAAACAGTGTCATTTCAGGCTAGAGTCCATTCTCTTTTTTTATTTTCAATGTCCTATGCTTCACTGTTTCCTTTTTTCTCTCTACTGTAATTTGCTCATCTGTTTCAAAGCATATAATTACTGGGAGGTTTCCGAATGAGAGACGATGACTATGAGTGTGTGTGGCACTGCAAAAAAAAAACAAAAAAAAACAAAAAAACTAAATTTGAGAGTTAAAGATAAAACAAAAAAGAAGAGAGATAAGTACAAGCAGGCACAGCTTAGAAACAGTGAGTCACTTGCTCATAATCCTCTAAAGATAGACACAGGACTCGCACATTGTACAGCATCTGACAAGACGACACTCTTATTTAACATCTCTGCCTCTCTCCTGTCTCTGTCAGCAGGGTGTGAGGTATGTGTGCGTCAGTCTGTGTGGGATGTAGCTGCTATCCCTTATCCAAACCAAAGACGGGTCACTAACCTCTGAAAGGACAAAAAATTATGCTTTGGTGTTTTACTTTTTAATGGTCTATTAATGCCCACGCTAGAGGAGGAAACATTGTGACTGTGACAGTTTTGTACGATGTTTTAAATATACGTATACGTTTGTATGTTTGACAAACCGAGGACTGTAAAATGTTACCGTGGGAATAACATGGAAAAGGATGGACACATATGTGAAAATCATTCATCTTTGTTTGCCGTAGAAAAACCCCAGTCCCACCTGTTGTGAACTGTCAGTGTTGTAGAGGAAGGAAAAGCTTGAATGAATCATTTTAATGAATATGTGTAGAACACTGTGTACACATAAAATAATAGTAGAAACAATATAGATTTAGTAATGGCAAAAATAAACCGGTTTAGCGAAACTAAACATTTCTAAGTTCAAGAGCAGGAAACATAATTACAACAACTGGAAAAAGGTGGTTAATGCACCTTTTAACTGCCAAAGAAATCAAGTCTTACAATTTTAACAGCTGGAAAATTACATAATACATAATTCTGGCTATGAATCTAAACACATCTGTATATAGGCTACGGAGGGAAAACATGGTGGATGACTCATCAGTCCATATTGGGTTTTCATTATACTAAGCTGTGCATCTTTGTCTGTTGCCCTTGGCTACAAGTGGTTTCCAAAAGGAAAACCCTGTCATAAACGCCAATTTAGCAAAGCTGAAGGCTCGTCACAGTGAGGTATTGATTCAAATCTCTGGATGTTGCTGTTGCTGGCGGTGTTTATGTCATGCTCGGCGAATGTCTTATTAAACGCGTGTCTATTTCTGTCGGTGAGCTTCAGGTTGCAAACCCAATTTTCCTGTTGTCGGCGTAGTGATTGGCATTTGCTGTCACAGCAGGACTCAATAATATTGATAAAATCATCCCGCTGTGATTGATTTGTTTGCTGTTTTATTTATTTATTTATTGAACAGATAGTAACAGGATTTGCCCCACACCTGGGAAGTCAATGTTCAAACAATAATTATATATCTTTGAAGCTGTTTGAGAATGGATATCTTAGTTCCGTTTATGTTTGGATCAGATGTAAATGACTTGATATTTTCCAACAGACTGGTAGTTAGGCCTGTCACAATTATTACATAATCGCCGCCCTGATTGCAATTATTTGAGCTGACTGCAGTCATTTTGCATAATCGTTACATTCGTTTCCATTCATCTGTATAAAAACAGCTGGATGAAACCAACAGAAATGTCATCTTTCCATCACTATTTCCACATCGTTTTCCACAGTTCGAAGTTTTAATGGTCCTTACTTGTCTTCCACGACTGGGAGTATTTCAGGAGCATCAAGCGATGAGGTGAAGATCTAAACCATATTACGATATGTCTGCTGTTTCCTCCTCCTTCTTCTTTCCTTCCCCCTTCTTCATTGGGTTATTTATGTACACGAAACTTGCGAAACTGGCTGGCTGGATTTTCCGTTCGGGCTGCTGTACAAACATGGCGGTGCAAGATGGCGACAGTCTCTAAAGCAAGACCCTTATTATTTTAGCGATTAAACACTTATACAAATATATTCATACTGTAGGTAGTATATTCAGATTTGACCAATAAACCTTACCAAATATTACACACTGGACCTTTAATGCCAATAAATGACTTCTTTTTCTTCATAAGGTGTATGTGTATTAGAAAACTATGTTTAGGCTTATGCTATAATACAGGCATAAAAATTTTTATTCGTTTGGCAAAATGTTCTGATTGTGACAGCCCTACTGGTAGTAATGCACCCAGAAAATGTGTGTCGTTAGCTTTTCTTATGACCACGTGGTAACACAGGCAGCAGTAGCGTACTGTACTGTACATACGCAGCTGAAGTTGTGCTATGGAAATCTGGATGCAGAGGAACTTTGGTGTGTGGAAGCAGTCCATCTGGTTGCCACACTGGGACACTGGGACACTGTTTCATCCAGTGTGACATTTTCTAATCCAAATCATGTTTTATGCATGCCCTCTGTTGGGCACAGAGAGACAAGATACAGGGATTTATGTTGATACAAGGAGTGTGTATGTGTGTAGCTGTGTGTGTGTGTGTGTGTGTGTGTGTGTGTGTGTGTGTGTGTGTGTGTGTGTGTGTGTGTGTCAGTCACCCACCTGCTGATTCTTTAGCATAGTTTCACGCTGTGCTCGTAGTCTCCAAAGACATGAACAACGTGCATGTGGTGTTTAAATAATGTTGACGTGACGCTGCTGCAAAAGAGGTGGCCGAAGGAAAACGTAGCTGAATCACAAATTTAAATTCTCCGCAATTTGTCGTTTGCCAGCGAAGATCACGTTGCCCACATTAAGGGTGTGGGGGCGGTGGGTGGGGAATCAATAGAAGGCACACATTAGATTCAACCAATACTGGACACAAGCCAATGTGCTCATTCACTTTTCATTCTTTTCATGCATAAGCGCACACACAGTCTCTCACTCTTGCCTCTGAAGCTGAGAGATTTACTTTTCGCTCACACTTCACAAACACACACATAGTCTCTCTGTTTCTCTATCTCTCTCCCTCTAAGATTTACAACTCCCCTTAAAATAAAGATACCACTGTTTAAACACAAACCCTCACAGCAGCCTTCGAAGAGTGGCTTTTTTTTTTTTTTTGGTTGCCGGCCGCCACGTTCCATCGCTCACAAATGGATCTCTGTGAATATCTGTCTGAAGACAAGCTGTCAAGGTCCTCATCAATAAATGCTGATATCATCCAGTGAACTGTGGCTGAACGTCAGACTGCTGCTGATTCACCGCGGGCCTCAGCGGGCTGTTGTCTGACTAAACGTGGGATTCTCTTTCATGTGTGTCATGAGCTCTCTTTCGCTTGTGTTTTACAGGTCAATTCACTGCGGTTTTATTATAAAATTATGAAGCGGTGCACTGGCACGGCACTCCAGAATGAATTGAGCAGTCAAATGTTATCTGATTATGACTGAGATTTCTCAAGTAGCCTGTCAGAAGTAGTTTGAATATGGAATGTAATCACAGTTTTTGAAAAGGCTGGAGAGCATTTCCAGCAGCTCCCGTCTTCTGTTTAATTTGTGTTTTTCTGCCCACTTCCCTGACTGATAAGAAGAAACAATGATTTGCTGCTTTCAAGTGCATGTTTTGGTTGTTTATTAGATTCTTTTCCTCAGTTTTATGCACTTCTAAAAATCGTTTTTTGTAGTGTTGTTTTCCTGTGTTTGTAAGTGCAGTAGTGGCATGTAACTCTCACTTGCAGAAGACAGGCTTTGAAGTAACTTAGAAATCTCGACAGTTAAGAAGATCTAAGCTCCCAAGACCTTTTATTTGCTCCCAAAGTCAAATTGCACTGACTCACAAGTTGCAGTATCTGATATCTGTTGTCGCCCATCCATTCACTCATCTGTTTTGTGCATGCATCATTAAACAGGTGAGTGTTATTAAACACCATCCATCTTAATCCTGACGCAGACAGGGCTCTCCTGGCTTTCACCAACTTATTGCTGACAGGATCCCTTGGCTCGCCTCCAGTCTCTCTGAAGTGCAGCACACTCCCGTGTGTGAAGTGGCGTAGTGTGGATCAAGTCAGTGACTCACTCCTTAGCTGCTTCCTAATTGCTTTTTTCGAAGTCTGCATTTCAAGGCTGAACACGTCACAAGAGTTCCCATTTCAAGGTTTTTGCCTGAATCTGCAGGATTGTTATTATTTATGGTGCAGTGTTCAGGCCCATGAAGGCGGGTATTGTCCTGTGATCATTGTGCATGTATCAAGTTTTGATGATAAGCAGTAAAAGGAAAAAAGGAATAATAATTAAAAAAAAAAAAAGGCAGGAGAATGACTCATACAGACTTCACCTCTTGTGTGTGCAGATTTTTAGGAGCATTACGAACTTTTCAGGATAAATATAGCTGCTCATGCACTATTAATAATTCCGACGTCTATGAAGTAGCGGGTGCAAATTGCAATGATGAACAACCTTATTTTTAATGTATTTTTAGAGGAAGACAAACTTTTCCGCAATCCACGCCACGGCTGGCGTTGATAGTTGATGTGAATCCAACCGATCAGAAGTGGAGGAGCCAAAGCACAGACACTCAGTGTAGGAAAAATCGTATCGAGTGCCAAAGAACCAGTAATACCTGTTAAGTCGGACAGAAAAACATAAACAAGCTTTGCTGTTGTATGTTGAAAAGTGTCTGGCTTAGAGTTTGGAGGCGAGTGCTGTGAGATGAAATGAGCTTTGGTTGATTTTGTGTGATTAAAATTAGCAAATAGGAAATGTACAGATATCCACCACACAGACTGATACAGGGGTGAATGTCACTCATCAGTGGGCACACGTCCTGCATGGCTGATCAGGCTGCTTTATTATTAAGGCCCTGTGCTCTGCAGCTGCGTTTCAGCCAGTCCTAAACCAAGACAGGCAGACACAAGCCAGAGATCCATTTTCACATCAGTGTGTGCCTTCTGTGCCAGAACCATTATTATAATTACTGATACTGCTGGCCTCCTGTTACCAACAATAAAATGCCTCTGGGAAAACTCTGTAAATTCAGGAGTGGAAAAATTGAATTTGTCAAGAAGATCTTATCATTTGCTGTTTAATGTTGTAATGGCTACAAAGCCACAGGGGGAGAAAAAAACGGGAGAAGGAAAACACTCTGTTTGCTGTGTCGCAGGGAGAATACACTTCTGTCTTAATGAAATTATATGAAAGTCATCTCGCTTCTCGCTTCTAACTCTCTCATGTCCATAGCCAAACTTCAAAGTCCTCCCTTCAGCATCAAATATTAAGCAGGGTGCTGTGCTTACACCTGTTCCTCTGCGGAGTGGCTTGTTCCATTTACCTCCACTTTCATCTCAGCAGCTGATGAGGGACACCCAGTGATTTAGCAGCTACACGTATTGACAGTCGTCCACATTCATCTTACAACCTATACTCGCTAACTTCCATTTGTCACAGTCGTACTCGATGAGCCTCTGCCTAGAGTTGTCTCATCTTTGTATGGCAGTCAGAGGGGATAGAGAATCAGTGCCTTGCTCAAGGGCACAGGCAGAGCTGATGCTTGTTGACACGGGGGGGCTTTAGTTGGACAAGATGTCTTCCTTATTACCACGCCATCCTGCTTACCAAATTGCAGCGAGGAAGATTGACGATGCAGTTTATTTTTCTCGACACGGCTTCTCTTGCTTTGGCTACTCGTCACAATGAGAGCTGCATTATGGGATAAATGAAGAGACTCAATAACAAACCAGCCTCTTGGGTGTTCTACAAAAAAAACTACAGGCTCTCTTTGGTCCTTCTGAATTTTTCCAGGGGAAGACCAGGATTTTTTTTTTTGTGTGTGTAGTGGATGAATTACAGTTCAGAGCAGAAGAAACGGCAGGAGAGGCGTGTAGGAGGGACATCTGACTTTACTGCCCACTTCAGTAAAATACAAACTGTTGTCAACATGTTTCTCAGCAATTAAACAGTCAGATTCGACTCTTTTCTAGAGAACAGACTAGCAAAAACGCCTTTATAAAATCAGCCACCACTACAGCACCAAAATGTAAAAATGGTTCATCATTGTATTTTCGTTGACACATCCCCGGGCCGTGTGCGACAGGCTGGGTGAAGCTCTGTACCAGGGATCGATCCGTTTGGAATTTCATGAAAGCCGATTTATTTTACTGTCGTCCGTCCAGTTAACACTCTCTGTCTGTTTGAGTGAAAACAAAGCACCTTTGTGGCCTGACATTTTTGAAAGGCCATACCGTTAGAGATTTCAATCGATGTTTCATTATGTTTTCAGTAAAGCAGTTGCTGCTGATGCTGATGCTGATGCTGATGCTGGCCCTTCCAGAGGAGGGGAGTTAAATCAAGTTCTGGGCCATGTTGCTGATTTCGTGGATGAACTTGTACAGTTTATCGAGCAGTTTACCTGGGGAGAAGAGTTGCTTTTCATCCAGCCATGCATGCATACCGCTTAACCGTGCAGGGTCTCGAGGAGGAGCTGGAGCCAATCCCAGCTGTCAAAGGGTGAGGAAAGGGTCTGACACATCGCAAACAATGTTCACACACTCCTATTCACACTGTATGGGCAATTTGTCAACATGGTGTGCATGTTTTTCGACTGTGGAGGAACCCAGAGAGTGGATGTACTGTAGGCACAGGTAGAACTGAACCAGGGTAATTGTCAGCATCCCTTTACCGTGGGTTTTGTGGAAAGCAATTTAGAGTGAAACTGTTTTAAATCTGTGACCTCAGATTATTATCACCTCTCTGACTTGTGTGACATTCAGAGTATGATATAAGGAATATAAACTCGGAGTTTACTGTAGATGTGAATGTAAGTCATTAATTGTTATTTGGCAGGCAGTCGCATTGTATTTGGTTTGTTTTGCTTTAATCTCTAACTCCTCGAACAAACATTTTTGTCATGGACCTCATGTAACTGAGACTGAAATGCCTTTATTTCTCTGCTGCTGGCTTTTCTTCCCAGTTTACTTTGGCAGTCTCCCACTGAACTCTATCAGAGACGCTTGTTTTTTAGGCGTTCAATAAATAATTGATGGAAGATGCCTGAATGCCCTTAATAGCGACTGCTCTGTTTCGGTTGTCTTGTTTCAGTTGGCTTGAATAACATTTGTGTAACAACGCATGATTGCTATATTATTTACAGCTCGACCACGTAACACAGTGTTTCTATACGATCAGCATATTCTATGAGATATGACCTTGAGAGGATGAGCTTGATACCATAAGCTTCAAGACAACCACCTCAGCATTCATAAGTGTGTATATGAGTGTCTATGTGTGCGCACTTGATTGCGTCTGTGTGTTTTGAGTGGTTTGGTGCATTGAATGTCCTAAATCTACTCAGGAACTGGTGCAATACACACGGATGATGAAATACAGCAAACACAAGATTTTGCCCGAGGCTGTTTTATAGGGGAGGCAGTAGATGACAAGATGCTTTCATCTTCTCATCCGTACCCAAAGGTAATAGATTGTGTTCCCCCAAATGAATTTCTGAATTGTCTCAGATGATTTCACTTTATTAAAAAAAAAAAGAACAGATACCTAACACACTTTCAGCTTCAGATATGTTGATAGAGTCGACATGAATCCAAACGCTTGTAAAGTCAGCAGTTTTCTACTGCTAAAGTTGAACTGTCCAAAAGATGGACTCCTGAGTAACCCCGGGAACACAGTGAGTGATGTGTGTTTGTGTGGTGACAGTGAGGGGTGGCAGACGGAGGGCGGAAGCAGATGTGTGCGAGAGAGAGGTTCCGAGCTGTGGCACGATCACAGGGTGCCTTTGTCTGGCTGTAGAGAGTGTTGAATTAAAGGCTGTTAACACTACTCTGCACAGTCATATGCTAATGCCTCTCACTTTGAGAGAATAAATAAATTATGGTCGAGAAAACACATCTGAGTCCCCCTCTCTTCTTTTTTTTTAACATGCCTCATGCAGCACTGACAACGTGCAAGAGGGATGCAGAAAGTGTCAAAAAGAAGGAGAGAGAGAGAGAAGGAGAGCATGTATGGCTGCAGCAGAGAAAGGGGGGTGGCAATGAGCAGAAATAGCGGAGAAAGAATATCAAAGAGGGAAGACAAAAGGGATTCTCGATAACCTTTTTCCTTTTGTTTTGCTAAAGGCTTCGCACTCAGTGCTGCTGTAGGTGATGCCGCACGAGAGATAATGAGAGATAGATTGGGCTAAGAGGTAGAGAGCGAGATTTGGACGGAGGAGAAGGAAGGGAGGGAGGGGGGATTTAAAGGGCAAGAAACGGAGGGAGATTTAGATTAGAGCCTACAGAGGCAGCGCAGAGCAGGAGCAGAGACGGTGGATGGGGAGAAGAGAAGAGGAGAGGCATTGACTGGGAGCGTACACATGGAAGAGACGAATACGGCTTTTTCATGCGCTCAGCGTGCACAACTGAGGAGCGCGGCTGTCTGTCTGGATTGTTAGTCATCTGTTGCCCCACAGCTAGAGGACGTACGAAGACACACAGGCGGGCTGGGGGATACGAGGGCTGTGTGCAGAGGATGAACAGGCGATGTGGGCTCTCTGGCTGTGATCGCTGTCCTCAGACCCCGTAGCCACTTGCACTGGTGCTGTTGCAGGCCATTAGCCTCGCAGTTAGGCAGCAGCAGGACAGAGTGATTGATACAGAATGAGCTCCAAGCACTCTTCCGACTGGATTCCCTACAGGTACTGTAGCACATTCCTGAGAACACAGGAAAGGGCAGTGTTCATCTTTTGAAGCAATGTGTGCATCTCTGTGTGTTTGTGTGTTTGTGTGTGTGTGTGTGTGTTATCTGAGCGGGTGTTCAGTGTCTTGACAAGGAGACTGATAATGCGAACACTGATAGGCTTAATAAAAAGGAAACAATACTGTATGTAACCGTAGGAATTTTGCAATCTGGTTTATTGTTTTTATAAATATGGAAAAATCCAGCTCATATAGAGATGTATTTAACACCGAGGGTGATTTTTGTAATGAATCAAACAAACAAAAAAATAAATAATGCAAAAGTGAATCCCAGAATCTCACCTGCATAAAGTACTGAAGATTTCAATTTGGTTCACACCTTGAAAAATCTTTTAATTTCTCATCGTTAATGTGTGAAACTGACTATGATTAGATTCAGACTGCATTGTAAATAGTTTCATTGGGATGTCATTATGAATGGAGGCAGTGGGATGACATTCACATCAGCACATTTCTGTTTGTCTCTCGTTGAAGTCACTGAGGAACTTCCTGGCTCTGTGGGTGAATCTGTGTATTTTATGGGCTTGTGTGCACGCATGTTTAGCAAAAAAACGATATTTATTGCTTCATATTGAGAATGCACCCTCGCCATCTGTGGCATCTGACAGCGTTTTTATAAAAATCTAAAACAACTGGCGCCTTAATGAGCTTTTAGTCTCTTGTTGTACACCAAGTGCAGGGCTAATGCTGCTGGCTCTCTCCTCTGATTGAACACCCCCATTGCCATGGTTTCCCCGCATACTTTGATGCCATTGGCTAGTGGTTGCTATAAGTTACAGTGACAGTCTATGAATTTCAGAATGAGACTGCATCAGGGCAACAGCAGGAAGTGATCTGCGTTGATTTTTAGTTTTAAACTCCTGGAGAACATAGAGATTATCTCCAGAAGTATGCCAGTGAGAGGGCGGGGGGCAGAGAGATTGGTGGTTTCTCAATGAGCGGTTTTTCTCATCCCGTGAAGCTGCCATGAAAAATGCATGGGCCTCTGTGCAGAGTTGGGGGGAGACAGCTGCACTGTGTAGCTCTCTTATCTCATTAGAGATATACAGGGCAGGCATTCACAGAAATGAACAAAATGAAGGAGGCACATCTCACAAATCCACAAATCCACTAAGAAAATAGCACAGTAGTTCTTCTCTACTTCCCTGTGGCAAACAAATTCACCATGCACATAGAAGCTGAATGTGCTCTGTGTGTGTGTGTGTGTGTTGGACCACCATCCAGTGCTGCTGCAAAATCAGCCCGAGACTGTCACACATATAAAGAGCTGGTTATGCATATAAATTTTATTTTAAAGGTGTGAAGCAGAGTTTCACTGACTGATGATAGTCACATCCTGTGCCTCCACCCAGTTGTGCCAGATTCACTTGTGACTCACTGAGTTAATGGAAGATCCACTATCCACTATGGAGCATATTCCTTTTTTAATTGTTTCCAGTCAGAACTGGGAAGATTCAGATTTATTTTTTTCATAATAAACAAGATGAACTTTAAAACCATTACTGTAAGTAGCGATGTCTTGAATCTGACATTCACCAAAGTACAATTTGCTGTAAATGTAGTGCTTATAATAAAATTTTGGGTTTATATTAATCTCTCAAAATGTTAGAAGTAAGACTTGAGATACATATGGACCTGAGGATTAATCAGCCAAACTCAACAACACCAGAATATAATAGATGTATTCAAGTTTATTTTGTTTTAGTTTCACAACCTTAACCCTAACCAGTGGCAGTATTATAACCATGATGACAAAGATACTAACCTCAAGAAAGAATTTATTTTAGCCCAAACCATGATCTCCCCCTAAACCTAACCTTCTTGTTTTGTATTTCTTGTCCAAACCAAACTAAACCAAACCGTAACCTTCCACCCAACCTTTAATGTGTGGTTTTTTTTTATTGTTACCATGACAACAAGGTCCATTACACCTGCCTCTTGCACACTCATGGGTCGTATCTGTGGGAAGGGACAGATAACCTGTGGTTGTTCAGGTTTAGGTCTGACCTCAGTGCTGAGACTGTGAAGGTTTTTTAAAAAATGAGCAGGATCCAGTGGGAGAGTTTTCTCTTCTGTCTTGGTTGATGTTAATTCAGTTTCTTTGTGTCATACAGTACCTGGTCATTATACAGACTTTTTTAGGTACACTACATTACAGTTAATAAATATGCTCTTTGATCAGAAAATGAAGCTTCTTGTAAACGTCACCATCAGTGTGTTGCGGGACAAGAGTGACCAGAGCCCCTCCACGATAATGAGCTGTTTGACCTCCACCGAAACAGCTCTGGTTGTGTCATTATCTTCCTGTCTGATGCCTATTCCTGCACTTGATTACTCTGATTGCAGGCATGGAGTGCTTTGTTTGTCTGTATGTCTGACTGAGAGTGGGAGGTAAATACTTTTTTTATTGCATCTGTGTGGGCCCTTGTCATCAAACCAGAGTCAGTAGTGCAGAGGCACACAGGTAGAGTGAATATTCATTAACTGATCTTAAACGATGGAGTCGCCGCACTGACTGTGTCACTGTTACGTTTTGACAGACGAGTATAAAAATGCTCATCAACCATGTTGACAAAGCACCTGCTGTATCTATCAGGCGCCACTGAGAAGTGATGGTAAATGAAAAGAGATTTGCTGCAGTTGCCACTGAAGAACTGACAGATAACAAATTAAAGAGCAAAGAAATATATCTCTAGTCTAACGTAGGAAACGCATTCTGCATGTCATTATATTCAAGCTTCATCCCTGCAGTTGTTAAACAGCGGTGTACAATCAACAAAACTGATGACGCAAATACATACAGACTATACAGCCTTTTATCACTGAATGTCATGTTAATTATACATCTCTATGCCTGCAAGCTTTTTAATTGTTGCGAGTAACACGATGCTTTTAAAATAATGATAGATAAATATAATAATGACTTATGCATTTATTAAGGACATGCAGAAAACTCCTCAGATCTTTGCCTCATAAGCTGCACATAATAAAACGATAACCTTTAGAAGGCAGAATGATTGAAATGGTAAGCAGTGTCAGCTACAATCTGCATTTACTTGTAAAAGGAAAAAAGAAAGAAAGGAAGTAATGCTTGTGACATAAAGCAATGTCATTCTCATTCATATTTAAGAGTGCTGCACTCAACTCACTCCATCCACCTTTTCTCCTCTGCCTTGGCCCCATTCTCTCCAACTCTTCTGCTGGAAACCTCTCATTGCCCCCTAATTAGGAGCCATTGAGGTTTCTCAGGGGTCTCAGAGATGCTCGGTCACACAAGCTCAAGGAACAATCAGTGAGTCTGTCGCCAGTGATTAAAAGCAGAAATGGACGCTAAGTGGAAAACAGAGAGCAACCAGCCAATCCCTGGAGCAGGATAAAATAGTCTGTTCCTTTGTGAACGACTGATTAATGTATTCACCTTTTTTTAGCAAATGCGCTTTGTTGCAGAGAAGAGCAAAAGGCAGCGCAGTGGAAGCTACAGGGGAAATTCTGCCAGGGTTTGATGAATGAATTTGTTAAAAAGTAACAAAAACCTATCTTTTTTTAAATCTTTTTATCACTTAGAAAAAATAATAACCTTGCATAGCACAAATAGAAAGAAAGAGAAATTCAGTGCTGTTGTCGGCATAGAGACGACATTAAACTTTTACTCGGTCTTTTAAATAACAACTTTACGTAATTACAAATACATTCATAATTAGATTTGTCATTTACACTAGAGTTTTGCTTAATCCTCCACGTGCCATTAACCAACGGGCAGATGAACAGACTCCCACACCAACACACCACAGGTATATTAATGGTCACTGTGAATTAAAAAGCTGGTCAATCAGCGGAAAACTGAAAGAGGGAGGTTACAGTCAATGACCGTGATCTAATTTTAATCTGCATGAGTGTAATGTCAAGTAAAATAACCTCATTATCCCTGTGTAACCACGCTTTTATCATCCATCAAGCAACCTCTGAGCATAAGTATCACACCTGTGGAGCCATTAGTCATATAATTTGATAAGTTCGGTGGAAACAATATTTACTTTTGAATACACAATTTTTTAGAATATCAAATACTTTCCTTAAAAATTATATATCTCATTATCAGTCATTTGAAGTTCTTTGTACTGCAAACAATGTGAGGTGATTATATATTCCTATAAGTGGTTATTAGACTGTAGCTTATCCAGTTTGTGCAGATACGACCACTTTTTCTGTTTGTTTGCACTGAAAACAATAGAATATGTTGATTTGTGTTTCAAATATCCTTTAACAATCACTTCAACTGGCTGAAATCATTCATTCATTCATTGTACCAACATTGCTTGTGCCACAGTGACCACTAGACATTTGCTTAGCCCAGTGACATTATGTCTGGGTGCAGGGCACCACCAAATCAAATAATGCTCAAGTCAATACCGGTCTCCTTGTGGAGGGAGATATTACCCAGTTGCTTTTGAACAATCTGCTCAGAGAATCCTTTTAACAGGCTGCGATCAGATGTGTGCCTGATATTGTACAGTCTGTTGTGTTCTGTGCTGCTGGGACACAATAGTATTCTAGCAATGAATCCTCATTTTGTCCTTGTATTGTCTTTGCTTTGCACCAGATGTTAAATTTGCAGCGGAGGACACAAAGATGATTTTGGGGAGATATGAAAAAAAAAAAAGACAATGCACATTCGTCGCAGTCTCTGACAAAAAAAAAAAGAAAGAAAGAAAAAAACTGTTCCCATATCACCTCCTGCAGATCTTTTTGTGACAAGATGTTACTTTGGAGACCAACCAGGGACTAGTTGAAAGAGTGTGTGTACGAACTTTTTTACTTCAAGGCTGCCCGGTTGCAAGTCAGCAAGTTTTGAAGTGCAAACTGTGCAACAATCCGACACCTGTGAAGTCATATAGTCTGAACTTAGTTTAACAGTGAAGTTTCTTTGTCTAGTTTGTGGTGGTGACACACGACACAAAGTCTCTTTCGTCTATCTGGTCCTGGCTCTGTACAGGTGAAGTGTGTAGGTGAGGAACAGCTGTAGAAGCTTTGATATTTCTTTTCACTGTAAAAAGCTGATGCTGCTGTGAAGCTGACGGCTGTGCTGTTTTTAGCAAAGGAAGTGTAAAATTTAACAGCTTCTTTTCTGGCAACACCGGGTGAACGTTCAAATCCTGTACAAGAAGAAATGTCAGATCAGGTCTGGTCGAGTCGTGAATTTATGTAGCACAAAATCATAAATGTGTCTCCTCAGACTGTAGAGTCTGTAGAAGATGACACCCACCAGCCTTGGACCTATTGTTTCTACTACTCTTGTGACAGACGCTGCTGTCCATATGTTCACTCGTACAGTTACTTAAGACCTCTTAAGTGTGATTCAAAGAAAAACTGTCACACTCTGCAGTTTAGCTACATCTCTATCGGAGCAGTTGAGGAGTCTGCTGCACATGCACCTCCGTTCACCCTGGGCTTGTAATGCCTTCTTGCCAGTTGTTTCCAATGAATTATTTGATTTCGTTTTTGTTTTCTGGGGAATTATGACCCCATCCGTTTCCTTGCGGAGTAGTTAGGCCTCAGTGTGAAAACAAAACGTCTCGCAGCAGAAACAAATGCACTGTTTCTTGGAGTCCACAAGATTCATTATCATATATATTGTAGTAATGAAGTAAAAATATAGTGTTTAACCCTGCTTTTGCAGTAGCAAGTGTATTAATGAAAGGAGTTTGGAAAATCTCATTATACTGTAGTATAAACATCTTGAACAGCTTTAACAGCAGCCTCTCCCCTCTCTTTGCTGTTCTCTTTGCAGCACTTTAGATGACGAGGGGACCAACCTCCGGCAGCAGAAACTGGACAGACAGGTGGGTCTTTGCTGTTGTTCTTATAATAATTACTCACAGGCTAAATCAATTATAATAGGGCAGTTTTATCATGACATAAACTTCCACTGCGCCATCGTGGCTCCACAACTGGACAGGGATGACTCGCTACCTCTGCATAGTGTTGTAATGACAGGATGTGTAATGTATAATGCACTAAAAAGGCTAGAACAAAGCAGTGTAATCCAAAACATTTTATATGATTAGTTTTTTTTTAATCCTATACCTACATCAATATGTCGTAATATTATCAAACACAACTTCAGCAATATACCTGTTTTTCTAATTATTAGATATTATATTAACCTGAATTAAATTTGTATGAAAATCTAAAATAATAGATTGCTGTCTGCTGCTCTGATCTATTTCTTATTTATAGTATACTTTTGTATGAATAAGCACTAATAAAATGTAATCACCAGTTGCTTCTGGCATTTAATTGTACTGTAAACATGGAGGGGAAAAAAACAAGATAATGGAGAATAAATATGTCGTAAAACACTATTTTTGAGGGGAAATAGAAAAGGATTTTAGTAAATTCTAGGTATTTGTCAGGGTAGTAGTAGTGTCAGCAAAATAGTTCCTGCTTCGTAATTAGAAACAAGGAAACAGCCAAACATGTAATATGTAACTATCTACCTAATGGGTACACCATGCAAGAAGTAATGATCCTGACATGTTTTAGCAGCCAAAATAAATTCAATACAATGATGTAAATCTGAGCAGGTACAGTAAATGAATGTTGGCTCGTTACAAGTGATTTGTTTAAGAGAGATGACATCAATCTCATCGTCGCCTCTCTGTCACCGACAGGCGTCTCACTGGCTGTATTTTGATCAAACATTAATTTCCCTCCCTCACATTTCTCTCTGTGTGTGGGTGCACACTCTGCCTACTGACACTGCTGTTGTCAGTGTTTATTGTGAGCAACAGACAAAACAAACACGCCCAGGCTGCAGGTCAACCATTTTCAGTTCTTGTCTGCGAATAGTGGAAAACTGCTATTTCCTCAGCTGCCCGGCTATTTCGTCATGTGAACAACACACGTTCTCTTCTGTAGTCGGTGCTGCAAGAAAACCACTAGTTAGTCACCTAAACTGGCTTCAGAGGACTTGGAGACTCAGACAGGGTTTACAGCAGCCGACAGTGTGATGTAAACTCACCAGTTAGAAACAGGGGAGAGAAGCTCTGTTGTAGCGATGCACCATACACGCTTTCTACCAAAGTTTATGTTAAATACTCCCCCCAGAGGTGAAAGCTTCTACAGATCACCACAAGAAGTGGACCTGCTCTCACAGCCATCGCTGTGATGCTGAAGATGCTGTTGCGCTCCACTGCTCTGCAGTCTGAATCCTCCACTAATAGAAACCTTCAATATTTGATGAGCTCTGGTTTGAAGACTTGCATATAGCTGACAGTTAGTCCAAATGAATAGCTATATCTAGCCTCAGGTCAAAGTGGTTTGGACAGCACATCCTCAGATTGTTCTCCTGACTTAACGGAGCTATCTGTGTGATGATATCTTACAGTAATGCCACAGAGGAGATTATCACAAACAGGTTTATTTAAAAATGGAAAACTTTGTTTTATCATATTTGAGGGGTTATCTATTCTAGAGGAAGAAGTAGAGGAGGATGGCGCTGTGAAGCTTAGCCTCTTCAGCTCTAACATGGTTTAGTAAACATTATTAAGGTGATCTCAAACAATTAGCAGCTAAATTATCACATAATCACTCAGCGAGGCAATCAACCCCTGATTTAACTTAATTTGCTCTGTATAATAATGTAGAATAAGAGACTGCAACTTCCTTCATTTGCTAAATTTGTGTTGTTATTATTTTCCTATGTGGGCACATTTGTGTGCGTGCACACAAACACAAACACACACAAAACCTCAGCGAGTGCTCCTGGAACAGAAGCAGAAGAAGAAGAGGCAGGAGCCGCTGATGGTCCAGTCGAATGTGGACGGAAGGTCTCGCACTCGCCGGACCAAACAGAGCGAAGAACAGGCTCCGCTGGTGGAATCCTACCTCAGCAGCAACAGCAGCACCATCTACCACGGTACATACACACACATGTTTACCGTGGTACATAGGGCTGGGTATTGTTGAGAATCTCACGATTCGATTCGATTTCGATTCATTAGGTCACGATTCGATTCGATATCGATTCGATTCGATATTGATTGAAATGCTTCGATATCGATTCAGTATCAAGCAGAAATACACAAATAAGAGTACCAGATTTTTTTTTTTTTAATAATTATTTGTTTAGTTTCATGCCTTATGAACAGCCATAGTATAACTCATAGCATAACAAAATATGACACTGCTTTAACACTGAACTACAGTGCAGCTAAATTTAAATTAGGCTATGTGATACTTTCCTCTTGGAAAATAACTCATAACATTTTGAGTAATAAAACAATACAAAACAATATTATTAATAATAGTTGACTGCACAACTGAAAATATTGTAGCGACCCCGCAGTAATGTTCTTGTTATGATGTTTAAGTTCTGTGATTTCTGACTGACTGTCAATGTGTATGGTACGGGCAGGTGGGATGAGAAACTGAGGGGCTGGGGTGAGTGTGAGGAAGACAGAGTCCTGTCTGTGTGTAGGTGAGTGAGTGAGGAGGAGCAGAGGAAGAAGTGAGAGCAGCTGTCAGATAAGTTCAGGGTTTCCCGCAGCGCTTTCCTGTTAAGGCGGCCGCCTTAACAACAAAGAGCTGCCGCCTAAACTAACGTCTTAAAAAAAAAAAAAGTAGCGATATTCGCCGCCGCCGCCGCCAGGGGCTTGAATCGATTCAGAAGATTGCTGAATCGATATTGAATTGCAGAGAAAAGAATTGCAATGCATTGCTGAATCGATATTTTTACCCAGCCCTAGTGGTACATACACATACATCTACCACGGTACATACACACACATGTTTACCATAGTACATACACACACATCTACCACGGTACATACACACACGTTTACCATGGTACATACACACACATCTACCACGGTACATACACATACGTCTACCACGGTACATACACACATGTCTAACACGGTACATACACATACGTCTACCACGGTACATACACACACATGTTTACCATGGTACATACACACACGTCTACCACAGTACATACACACACGTCTACCACGGTACATACACACACGTCTACCACGGTACATACACACACGTCTACCACGGTACATACACACACGTCTACCACAGTACATACACACACGTCTACCACGGTACATACACACATGTCTACCACGGTTCATACACACACATGTTTACCATGGTACATACACACACATGTTTACCATGGTACATACACATACGTCTACCACAGTACATACACACACGTCTACCACAGTACATACACACACGTCTGACACGGTACATACACACACGTCTACCACGGTACATACACACACGTCTACCACGGTACATACACACACGTCTACCACGGTACATACACACATGTCTAACACGGTACATACACATACGTCTACCACAGTACATACACACACGTCTACCACAGTACATACACACACGTCTGACACGGTACATACACACACGTCTACCACAGTACATACACACACGTCTACCACGGTACATACACACATGTCTAACACGGTACATACACACACGTCTAACACGGTACATACACACACGTCTAACACGGTACATACACATACGTCTACCACAGTACATACACACACGTCTACCACAGTACATACACACACGTCTACCACGGTACATACACACATGTCTACCACGGTACATACACACACGTCTAACACGATACATACACACACGTCTAACACGGTACATACACACACGTCTACCACGGTACATTCACACACATCTACCAGTCTACCACGGTACATACAAACATTTCTACCACGATATATACGCACACATCTACCACGGTACATACACACACACACACACACACACACACACACAGTGCTCTGTTGATGGAGAAAGCTCAAACAGAGGGTTTATGAAACAGTATGGATTGAACAAATACAGATGACAGACTGCTTGTTTGACCCGTCTCTTTGATTTAGAAGAAGTATTTGTTCTTGGGCCCAAAGAGATTTTATTCTTGTGCAGTTTTCATGTCTCATCCCACTTAAAACTGTCTGCTACGAGAAGCACAATTACCAAGCACATAACCCCAAGTTGAGTAACAAAATAGATTGACCTAGAGTTACTCAGCACAAGGCTAATGTTCACATGGAAATAATAATTTTTCAGAGCTAAATCTTTTCAGCGCTATTCACTGGTTCGCACAGTGGTTGTTCTTTATCATTTTTGATCTTTTTTGATGATTCTGATCAATTTTACATGTTAAAAATGTTGGTAAATACTTAAAATACTTAAATACTTAAAATATGTAGCATATTACAACATCTGTAATACATGTGAGATTTTATTGGTTTTTACAAACAGTAGAAAGATTATTTTATTTGACCATTTTTGTGTTAAAATTGATGGATTTATGTTGTAATCATTCTTATTTCAGGCTTAAACTTTGATGCATTCTGACATATCTTTTTGTTATCCACTAAATAATATCACAGTTTCTTTCTTTTGTCAATATTCACTTGATCTGAACCCTTTTTTTCTATCACCTCCATCCCTGTGTTTAGTGCAAGAAGCTGAACAGGAGGAGGTGAAGGTGACGGTGGACACGCAGCCGCCTCGCTCAGCCAAAAAGGGCAAAGCATCAGCCAGCTCCACTCCACAGACAGGCAGCGACAAGAGGGAGAGGAAGGGGAAGCACAAAGGTCAGCCTGCCAGTATTAAGACAAGCAGGTAGTCAGACAGAGTGAGGAACAGATACAGCTGAGATGAATGGACAGGCACGATACAAGAAAGACTGACAGAGTGAATTAGAGAGGAGGAGGTCAGACGAGGTAAAAGACACAACAAAGAAGACAGCAGACAGAAGATATTGTACAGCTTTATCTACAGTAACACACCAACACATTTTTCCTACTTCATTAGAATATTATTTTTAAGCATATTGGTATTGGTTTATATACATTCATGTTTAAAGAGCAGTCAAGCAGATTTAAGTCATTAGAAACAGTATCCACAGTATGAGGCAGAAGAGGCACAATCCATTATCCGGCAGCCGCAGCTGTCTGTCCTCAGATAATGGTTGGCCTGCTGATTTTTCAAGCCACATCTGGAAACAAACAGAGCCAGTAAAACTGCCCTCTTAGCCGCCGCTGTGGTGTCATGCTTGCCAGAGCTCAATTGTCTGTAGCGAGTGCTGTGAGCCTCCTGACACACAGCATAAGTGGACACACGAGTTTGTCTTAAAGGGATAGTTCGGTTTTTGTTTCGTTTTTTGATGTAGGGTTGTGTGAGGTAGTTTTGCACAGTTGGTACATATGATAATTGCGCTTCCAGTTAGGAGAGCTGCCACAGCTGCAGGTCAGCTGAGTGAATCAGAGAGTGTCATAATACAGTGCTCTTCATGGGTGTGCCTGTGCATAGGGACATGGTAGTTGGAAAAAATGTTGTGCCAAAGCAAAGAGCTGTCTGCACAGAGAGATGAACTGCTGAAAATAATCCACATGAAGCAAATATAAAAAACAACAACAATCAAATTACCCCTTTAAAAATGAAAGAGGGAAGATGAAAAAGTATTGAAATCATTAATTCTGTGTCTACAATAATTTAATTGTTCCTCTTTGCTTCTATTGTTTTCAACATTCATCATGTCATTGCAGACATTTATGTGTAAAATATTTGCCATAAGATTTAAATACTTGCAGAGAAATAATGAACTGATGCACAAAGCCACTCTAGTCACGTTATTACAACCTGAGGTATAAGACAACATATTTTTCTAATCATTGTAATCCATGCTCACATGTTTATGACATTAGTGATGATCTGTCACAGTCGAAATGATGCTCATCTTTGGAGTGACTTTGTCCCAGAAAAAAACAGAAAGAGTTAATGGGATTCCACTGGGGTAAAAGATTAATCAGGCCAGTGGTGCCGAACTCACCACTGATGGACCTGTCTCCCCGTCTGTCTGTCTCACTCTCTGAGTCTCTAAAGCACAAGCACACAGTTTCAGGAGAGTGATTTTACCAAGCTATTATGCTCTCACTAATAAAAAAAAAAAAGAGAACCAGCTACATTAAGGTGACAGAATAGATTTAGACAGTGAATTTACTCAGAGGGATTAATTCAAGCTGCTCCATCTGATATTAAATATCCAACACGAGTCTGACTGGTTAAATACTATTAATTGGGATTAAAATCAAAACCAAAATCTAAACAAATACAGTCTGGCTTCCTGCACACACACCGCCTCTTAGCAAATCTTCCAGCTCTTGTATTCATGGAGCAAAATGCATGAGAAGCAACAAAAACAGCAATGCAGAACGTCAGTTTGCAGTATTTCACTCTTCCATCATCTTTATCCTGTTTTTGCACTTGGCCAGTGTGAAGGGAAAAACATCTGTAGCAGACATCTGTAATGTTCTTTCCTCTTATATATTATTAAAAAAGAAAGACAGACAAAATATTGTTTTTCAAAACATCCACACATTCAGCGTAGAGGAAACGTTATCTCATGTACACAGGAAACTACTGACTACATTTCCAATTTGTTATTCTGTTTTTTTCTTTTCTTTTTTTCCTACCATATGTTAACATGAGTCACCGGATGTCTAACATCTGTGCTGTCGTGTTCTGATGAAGTGTTGTGGTATCTGTGGCTCTGCAGCAATCGATGGCCTGGCTTCCCAGCAGGATGACAGTCAGATCCAGATCCTGACAGTGGGTCACTCCACCACAGACGAGGGCGAGGGCGAGCCCGTCATGAGCTGCACGCAGTCACAGAGTAAACAGGATCTGCGCGTCACCATGCTCAAAAAAGGTACCGTCAGTGTCACTAGGTCTGCAACAGCACGAGCGGCGTCCTGCTCAGCTCCTGTGGTGTGTTTGACAGGAGGGTAAAGCACACTGACGTATGATACTGCAAATAGAAACGCCATCTAACAGCCAAGGCCTGAATGATATAGTTCAGAAAATAATGTGTGATGCTGACATTTTTATCTAGTATTCATAATATTTATTCCTTGCAAAATAATTGCTTTATTTTATTCTTCCGCAATAGCAGTAAATTGAGATTTCGGACACTCAGCTGTAACTGTTTTTCTTATTATGTACCACAATTGGTAGTCTTACATAAAATAAGCTGAGTTTGTTCATTTCCAAGGAGATCACAGCCTCCTGTGGACCTCCTTGACATTTAGTGTCCAGTCATTATATAGTTAACATTTACCTCCTCGGTATGGATGACTGGACTCACTCATCTCTGGGAAACAGTTGCCTTTTACTAATTTACTAAAGCTGTTAGCACTCACGTTTAATATTTTATCACCCACACTTACCTGGATATTAGTATGCATGGGAAGTCAGATAGTGAATGACAGAAGATTTCATGCAGTCGTACTTTAGACGACAACAAGAAAAAATCAGATGACCTGCTTTCATTTAATGGAAACATCACCTAAGTACACATATAAACATGGTGTATAGGTTATTGTATATTATCTTCATACTGTAAAATTGTCATTCCTTCTGTCTTTTTGTATATCTCTTCTTCTCGTCTGTGAAGGTATATCCAGCAGTATGAATTTTGACGAAGAAGAGGACGATGACGATGAAATTAGCTCCAGTTCCTCACAGCTCAACAGCAACACGAGACCTGGCTCTGCCACTAGCAAGAAGTCATGCAAGGTCAAATGAAGTTCACACCACGCATTTATACTCTGTGTGTCTTTCCTCTGCCCAGCGTCTTTCACCTCTAAATAACAAGCTGGGAAAAAAATGGATTCAATTTTGCCGCATAGCTGGACTATTTCATGGCTGCAAGTACAGTAATAGACCATTAGGCTTCAATCTGATACAAATAAATTCCAGTGGCCTTTTGAATACATTTTCTTCCACGAATGATGGTAGCATTATACCAGGCATGCCGTTTATTTTTTTGCCACGCAGTTGTAATTTTGCTGGATATGGCACAGTGCGGAAATACAATCTCCACAAAAACAGTGACGACTGCCCCGACCAACACCTGAAAATGCATACAAACATGATAAATGACATACCCTGGGTGTGCATGAGCCGGTGTAAATAGGAAGGAGATTATTTTATCTGTAGCTGGTTAGATGCAAAAATGACTACTAACGAGGGGCAGCAAAGAAAACAGTGTTAAAATTTAAAAATCTAACTTCACAACAGCCTCTTGTTAAGACAATAAGGTCAGTAACACTAGTTATTTATCATCCATGTTAGGTAGGTTGGACAGATAGGAACCAACCAAGGAGCAGCTGTCTGTGTCTACGTCATTAATCTGAAATTAATGAAATTAAGTATTTTGAAAAAATAAATAAATAAATCATATGTTGTTTTGGATATGTATGTGGACCTGCCTAGTCTAGTTATACTCTGGGGTTAGTTTTTATCTGTTTTCGCCCTGCTAATAAGGTCTCAGGACAGATAAACATGTGACCCTCTTTAAAAAACAATCTGTACACCGTTCAAAATGAAATTGCACTGAAATCATCGGTTCTCTCTGCTCCTCGTTCCACTCTCCAACTCCATCTTCCATCTCTACGCCAGGTCCTTATTTTAGACAGTGTGTGCTAATTCTCGGTCCCAGTGGACAGTTTGATCTTCACACTCATTACTCTGTTCTAATGAAAGTCAACCCTAAAGCATCGCTCACCAGTCCGCCGTCTCACCAGGGGTCCCGGCCTTGTGTGGGCCGTTCTCTTCCTACAGGAGGTGGCCTCAGCACCCACTCCGCCTGTCAGTGAACCTGCCATCGACGTAGACGACCTTGAAGAGTTTTCTCTGCGACCTGCACCCCAGGGAGTCCGAGTGAAGTGCAGAATCACCAGAGACAAGAAGGGCATGGACAGAGGCATGTATCCCACCTACTACCTTCATCTGGAGAGAGAGGACGGCAAGAAGGTGAGGGGGGCTCAGGGGGCTGAATCACTGTTACCGTAAAACAACAGAGTTTATCACCAACATGCAATATGAAGTATAAAACACTGTAAGTACAATATGTAGCAGAATTTCTACAAGCTGCATGTAGGATCTCAACCAATTTATTAAAATGCGAAATGTTTCATTAGCTATATCAGTTTTCCGCCTGCTGAACACAGTGTTACTGCAACGAGATTGTCTCCGAGTTTCAAGCTGTGTGCATCCAAATAAGCAGATTTTCCCTGTAAGCGCAGTGGTGAAACTTATGTTTTTCCAATTTGTTTTCTGGCTTGGCTCGTTGCAGGTGTTTCTCTTGGCTGGCAGGAAGAGGAAAAAGAGCAAGACATCTAATTACCTCATCTCCATTGATCCCACTGATCTGTCCAGAGGAGGAGAGAGCTTCATCGGCAAACTGAGGTAGGTCTGCAGGGGCTTAACACATCGGTTTACTAGTACTACTACTGTAGTCGTAGTAGTTGACCAGCACCAAGGAGGAGTAAGGAGTCATTGAGGGAAATTAATGTCTTGTACTCTCTGATCTTCACTAATGAAAATATATCAGTTAAAGGGGAACTTTTATTACATTATTGTATCTACCCTTATTTTCCTACCTTCCACATAAATACACATTAGCTGTAAATTCATTTAATGTTTAAGGCCACGGTAAGATTGGTAGGAAGTGAGTAGTGACCTAATCCTCAGAGACAGCTTTAAGGCTGCGTTAGTGGCTCCATGGAAACTCCTCGGGAGTTTAATCAAATATGGCTCTGTGCAGCCTTTAATCTTCAGCGCTGGCCTGACTATTGGTCGATGCGCAGCTCAAACCTTTGCAATCACAATCCCACTTGAATGATGGAGATCTAAATTTAAATCAACAGCGACCTTTCATCTAGTGCTTCTCAAGTTCCTGAGGGGGCTGGCTTAAAAGAGGTATGGTCTATAAGAGGAACACAGTCAGCAGCTTAAAGCTTCATCTTTGAAAAGCCACTGTGAGGCCGTGCTACCTACCTGTGATGTGTGCACACACATGTAAGTGCCTGCAGTCAAGCCCTGAGTGTGTTTTTATGACAAGTAGAGAATGAAAGCCGTGCTGAAGTTCATACTGCACCAGCTTTAATTAGAATATCATTAAGCTATGCAAACAAAGAAAAAATTGTTTATTTTAATTAAATAAAGTTATTAAACAGACAAATTAACTCACCAGGTAATAATAAATATCCAGTTTATCTCATAGTTTTTGCTGTAGATCAAACATCAGTGGTTATTCTGTTTTTTAAAAACATTTCTAAATGATCTCCCACACATTTTTTAAAATTTGTCTTATTAATTGTTTGGTTCAGTCAACAGTCAAAACATGTTTGTGTGATGTGATAAAAATAACACAATGTGAGAATAACTGACACGTGTGAAGACTTGTTCTGGGCCTGGTGTCAGCTACAAATTAGACTGAGTGCTGTGTGAGAAGGAAGTGTAAAGGCTTGTAAAAAAACATGTGTACACTGTATGGGGAAGCATCTTCAACTCACATATAGTCCAGTCATTTTATGAGAAAAGGTTAAACAAATTGCAACAGAAGCAAACTCATCTGATTTTGTATCCTCAGCATGTCCTGAGTGAGGGAAAAAAAGCCCCGAAGAATCCCATTAGGGGAAAGTTTAGAAAAAGACCCAAACATATCCCATTTATACGCATATAAAAGATTTTTTTCATGTGAATAGGGTAAAATTTTTAACCTTTAGATATCTCCATGAAAATTACTGAGTTGATTACTGACATTAAGACAAACAAAAAATGTATTACAAGTTTTTTGAAATTCTTTGTTAACATGAGCAAATTTGCATAAAATTGCATAAATTCCACCGTTTTGACGGCACATGTATATATGAAGTTGCTGTGGTGGTACCGGCATGAAAATTGGAATGAGTTGACTCCATCGGTCAACCGACAAGTTGACCACTTTAAATTTCAAGATGACTGCAATTTTTCAAGACAGCCACATCCTTAGTAGAGCAGGTATGACATGCTCCGTCTCTATTAATGCTCATGGGCCTAAATTGGTTCCATTCCTTTTTTTAACTGTAATATCATATTACAGTTAAAAAATGTCTTGTTCAATCTTGTTAACATATTATATGTTAACAAGATTGAACAAGACATTTTCACCTGCTCTACTCAATGTTTAGATCAGGTGTTGTATGTATGCAAATTAGCCATACGTAATTGGGATTATGCACTGTTGGCTCATGTCATACCTGCTCTACTAAGGATGTGGCTGTCTTGAAAAATTGCAGTCATCTTGAAATTTAAAGTGGTCAACTTGTCGGTTGACCGATGGAGTCAACTCATTCCAATTTTCATGCTGGTACCACCACAGCAACTTCATATATACATGTGCCGTCAAAACGGTGCAATTTATGCAAATTTATACAAATTTATGCAAATTTGCTCATGTTAACAAAGAATTAAAAAAAACTTGTAATACATTTTTTGTTTGTCTTAATGTAAGTAATCAACTCAGTAATTTTCATGGAGATATCTAAAGGTTAAAATTTTTACCCTATACAAGTGAAAAAAATCTTTTATATGCGTATAAATGGGATATGTTTGGGTGTTTTTCTAAACTTTCCCCTAATGGGATTCTTCGGGGCTTTTTTTCCCTCACTCAGGAGATGCTGAGGATACAAAATCAGTTGAGTTTGCTTCTGTTGCAATTTGTTTAACGTTGACCCCTTTTTTGGCCTAAAATTACTGGACTAATACTCACATCTGGAATTATTTACACAAATACAAAACATTTATCACAGCATCAGCGCATAAAGCAAATGGACACTGCCACATCTGGCAGCATTAGGAATCAGCGTTTAATAGTGAGGACATTAATGCGGCATGTGTGCAGTCTACATGTACATAAAGCGTTGGAGCTGCAGTGCAGTGTTTTCTCCACTAGAGGCAGTATCAGGGTATTAGAAGATGCAGAAATTCCAGTTCACGCCACAGATACATTTCCAATTTACACACTGAGCTGTTTGATGCTCCATCTAGGCTAAGAAGTCCTTCAAAGGGAAAAGCACTGGGCACAGGCCACTCGTCTCCCTCTGCGGTCGGGATCTGGACCTGACCGTGGTCTTGCTGGGAAGCCAGGCCATCAGTCTCTGCTGAGCCACAGTCCCACAAGAGCAAAACCCATCAAAGCACAACAACTGCATCACTGCCAATCAGAGTGACCTGAAGTGGAGTGTTTGAAACAGCTGCTCTTCCTCTCTATAAATTATAAATTGCTACCAAAAGGAAAGGCTTTCTGAGAAAAAGCAATATGCTGTACATGCTCTCATCAGTCGGAGAGGGCATGTTTTGTTGTTCTGTCAATGATCCACATGAACTTACTCCACTATATCAGTTGATTAGCTTGTTGACAAGATGTACCTCTCTTAAATAAATGACTGTCACTCAGAGAAATCAGGAAAAAGGGGAGAAAAACAGGTACTGCATAAGTTTATCACAAGTTTGGTACCATTACTGTTTATCTGGAGTTGTAACATTGTTGTTTCTACCTGGAACATGACACTGTAGCGTCCATGCCCATAACATTTCCAAATTTGAATCAAGCTAGAGTCACACTATCTGGCTTCATGTGCACACACATCAGGTTTTGTGCATTCAAGTACTGAAACAAAATGCATGATATCTCAAAACATACATCAAGTTATGTGCATTCAAGTATAAAAACAGAGTACATAATAACCCAGAACATAGCCAATTGTAACATACTCACAGATAACTCAGTGACCATATGAGAAATACTCCTAATAATCTATCTCTCACCCATGCCAACGGGCGCACACAGACCGACAATGGAATGAATCAAGTGTGTTACACGCCTTTGCAGGTCTAACCTCATGGGAACCAAGTTCACGGTCTATGACAGCGGTCTGAACCCTATGAAGAGCACCACCAGCCTCGAAGCCAGCAACCTGCGTCAAGAACTAGCCGCCATCTGCTACGTGAGTTGGTCAAAGCGTTTCTTAAACCCAAAGTGATTACATGTCCACAGATGTGTACGATTCACCACAGAATTTTGATTATTTCTCATGTGGTTTGAAGTAACGTTTTGAACTCAAGAACCTGCCGTTCGTCATGTCATGTCAATGTGTTTGCTGTGAAGATGCAACATTCAGGTTAATGTGTCTGCTGACCTTTTGAAACACGCAGTTTCATTTAGAGATTCTGAGTCAGATAATCAGATAAAGTCAGTCATGCAACAAGCTAAGGAGTCAGGGCACCGCCATTATCAGGTCGAAATCAACTTATCCTCTATGCGCGTATAAATCCAATGGATTATCTATAAAGCAGAATGACATTAACTCACAGATCACTCTCAGTCAGCACAAAGACATTATCATTAACATTTAGGCTGTGGCTATTAGCTCAATGAAGAACAAACATTGTTTTTACAAATGTGTTTCAGAAGTTGCACCAGGTACAGTACAAAAGTAAAATGTGTAGTTGTGTGTATTGTGTGTTTAATGAGTTGCAGTCTCAGTGCAGTTTGTCTTCTCTCCAATGTAGGAAACAAATGTCTTAGGATTCAAAGGACCTCGCAAAATGAGCGTCATCATCCCTGGAATGAACATGGACCACGAGAGAGTGTCTATCCGTCCAAGAAATGTACGCACGCCCTTATTCCTCTTAATGACAAGCTCAGCCTGTTTCTAATAATTTCTTAATTGATCTGGTATTTGAGATGTCCATGCCCAGAGCTGTTGTTTTCATCCTCACTGCAGGACCATGAGTCACTGCTGGCCAGGTGGCAGAACAAGAACACAGAGAGCGTGATCGAGCTCCACAACAAGACGCCTGTGTGGAACGACGACACGCAATCCTACGTACTCAACTTCCACGGCAGAGTCACTCAGGCGTCCGTCAAGAATTTCCAAATCATCCACGACAATGACCGTGAGTTCCACACATATAAAATATTAAAGGAGCGGATACTAAATACAGTTAAGTTACAGTTACGGGTCCAAGTGATACAGTACAGTAGGTTTGTGGTAGACTGAAATACAGCACCCTGCTGGGGTGTCCATTCTACATCAGAGGGCAGAGGATGAAATGAAAGTATAGAAAATGAGAGAAATAAATGACAGAAGTGATAAAACCAGCGACACTGTGGGTTTATGATAAAGGCCTTGACTGTATTGCTACTGTACCAGAACGGCTATTATATCTAATTTCTGATCAATCTCATGGTCACATAACATCATAGATCTATATGTTAGAGAGAAGGGAAAAGAACAGTTTCTCACTTCTCACCAGTGCAGACTGGCAACATCAAGTCAAGTTCTACTGTGTGTAGCTTTATCTAGTCACCCCATGTTAAAGGGATAGTTCAACATTCTGGCAAATTGGCCCATTGCCATAATCCCTATAGTTTTAGGAGTAGGTTCGCCACCTTTAATTGTCGGTGCAAGCTATTTTTAGAACAGCAGAGCAGAGCCGCGAGCTGCTCAGAGCTACGCTACGGAGGCTAATGGGATTTCTTGGTTTCCCTCATCAAACTCATAAAATACACAATCCAACAACTCCAAAACGCTCTGGTGGACAAGTTGTGACCTGCACATTCACCACGCTATGAGATAATAACAGAACGTAACGAGACAGAGTTGTTTACGAGGTAAATTCAAGCAAAACCGCTGATGCGCGTTCCCGTCGGGGGCAGTTTTTCGGCAAGCAGTCTCTGCATTTGCCTCGAAAACAACTCTGTATCATAACCTTCTGTTATTATCTCATAGCGTGGTGAATAGCAATGGGCCAATTTGCCAAAATGTTGAACTATCCCTTTAAGGCAAATGGCTAAAAACACTGAAGGTGAATAAACTGTATGATATCAGAAAAAGCTGTGTTATACGTACATTTTAAGAAAGAAGGGAAAAAACATGCATCCATAGCTCTAAGATTTATATTCTTTATAGATGAATAAAAATGTTGTTTTTAAAGAAACTTATCCTAAGTTTATGTCCCGTTTCTCCTCCCCTGTAGCCGACTATATTGTGATGCAGTTTGGCCGTGTGGCAGAGGACGTCTTCACCATGGACTATAACTACCCAATGTGTGCCCTGCAAGCCTTTGCCATCGCCCTCTCCAGCTTCGACAGCAAGTTAGCGTGTGAATAGATCCCAGCCTCAAGTTCAGTGGAGAACTGATCCATCTGTCCTCGATAAAAGGGCTGTTCGTGTAAATCCCCGGAGCTGGTTTGAGATCTTCAGACCACGCCAGTACCTTGGAAGTCCTGCATTTCCCAGAATGCTTCATGGGCCTCAAGTTTTTTGTTTTTTTTTCTTCTGTGTGTGTGTGTGTGTGTTGGGGGGTGGGTGGGTGGGACCTCAGGATGGTCTTGGTCAGTGGAAGAAAACAAGCACAAAGCGTAATCCACTTTCAAAATCCCGTTCATTTGTTTTGATAACTATAGTCATTTTGTACTGTAACGACATTCTAAAAAAACAAGCACTGTTCCTTTATGTAGTAGCTAGAGAAATTTAACATTTCTTTATCTGTGAATTATAACTAACAGTTACGCATCTGTAAGTTTTAAAAGTTGACTGGATTTTATGTAGTCTGACGCCACACACTTCCTGAAGCATGACCACTGCTTATATATTAACTGAATTAAAAACAACATGCACGTCACAGTATATTTATTTTTTCTTATTTATGTATTTATTACATGCTCATTTTGTTTTCTGTTCGTCACTTGCATTGATTCGAGCAGCACTGGCTCCGCGGAGCCGCAAGCACATAAATTAGCATCACAAGAAGGAATATCTCTTGTATCCACACAAAAACAATTAGCGACTCGGACGTGAACAGGACAAGGGCATGTTACACTGTGCCGTGTACCCTATACAATATCGTGTAACACAGTGTCATGTATGTGAATGTACAGGATGATGGTGCACTTTACTTTGAAGTCTGTAGTGGATGAGATATAGCTGTACATACTTTATTGTGCCTTTGAAGACTAATTCCAGTGCTACGCTTTGGCTGTTAAATGAGCTGAGCTTGAACTGGTCTTTGCGATTTTTGCTGTCCTCACATGCACTGGAAATATTTCTCTGTAGCTCCTTTGAATTAAGTTGTCTATTGCAAAGTTCATTTAGATTGATAAATAGCTGGAGTTGCAAAAAAAAAGCAACAAAAAAAACCAAACTCCAGAAGATATTATTCCAAAGTTCACATCATTGGGCATCATTTTAGTGACTGTCTATAAACTATATGGTCCTCCACACATTACACTAAAGAGGGGAATGATTATTTACATTGCACTGTAAATCAGGCAGCAGATATAATAATATCCAAGGCACTCAGGCTTAAGGTTGTACTCATGTCTTCTGATGTGTCCCACCTGGAAGAGATAAACTCAACACAGATCGACTTACTGCCAACAAACACACGGTCAAAGTGTGAATCTGCCACAGCTGACACACACTTCATCTCTTGCTCTTTTACATCTTTGATTCATTTCATGTCCCACTGATGTGGGGCTTGGTACATTCCTCATCTGACTGGCAGTAAGTTTCTATATCACATGGTTTGTTGCTGTTCACATTTTTACTCAAAAATATTATTCCTCCTGCTCTTTATGGGGGCAGTATCCTTTCTCAAATATATGATAGTATTTTGTATTTTATGACCATTTAAAAAAAAACAAAAAATGCTGAATGAAGGCAAAGAACAATCTCTGATACCGCTATTGTTACTGTGGGTTATGAGGAAATCTTTATCAAATGTGCTATTCTTGTACTCAGTTGTGTTCTAACTATTTTAAATTTCTATTTTCCAATTGTTGATACTCTTTGCTGTAAAGTCTGCTTTTCATACATGTGTCCAAGAACCAAACGTTCTCTCACTTTCTGTTTCAAGTGCTCTCGTTGTAATGTACAGTAAACGGTGTACAATTTACTGTGGTGGTATAGACACAGTCCTTTGATCATGGAAAAAAATTAAACTTCTGTAAGTCAAAAGGTGTCCTGTTCTCTTGGAAAACAAAAGTTTTTTTGTTTTTCAAATCAAGGCAGCAGTAAAGATGCAAAGATATCATTTTCTTTAGTCCCTGAAAGTTATAATCACCTAGTTCGTACCCATGTTCCACTTCTGGTTCTTATTTGGGCCAGTCAACGCAACATTTTCCTCAAAGCTATTGGCAAGATGTATCTGTTAGTTTTCTCAGATCCTCAGATTTGATTTTCCATACAGGGGCGAGTCAGTGTGTAAATGATGCATGAAAGAAGCAGAAGTACATCAGATGGACGTGGTCATGGTTTATTAGAGACTGAGGAGCAACGCTGACTAGATTCATTTTACAACAATGTGAACAAAACAGTTTGCATGGCTATAACAGTGCAACTATTAGGAGCAGCTGGTCTGTCTACAACCTTGTATATAAGCTAATTACTGAGGAGTGGTGGCTTTGGTTAATGCTGTAGTTTCCCCCGCAAACAACAGTTCCAACATCACAGGGATATTGAGGACAATAGAGCTTTGGTTCAGACAGATGTTGGATCCTGTTGCGACCGACTAGAGCTGTATTTCGTATTTTCTTACTTTGCTGGTGGTTTTTCTGCTTTTGATTTTTGTGGGGACTGCTCCTCCTGCTTGATCTCACCATTAGATCCACTCATCAATATCTTTATTCCTCTGAGACTCGTCTTCAGGCTCAGTTGTATAGATGTCACCCTCTTCATGTCTCCCTTTGATCATCATCTTTTTGAAATTTGCTTTGTGAGTCACGACCAGAAAAGGTCCCAGTCTTTGACATTTTATTGCGCTTAACGCTAACGCACACTGATACACATTCATGAAACTCTGCTCAAGGTGACAGATGTCGTAACAGCTGTCACCTTGAACTTAAAACACAGCTATTTACAGTGTACTTGTAATAGGATTTACAGGTATATATATTTTGTAAAAAATAATCTTAACCCCTTGTCACTCCTATAAATTCTGTAATATTCGCCTATCCAAGGCGTACCCAAAGTAAATTGAATGCTGTTCTTGAACTGTTTGGAGAATATGGATGGGCTTGGTCTCTTTTGAAAGGTATCACTCTGAAGTTTTTCCCCAAACTGAAATAATCACTATAAGTGCTACTATCATTGAGTAATCTAAGTGGGAGCACACTGAATTAGAATGTTTTTATTCTCGCCTGAATTTTTTTGTTGCAATCAGATGCCTGAAGATGAGTGTAGCTGAGAATTTTAGCTGGAAAACACAATGGGACTACAGCATGAAGCCTTACCTGGCCCCAGTTCAAATTTGATAACAATCCTGCTAAAAATGAGTATTTTACACATGTTTTTCTAAGTGTATATCTAGGCGTTTTCCTAAAGTTGCCATTGACAAACAATACATGCGCCAAAGTGCAGCTTTTGCAAAGTTACGCATGAAAATGGCGGTGCTGCCTTTTCCCAGGGACCGTGAATGCAGCACATCGTTCGTTTCGTAATTTCATTGGCTATTCAATGCTACAGTTGTCATCGGGATCTGTTTCTATTGGCTGAAGCCATTCAGCGCTGTCGGAGGGGATGTTCCTCATGAGACACAGCCACTCATTCGCTATTGCAGGCGGCAGCCGGAGAGAGGGAGCTTGTGATTGGTCGAGTGAGCTGAAATTTCGAAAGGTCAGAGGGCAGCGCCATTTTGTAAAGTGAAATAAACATTGTTTTCATGTAAACGCCGGACTTATGAGGAGAAATAAACGGATTTACTGGATATACAATGCGTAATTTCATAAGATGCAGCAGCGGGATGAGGTTATCTACCGGTACAACCGTGTGTTTTGGACTAAATACTTTACTGGATTGGATTTACTGGACTTTTCTGAATGTAACGACACCAAGTTTGTGGGGAAACCCTGTGATCCTGAGCCTGCCCTGACACAAATCGTGAGTTATATCGGCTTTTTACGAACTTTGTTAGCATGTTTATAGTCTGATTCGAGTGTTGCTGTGATGATTATATTTAGGAATGGTCGGCATATCTTTAATCACAAGAGTTTTAGCTTTCCAACGATATGTGGCATGACTATTTCAAGTGACTGGTGACATCCTGATGACACCTCCCTGATTAAAACCCCCCCGACGGGAGTGGCAACAGGTTAAATAGCAACTATTTTATGTTCCTTACAAATGTCAGAAACAATAATTACAACAGACATTTCTGAAAGTTGACATTCTGAGTTGTGGTAGGAGAAGCAGTGGGCCGGGCTTTTAAAATCAGAACAGTCATTGACTGTGAAGTAAGATACAGTAACTATTAATGTTTTGTTTCAAAGAGCCCTCTGAACCTCTGAATGAAAAATACAATTCTAACTGTTAAAATACTGCTTGAGCTTCTGGAAAGTGTTTTCCCACTGTTTGTGGATTTCATATAAAAACCATCCTGGAAGAAGCTCTTACTACGTTGTGTCTACAGTATATTTAGCTTAAAGGATAGGTAATAAACACTGTATGAGGTGAGGGATGTTGATTTACGGAAGAGGATTAGGCCCGCTGTGGGGAAAAAAAGTCAGGTCTGACTTTTTGACTTTTCTTCTTCCTGCCATCTCTGGAGCTCTGCAGTTTTTTTTTCTCAAAAAAAAAAGCCAGAATTCTAAGAAAAAAGTCAGAATTCTGAGATTAAAGTCAGAATTCTAGAATTCTGAGATTAAAGTCAGAATTCTGAGATTAAAGTCAGAATTCTAGAATTCTGAGATTAAAGTCAGAATTCTGAGTTTAAAGTCAGAACTCACTTTTTTTCCCACAGCAGCCCTAATCCTCTTCTGTATTGACTTTGCTGTGTGTTTGTGAACTCTCTTTAGGTGAAGTCCTTTACTTCTCCCTCCGGTTCCTCATCCTCAGCCCACTCACCCCGACCTCTTTGGGCAGGTCTGTGGTTATGTGACTGTCCTCCTCCTCCTCCTCCTCCTCCGCTGACATTAACTCCTCGTGTTCCTCCTCTGCTTCCTCCTCTGGGTTTGGGCCTCCCTCACAGCTGAACAGCAGGCTCTCTGCCTCCATCACCGGGTCCTCCTCATCAGCCTCCTCCCCCTCTACCTCTGTCCCCTCGTCCTCTTCCTCCACCTCGTCTTCCTCCTCCTCCTCCTCCTCCTCCTCTGCCTCCACCTTCACCTCCTCCTCCCTCTTCTCTTCCTCCCCCCTCCTATAATTTTCCTCTCTGGGATAGTGAAACACTTTTTTGTGGTCGCTGAAGGTTATCTGCTTCTTCCCTCCACTGTGACACTGCAGCTCCTTGCTCACCTCCAGACCGAGTCTCTCCCCTCTCGCTGCCCCAGGTCGGGGTAAACGTGGACTGAGCAGCTGCTTCATCACTGCCATCTCTTCTTCTTCTTCTTCTTCCTCCTCCTCTTCCTCCTCCACCCTAATAATATCTTCCGCTGCTATTACCACTTCTTCCTCTTCATCTTCCTCCTCCTCCTCCTCTTCTTCTCCCTCCTCCTCTTCCTCATCCTCATCCTCCTCCTCTTCCTCCTCCTCTTTCACTATAGACAGCTTTCTTGCCATCACTGCCTCTTCCTCCTCTTGCTCCATCCTCTCTGCCAGGGCCTCGGCCGTGGGCTGGCGGCACGGTTCCTCCAGGATGAAGCTGTCAAACCCAAGTCGGTCAGTGGGGGAATCCTCGTAGTCTGGGTAGGTCTCGTCTGGGTAGCCTGCATTGGTGCATGATTATGAACTTTATTTAAAGGGATAGTTCAACATTTTGGCAAATCGGCCCATTGCCACAATCCCTATAGTCATAGCAGTAGGTTCGTTACCTTTAATTGTCGGTGCAAGCTATTTTTTTAGAACAGCGGAGCGACGCTATGGAGGCTCATGGGATATCTTGGTTTCCCTCATCAAACTCATCAAATACACAATCAACAACTCCAAAATGCTCTGGTGGACAAGTTGTGACCTGCACATTCACCACGCTATGAGATGATAATGGAGCGTTATGAGACAGAGTTGTTTTAGAGGTAAATTCATGCAAAACCGCTGATGCGCATTCCCATCGGGGGTAGTTTTTCGGCAAGCAGTCTCTGTATTTGCCTCGAAAACAACTCTGTCTCGTAACGTTCCCTTATTATCTCATAGCGTGGTGAATGTGCAGGTCACAACTTGTCCATGAGAGCGTTTTGGAGTTGTTGGATTGTGTATTTGATGAGTTTGATGAGGGAAACCAAGAAATCCCATGAGCCTCCGTAGCGTAGCTCTGAGCAGCTCACGGCTCTGCTCCGCCATTCTAAAAATAGCTCACACTGACAATTAAAGGTAACAAATCTAATCCTACTGTAAAACTATATGGATTCTGGCAATGGGCCAATTTGCCAAAATGTTGAACTATCCCTTTAAAACACAGACAAATTATTTGCATAAAACAGCTTCTTTGAATTAAAGAGACCAAAATTTGCTGCTGTAAGTGCAACAGATATGACATGACATACCCTCCCAGTCTGCACCGTAGGGGACCTGCTCGGCCTCCATCTCCGGGGAGGCTGCCTCCAACCGGCCCTCCTGCATCAGCTGTGTGATCTGTCGAAGTTGCCTGAGTAATTTCTCCTCCTTCTTTGTTGTTGACGTTCTGCTCTTCCTCCTTTTGCCACTAGAGAGCAGCACAGATTTGGAAATCAGGCAAGATGGCTGTGCAGTGTGCAGTGGTAGGACACCATATGTCAGATTAGTAAATGACATACTTTCTCTTTTGTCTGGGTTTCCTGATTCGATTGAAGCTATTATTGAATGAGACAAAACCCAGATGAGCTGGGTTTTCTATATCAATGGATGTCACTCATATTACATGAGTGAATGTGTGAGGATCTGTTGTTATTAGCTTGATTAAAAACTAATTTCTACCCCCGTGGACATTAATTCACTTCATAAACAATTAATGTTATTAGATGACCTACAGAATTTAAATAAATCAGTAGCAGTAGCTGTTAAGAAAGACATGCCAGTGGCCTTTCTACCTTTGAATAATTTTCCCTTTAATTTTGAACTTTAATTTCCATGCCTGGTCCAACCTGATTCATCCCAGTGTGAAGCAATCTCTCTGGCTCTACTGTCCTATGGGCACTGAACAGGAGTGTGTGAAGAGCAAAAAATAAATCTTCTACCTCGCAGAGCCACGGCTCTTCGCTGAGACAATCCTCTCCATCATCCTCTCTGTTTGCAGAAGTCTCTCCTGAAGCCTGGCGAGCTCATAATCTGTTGCTACAAGAGACACCACTGCTTTAATATCAAATCATAATGCATAATGCACTTTTCTGTAAACAGCATATGAACAAATTATATGTCACTGTATGAATGTAGTCTATATGTACATTGACACACACATACAGTACGTTATGGGATTTGTAACTCTTTATATTTATCACATTGTCTATGAACATATTCATTCATATTGGTGTGAAACCTGTGGCTGTTGAAATGCATGAATTAATACAAGTAGTTTTTTTTTTTTTTTTTTTAAATTATGCAGCAAATAGGCTACTTGAAATTGCTTACTGATTGGAGACTCCATTTCCGGCATGGTTACTGTGGTATAGTTTCCTGATTTAGTCGTCTTCCCCGGGCCCTTACATGTGAGCTGTGAACATGAGAATTATTATGATAAGAATAACAGTCATATGTAATTCAAAAAAATGTATTATATATGATTGAATGTGAAATGCATTCATTATCTCCACTTCCACAATAGTAGTTATTTCAGTATGCAGTAGACACAACATTATACTGTATTGTGTACCGCAAAGCTGCATGATAACACTTTATATTCATGTGCAGAATTGTATAATCATACAACATGCCTAACATGTAGGTAGGTCAGCCATAATAATCACCTTGTAGATGATATAGAGGATGTAAAGAAGGATCCCAAAGCCGTAGATGGGAATCACTTGACCCATCAGGTTGTATTTTTTGCCTCGCATGACGACGCCTTTGACTTTGGCCATGGCCTCTGCACTGTGTGTCATGGAGTACAAAGGGTCCACGCCCCACGGCTCTGAGTCGTCTGGCACTGACAGCTTGTGCATCACAGAAGGATAGAAACCAGGTCCAACTGGAAGAGACAAAAATCAATCGCTCAGTCATTCAGTATCACTGATTACAGAAAGACTTCACTGCCAACGTTTTACAGTTTCCCTCCCTCAGTGAGTGGGAGTACAGAAGTAGAATTGATTTTCAGTTTGGTCCTGGTTAGTTGGTTTCAGCGAGCCTAAGTAGGCTATTTTTATGCAAAGTCTACATTTAAATTATTTTTTCACCATTTTACTATTACTTTTCAATTTTAAAAATATATCTCTTTTGCTGCGATTTCAGAATCAGAATCAGAAAAGTTTTTATTGCCAAGAGTAGTAAAGGTCACGTTACAGCACAAGGAACTTGACACGCTGTCAGGTGCAAACACAAAAGGTACAAAAAATAGTCAAAAGTAGCGATAAAATTAAATAAAAATTATATTAAACGGACAACGAGGAGTTTTGGAAAAGCGAAGCGTTTTCACACTACATTTATGAGCCTCCGTAAGCACCGTAGAATTCTTTGACCAGCGCAAGACGGACTCATGTTTTCATTCATCAATAATTCAAGTCAGAGGTTGGAAGATGATCACATACTGTCGTAGTTCCGACCATAAACGGCGATTCTGCTGCGTTATTCTCATAACTCGCCGAGAAACCGAAAGTAAGGAAACGCTGGTCGGCTCGCCCAGCATTTCCGCCACCACTAATAACAAAATAACGATAGAGACAAAACGATATATTTATCGAAAATGGGCCCATTAACAAGTGTGGGTAGCGGAGATTCATCCACATTAACGTGAGACTTTTTTATAACCAAATAGAAACTCCTCGTTGTCCCTTTAAATAAGAGAAAATAAAATAGAATCAATTTTCTATTGCAAAATATAGGCATATTAAAGATTTATATTTAACTTTGAATTGAATATTTCTTGTAATGCTAGATTACCAAATGATCTAGCCTGCGTAAAGCAAATTAGTGTTCATGGAAAGGTACCTACACTTCCTGTTTCCTATCAAAGTCTTTGTCACCGCCCTCACCGCCCGTGCGCACCAATCAAATGTTGCTATTGATGAGCTACAAACTGTTCAACCAATTAGAATCAAGCCCGCTAAAATGGACTTACGTAAGTGTACGTAACTAGCTGTCAGCAGGAGGCCGCTGTGGTCAAGTGGAAACACCTGGCTGTACCTTTTTACAGTCTATGGGCTGTACCTGTACTGTACACACCCTAGGCCAGCTTGACTGGTGATTATAAGTTTTAAAGAGCACAAGCATCGTTATTACTGAACACCAGGAGGAAGCACATCAAACCCATCAAACAGTTGCTCATAACTGTAAAATCATTGATTAAAATGCCATAGGTTGTTTGCATTGAGAGGACATTAGCACGCTAATGGATGTAAACTTGCCAACAAAGACAACACCGCGACAAAAACACGGACAGGAAGTCATGCATTCACTCAACCCAAGACACGGGACACGGAGTTACAAGGTAAGAGGCTTCAGTGAATCCTAATTAATCATTTTATTTTGAAAAAGCTGTTAGCAAGTTTTTCACTGTTATGGTGTGGGAGGGAGGCCCATGAACAAAAAGCATAGGCTACCGTAAAGTAAACACACCTGTAGCGAATTTCAAGGACAGCTCATATGACATTGGGGACATTTTTGTTAGGCCCTAACTTTGTTTTTTAATGATTAGCAAGCATGATAGATTAGCGTTGGGCATGGTTTTAGGTTACTGGTAGCGAATCTACCGAGTAGGCTAAGTTAGGCCTACTATGTGCATACCGGTACTTCCGTTGGTGATGGTGGCGTTGTAGAATTGAATTTAGGGATTACTGATGCACTGAGTCTAAACGCAGTGATGCATTTGCATGACGTGATTGGCGTAGAACCAAATGAACATCACCAATGCTCTGCAAATGACAGGCTTCACCCTAGGCCATGTGGTCCCAGCAATCAAAAATAAAAAAGGTAAAATGTCACAAAATTGTTGTGCATGATAACATCATAAGTGTAGCCTACTGCTACGGAGTGCTACAGAGATGCCCTGGCAAATAAAATGACAATAGGTGTAAAGGGACATTTTTGTTGGTATAAGACCCAACAAAAATCACATAATAAATTATATTGCATATTATATTATTATATTGTATATCTAGCCTATGCTGCCTGAAAATAAAAGGCAAAAATGACAAATTCAACTGAAATCACATATTGCAATTAACTGATAGCCTACTTTTGCATAATGTGCAGGCAGTCCACATAGAGAGTATTTCTTAGCTACAGGACAATCCTTTCTGAAACTTAACATTTTAGTTTATTTAGTTATTACATAAACCATCTGTTTGTGACACATCTATGATGGAAGCTTTTAAAGCAGAATGAATAGTATATTCCTTGAATTTCCTTAAAGATCATCATTAATAAACACAGCAGCACAGTCGGTGTCAGTCAGTACTTCCATGCTGGACATGAGGTATAAAGCATCAAATAAGAAAAGTAACACACAAATTTACAATTAACGTGTATTTCACAGTGTTTATTATCTAAGATTAAGATATTTAGATCTAAAGATTAGTGCGCACATGTGTGGAAAATATATAAATAAATATAGCCAAACATGTTACTATAATAATACAAATAAAGTACAAATTCATCAGGACATGTAAAATGCATGTATTTCCATAGTAATATTATGTTGAACATGTGTGCACTACGCTGAGGCCCTAGGCCTTGGTGCACTCTGTATAGACGAACAGCTGGAACAACAATAACAACAACATCAGGAGGGGGAAAAAAAGACATGGAGATGGAGCAGGATGGAGATGGATGGATGATGATCTGATAAGCTGCCTTACCCTCAGGCTGCTCCATCTCCTTTTTTCCTCTGGGTAAAAGCATTCTGGGCAGGAAAAGAGAAACACAGAGAACAGAGCATGATATGAGAGTAACCTTCTGGCAAGTTGTTATAGACATTTTGTCTCAGAAAATCACTGTCATGCGTTGATTTCACTTGAACAGTAAAGCTAGTATCCACAGATGTCATCTCTCATCTGGTGACGTTCAAGCCCAGATTAGACCAGATTAATCGTGATGCATTCAAGTGCTGTCTGAAATATTAACTATAAATCCCTAACTGGCACAGTTACTATTATTATTATTATTCACTAAAAGCCTCTGGATTTTAGAGACAGCAACACCTAAAGCAACGAAATGGTGCACATAGATGGGGCTGACTTCCACTCAGGTACAACAGTCAGCATCAAGTCGCTGCAAATACAAGGGAGCAAAACACTGCATTCATTTTTCCCAGGATTCTTTGTGTCAAGACGCATAATTCTGTGAATGCTAACCTGGCAAATACCACGTAAAAATCACATACTCTCATTTTGATTCTGACATTTCATCAATGATGAAGCCGTTTGGCTTTGTTTATTGTAAGCAAATGCTGCACATAGACTTACATAGACTTGGAAAATCAGAGGATGGTTTTACATCTAGGAGGTGGCACAAGATAAAATGTTTATCTCTCAAAATTGATTGACTGTCTTTTGTTGTTTCACCCTGATCTAGGGTCAATGGTGCAACAAACTGAAGCTGGATAATGAGACCTGATGGAGAACTGATGAAGCCCCTTGGATAAGAGGCGAAACGTCTTACAAGTCCAGTTGCCTACGATTCAATTTGCCCAGAAAAGAACAATGACCTGGATGAATGAGAATATCCATAGACAATGAGACCCAAGAACTGCACAGACGCTGGTTTAAGGTAAGACAGCTCACTGTGTTACTGTGTGGCGGCTATGACTGATTCAATGAGAAGGGTTTGTCAGTCTGATCAGTGCTCTGCTGATTGACCTGTGATGTCCCGGTTTGTGACTTCATGACAGCTCACATCACATCCAGTGTGTTGTAATAGGTGAGTGATGGGGCTTTGGATTGAAAGTACATCACTTCATTCAGGCGAAAAAAGAGGATGAAACCAGTAAGGTTGGAAGTGTTTGACTGGTATGTGTATAGTCATTTGATATTGATCTGATAAATTATCTGGGTATTTGTTGTTGATGGTAGCTGATATTTCTCATCTGAGTCGTCATTGTGTTATATAGTGGTGTGCTATGAGAGGAAGACGTGCAAGTGGGTCTGTTCTCCCTTTGCTGTGGGACAAACTAACTTTGTAATGTTTGATTTTATCTTTGAAGCCAGGGTCCATTGATTACTTCAAGGCAAAGTCTGTGAATAGTCATGCGTTTACAAGTTCGATATTTACGATGAGCACCTGAATGCAGCACATGACCCCTCAACCCAGCCGCTCTTTTGATGCTGTGGTGTGTGTTTCATATGATTGAGCAGCAGATGGCAGTGCAGGCTCATGTACAGAAGTATGGCATAAAGAAGCTGCCACAGCCACAACAATCAAGTAGCTTACATTGTAATTTATAGTGTTGAATGGCTTCGTCTAATAATTTCATACTCTTGCAACTAAGGAGGATTGTTTTGTGTGTATGGTTGCTTCTTATATTATTAGCTCACTAGAGATGAGCTACAGTACAGCTCAAGTGTTACCACAATAGGTGCTACACTCATTTAGTCACCTATTATCACCTTTGAGATGCCTTTGTAGGTCTCAATATCAGGAACATTAATAGAATAATTCTTATTACAACTTAGTCAGTTGTAAAAATAACTTGGCTTTGAATTATTAAAATTCTGGGACATGGGGCGGGGATAATTGTCTTGATTAAAAAACAAAAACAAAGGAAGTTAATTGAGCATACAAGAATACAAACAGAGCATTAATAAATCACCTGGTGTATGTAGTTATTTGAAAGTATATCAAAAAGATGGAGGGGGCAGGTGCAAACTTGAGTTTATATTTTGTTAGTGAAAGATGCATAACGCTATAATTAAGTATTCTATCTATATATTATACATATATATATATTTCCCCATGTTTTTTATATTATATATATTAATGCTTTTTTTTATTTCCTATGTTTTCACTGGGGTTGTTGTGTTTTTAAAAGTGAGGCAGTTAATCACATTAGCTCAAACCAACCCACAGGTGCAAAGGTCATGTAGATGGGACATAGGGGACTTATTAGCAAACACCATGACAGAGATGACAACTCCCACAAATACCTTTGAGAGAATACTTGTCATAGGACTAAAGGTTTTCAGACAAGATCATGGGTCACATAAATAATTGATGCTACGCATGTAATCAAAGGTTATTTAGGTGTAATGGTTCATTCCTTTAAAAAAAAAGAAATAATTCAACTTGCATATCAATCATCTTTGTGCATCTATTCAGACAGATGTCAGCAAGGCCACTTCCTGCGAGTGGCAGACAGGCAACGATTGTGCAACTGCCACTGTGCATTCACCGGGCAAAAAACATTGAAATAAGCGTTAAAATGTTGAAGGAGCTTGTTCTACAACCTATTGTACCAACAGATCCAGACAGAATTTAGACATGTTTCTAGAGACGGCTGAAGGCCAAACAGAACTGGAACAACATGAAGGGAAACTCACTAAAAGTCTGAATATTTTCACAAACCTGTCAGATAGTCTGTTTGAAGTCCTTGTGATTAGATTAGATTGATAAATCCTGCTTTAAAAGTCAACTATATATCCCTAGCTTTGCTGATAACAGTGTAGGGATGACCCAGATATGCATAATGATTCATATACCTACCTGTATTCTAAACTCCACTGATCACTGACTTTCAAGTACATATCGCTGCCAATTGTTTACATTGTCAGTGTTTTCTTATGTTTACTCTGTTTATTTACAGTCCAGCACATCTCTCCTCATTCATAGCAGCCATAGTTTCCATTTTTTGGTCCTACACTACACACTTATGACCTATGATACTGCAAAATTATAATGTCTGTTCGCTGTTTGGTCAATCTTATCAGTGCTACCTTCTGGGTTTTTATGACTGATTAATTGCAACAAGCTAATTTGAACTAGCTTGTGCCACTGCTACCCTTTTGTGCAGTGATAAATAAAATGCCAGTGTCCGACGTCCTTTGAAACAAATGTCTCGAACAGTCATCAGCCAACCTCTCGTTTCTCGCCACTATTCTGGTGAATGTTTTCTGCTCATTGCTTCTATGAGTGAAAATGATCCTTTGAATACATTCAGTCAGGCTTTAGGGCAAACTTAACTTAAAGTAATTAATTACTTATAGGTAATGATGCAGTGTCAAATCAGGTTTGTTGATTTCAGCACAGTATTTGGGACTGCAATTGTACATGTCAATTACTTTGAAAAGGCTTGAGAATAGCATCTAAATATTGAGGTCCTTTATCTCTAGGATGCTCCAAAGAGTTCCCCAGGAGTGAAAGCATCCGTTCTCCTCTCAATGTATACATCTTCTTTAGGCCATCTATTACATAGACATATCATCGGTATTCTCTATTATGCAGATGATATGCAGCTACAGCTATTATGCAATTCTCAAAACCCACAGGGATTTGACTGTCATAATCATCTCTGAGGGGTTCAGAAGTGGTTGGTTGAATATTTTCTGCAGCTAAATGCAAATAAAACAAATTTGCAAATTCACCAGTTAAATGTTGAGCGACTCATTTCAAGCTCTTTTTGTACGACAGAGTCCATATGCCCAGCACACATCTTGAGGAAGTGCTTTAGAAAGGTTTTGTTGCTCCACCACGTTGGATGTATTTGTGGCTGCAATTGCAGCCAGGCACAAAGGCTATGAATGCTTCACAGTGAGGAGCCCTGTGCTAATTAAATGGTTATTAGGGAGTGCTTTGGAGGCTGAAGCCTGCTGTCTATTGCTTGGTACCCCAGTGGAAGCTGCACCTCTGAACCTCCAGAGTTGGCTGCCCCTGGATAACCTGTCTGAATGTGGCTTTTGTGCAGCCCTATCAAACGATTATGACCTCCAGATCTTTTGTTTTTCCAGTGGTTAGGGCTGTCGAGACACAGGAGCCTTGACTGGAGCCTGTAGCTGGCATGTGCTGCAAGGTCAGAGGAAGGGTACCAAGGGCACCTCCGTCGATTTTTATTTTAAGATGTTGTGGGTTGGGAGTCCCAGTTGGTTGGTCCTGTACTACCAAAACATAATTTTCTCTGGAATTTGTGGTTGCATCTTGAGGCTGTTTTACACTCGTTTCCTAACAGACTTTGGTCTATACCCACACAGAGTAGTAGTTTCTTCCAATCCAATCCAATTGAGTACACATGTTGCCCTTTAACAGCCTACCCAACCTGTCTCTCTCTTTCTCTTCATATCCAGTCTTGTTGTAGAGCTCTTTCATGGGACAAACCATCGTCTGACTGGGTGGTGGGCACAACAAGTTAATGCTTTGTCCTGAAACTGAGCCTGAGGGAAGGAACTAATAGTGAAACACAACTCACATTACACCCACAGGTGTGTTTATACTATTCCAGTCTGCTACTTTTGCTCATTGAGACAATAATTACACTTAATAAGGGAGAAGAACACCACTTCATACACTTACTGTGATTAACTATACAAAACAACAATCAAGTATTCTTTTTTATAAAGAAAAATTGTCAATCTGTTGTTATGACATTGGGCGTTGGCCTGACTGAACGCTGTTGACAATTAAGTGTTTTGAACATGTGATAGGCTGGTATGTGTCGGATAATTACCTCAACCAAACTGAAAGAGGCCAAAGTGTGCCACAGAGGAGGAGGACGTATCTTTGCAGTCAGTAAGGAGCACTCCACCACAAGAAATTATGAGGTAGACAAAGCCAGGCCATCAAGGCCTTCTCAGTGGTAACCTGCAGGGCATCACAGGGACAAAGTCCTATTTTATCCCTCTCAAGTGCATCGAAAATCTTAGTCTAAGTAGTGCTTATAGACAGACACCAAGGAGATTTAAGCTAAGTGAAGAATGTCAAAGCACACCGAGTCACTCTGCCAGGGTGGATATTTTTTAATGAAACACTTTTTTTTCTCTGTATCGTATGTGTGCAGTTGTCTACCAATCAAATCGTCAAGTCTCTTTTATAACGATGAATGAATTCCTAATTAGAACTCATGAGCATACCTTATTAAACTTGTCAGACCTCATATTCATGTAGTAAATTGAATTAAAAAGTAGTAGAAGTGTATGACAGCAACAACACATGATGCTGTATTGCTCAAACAATAAGGTAATGGTATTTGGTGTTTTTGGTCAACAGAGGATTTGTTCAGTGATCTAGCTGGCATCCCATTTATCCAGTAAGTTTCCATTTCAGCCATACAATGTAGTAGTTGTAGACCTTTTCAGTCTTGCACTATGAACTGGTGAAGCTCATGTGATGGCCTCGTTTGCTGAGCACAAGGTGGGTTGGTAGGCTGTTGTGTGAGTCAAGTAATTATTTCAAAACTCTTATCATTTGCTGGAAAGTAAAACTATCCTTAAAACAGAATAGGTATTTATTTTGATTTCCCAAGTACTGGAACAACGGAATCCGTACTTTAGTATTGGGATACTGCCTTGTGACTTAAAAACATGTATCCACAATACAGCTGAAAATTCTGTCATAGCTGGCATGGGTGAACGTTATTGGCCATGCCATACTCCCTCCATAAGCTTTTAATCCTAGGAAACAAATATGCATTTGTGTACCCTCTTTGGATGAATGGATTATAGATTATCACTGCCAGCCAGCATATGATGCCAACACAGATTATGACTGCTGTATGTTGAATAAAGCTGATACCACTATTTGGGAAATTTTGGCACGGTGAACTACTTTAAAGTAATAAGGATGTGCTGCAGTATTTGACACATAGAGGGTATTAGAGATTTTAGTTGTAAGGGCTCTTTTTCATAATAGGCTGGTATTTTAAAGACAGTTGAGTTTCGAATTGCCATTTTCACCCTTGCTCCCTGTTTCTGTTTTCTATTCCTATTATTCCAGTCAACTCAACTGTGAACTGGCTCAAAATGTATTTCCATATTTCCCCATAATTGCAGCATTGTTGAAATAAGACTTTCATCGTTCTCATGGAAACCCCTGAGTACACATCAAGCTGTGCAATTACTCAAAAAATAAAACCCGCTAATGTCAGAGTGGTGAAAATATCACAGTGCACTCCCATTCCCAAAAATCCAGCTGGGAAGTATTAAATTTTAAATCTGACCACGTGCATATTCACAGCCACAAGCTCTTTAAAGAAATGACATTCAGACTGAAGGCCCGTTTTGGGTGGTGCTTTTGATGCTTTGTCTTCTTTTAGTGATGCCATACTGGTGGTATGTCCAATTTTCTCTGCAGTATACCATATTGTTAATACCAGCACTTGTCTTTTATCTGTTTACTGTGCCTCTCTCTTATCAAGCCTTTAATTACTTAATTATTCTTCATTGGGCTCAATTAAAACACAATGGACTCTGCTGCTGCAAAAGTCAACTATTTCTGCTCCTGCACAGCAGTACACAAAGCACGGGAGAGATAGGCTGTTGCAGTTGGCCCTCTATTATGTACTTGGAATAAATGAGATTCTGTTTTTCTTTGGATGAAAGTCTGGCCTTTCTGATTATTATGCTAACAGCAAAATATAACATTGACTTTTATAAAATGTTCATGCTCCTCGAGTCGAGTGAGGAATAGATTCACATACATGGCAATCAACGCACCTTCCCCAAACAAAATTACTTTTTAGAAATAGAAATCGTTTTCTTTCTCTATTCATGCAAGTGATTTGTTGCGCAATGTCACCTTACTCAATAGTAGCGGGCCAGGTTTACGCCAGGTTTTTTTCCCACTCCTCCCTGTGCCTCTATCTAAATCAGTCAATTTATTTCCAAATTGCATGTCGAGTGTAGGAGCAAGGGCTTATGGCAGTATATTAAATCAATGCACTCCTACAGTATATATTTTGAGAAGGTTTAATTTTTTTCCTCTTTTTGCTGATATTGATGGGGATGCACCTGGCTTTGAGTGTCATGAAGGACACACTGTCACAAATTGGAATCCTGTATATTCATAGAAGAAAGACAGTTGTGAAAAGTGATTGAGGTGGATTAATGGAGTTGAAACAGGCTTTACAATATAGGCAAGACCTTCACTGTCTTTTAGTTGTGTGGTTGTTGGTCTGCACACTTTAATTTATTAGTACCAGAAGGACAGACACTATCGCCAAGGAATGCAATTTGAATTTGTGTTGCCTTTATGGACTATCATGGACAAAACATGCACACATCTTGCCGTAGGGGGCTTGAGTGTGATCCTTCCCTCATGAATGCACATACAAAGCACATGTACTGCGTATGCACAGACATGGCACTTTGTATGTGCACAGGCAGCGCTAAGGCATTCATTTTCAAGACTGCATTGCTGCTCAACAGATGTCCTCTTAATGCTTCTCTCTGTTATCTGTCCTACTACCACTACCACACAGTATGATGTAGAAGTCAACCGTTAGTTTACAATATCAAATCTGATATTTAGCTTTAGTTTACGATTATCTGTATTTTTGGTATCATTTTTTTTTTTTTTACTGCTTGCTGATTAAATACATTTGTTTACAAATGTGCTGCTTGTCTGTGTTTGGATCAGTGTCTCAACCACAGCATTGTGTGATTGGTTGCATGTCGTGTGATTTTTCTGAAGTTCCAATTAAAGGAGAACTATGCAAGTCTGCTCGCTTTTCCGCTATTTTGGTTACACTCCTCTCGCCTATGTGCATTTGTTTACAACGAAGCTGGCGAAAAATCAATAAATGGAGCGGTGGATAACGTTACATAACATAGGCTATATGATGTTACGACGTGTGTGTTTGTGTAGTCTTAACCTTCATAAACAAAAGATTGCGGGTTATGGAGCACGTTTGTGCTGTGGTGCCCAAATGCCAGGTGGAAGGGAGAGAGCCTCCTTTCTCACTTGTAACAACAAGTCACAAGTCATGTAGTTAACTAACACATTTACTCCAGAGTTTTTTAATTAAAGCCCCTGTACGGAGCTTTTAACTGGATATGCAAAAGTCTCTGGTTTCTGCTGATGTGTCTCTGTTACCTACAACAGCAAATGAGCCCATCAGTGTGAAGATACGCTATTTCTAAGTAGTCTAATTCTGTACCTCTGGAAGGCACGGTCGGGTTGGACCACTGACGAAACGCTACGAATAGATACATTACGCTGCTAAAAAAGAAAAAAAAAAGCAAGTCCCGTCTTCTTTCCGAAGTTTCCAAAACAAATCTACACACGCCGGCCAGACAAACGTCTTCATGACAGTGGGAAATGCAGTCTTCATTCCGCCGCTTTCGTCCACAGGGGCCGCCAAAATCAACACTAAATGAAAAGTCTGTACAGGGGCTTTAAGGTAAAAATGTAGCATAGCCACTGGATAAATTCTGCTTAGTTCCTCTTTAGCGTCACAATCTTATTATCATCGCATAAGCTAACATAGCTATCTGAATCGCATGTAAATACCTACAGAATTAGGGAAAAGGTATTTTTGCTTGAGCATAACTACTAGTGTAGGTTTAAATCTACAGTAGCATCAACTGAATAGTCATTGTAATGAAGAAAACAGCATGAACATGAACTGGGATGCCATAAATTGGAAATAAAACCTTAGTCTTGCTGCAGCACCTGAATGACTGCTCGCAAATGTAGAAGTAAAATGCACCCAGTTAAAAACACAAAGTCATTTAAATGTCTCTGAGAAAGTATGCCTGCGTTTAAATTATATATATATATGACATATGATTATATGATAAAACTATTAAATCAAAGAACATTTCAAACTACCAGTCATGTCCCCTGCTCCCAGGTGAGAACGGCACTGAAAGCAACCAACAAATTCTAGTCAGGCACTTTTGCAGCCTGTGCATATAACTTATAATAAATCCACCACACTCAGTTGGCAGTTTAGTAGATACCTGAAGCTAAAACTAATGCAGTTTAATATAACAGTAAATCCTTCCTCGTGGAGGTTATAATATTCAGTTTTTATTAAGATTGTTAAGAGGTGTTGATTCAACTGTTTGATCATTGTGGAGGATGTTGTGTGTTGTGCTGTTGAGCTGTATCACATGTTATTTTCATTTTTGCTATCTTCAATTGAGATGGACAAAATGATAAAGACGCCATGGCGGATGATTGTTGACCTGTAGCAGCAGTTTGTGTTGTAATGTCTGTTTCAAATATCAGTTATTGCCTTATTTGCTAATGCTAACATTGGTGAAACCAATCAGTTGAGCCCTAGTTGTATCACTTCCATTGTTTAATCTGTCAGTTATGTTCTTGATCAGTCAACAAATTGAAACATGAAAAAGTGAAAAATATTCATCGCTATTTTCTGAAACCCAAAGTGGCGTCCTCAAACGTTTTATTCAGCAACGTCCTGGATCCAAAGATGTTCAGTTAGCATAGGACAAAGAAAAACAGCAAATGCTTTCAAGGTAATGGTTTGAATTCTTCCCAGAAGAACTGTTTTTTAAAGTATATTCTTTTGGCATTTTCATGCCTTTATTAGATAGTACAGTTGAGAGAGAAAGGAAATGGGGAGACAGAGAGAGGGGAAATGACATGCAGGAAAGGGCCGCCCATGCGGGATTCGAACCGGGGCCGCCTGCATCGAGGACTTTAGCCTCAACACATAGGGTGCCTGCTTAACCTCCTGCACCACTTGGAGCCCCAAGAAAGACTTACATAATTAATTTGTTATCAAAATAGTCAGGCTACCTCTTCATTTTCTCTCAGTTGACCAATTAGTCAAACCATTGTTGCATGTGTAATGAAAGCAGACTTTTTACTTCTTTGAGTACAATCATTTGGACAACATCACTCACAATATGTTTGCACCAAAGATGCATATAAGGACCCTTTTGTTTTCTGGTTTTATATTTTATATATACCTGTATATTTGTTTTTGTTTTTTAATTATTTATTCAGTACGTTATTCTTTGTGCACAGCAGCATCTCTACTCTTTTGGTAAATTGAAAAATTACCAGGAAATTTAGTGGTTGGATTTTTCTGCTGAAATTTTTAAAAAGTTAATTGTGCTACATGTGTGTGCTTCATTTTTAAGTATTAAAGAGCAGCATGTCTCCCCTGTGTGTTGGAGGCACCTTGAATGCCCTTAACCAGCACTAATAGGAGATAATGATTGGTGCTCAACAAAAAGAGAGATTCATTTTGAATTATTAACAAGTTAACTTTGTAGTGGAGGCACTTTATCCCCGAGGACAAACAGCCCAAATGTTTGCAAAATATAATTAAGCCGAGGCATCTTTAAATGTCATTGCTGCCTGTGCCATGTTTCAAATTGTTCTGCATCAACAGAATTTAACGAGATGGCTAAGGAATCCATTTCCTGCAAGCATGTGATAAGCCACACATACAGTGGAGCACTTTCATTGATTGCCAAAATAAAGCATTTTGTATGCAAATGTGGGAATGGAGTGGCTAAGCTGATTCAGCCTCATGGACACCAAATAATGGTCTTTACAATTAATACTTTTACATGCTATCCATTGAAAATTTCATCTTCCATTTAATGGCTCTAAAACATTTACACATGCCCAGAAAAGAGGGGGAAAGGCACTGTGTTCCAATGGATTAATATGAAAGCCAACAAACAAATAAAGCCATGCATCCCTCGCTCCCCCCCCAGAGTATTGGTCCCTTTCCTGTCGTCTCATGCTCCTGCACATTTTGGATTAACAGATAATCTTTGAACATGAAGGAAGGTCTGCTAACCCCGAGGGGGTGGGATGTAGTGAGTGAAAGGGAGCACGGGATTGGAGGCAGTGCTGCATTGTTTGAACGTAATGTGCTTGTCTTGTTCTTGTAAACATGCAGCTCTTTTTGTAGTGGTGATATGGCCTTAAATACCCCTCCTTTACTCTTGCAGGTTGTGTTACAGGAGACCCACAGGTCCGAATAGATAAGGAGCATTGGGGTAACATGGGTGTCCGCTAAAAAAGAAAAACAAAAGGGAAAAGCAAGACAAAGACCAATGGGAGCCTTTCATCAGTAGGTCCAGGGGTGTTTGTAGGGACCAACAAATCACTTGTTGTCAGTTAGCGTACACAACCTTGGTGCCTGGTGTTGACCTGTCTAGTCTCATCTGTTTAACGGTTTTGTTACAAACAGCCACAGTGAACAAAGTCTGTTTGTGAAGACTCCTATCCTGGGTTGGTCAGCAGATGGTTAGACCAATTTGTGCCCTGTCCTGTACTTTGTCCTGGCTGTTTTAGTGTCTTATTCTGTATAATGGAGGCTTTGTAGTATTGAATGGCCACTGTGTCCTCCCCTGTCCTCTGGTCTTTGTATCTCGTCCTGCTCAATTCTCTGTAACCTGAGAGACAACATCCGTTATTAATTATTTCGTAGCGTTTTCACTACACATCTTTCACAATTATGCCATTGGCATCATTTACTCATTTATAAAACATTGTGAGCAAAGTAAATCAAACTCAGATTTGTAACAGTGGTCTAAGGCTATAAACAAAGCTATCTAGAGATAGTGCTTATTGGGGTTGGTGCATTGTTTTGAAAGCAAACAAAACATCTGTTTTATCTTAATTTAATCTTAATTTATTAATGGGATTACACATTGAATTGAGTCAATTTAAATCTGTAGTGATTTCATATCATTGTAATGTGCAAAAATGGAAATGTTATATTTGGTATCTTTCATATTTGATAGACAATGAACTCTCCAATCTACTCAACACAACAAATTATCTATAAATGTGTGGTTGCCATGGTGTTGGGGTGTTTTATATTTGTCCTTTGACATATTTGTCCTGTTAAAATGTTACATTTATACACTGAGATGTATGAATATATAAATAATAATAAGTAAATAATTGTGGCACAGAAATGATTTGACACACAATGGCAAAATAATGCTTGTTGTTGTTGATGAGTTTTATATGTTTGTTTTATGAACTGTTTTGAGATATTTCAATGTCTATTCCCTATAGCTTCTGTCATCATCATCTCTTTAGTGCTTTGTTGCTGCTTCAAAACAACTGCACTGTAGACAATTTCACAACAAAAAGCAGTAAATATACAGTAGAAATAATATGTATTAGCATTGACTAATTTGGTTGCATTCTGGTTATATAGCCTACTTTAGGCTTGGAGGAAAAAAATCGATACAGCATAGTATCGCAACATTTTTGCGTGGCAATATTGTGTCGATATACAGACGCCAAGTATCGATCTGAATAGACGAAATTTGTCTTATTAGAAAAAACAAAGTTTTTATTTGCAGTTGAAAAAGCTAAAAAACCACAATATATCGCAGCATATTGCAACATTTTTCATATTGCAGTAATACTGTATTCAAGACACAAGTACTGAGATAACATCATATCGCAGGACCTCTGGTGATTCCCACCCATAGTGTGCTTAAGGATAGGTAACGCTAACCTGCTTTTCTCAAAACCTGATGGGTAGAGGTCCAGGTTTTTGCTTTAATGACCAATTTTGGACTTTTATTTGCCATTTGTACTTTTGCTCTTCACCTCTGCCGTGTGTCATCCTCGAAAATATGAACCCTCCCATCATTGTAGACTCAAGGACAGCAACAAAAACTGTTGACTGCAGTGTTTGAAGTAAATGAGAGAGCTGAGCCCCTCCAGATCTTCTGAAAGGCTCTGAGAGTGCAAGATGGGCAAGAAGGACGATGATGATGGGCCTGACCTTCTGATCGGGGGAGCGTGAGGAGGCCTGAGGACAGAATCCCCTCTCTGCTGCCCAGGCTGGAATTTTGTGCTTGAGAAGTGTTTAACTTTCTCAAATCCCAATTGCACTCAGTGGGGAGCGTCCTCTTTCCCTTTTGCCCACAGGTTTAGCGACTGCCCTTAACTCCTGGGCCTGAGGAGGAGGAGGAGGAGGGGGGGCGTTCAGAGGTTGGGGAGGGGGGATCAATAAGGATGGCAGCTTGCCTGTTCGACAGAGGTGAAGTTAAGCTAGGAGAGAGAGAATGGGGTGAGATAGTGAGGGCTATAGATATCTGAGTAGGAATTATCCATGACACCTGGGCTCTCAAGCTGCAACCTTTAAGTACATGATTTAGGATCACCTCTATTTGTGGGATAGCCGTAGCACATTCAGCACATTCAGCCCCAGCCATTGTGCTCCGTTAGCTCTCACAGCTGAAAAGTCATTGTCGGATATTTGTTTAGAAATGCTTTCATGGTTAAGTCCTTCTACCTACATTGTTTCAGCCAGGTGAATTCAATTTTGTTGTGTACCTTCTTTAGTTTCACTTAGTTGTCAAGAAGACGTAGGGAAAATCTCCCAAGTCATTCTGTCCATCCCCGCATTTTTCTGCACCACTGAATTGATACAAAAATGTTCTTTTTTTCCCAAGTGATAATATATCATTTCTAATAATCTCCCTTAGCTTTGAGAATGGTGTCAATAAACTGACATGTTAAGAACAAATGGAACAGCCTTTATCTCTGTAAAAATCCACAGCCTCTGCTTCAGACAGAGACAAAAACAAACTGTGCGCTTTCATGTTTTGTCTTATTTTTTTTTTTTTTAGAGGGGGATAACCCTAGATGAGACTGAAAATGTTGCCTTTCAAAAGGTTGACATTTAACTATTGTAGATATAATGATGGATACAAGAGATGGAGCACGTTAATGGAAAATGGCGATGTCACGGTTCATCTTCCGAATTGAGGCACATTAATCCACAGTGTTATGGAAAACGCTGATAAAAAAATAAATGCACTGAATATTTGTAACAAGTGGCATCAATTTCCCCCTTTGACTGTCAGTGAATGAAGATTTCTTAGCAGATTGCATTATTTACTCTGCTTAGAAAATCACACAGCTGTTAAATCCTTGCTAGCATATTTCTTGGTGTTCTTGATTTCTGGGAGAGATCTCTACAAAGGCAATGTAAATGTCATAGGTTTGAAATGCCCCATAGTGACAATTTAGCTTTCATCATACCTACATTAATTAAACTTGGCTTCACCATATAGACTTTGACACAGTCATTTCCAGGCCGATTGTGTATGCATGAGCGGTTTTGTCCTGGCCTGCTTTCTGATGATAGGCTGATGCTGAATGTTGCTGAAAAGAGCTTGAAGTATAATCTGAATCTTTGAGAAGCTTATTGAAGGAAGTGTGCAGAGGCAGGGACCGCAAGTTTACGTATCCTCTGTGTGCCACCAGACATGGGGTGATAATGAAGTAAGGAGCATCAGATTGACTGGATACAAGATGCACTGATAACGTATTATGATGAAGGCTGCCTTAAAGGAGGGAGAGCTTTAATGTATTCATCAAATGAAACATAAGAGCAATCATAAGGACACTATATTAGGATACTTGTACTGTCGTATGGTGCGCAAACTTATAGATTTTTGAGTTTGCTCCTGGTATTATTAAATTTGACATCCTAAAAAATATACTGTTGTTATTCCTGCCTAAACCCCCTTAAATGTATTCTTTAAAAATACTGTGCAAGATATTTAACGGTTGGAAAATAAGTATTTATGTGCACTTGCACAGCTGAAACATGGTCCACAAAGGAAACCTAACAGAGTGGAGATGCAAAAAGGCTTTGCTTGGACATCTCTCCATCCCATGTACTTGTTGAATAAAACATCTGTCTCATGCACAAGGTAACGGCAATGAGAGGGCCTGTGTTTGCAGAGATGAAACTCTCTATCCTCCACTATGCCCGAGAGAGTTTAGCCTTGATGCATTTTACACCAGCCCAAAAAACCTGCGTTGACAAGTTATCTGTGACCTGTGGTGAGAGCGGGAATGGCTGCAGTGAAAATCAATCTTCGCCTCTCCTCTCGCCTTGAATACCAGCAGAGCAAACAAACAGGCCTAAACAATACGATATATACCACATATCAATTACACTAAATGCCTCAGTATCTATACTTCACTGTCCCAGGCACACACCGGTTACAAGGCACACATGCTGCTGTAAGACGATAATGGTGCTGCATTGTTCCTCACCATCTGGAGGACTGATAAGGCCTGCCTGTGCATAGTTGATAATGAGAACAGGCAGAGGAAAAACTGAGTGTTAAACATTTCCTTGGCCCATGAAAAAGGTTCCATTAAGTCCACTGACCCCAATTGAATATTAATGAGCTAATTAACGGATTTATTGTTATGCGCAATTTCTGGAGGGGCAATTTTTTTCAAGTGCTATTATTTTTTCTAATTATTTTCTGTACTTTTTATAATTGAATCTTTGTAGCTGCCAGCATCCTGTTTGTGCCTTGGCAACAAGAAAAAAAAAAAAAACCCGTCTGGCATCTGTTTTTCCTTCTTTCAGCTTGCTGTAACTACAACAACAACAAAAACCAAAAAAACAAAACAATGTTCTTTCTCGATCCTAGTGTATTTGTCATCAGGACTATTCCTCATACCTCCATCAACTCAAGCCTCCAAATATTGCTCTTTAAAAACCATCTTTCTTTGCTTTTTTTTTTTTTTTTTTTTAAGAAATATATGGGGCAAAGTGGTGTTCAGGTGTTGGATTACAAAAGTGCAATTACTTGGTTTACTGCAGGGTGCATTGCATGGAGGACTTGACAAAGGTTTAAATGGGCAGTGACAGCTGAGCTTGATAGATAGTATAATCAGCTGATGTAGAGGATGCACTGAAGCGGTCCTCAGTGGACAGCTGGAGAGTACAGGCAGCTACTGAGAGGGATAGTAACCTTGGGAGGACTGACTACTGATACTTTGTTTAATGGATACATAAGATATGGACTTCGGCAGCTTCAGGATCCACTTTAAGTAGATTGAGCTCCTAATTGTGTAATTGTATTTAAAATCTCTGCCCATGATGTAGTATGAAAAAACACTGTAGTCATTTCGTAGAAGGTCAGTATAGCGTTTTCTATACCCCGACCATTTCCACACAGGGTAATCATGCATGCGTTGAATATAAAATACTCTTTAGAGGAGTGCATGTGTATAAGCTCCTGTACAGGAAATGACTGAGACCCCAGGACAGACCAAGGATGTCGTGGAGAAGACTACATCTCCCAGCTATCCTTGAAACATGTGGCGATCTTGCAGGTGGAGCAAAAGCAACCTTAGGCCGGGAGAATATGTCGTATGGTTCCTGCTCCCCTCGCCCACACACACACACAGAGTATATGGTCATACCTTCTCTTGTTAAGCTTAAAACAGAGGAGTGGAATTAACCAAGTCGTAGATCTCCACCTGCACGTTTACAGCTGTGCACAGGTAATCAGCCTGCTGCGGTCGGGAAATTACAGCTATCCTAGGGCTCAGAACAGTCCCTCTGTTTGAAAACGGCGAATTAGAAGCAGCAGGGGCCACTCTGATAACCTTTTAGATAACACTAATATAATTATTATTACATTTTGCTGTCTGCATGTTTGCCTAATTCTGTTTATGACTGAAATTCAATTCCAGCTTAATAAAACCATCAATTTCTTTTGGTTTCTTCACCGATATAACTTAGAGTAATGAACTCATTTTGCTGTTGTATGGAAATTTTGTCTCATTACAATAATTTTGCCTGATCCACTCGGCAGCCAATATTAAGAGTAAGGCCCTACAGACATAGACTGGGTTATTATGCTATACATCACAAAGTGCATTAGGCTCATAAAACCTGTCAACAATAAGGTTGGAAAGTTTGTGCACATGGCCCAGCAGGTTAATATATTTCCTCCAAACACTGACTAGAAGTGTCCAGGCTATATTGCTGCCATACAGAAACCAATTTTCTGCTAGTTGGGAATTCTCAACTCAATACCCAACCCGCCCTTCACACACATTACTTATCCTTAATCGACACAGATTTGTTTCCCCGTCAAAATTCGGCTATTTTAGTCCGTCATCATTTCTGTTCAGGATGTGAGAGGTTGATCTATTTGTAAAAAGTTGAAATCTACATTCAGATTCACTGGGCAATTTGGTAAAAACCTAATGAGGGAATACATCCCTCTGTAACTGGAGATTTTTTTTTTCATAAACATACAGAGTTGAGTGACAGTGAGTGAAATTAAATCAGTTCAAGACACAGCAGTGTTTTGTCATCATAAGGTTTAAAACCCCAACCTCACATTGAAGCTGACGTTTTATCCTGCAGTCTGATGCTACATATGCTGCAACAACTTTCCCAACAGCAATTCATCATCATTTTAACGACATCTTTTTAGTGGTGAAAGCAGCGACGCCTTACCACTTTTTTTTTTTTTTGACATGTGTAAAGAATATGCATCCTGTTTGCCTACAACTGACATCCCTTGATAGAAGCCATGATTCCCTGTGTGGCTGGCAAGTGAGTTGTACTCACACTTAGAAAGAACCAAAGTGGGGACAAAGATCAAACAACAGCGCATGGTAATTGTTTTGCAAACTGCATGTCAGCCTGGATGTGTGGTGCTGAAAGAGCCTTCTTTGCACAGCGCTTTAAGGCATCAAATGCAGTTCTGAAATAGCTCGATGCTTCTTGAGAGGGTAATCTTTTGTAACAATCAATTACAATACATTTCCCCCTCTGTCTAGGCACTAATAGCTCCTGTCTGTGCACATGGTGAGGCATGTCTAGTAAATATACACTGTTTTCCTTTTAAATGTCTTATAATATGCATGGGGAACACAGAAACACACTATGATAGAGGGGTTGAGCATCAAAGCTGGAGAAGCAATTCAGCTGAGTTTCTCAGTCAAAGAAATGAGAATGGAGCCGTTTGTGGCTTTCCTCCCATTAGCCAGATTGAATTACTGTGTTTTACTTTTAAGGGCCATCTGTTCTGGTTTAAGTCATATTTCTAAATCTGTCATGTTGTGTGTGTGTGTGTGTGTGTGTGCGTGCATGCGTGTGTGGATGTGTGGAGAACACTTCTTTGATGGGTGGGAAGGTTTTTTTTTTTTTGCTGAAAATAAAATTATGTGTAAAGTCTATTGTGACATCTGTGACTTGCATGGAAATGCTGTCGCAGTGTGCAGACTTTACAAGACAAAGGTCCGTCTTACAACGCCTGCCATTAGCTGCATTGTAATATGGAAGTATTGACAGGTACGTGCAGTCAACAAATGATCCCTCTGATGGAAGTTAATTACAGGACACACATCACTTTAAATGAACTTCACAATGTAACACAAGAAGGTTTGTCCGCTTATTCTCTGCAGATTCTGAAGGAGACAGAAGTATGGGCGCTGTAAAAAAAAAAAAAAAAGAAAAGAAAGAAAGGAAGGAAGAAAAGAAGGGGAGGAATAAAGAAAGAAAGAGACTGCAGTGTGATAAAGAGATGGTGTGCTGACTGATGTGGTTCACTCAAAGGCCGTTGTGTAAGAAGCTTCATATTGAATTGCAATATGAAAAGATTATTCAAAGGCCATACGGTGTCAGAATGAGCTGAGAGATCTGCATCGTAGTCAATGACTTATAAGGATTGCTTTGTATGTTGAACTAAGCCTTTCAGTGTTCTCACTGCACAACTGTTAACATGCTAGCACACAACTGACTTTTCACTAAACCCCAGACACAGATGAGATACTTCATATGTCGGTGATGTATGCAAAATTGGCATCCTTATATAACATTTATAAAAAAGTATCTTGCGAGAGATTTTACTTTTGTGAAATTACAGCTCCTATGATGTAGATAATGTTTTGATTAGTTGTGCAGCCTTAATTGTAGCTTTCAGAAAGCCAAAACAGTCAAAAATAAAAGTGTAAGCAGCTGATTAAACAGTGTGATTGTCTGCTGCTTACATTAGCATGTCCATCTAGCTAGCATAATTACAGTAACAACTGTCACATCCATGGCCACAAGTCGTATAGTATTTCGTTCTGCATTAGTTTGGAATTTAATATGTTTTATGACGATGTGATGCCATCAGAGTATAAGGCTAGCATTAGTGATTCTGTCCTGTTCTTTATTAAATCTGAGGAAGTTTAGACTTGAGCAGCCTCTGGCTTTATTGAGAGGGGGTTGTGTTTGGTAAACAATTTGGTTCCTTGTCCTAAAAGCCTTTATAAATAAATCATAAATCCAACCTCTGTCCGGGTTATTTTACAATGAAATATGAGCTTTGATTTTTTCCCAATTATGCTTTTCACACTTGAACTTTAGTCTTATACTGCAATTCAATAGCCTACCAATGTTGATTCTTTTTTCCCCCTCCTGTCTCCAGGTAATAATGTTATCTTAATGCTTTGGACAGCTTTTCTCTTAGTCTTTTAGAACGATATCATGCATGTAGCAATCAAGTCTTTTATTTTAGTCTCACAGCTTGAGTCATTTAAAAAGGATTTTTTAACGAACCCACTGAGCTAACGTTGGCTAAATGTACCTAGCTTAATTAGCGAGGTAGCGCCGATAAAATTCATTAGCTGCAAATGACAGTGCAGGTGGCAAAATAAGTGGATGTTTGCTGGAAACGAGGACTCTGCTTTTGTTTCCTCGGGACCCAGTGTTAAAATTACCGTCAACCGTAAAGTGTGTTTGTGCCATGTGACAATGGAAAGCTTGACAGGTGTTTTAACAGCAAATGGTCACATATCAAAGCCTTGTGCTTCAATAGTGGATTAGGAAACATAAAAACCCTACAGAGCCAGTTTTTGCTTTGTTCCTCCAAATGCTTCCAGAGACAAAATCAGTCAGTAATGCTGCCCTTTCCATCAGATGCACTTAAATCTATGCAGGGGATACATGCTAATTTAGGATACCAAGAAAGCTTTTAATTTAATTCCTGCTCTCGGGGCATACATTTCTGTCGTGTCATATCCTTTCCTCTTTCTGGGCTGAAACGCTGACAGGATCCTATACAAGTGAGGCCTGGAAGAGCCTCTAAAATGTCAGTGATCCACTGTGCCGTTGCAAATACGGAGGTGCACGGCTTTAAGGGACAAACCATTTCCCTGCCAGCAGAAAGACTCTCCAGGACAACCTCTTCGCAGCCCAGCAGGCCTTGCACTGTCACTGAGTCCCACAATTGAATTGAATGGTCCACAGATTACTCAATTATTTCTATATACCAGCCTTCCATGGCAGACTAAAGGCCTATTATTGGAGGGACTGAGACCATAGGAACTTATTACATGTGTGACCTTTTAAAGCCTTTCACCGTGATGGATCTCAGGTGAGAATTTACTGGAATCAATTTTTATCTGAAAGCTCGATGCTTGCTCACCAGCCCAGCCCTGTGTGAAACATTCACTTGATAAAAAATAAATAAATAAATAAAAAAGGAGAGAAAGAGAGAGACAGCCCCTTGACTACTGGAAATGGGCAACATTTTAAAGCACCCCCAAATGCCTTTGTGTCCTTTCCTCCCAAATTAAAGAGACTTTGAAATAGAGGGCTGGAGGAAGTGCTGGAGTATTGTGCTTAATCAAGGTAGAAATACAAAGACAGAGCCGGTTCCCCAAAGGCTCACATCAAAAGGTGCATCCCACTTTGTGAGCTATTTAATCAGTTAAAACACAGATGGCAGGCTGCCGCAATTAATTAATCATATATGAGGCATCCTGTACCTGCTAGCAGAAAGTATGTCAGTGCTACAGAGATCTCATTTGGATTTCATTGTAACTATGTGCCACCAGAATAATTGCTGAATATGAATAGGACTAGCTTTGGAGGTAATGCTGGACATAATGTACTGAATTTGAGCGACTGTTCTTCTCCCCTTGTATCTTTTTCCTTCTGCTTCATCTTAGCAGGGTAAATGTGAGTTATTGTCAGAAATCTTGGGAGGCCAACCCCTGCTGCTGCTTTGACGGATTTGATTTAATACAAAATAGATGCTATTGACAGTCTGAATGTGATGTTGGAGAAACAATGGACTAATCAGAGCTGTGGGGCACGATTGACATTGCTACATAGCTACCTAACTAAATTCATTTACAAATGAAAAAGACATTGGCATTAGTGCCAACTGGCATAGTCATTATCCAACAACACCCCCACATCATTATAGAATTAATTTCTACAATTATTCAATAAGGGCACATGGCTTAACCTTAACAATTAGATATGTTTGGTATATAGTTTTAGGCAATATACATGGTTCAAATGAAGGAACTCACTCTGTAATGGAGTCACAGCTGTTTCATTAAGCTATGGATCTGTTTGTGTTCGCTGTCTTGTTTGACTGTGAGAGTCTAAGTCTGATGTGAAATAGTTGCCAACACTTGGGTGTCATCTGCGTAGCCGGTGTTGATCATTGGTGGGAACTGATAATTGATTATGAGTCATAAAAGAATCATGCACTGGCTTAAAAGCAATAAACACAGAGTCTAGCAATGAGGTAAAGCTTGTACAAAACAATATAACAATCATCTGTATCGAATTGTAAGAGCCAAACTAATAAAGTGTCACAATAAAAATCTTGATTTGACTGGAAAGTACATGACCTGGCATGTTTCTCTGCCAAAGATTTTGATCATAATGGAATTTGTCACTCTACAACTGAATAAAGTCACAATGCATTTTGTTCAAAAGTGGTTTAACATGAGGGATCTTGTAAATATATCTAACACTTTAAGGTCACGGTACAGTAACTAGCTTCCAGATGAAAGGTTATCCAAGGCAAGAGTGGAATTTGATCAATAATTTATCAATAACTTCAGGGGTGAATGCAGACAACAAGGACTTAAAGAGGCAGAGAGGTGGAGGCAGGTGTATACAGTGCTAGTGTTGCGTTAACTGTATAATACATGATCTACAAATGATTCAGACATCATGCTGGAATTGTGAAATGAACCACTGGAGCTACGATCCTCCAAGCACATGAGCACATGGTTTGTGCACTTGTGAAGTAGAGCCGTGGATAAATTGATTAATTAATTATAGTCCACGGTGAATGAGCAGTCACAGAATGCAAAACTGATACGTTAAATGCTTCAATACAGTGCAACTACAATACTACTCCTCCACACTTTGCACTTTGATTGCTATATTTCTCCTGATTTCATACATGAACTGCTGCCACCTAAATGTGATGGTGTATACCCCTTGGAGCATAAGGAGACAAAGAGATCATCAGAAATAATATACAGTATACATCCTCTCTGGATCATCCATACTCAACAAGGTGATGCGCCGCTCTTTCTCTCTCTATTCTTTACGAGAGGAGAAAATTGCACATGTAATAAAATCCAATTTTATATTTCATTCTGAGAACTACAATAAACACAAAACAAGCAGTAAATAAGCTTTTCAAAAAGCTGATTACCAAAGCAATTTATTGCCAAGTCCAGGACTGTGTTAAAGCAGAGCAGCGCTGGAAAGTGAAGGGGCCCACATTCCAAATCTTCTCTCCCTCAAGCTCTTTGCTTGCCATGTTATTAGCTGAGCTGCTTGGTGAGGAGCCAATCTGATCAACTTATTTTACTATATAATGCTCCAGCTCCCGCTGAAAGCAGTTAAAAAAAGGATTGTGATTGAGGTCATCCTTGCATCCATCACGGTGGCAAACACTGCTACGTATATTACAGAGGCCTTTTTTTTTCTCCTTTGGTACAACAGAAGAACAAAACTCAACAGACGTAAGTGCACTGTCATTGTAACCTTTACACAGAGCTGATGTATCTGAATTCTGCATGTTTTATTCATGACCAAGCACACCTGTCCATATAGGGCCAGGTGGTTCTTGGTCAAACTGTGGTCAAGGTTTAGTAAATCGGATTACCACAGTATAGGCCTGCTCTCCGTCTTCACCTGCAGAGAAATCTACAGTACAGTACTAATGATAGAATGAAATCCAGGTACATTACCAAAGTGAAACGACACCAGGTTACTGTTACTGTGACGCTGTCGGTCACAAACAATGATGAAGCACAGCAATAATGTGGAAAATATCCCAGGGTTTTGTCTGCAGCATTGTATTGTAGATACCTTAAATTAGCTCCAACATTAGGTGGGGATTGAGCAGAATGAGCAAAAAAGTAAAAAGTCTGCATAATATTTTTGAATATAAATTGAGCTAGTGATGGCACAGGAGAAAATGCTATGTGGGGATTATTCACAGTTATATAATGTTAGGAAGAAAACCAGGCGCTTCTCATTTTGGTCACTTATCCCTCATTGTAAAGGTCTGTATATTTCATTGCTGGTGCAGCAGCTTAGGGGATACATTTCAAAGCAGCAAATAAAAATTGGCTAAACTTCCAAAATTAGCACTTCAAAGTCAAACATGATTTGCAGCGAGGGAAGGGGTGGAAGCAGTGTGACTGTGAAAGTGCGTTTGTAAAAGGCAACTCTGTGTATGTGTGTGTGTGTGTTTGTGTGCGCGCATGCTTGTGAATGTGTGTGCGTGTGTGGTGGAGCTGATGTACAGAGTTCAGCATTAGGCCTTAGAACCAATTTCTAGGCAAATTGGTTTCATTTAAGAATGAGATCACAGAGTAAGCAAACCTCTTTCAGGGCAAGTTCATGCATCTGTAGCCATTTATTTCAGTTTTATATGCATTGCTTGGCACAGGCTGTTTGTAGGTAGAATATGCATAATCTTAGCCATGGGCACCATGCTATATAGTTAACGTGTCCACATTTACCTGTTATTACCATGAAGTTAAATAGTTTCTCCCATTTTTATTGCATTCTGTCATAAAGAGCCTCAACAGTAATTTAGTGTTTTGTTTTCTATATTCCTTCCAGCACTGTTGTGGAATCAGTGCTAATCAAAGCCACATGCAGCTAATTGCCCTCTCCAGTCTCTCGCGCATAGCACAGGCAGGCCCATTAGGCATCAGTGGAACATATGTTGGTTGGTTTTTGATTGGGTGTGAAAATCAGTTTATTTTTAAGGGGAATAATGGTTCTCTTCACCACAGTCAGCATCACCGGGCTTGCGTATTTATTTATTTATTTATTTCCTAAAGTGTATTCACCACATTTTAAAACAAGTGCTGTACCTTTATCTCCGAGGCTGTAAGGTCGCAGCTGTCTGTTTGAAGGACAGCATAAATGGTTCATGAGTAGAGACTATAGATAATCCATTCAGATTGTTACATTAAACATTACACAAGCAGACACCAAAATAAATCACTTATTTTGAGATGAGCAGTTGTTTTTCTTAATAATAGTTTATTTATTAACAGTTACAGGCCAAATTCCACTTTGACATAGATCCAAAACTGCCTTGAATTATTCCAAACAATGAATTCCCCTCTAGCTGTTTTCTACTCAGAAGAAATACGCATTCATTATACTTAAAAAAGCCACTGATTCCAGCTTTGTCTGACATGATAAACAAGCAGTGAAGGAGTTACTGTAATCCATGTACGTTTGAGCACCTTTTCCACACTGCTGTCTCTTTTGTTTGTTTGTTTATTTGTTCTACTGCTGGAGTTGTTTTCTAACTCAGCATGCATGTTTGTAGCTTCGCTGGTGGCATGACTGCAGTTGGCGATGTGTGTTCAGTGTGTCGGTCTGCCATCGCTGAAATACCACAACTTTTATGGATTGCTGTGATTTTTTTTTTTTTTTGCACAGTCAATTTCTGCAGATGGCGAATCCTACTGACTTTAGCGAACCCTGACTTTTTTTTACTCCAGTGCCACCATGAGTTTGACATTTGGTCATCTTGACACGCAGCCCAGTATCCTATGAATCATGTTCGCGCAGGTTGCGATTTGTATTCTTTGCCAACAGGCTGTGCCAGTGTAGGAAGCAGTGTGTCCTTTATGTGCAGTAGCAAAGCTGGAAAAGCGAAGAGTGTGGGTGAGGGGGTGTCGGGTATAGAGCTTTTGTTCCAGCACAGACCTGCGTAATGTTTGTTTTTCTTTCTTTTTTACAGTAACAACAATCACATCCTAATCTTAGACTAGTGTTTTAGTTGCGATCTCTTAACCATAGTGCTTTCTGTAGTTGTCATACCCACATACTGTACTGCACAGACAAAACAAATGCAATGTTAGAAAACTTGCACATAATCCAGGGTTTTGTAGAATCATTGAATCAATGTTTTATCTCATGATAAGGTCCCCTAACAGCCCTGCAGAGCCGCTTTCATTACTGTAACACTGCAATATGATTACCGCGCTTTTTGGACTTGACAGAATATGATCCTTTGACTAGTAAAGAACAGACATTCCCAATCTACACACTCGGTGCTGTTTAGGAAGTAGCATATTGTGGGATGGAAATGATTGGTCCACAACTGTTATGCAGATAACAATTACAATTTTCCACATGGCAATAATGAGGTTGATTCCTCGCCAAGAGTTGGACACCACACCGATTTAGAAAATACACTGGCAGGAGGGTTACTTTGAATATTACCTGTAGTAATCAAAATGCATAACCTACTATCAGTTCCTTCTCCCAAAAAACTCTCATCCATAAAATTAAATTCAGTATAATTAGAGCTGTTGCAGTGTTGATGGATGCAAAATGAAACACAGAATCACTAGTTTCACTTAGGATTTTGGCAGCATTTCCACATATCTGCCCTCCTCGTGGTTTCTATTCTGCGTGCACCCTTTATGACCACGCTCCGCTGACAGCTGTCCCTATGTCAATATGAATGTCTGTCAAGAGAGATTATACATCACATGAATCGAGGCAGATAATGAGCAACAGGGAAGGGCACTTTTTAACACCCCCGTGTGTGCAACATATGACGCAAGCCAAGCTAATTAAGCAGATGCCATAATGCAGTAATCAGGAACACAGAGGAGGTTGGAGAATTCACAAACTTGAGTCATAACGGCGCAACATTTGGTGCTTAAGAACTTCTCCACCAGTACAAGCAGATGGGAATGCCAAGCTGCAGTGCATGTGTATTTATGTGTGGGAGCAGGCCTGTGTGTGTCTATCATGTGTTGTCATTCTGGGTGAGTGTGTATTTGCACGTGCGCGCCATGTTTTTTCCTTGTGCATGTGTTATGCATTACACACATATATAAAACAGTATGTATCGGTGCATGTGCGTACATGATAGAACACACATCTGAATCTGTATGTGTGTGTGAATTTATAGCAGGGGACAGTGTTACCTGGTGAGGTGTTTTCCTCATTATTTTTTCCCCGAAAATGAGCAATCAGCCATATTGCATGGAGCCTGATTGTTTCCCTCTGTAAATCAATCCAGGAATTGCAATTAAAATGTTCTCTTATGTGGTATAATTGATGTCTACCTAATCCTTTATTTGCACACCTGCCGGTGAGTCTGAATTTTTAATGAATTTCTAATTAATGCTCTTTGCACACTTGATTTATGTGTTAGCAAATTATATTGCTGCTCTGTGTCCTGCTGGTAGGAAAGTGCCTACAGAATGTCACACCTGGGTTGAAATCTGAAGTTTGCTCAGCTTCGTCCAGAAAGAAAGGATACTGCAGTGAATAGTAATTTATAACACAGCAGTGGAGGCCGGACAAATGAAATGTTTATAATTATTCTGTAATAGTTGTAGACCCCCTTTCAATACCCCTGACAGCACATTCATTCATCAGCTGAGCCACATTTAGCATGCTGTATGGCTGTATGGCTGCGTGCACCTGGCTGGGATAAACTCCCCCTACCTTTGCCTCTCTCATTAGGATTGCACTGCTATATTTGGAGCCCTTACATCATACGCTAACTGTAAAGCAAGCCAGATGTGTTGAGCATTTACACAGGTGGACATGACGTGCAACATTTATTACAGTAAAGCAATGATTTTATCCTTGAGGTCTGCATTACATACTGTACACTGTAAGTATCATTCAGTTTGCCAGGCGCTTTTTTTTTTTTTTTTTTAATTTAACATCCCACTAAATCAAGGCTAGTGATGTAAGATGACCAACAGTCTGTCTTTTTTTGGTTTTCAGGGTCTGACATGTCACATAAGAGGTCTGGTAAGATGTGATGTCATTCTACCACAGTGAAATTAGAGGCTACAGGCCGCTGTCCAGACTGATGTACGGCCTATTACCCTGTTACTGGACTCGACTGAATAAAATGGATGATATGATCTAAGAGCTCTTAATTTTCAAAGCCGTGCCCATTTGCATTCTGCTTGGAAGGTTCTTGCAAGAAAAAAAGAAATTATCTCAAAGAATGATGTTTGTTCTCTCTAATTAGTTTCCATTGTCTCATCATGCAAAAAAAAACAACCCAAAAAACAAGGCTGTTAAAGCTAAAGTTGTGCTAATGGTAACATGACAGCAGTGTTGTTATTCCTCACTGTTACTATGACTATGTCAGAATTAATTTCAAATGACCCACAGTGGCTCCATAGTGCTCGTATAATAAACTAGGGCTGAAGATATTAGGGATGCAAGATAAATATCGGTACAGATAATATCGGCCTGATATTGGATGATAATTACCGGCCAATAATTACACAGGACTTGCATAGATAAGTCTGATAATGACATGACTAGAGCCTATTACAATTAGCCAACATTGCCTTGATTTCGTTCATTCTCAGTCCCTAAATTGATTTGAAACAATAATAAATGTTTATTTTTGAAGAGTCATAACTGTTCTTGTTTTTGCAGTGGTTACAGTAGTGATGTTGGTTATATTGCTAAGTCAGAGGCAGAGCTATAATGTTGAATTCATCTTGACTCACTACATCTTAGCCTTTCTTAACCTCAAGTGTATATAAACTATTAAAAATGTTATCGGTTATTGGTATCAGCATCGGTTATGAGCAGCAGGAAGTTATCGGTTATTGCTATCAGTTGAAAGATATTAATAATTCCTCTTTTCTTCTTGTAACATGAACTTCTTAGGGTTTTGGTTGGACAAATAATATGAAAATATCATCATGGGTTCTGAAAATCCATAATAAAATAATTGTCTAATTCAGCCCTGATGTGAACTAATTGTATAAATAGCTCAGGTTTGTGTGAAGTCCACAAAGCTTCAAGTAGCCAGTAAAATAATGGAAACCACACACTGGTCATTGTAACGCAGCAGCTCAGAAACTTTTATATGTCTTTAAAAATCAAATTATTTAAGTATTTCAGCAGGTTAACCACACGTATAGCTGTTTATTATGTTATTTGCACCAAATAATCCTTTTACTCTGTATATTTTTTTTATATACTGTAGTAATAGTTGCCAGTATCAAAGTAAAGTGATTTACTCGATTATTCAAACTTGTAATAAATGTAATAAGCAAAGCAATTGACAGGAATTATCACTTGAGGAATCAGATGAATATTTGACAGCTCCACAAGACTTGGTATAGTGTTGGCTCTTGGTGTGTGTGTGTGTGTGTGTTTCAGATTAGGACCTCATCAGATAAACAGACACTGTCACACAACTCCATTAAGAGAGTCTTCTGGGAAAAGTACTTTTTAATACAGCTCCGCACCTCTGTCTCTGCTGATGAGTCTGAATGAGTTCAAACTCAATGAGCATTTATTTTCTCTCTAATTTATTTGCTGTTGCATTTCATTTCCAGGCCAATTCACCCTCTCAATCCCTCATAATCAGATGGCAATTAGTGAAGCGTGAATCACAGAGAGCAGCTCGGCTCGACTCGACTCCCTTTCATGACACCTGCACGTTCACAACAACAACAGTTTGGAGAAGCATTCTTTTATTCCAAATAAAATCTTATTTAGTTCATTTTAAACAGCATTTCTAATTCCATCAGAACTCTGCAAAATGTAATAAAACTTGTTTTGTTGCATCACGTTTTAAAGAAGGAGTTCAAATATATTTTTTTTCTCCTGCAAGGCTTTTTATAGCATTGCAGTTTTTGGAGACATGATTACATATCAACACATGGGCCCAACTTCCTCCAACAACAAACTTTGGTTTTGGTACAAGAGAAAAAAACTCACTATGAACATTTAAGAATCTTTAATTCACACTAGTAATAAAATTGCATTACATTTCATAAAATAAATGTTCCAGTTTATATATACAGAGAAAACAGACTGTACATACCCTCCAATGAACCATTTCTAAAAGGAAAAGAAAACAAACCTGAAATAAATCTCACAAAAACATACAAGCAATACAGTGCTCAGCTAAGCAGGCACAACTGTACATCAAAATTTGTAACTGCTCAGTGTTGGGGTGTGGGAGGGGCAAAAAGTTAAACATTTACAATAGAGTCCTTAGGGACTGATAAAGGGGTCTTAAAAAGTATTGCAGGCAAGCAGACAGACGCTTGTCTTTTTCCAAGTGCAGCAGAACATCCATCTCGTGTGTAAAGTGTGGAGCCGACTGTTGCTGCCACCAGGGTCCAACTATTGAACCTGTGTCTCAAAGCTCCCATTCAGCTGGCCCTCCTCATAGTCCATTTGACACAAAATCATGTTGTTTTTAAGGAAAAACTTGTCCCCAACGCAAAACCTGTTGGCAGAGAAACACAAACAAAGGCAAAAGTGTTGTTAAAAAACACAAAGACCATCACTGTTGGCATCAGGAAGTGGTGTGTGTTTATGTGTGTGTGTGTTGACTGGCTGACTCCACTCTGCTCTGGCAGTGAAAGCGTAGCATTTAAGATCAGACGGTAATGATGATTTTGTTTGATTGCACACATTTGGCTCAAGACAGTTTACCTAACGCACCCTGACACCGCGCCTCGTCTGATTCAAAGCCTGTTTTTGATGGTCATCATAAATGTGTGGCTTCAAATGAATGTTGATTAAAAATCCGATCTTTTCAAAGCAAGCAGACACGAGCACTGGCGCTCAATGAAAGGCAGGTCAGCTCTCCTCGGCCTGGCAAAAAAAAAAAAAAAAAGTGCTGGCACCACAAGAGTTTCCAAGGAAACTCCTGCCACAGGGTTAGCTTTTCACACACCAGTTTGGTTCCAGTGCTCGAGAATATTTTTCCTCTAAAGTCTCAGAGTCAATTGAAGAGGGAAAATAACACATAGCGGCGGCCTGCCCTACTGATGTTCTTCTCTACGCTGCTGTTTGTTTGTGTGACACAGTACAGACGGCTTCATAATGTGACTGAAGGGGAGTGGAGATAAGAATATAGTCGAGCATAGCTTGGCTTTCGTAATGTGCCAGACTGGTAAAACAGTCACGGCCATGGCCAATGCTGTGCCAGATGAGGCCTGGCTTCATGTCTGCCAGCGGAGAAGAGAGACTGCAGTCATAATTCCCTTACAGCAGGTGTTCACTATGGTAACTGAATCTGGCCTGCAGAAGGTTAATGGGCTTGTGCTGTGTGGAAGAACAGGGTCAGAGCACCCCTGACAAGCATGCAAAGGACGCTCTGCTTCCAGAGTGCTGCCATTACTGACAGTGTATTAATGGGGAAAAGCAATATTTGGGTATGTCATATTCTATGCACATCATAGCATAGGCTTTGTGCTCACCCCAATTTCATAATAGTTTCTATCACTACGGAAACACCATTTCACACCTGTGTAGGTCCGTGCTTCCCTTATGCAGCAACACCCCCCCTGGAGGACTTTTTATTGTTTTTGTAGCTCCTATACCTCATAACGGCTAATTTTACACCCCCACGGCTTAAAAGATTTACAGATCCAGCCACAAACAAGGACAAAGCTGCTGGCAGTGTGTCACAATAGAAAATAATTAGCAAGGCATTACAAATGCAGCACAGAAATCTTTTAGTCTAACAACAGGAAGACAACGACAATCTACTTTTTTCCCCCTCAGGCTTACTAACTATGGTCCATAGTGATGTAATAATAAAATATCTGTCGCGCCACTGAGGTTTTTCAACACCTCCCAATATTTAAGCCACTGTCCATCTTAACACTCCATTTATATATACTGTATATATAATTTAGAATAAAAAGGCAATGTTGTTGTGCAGTTATGATCCTCAGTCTTACCTCTGGTTACAAAGCTGACAGGCAAAACAGTCCAAATGGTAAACATTATCTCTGGCTCTCATCACCATTTCAAAGGCTGGGATCAGTTTACTGCAGGCTGCACAGTTCCCCGTTGTACCAAAGAGCCTGAAAGACAGAGAGCACAGACAGAGATTAACCCACCTTCCCTTTACCTTGATGTAATAAAAGAGCAAACAAAAACGTACTGACAGCAAGAACAATAGCAAAAAAAAAAAAAAAAACAGGAAGAAGAAAAAAATAAATGAAAATGCTGCAATGGAATGGAAAAACAGGACAAAATGGAAATACGTTGAATTCAGTGCACAAATCTGTCTTGGCACGCACTTGGTATTTTTTGTTAATGCGAGTTACAAACATAGATCTTAATTCTTGACTAATGATCTAATTAAAACGATCACATGGTTTTAATCTCCTTCTTCAAAGAATTTCTCCCCTTGCCCGTTGCAAAAGCAATGAAAACAGGTCTGAGACAAAGCATTTGAGCAGTTGAAAGTTTTCTTCTTTCAAAACTAAAACACTTAATGAGCCTACTGTATCTCCAACCTAAGCCAGCTGGATTTTTTTTTTTTTTTTTTACACACAAGGGGCTGCGTTCTATGATGTAGTCATGACTTCAAACAGATTTCTGCTACAAGGATTCAGGCTCAATCCCTCCTCTCTCTTTCTCCATCTTCCCTTTTCCATTCAAACAAGGAGCCTGAGACAATGATGGTGAGATGTAGCCTTGAAGAGTTAACTAAATGTTTTACTGCTGAACATATTCACCGCTCAAACCTCGCTGCTTGTTTAGGCTTATTAGATAAGAGCCAAATGATAAAGGTCACAAACAGAGCAAGGAGGCACTGGTGTAGATCTCCAGCTCTCTCCTCAAAGCAAAGGAAACTCAAACGCTTTTTCCCAGTCAGATTTACATTTTCATTTTCCAAGCGCCTGCCTCTATGTTTAATTTGGAGATTCTGAAGCACAGATAGATTTATATATTCTGCGGCAGGAAAAGGACCGTTTCACAGCTTCGCAAGAGGGGATAAAGCAACAGTAGATTGCCATTCCAACAGTATGTTAAACACTTTTTCCCCAAACTTGTAGGGCTCAGACAGAGGAATCACCGTGTTGATATTCTGCCTCGTTTATGCTAGTCCCATTCAGTTGCTTTCACCTTGTTAAAGAAAACGTCTATCCAGCAGCACTGCTTCTAATTAGGGGCCACTGCCCCAGAGGAGCAGGAGAGACAGAAACAGAGGGAGAAAGGCTGTTATGTTCCATGAGAGGGATTCACAGGGTGTTAAACAGAGACATTGTTACAACTGGTTACTGTTTCAATAAAAAAAGGGAGAGAAAACTGCATGTTCTCATACAGTAGACATCTGCCACCCACAGAGAGCTCTGTTACACAAACAACTTGTGTTTTTTCTCTGCTTATCCGAAAATCTAAACAATTCTCACACATTCGGTATTGATCCAAAAAATGGACCAAATGTGAGTGCTACGGAGAACCGACCTTGTTACCAGTCCTACATCTATAAAAGATCAGTTTTCTAGGAAGCAAATTCATATGAAATGAAAATTAATTCTCTTCCCTTTTGTTTACTATTCACTCAATAGGTCTTTCCTATTGGACACGAACCTCACGTGGGTCATCATGCAGTACAACGAAGTGGCAGGGACTCCCTAGGTTTCAACTCTCCTGTACCAAAGGGTCACACGGTGATGTCGTTCTCTCTCCCTCAGGGAACCGGGGGCTTTAAAGGCGCCTACAGAGACCCGGTCACTTAAAGAGACTTGACGTGCACAGACCTATAACAGCTTGTGGGATTATTCTAACCCATCTCCATTACACCCCGCTGTGCTGCGGACATGGTGCTCACTTGATACATACAGGTTGTGAAAACACCTGGTGGGGAAGCCCAGCTTGATACCGACACTAAGTTCTACCTTCATTCAAAGAGGTGCAACATCTCTGCCGAGGTTTTTTTTTCTTTTCTTTTCTTTTTTTTTTTTACACCTTTCAGTTATGTTTTTTTCAGCATGTTTCCTACAAACCGGCAATCCAGATATTGTGTGTATAACCTCTTCCCTGCGTATTGTGACACATGAATAGTTTTTTGCAGAGCTGTTTACATATGCAGCCTGAGCTACTCTACGTTTACAGTACTTTAATCTTTACTCGCTCACCAGAAAAACAGGGGCTTTTGATTGACTACCGCTGAAAATAAATATAACACTACTTGACTACTGAAAAATGGATATTGCTGACTATTTGGGAGAGGGAAGAGGTGTATCTTAAAGTAGTATAATACCAGTTTTAAAAACTACTCATTCAATTTCTATATTTTTCCACATTTATTCCACATTTTAGGAAATAACTATCTCAAAGTCCAATCAAGTACTTAATATGTGCTGCGGTTTTAGTATCTTGATGGTACTCTGGATTATCTACCCAAACATGGGATGGAGGCTTTCTGCTAATAGCACAAAATGGACCAGGCTTCCTCATGGTGGAAGTACAGTAAAGCTGAATGAAGCTACCATACTGTTGCATGCTAACTGACACCAGTCGCTCTAAATCATCTTCAAATCATGAAAGGCTCCACTTCTACATCAAAAGAAAAGTTCTATCCTCGCCGTAACACGAAGAGCTGAAATGTAAGAAAGTGCATTGGATATGGCTGTGTTCCACTCACACAGTTCTTCAGCCATCAATTGATGTGTCTGGGTTATAACGTGGCATCAACATACGGCTTAATTGAGCTCCTCGTGCTAAGAGGAGATTACAGCCTGAGAGAACTGTTCAAACACATTACACTCTTCTCTTCTACTGCTCCTGCAAAGCTAAAAGCAACCGGAGTTGAACCGCCCGCTGCAGTGGTCTCATGAGTAACAGCTGAAGGGCGCTGCATATAGTAAGCAACGAGTGTTTCGCACCAAAACATGATCAAGAAGCATATTATAAGGGATTAGATGTCAGCTGAGAGGATGCAACATATTACCACAAAAACGAAGAGATATACAGTACGCCACAAAGTGAAATAGATTTGGCACATTTCTGTCCAGTCGAAGCAGGAGCCCGCACATGAATAGACTGACAAGGCTCTGATTAGAACATGAGTAGAGCTCATGTCGTCTGCAAAAGCAGAAGCATCGGGATAGCCGAGTAGCCCAGGAAGATTTTGTTTTACTAGACTGTAAACAAAGATTCTGCAAATAAAAGAAAAGAAAACCAAGCACATGCAACACAGCACAGCACATAGTTTATGTGCAGAGTGGAAAACTATGTTAACGAAGCTGCTACAGTCTTTTTTTTTCTTCCCTTGAAAATCCACACGCTTCATAGCACTGAAACAGTGCCTTCAAAGGATTACCTTTGAAAACATTAATTCATTTCATTTACAATAGTTTTTTTTTTTGTTTGAATAGACTATTTTCTGCAGAATTCCCACGTATTGTTCTGACACATGTCCTGTATTGTAGGAGTGCAGTGGCTCATGCACTTCAATTTCCCTGGTCATTTGGATTAAATAAATCAATATTCTCAAAAGGAAAGTATAAAAAAAAAAATTCAACACTAACACAGTTTTTTTCAGCATTTCTATTTAAATAAGAGTGTGAATGGTGAGTTTCTGGAAAATATGAGAGTATTCTTCGCAGGTTCAGTCTGTCAGGTTTTGTCGATCAATCATCAGCAGCGTTGCAGCGAAAGTTTGAAGCACAAAAAAAGTCTTATTTTTAGAAAAGACGCTTCTGTGGTTCATTTAAGTGGATTAAGAGGGTTAGGAGTGCTGATTTGGATTGCTCCCCACAACCTGTAAGACAGTCTGGCATGGATTTCTGAACGGGATAATGTTGTATAAAGTGAAAGCAGGCAGGATATTTACTTTATGAGCACGTGTGTTCAGGAACTTTGAAATGTCATCATCTGTGTTCAGGTATTATATGACCCTTTTATTCCAACTAATAGTTAGCGGGGCTACAACTATTATAGCAACTATAGTGGTACAGTAAAAATGTCACTTATCATTTCTAAGCACAAAGTAACAACTAGTTATGTCGTATTTTATCCAACCAACAGTTATTTTAGTTCAGCTTCTTTCCTCTCCAGTTATAAATCATTCATAGCTGGCTCTGAAGTCTTGAAATAATATTTACGATAACATGCATCTCCTCTCTGCCTCCACCAGTCTCCAACACAACACAGTACTCTGGTTGGTCTCCTTTAAAAAGAGGTCCTATTTAACAGCTACAAACTAGATGCGGGTTGTTGGGGGTAGAGCTGGATGGCAGGAGTGTAAAGAAGCTCAGCTCTCCTTCCTGTGTTATTGAGTTATTACAACGGGTCTTTAGAGAAAAGAGGGCATTCTTTAGTGCTTTCAACTTGCTACTTTGCTACTTTCAAACCCTTAAAGCTCCTTCGGTGCATCATCTGCCTCTCTGTGTTGCTTTCCTCAGATTGGGCTGTGGCTCTTGAAGTTTCTCTACCTGTTCTCTGAGCTCTTCGAGACTTCCCTTTCCTGCGCAGGGTTTGTCAGATTTCATAAAAGGGAAAGCTGTTAATGCATGCATTGCATGGTCTGACCTTCCCCAGCAGTTGTGTCTTTTTGAAAGTGTAAACCTTTCTGTTCAGATCTATCTTGCCCAGAGAGGAAGAGCAACTATCATGGGAGGAGAGCGGTTGTTTTACTTGGTTAAGTCGTACGGAGAAGAAGACGGATTTGAAAAACAGTCACATCCAGATGGAGCTATCATCTTCCCCTGCTATTCCGCCAGTTTGTGGATAACTTATAATGTTCATTATCTTTAAAACGTTTTCCTCTTACAGTTAATTATACCCCATTTTGATAAGTGGATGACTATTATGTCCTCTCTAATATATGAAATAGAAGATTAAATGATTTCAGGCTTCAAGTCCTGATGATCACACCATGACTAGATTGTCAGCCCTCTGGTGAAGTCGTATGATCCTGGGCATTGGACATAAAGGAAATGCCTAATTAATCTATTATTCCAGTTTATAATGAAAGAGTGTGGCCAAGTTGTTCAAAAAACACTCTTGATACAGTGAACTGAACGTCAAAGAGATTAGAAACTGAATTTTTTGTTGGTGCACTGCTTTGGAGGGCAGAGGAGGACATTGGCTGAGGTGTGTGTGCATTTTAGTGTTTGTGTGTGTGTGTGTATGTGTGTGTGTTGAAGTGTAAGATTCAGGAAAGCGTGAGTGCATTCAATAAGTTGCTAATGCCACTGAAGGACAATCACAGATGGAGCTCCTATAATAATTAATATGAGCATGGCAGGGATCCAAACCCTGGGAAATAACCAAAGTGTGTTTGATCCACCCGCTTGTCTTTAATGAAGTGCAGGAGGCTAATTCAGTGCACAGATTTAACTTCATTACTGCAGGTGAGAGGAGCCTTCGTCTTAGTACACAGAAAGGAAGGAATGAAAGGGAAACTGGCACCGGATGGAGACTGCATCACCTACTTTCAAATACTCTGCTCTCTCAAACTGCCTCTTCTCTATAAGCAAGGCAAGGTTTTTAATTTGTTCCATAATAGAATTCATCTCAAGCATCTCTAGCCATTAAGTGTTCTGCATTTGTCGCAGGCTGAAGAGCAGGCGAGTGGGATGGATTTCATTAGGCAATCCGGGGCAACAGAGGAGCACAGAAAGCTCTCTCCTCCTCTTTCCTTTTTATTCTTATTTTCGTATTCCTCCTAACTCTTGATTTCATATGTCATTCTCTTCTCTGACCTCTACATCTTACCGGCCTAATGTGCGAGAAAGCTTTTCCTTCTCCCTTCACTGTGCCAGTTAGGCACTTACGTCTTTGGGGGTTGGGGGTTGCTGTCCTTTCAGCAGATGTATTTTACCAAGTGAAACTCTCAGCTTCATCATTTTTGCCTTCTCTTGGTCATTTGCCCATTTATTATTACCTCATCTGCACCATCTGCCCCTTCTGGGGGCAACATCAGGTCTTAGTGGACCTCTCACTGCATCTTAAAAGCATTAACTGTAGGTGGGAACTGATGGATGGTAATGGCCTATCTCTATGTAACGTCCCTAAGCGCCTCTCAAGTGGGCTGTGGGCTTCTTCCAGGTCACAGGAAGAGCTGAGATGAAAGTGAAATGTCATGGAGATCCATGAGTGAGGTAAGATGAAAACCAAGTTGTTTTCTCTCCTCAGGAGTTTTGTTTGAATATAGGTTGCTCCTTTTGAATCTCTACTTCTCTCAACTTTGAATAATAAACTGACCAGACCTAAGTGGGTAGCAGCGAGCTGGAGATGTCAGGGAGCTGACAGATAAGTAGACAGGAGGAGAATGGAGAAAGGGAGAGGGGGGTCGGTGAGGGTGGGGGTGGGGGGCTGGCAGTGCAGCACTGGGAGTATTGGTGGGGAGGGGCCTAGGGCACCGGCATCCCTAAGTTGGCCCCAGAGGGATACCCGCTCAGATAAATGGGAGGACCACATTGGGAATGTGACTTAACGCCTTGGAAATGGTCATGTTTAATTTAACAAGCAGATGGCAGGGGCATCTGAAGGGAGCTGGGGGGCCGGTGGGGGGTAGGGGGTTGGTGGGGGCAGAGCTAAAGACACTAGTGAACACTGGTGAAGCAACAAGCCTGCCTGGAGGTTTCTCACAGCCTTACAGAGCTGCTACGACTGAAAGCCCGTCTCCTCCATGACAGAAGTCCCCTGTGCTCATGTCGACAGAGAGAGGAGGATGAAAATAACGTGGAGAGGACACAGATACGACAAACACACACACTGTGGGTTTAAACTCCATGTGGTTCAGCGGACCAACAGAAACACTGAAGAAATACGACACTGACAAACATAAAAACATAGTGGTGCATGTAACATTTAATGAGATGAATCATTTACGGTCGCGATGACACTGAGACTGTTTGACTTGGTTTCTGATGCTGGTTCTACTTTTGTAGATGCTCTTGTTGAGGTACATTGATCCTTATAGGTGTGATGCACCTGTATCTGTTTGACAGCATATACGTATCTATTAGTGCTTTATAATCAATAGTTTAATGAAAGATTGATAGAAAACAATCAGTAGCACCAGAAACAGAACCAGATTGACTATTACAGATGTTTTCTTTTATAAATGGCAACCACTGCTGACTTTTATACTTTTATTGTGTATAGTATTTATCATGCATGTTTCACAAATAAGATGGGCATCTCCAAAAAATGCCCCAGAATGTCTTTATTTCTGCTTGCGGTATTTGCACTACTGGATGCCTGCTCTACAGGAAACCACTACACATTGGCTTTTGCTACGATATAATTACAACATTGGAGGAATCTTTGGCAATTTAAATTGATTGAGATTTCTGTGACGCGGGAAAAGCACACTGAGAAACCAAAGCAAACACCATTAGGAGGATGGAAAACACCTTTGTGATCCCTTCATGTCATAGCTCTCGGTTGTGGCGCGGCTTTTGTGTTTTTGTTATGAGTGGAGAGAGAGAGGTGATTGTGTGTCTTTTCTTGCCTCAGGTAGTCCCTGCGACAGAGGATGAGGTTGGCTTTCGTGTAGAGGGTGGAGCCCACCTCCCCCAGGCGGCAGTCACAGCAGGCACATTTGAGACAGTCCTCATGCCAGTATTTGTCCAGGGCCTTGAGCAGGTAGCGGTCTTTAATCTTGCGATTGCAGCCAGCACACCCCTTCTGTTTCCCTTTGGGCTGGACGGAGAGCATCGGCACACCTGTAGTGATAAGGAGACAAACAGCCATGCGTGATTTACGGCCCAGGAACACGAGTGACTTTTCATGTTCTCTTTTTGATAAGCCGGCTGCTTCTCGAGGCGTCTAAGCCTGGCCTTGCGCGCGGCCACAGCACACTGCCTACCTGCTTCATATGCATTAAAGAAAACATTCTTCCATGTAGATAGGCACACGGGTCACATTGGACGACAAAGCTCTGACTTACTTGTTCCACTAAGAACATGCTGTAATACAAAAGTTACATGATCACTTGCAGCAGGCTTCAGAGTGGGGGGGGTTACGTCTCGTATAGCGCGAGGATGAAAGGCAATGTTTATTTTGCTTTCTGTGGTATTTACAGCGAGCTGTGTTGTATGTTAGTTACCTACCATTTCATCAAAGCACATTTCACTCAACTGTCCACAGCTGTAAAAGCTCCTCATGGGCTTTGTTTGGTATAGATTAACATTAACCTTTTAAAAAGCCTCTGACCACAAAAACGTTGCTACCAGACCCCAGTGAGATATGTTATGGCCTAAGTGCCTTTTAGCATACACTCACTCGCTGTGTTTCATACACACACACACACACATGCACTGGCTTACTAACACACACACACACAGACAGTGGTGCGCACACAAACCACAAACACACACCCAGTGTTCCCTGCTCAGAGCATTACAGCCTTTCCTCCTTTTACACTTATCTGTACTCATGTGTCTGCAACGAGCGAGCCTAAGTTACCAAACTCGCAAATTGCCCTGCTGTCACGCAGGTCCCCTTTAAGTGCGCCTTTTAGCCTCCTAAAGGACAAATAAAGTCCATTTAATAACTGCACTAAACACTAATAGTCTATGTGTGGTTGACATTTGTGTTTGGACTAAAAGCCCCCCTCAGGCCACTGCTGGTACAGAGGCAGGGGCGCGCAGCTCCCCTCTGTAGCACTAACAGGTCTGCCACAGCTGAAAGCACAAGACAACAGCTCTTAAGACACTCTCTCACACACTGAGCTATTGATCTGTCTAAAAGAACACACAGTGGACGCCACTTGCCACTCTACTTTCAAAACACATTTCTCTCTCTCTCTCCCAAAAAAAAAAAAAGGCGACTGGACACTCTGCATCACGGGGGGGCTGGACCTGCATTTGTATGTGCGGGTATCTCTAAAGGCCCATTTGAGACTTATGTCTACTTTGTTATATATGAAATGTCACAGATTTACCGTTGCACTTGCACATTGGTACATTTTGTCCAGACCAGAGAAAATCTTTATTTTCATTTCTTTAGAGGTGGCCCGACGCACAATTGCGACAGTGTAACGTTAAGTGTGAATGGGGTCATTCTGCAGTTAGATCTGCTGCTTGACTGTAACTTCTGTGGTTTTCTCAGTGATAAACACAACCTCAGCTGGTAACAAGGGACTGCTTCACTCTGTGCACTGTTTTTCTCGGCTAAGCCTGTCAAGTTCGTTCTCTTTCATAAAAACCTTACACCGCTTTTCAAAGCCCCTTCTTTGGAATAGCAAAAGCATTTTTTTTCCTTGTCTCTCTCACATGAGCATGCACACACATCTGCACAAATTCACTCACAGAGTAACGTTATTGGATCCAGATTTGCTCTGCAATTTTTGGCCATCCACACATCAATAATGCTATGAATGTAATATAATTAGCATTTCCCCTTTTAAAAAAGAGGTGAAAGAAATAGGAGAGCTTGTTAGTCAAATTTATGGCTTTGGTTTATATGTCAGTAAGTGCTCCGGTGGTGTTGAGCCGTCTTATTTCTTTATCAGAAGTGGAAAGGAGAGGCTAATTGGTCCAGTGCTGGTGATGGGAGCCATCAATTAGTGTTCTGCCTGCCCTGCAGCTCCCTCCCCTCCCTCCCTCCCTCCTCAAAACAGGCCCCTTGAAGCTGGCACATTAGGATCACAAAACCTGCTATAAATACCAATGTTCAGTGTAAATGAAGCTAAAAAGCTTCAAATTCAAGCCACACTGGATAAGGGCGGACTCTTCTACCTGCATTTCATGGCTTGTTAGGGGAGCTCTCTGCAGGTATGCCAACAGTTCTCGCCTGACAGGTTTCTACAGAACTAAAAACAGTCTTAATGAGGAGAGAGAAAATGCCTGCGTGTGTGTTAGTGAGTGTGTGCGTGTTTCTGTGTACACGTGTGTGAATGTGTGTTCTTGTGCAAAGAAAAAAGGAAGGAGTTGCTGCAATTCCCTCGGGGATCACAAAAATCTTTAATTTGCCTTTTATGACACCTAATTAGTTATTCTACTCAAAATCTTTGCTTTAAATAAGAGAACTAATTATACAAAAAGGTCGTTCCTCCACCTCCGGAGAACTACTCCTAATTGGTTGAGACCACCACCCAGCCGCCACACAGCTCATACAACATATCACGTGGTGTGTTTTACATCACGTTTGAGAAGGCCAATGCTTAACCTCTTCTTAAGTCACTGTACGCTGCTCGCCCTCTCTATTGGCTGCACCGTTTGGTCAAAAAACCCCGCTCAGCATCATCAGAGTGACAACGCTCTTTGTCTTAGTGCGACTCTGACGTTCACGTCTTCATGCATAGTCCCCCAGTCCTTCAGGCCTGACTCGAAGAGACGTCTCAATGGAGGAAATGCCTAATGTCTGCCAGTACTCACATTCAACTGATGCCTTTTTCTTGAAGCCACTGCAGGGAACAAACATGGGTTTGATGTCTTCTACCAAAGCAGCCCGGAAAACAGCTTTAATAGTAGTGTAGCAAGCACTAGCTCAAACCTACTAAACAAAGAGCAGTGACAGAAAAAAAATGAGTGTGTAAAGTAAATGTCTTTTCAATTCCCATAATGCCATGAGACATTTTCTTGCACCTGTCACCACTCCCGGCGCTCTGTGAAACTGTGGTGTACAACAGAACCTCCCATGCTTGCCACCTCCCAGAAAGAAAAGCTGCATTATGAAAGGAAGCTGCAGACTAGGAGGCAGCCTCCACTTAATCCAATCCATTTAACAGATACAAGTGCCACTGACCTTCCAGTGTCATTTGATGTCACCAAAAGCATGCCTCTCCACATCACAATTCATTCTCCAACAAGGGATGCATTTTACCCCTCAAAGTGGAGAGACAGCACTTGCCCTGCCAAATATCCTTCCTGAGAGGGAATTTAATTTGCCATTAGTACTGTGTGTAAAGGCCTGTCATCTCTCCCTTCTTCCATCCATCTACTTTCTTTAAGATTGTATCTTTCAAGAATATGTACAGTTAGTTTTTCTCTGCCCAAGCAGTCTGTCAGAGCATGTATTTTCCATTATAGAGATAGCATCCGATTTCTATGTTACCCCATTTAGACTTCCGTTTTTACAGCTATCAAAAAAAATCACATCAGTCTGCTAACCTTTTTGATATATTTAAGGTTTTAAAGGAAAATACGCTGTTTGGAGCACTCAAGGAAAGGTTTGAAAGTAGAAAAATACAATTATCACATAGACCCACATTTCCTCAGACCAGACAGGAGTGTGTGAAAAGAAAGATGATTTGCACCAGACCGTTTTTTTCACAATCATTATCAGTAAAATCTTTGATTAACAAGAAAAGAAAAAAAAAAAAAAAGAAAGTGTGCAGGTGCTTTGATATGAAACTGCCTACAGTAATGTAATGTATACTGTACTATGAATCCTTCATCCATCTCCATGATGTGTTATTTCAGGTGGACTCAAAGACGATTGGTTAATGTCTTTTAATCAGATGCTGTGAAGCAAAGGCAGAGGAAAATAATAATTCATAATTGATTAATTGACTAGTTATTACAGCTAGTCCATAAGGTGCCATCGTCTAATTGCTTGTTGTTTGACCAAAACAAAATCTGAGAAACTGCAGACAGTAATTGTTTGCTTCATCAATGATTGAACTGAATAATCAATTATTAATGAAGATAGTTGCCCACTCATTTTTAATGTTGATCAACTAACAGGTTTATTAACTTAACTCTTTCAGTTGTAGTTTCATGTCCAGACAAGATAACAGAAAGTGAATTAACTCACAGGTTCCTGGTAACCTTCACTTCTCACCACTCACACGGTCTCAGCGGAGCAGCTGCTCTCTCAGACACTCAGCCCTAATGGCAGCAGTGATAGTTACATCTGATTCTGTGTTTTGTCAAACATCTTGTGATCAATTAAAAGCACCGACGCCACAGGGTGATGCAGACTTTGCCGGCTGATGGGGAGGTAAAGGATCTTTACGAGAGTCACTCAGCCTCCCTGACACATAGTGGGGGGGGGGGGCTTTCAAGGAAGGTGGAAGCTGACCCTGGGTGGGCCTCGGCTCAGGGGCCCCTATAATTCCACCTCCCAGCTGCAACAAATAAGAGTGTTAGCCACCAGCGTGGTGGATACGCAGACTCAGGGATGCTCGGGGAAATTAGATACTACGTTACCAAACGATTGTATTTAGCTGGAACAAGTGCATTTGTCATCGTCATCATCGCCACCGCCACCATCATCATCTGTTTATGCAAAGCACTCCTGCACAAGACATCCGACAGACATTAGTGGCCTACGATGAATCCATAAACTGATATGTGATTATTATATTATATTATATTATATTAGGCTATATTATATTATATTATTCCATTCCATTCCGGTGGCTATTGAGAGACAAAAACAGAATAGCTTTAGTCGTATAAAATGGGACAAAATCAGAAATGACTGTGTTGGTACTGAATATATACAACCTCTAGAAGCTCAGCTCCACTCTTTTATGTTTCAGCCACCACTGTAAATGCTGTGGCCATGGCAGTCCCAAATAAAATTTGACCCTGGGCCAAGGTGTCTGCCACCAGGGTTAATAGGGATCTCATGCAGATGTCCTGCTATTGTGCGCATGAATCAGCCTCTTTCATTCAGCTTCCGTCATTGCTGTAATTGAGCCCATAGACACGTTTCTCTATTGCCAAGACAAAATACAAGACATCTGGTAATAATATCAGCTGGAATACACATGCCAGTTGAAAGCAGACTGATGAGTGTATTCTGAATGATAAGCACAATAAAGGCAACCGATTCACTGACTGATTCATGTTGCCATCCTTAGCTGGAGCATACGCAAGGAGTGAAAGAGAAGATATGCATGAAGACACAAACACACTCATGAAAAGAAGCACACACACACACACACACACACACACACACTCCCTCTCTCTTTCTCTCTCTCTCTCAAATTAGGCAGTTTCTTACAAGGCCCAAGTCAATATTACATTTCATACCGACTGTGTTTTTTTCCTTATAGTTCACTGTAAGAGGCTTCTATGTTACTGTACGGCATGCTACATTTCCAGATGGTTGTGTATGAATGCTGGGGTCTGTGAGGTGATTTCTGGGACTGTATGCATGCTATGATTATGACATAATTAACACCCACAGTATTTGGGAGGGAGAGCAGACAGGGCTGGTGCGGATGAGGAGGGGACTGTTCATTAACAAGATGCACTCTCTCAAACTTTGCAGCTTGCTGTGGCTAATAAGCCCCGGTGAAACGGAGCCCAGCCGTCCCTTGCATTGACCCTGGCACTGCCCGGGATAAGGGAGGGTTTTGTCTCCTGGAATAATTGCTCTTTTCACATGTTACAAGTGTCCTGACCCCCACGGTCGGCAGCCACTTTCCCTACCATAATTACTCCTGATCCGCTCCAAATGAGTCAGCCGCATTAGGGCCGCAATAACACTGGCCCAGCTTCAAGCGCGGCATGGGGAGTCTCAGCAGAGCAGCCTGGAACAGGACTGCCTTTTCTCCCAGCCCACGGTCATTTCCATCACGTCAGAGGTGCATTTCTTACACTTGAAGTCAGCACGAAGGCCCTGGGCCCTTTTCTGAGGCTTACAGAAGGCATTGTTAACTCCTGGTGCTCACTGCTCACTGTGGTTTGGCTGCAGACTCCATCCCAATTAACGGAAAACTTCATTAGGGTGTTTTTTCCACACTTTTCAGCCCCCTATTATTTTTAATTTATTCACATGGGGTTAATTAAAAGAAATGTATCACAGCGATATGCAACAGCTTTCTAATTAAATTCATTGCTGCTTTTTTTTTTTTTTTTCAAGACATGAAACTGGCAGAGTTTCCAAATTATTACAGAAGGCGACTTGTTCCAACACTTGGTTGCTCAGTAGTAGGGTGAGATTAGAGCTCTGCTAGGTAAACTGTCAACAGCAGAAAAGGAGTGAGAGATGGTGCAAGAAAATGAGAGTGAGGGAATAAGATGAATGAGGAGGAGGAGAAGAGACACAAATATTCATGGCTTTATCATGCAGCGTTACCCCAAATAAACCCGTGAGGACTCTTTAAGAGGTAGGACTGTCAGAGTGTTGGCAGAGGAAGCCGAGGATTTGGTATTTCTACTAGCCAATCAAATGCGGACGCATTGTTGGACTTTGTCTGTTGTTGGTCTGAGGTTTTGAGCTCCGGCAACCCTGCCATTTTACCATTTCTCAGTGACGTCTTTGTAATCTATCCTCATCCTCGACGCTCATACGCTCGCTGTGAGATCAGAGATTTTTTTCTCTCCAGTCTGCGTTTGAGATTAAATAAAGGAAAAATCTGTCTATTCTCAAACTATATTCCTTTTACACTTTGATAGAAGACACAATCTTATCTGCCACTTCAAGAATCTTGGCAGAAAAAAAAAAAAAAATCAAACCATTAGACCTGTCGCAGACACTTTCCGCCATCCGGAACAGAATAATGCACAAACACTTTTTAGTCCACATTAAAAATGCATTTGGAGAGGAATAAATGTAGCCCTCTAAAGTTTGTGTCACTCATGAGGTCAGGACGTGATGTACAAAATCCTCCCCACTCCCCAGCAATTACTGCACACTTATTATTTCAAAGGATATGCCAGGAGACAGGTGTGCCATTCAGGGTCCTCGATGTGTCAAAAATGGAGGGGAAGAAGGAACACCATACTGCGGTGCTCTGTGTGAGGCTCTTTAATCTTGAATAATGCAAATTCCCCACAGGGGGCAGTTATTTGGCAGCACAGGCCTCTAATGTCATTCAAACACCCACTCCCACACCTGATGGGGTAAATAATGAGGGAAGTTGGTTGGGTGCACAGTTAGGGAAGAGGCCTTCATGGTGATTGGGTGTGATGTCATGTTGGATGGTAAGCTAGGCTGCCTTGTGTAGCATTAGCTCATCCTTTAGCCGCGCAAAAGAGAGGAACATCAGAGACAGCGCTGGCCGATGTTTGATAAGGACGATGGCTTTCTTCTAATGAATTCCTTTAACACTTTTATGTTACCTCGTAATATAACGACTGACCCTATTTCCTCCAGGAGTAATTCTTGCTACTGGCTAAAATGAAATGGCAATTCAACCAGAGAAGACAGGTCGAATGATATGAAATAAAATGAAATGAAAAGAGATGTGATTGGGGGGTTGGGGTGTGTGTGTGTGTGGGGGGGGGGGGTCTAAGGTCTGAGAAGCAAGTTGAAGTTGGCAATGAGTTCAGTGGGAATGTGTGTGACCATTTGCAGTCGCAAACATCATAGTTAAGCTAATGATTAAATCAACGACTTCAATATCCAAAATGTAATCTAGCAGCTTTAAGAAGCAAAGAACTACCCCCCTTCAATCACAGACTTTAATTAGCTATTTACAATTTGATTTAGAGAAGGTCATCCAATAAGAGATTAGTTCTCAGCAAGATGGATCTTATTTAAAAGGAGGCACCCCAGGCCTTTTCTATTTACCAACAAGATAGCTGTAATATCTCAAGAGAGTGTGAAGCCTCCGTCAGTCTTTTCTTTGAATTCTTCTGCTCAAAAGCAGCTCAGAGGAGGCTTTTAATTCAGTTGTCTTTAACCTAGAGAAATGCACATGACATTTTGCTGAAGTGAAGATCGTTGTAGTTGTGGTTAGAAATACGTACTATATGTGAATGTGTGTGAAAGCTGAAAAATCTGAAGTAAAACAGGCTTACAAAACACTAGCTGCCCAGTAAGATTGCAAGAGTTGACGGGTTAACTGCTGTAAAAGAGTACACGTGTTACTACACTGAGGAGTATCTTCACTCTACTGTGAAGGCAGATAAGAGGAAGGCAAAAAGTGCGAAAGGAAACCCATGACATGTCTCGGCCTGAGATTACACAAAGAATCGGGAAGTTCTCACTTCAGGCCAAAGCTACACTCAACCTGCAGAAAACATACAGCACACAGCAAACGGGAGCAACAATAGAGTGAAACCATGACTGGATGTGTAAAAAGCCCCACTAGCAGCCCCTAGAGGCTGTGCTGCACCTCACACCCCCACAAGAACAAAGTGCCTTTCACTAACCGACCAAGCTCTGCCATCCTCAGAGCCGACAGTCACACAGGCCAGGGCCAAGAACGAATGAAAATACACCAAGAATGATCAGGGCTTTGGCAGATGGGGAAATATGGCATCGACAAGGATTCCTGTTGGCACTGTGATGTGCTCGCTATGGAGAGAATACGACAGGCCAGTTCAAACAGCTGACTTCTCCAAAAACTATATTGGTACAATAGCACCAGTATTGTGTTTCTGCAGGTGCCTCTGATAAAAAAATTAAAAAAAACCCCAACCACCTGCTTCACAACTTACAAGCACGTGGAGGTACGTGCAAATTTGTCACCTGCTGCTCTCAGACGTGTTACCGCCTTTAAATGTAACATCGGACTGCACGTCAGCAGCTCAACAGGGATTTCCACCAGAAGTTTGATCGTATGGTTTTTTTCTATCGTACCTAAACACACACCCTCCCACCCCACACACACACACACACTGTTTATCGGCAGTTTCATCCTCGCCACAAGAGCAAGTCCGCCATGTGACAAACACTGAATTGACCCACTTGAGCTAAGGCTGATAAATGGTGTGTTATTATTCAGGGTTAAATGATAAACATAAAAATTTCAATAAAAAACACCAAAGAAAATTTGAGGTAGTTTACACAATCTTTCCACCAGAGAGCGTGTTCCTTGTTGGCACATGATATTGTTTTGATTTTTTTTTTTTATTATTACATCATAATTTTTAAGATCCCAAAATATAAATTTTCTTTTATTTACACAAATATTCATTGACAGCGCTCCTTCAGGAGGCATTAAGCCATATCTTTATAGTACAGAATGGAAAAGAGAAGAAAAAAGGGAAGCATTAAGAGACATTAGTGCAGTTTAAATAAACACAAAACATTCATGTTTACTATAAAATAATTTCTGCTTTTTCAGCCACATTTATGCTGCGATTAAAAAACATAAAGGCTTTATGGCAGAATATGTCGTAGTTTTCTCATAATGCACATTATAGTGCATGACATCATGTATTTTGAATACCTAAAGCATCACATGAGCCCACACGGTGCCTGACTTCACTGGGCAAAGTGATTATGTTGCCAACAGGTGACATGCAGGTGCAACATGACAGGATTTCTTCAGTGAAACAGACTTTTGTGCACATTGGCACTTCCACCACCAGTTTGTGTAGTGTAACATCTGCGCCTCTCAAGAACTTTACTGCGCATCATTCCTCTTTCCAATCTCTCCTGTCTTCCTTTACTGAGCCTATGATGACAGAATAAAGGAGAAAAGCAAAGAATAAACTTCACACGGTGCACGGGAACGCCGAGCAAGTCGGAACAGAGAGCGCACGACAGGTAAACAGGTGAATAAATAACTTTGTGTGGGGAAGAAAAACTGATGAGACGTTGCAGGAAGTGTGCACGTGTGTTTGTAGAAGCATCGGCGTATGAATACTTCCTCCCCCTACATCAACACGAGTGCAGTCGACAGTAGCTTCAGCTTGACAGTCAGCTTTTTGCAGTGACAAGTGGCAGCGAGGCCTGCTTCCAACAGGTTCAAGCAGGGACCGGCCGCCCTGCTCCCCTGTGATGCATGTGGCAGCCGGGTCTTGTTGTGAAAAATATGTATGATAACATGGCAAAGCATGTGGCCCTCTGGCAATAATAAAAGGGGGGATGCTCTTACAGCTCAAGAGTGCATAATTGAGTTTGTGTGCCACACTGAGCTCAGCCATCTACATCGAAGAAGGCAGGTGGGTGCGCTCGCTAACACGTGTCTCTTAAGTCTCAGTTCAGTCCCTTTGAATTCCGCTTAGATTATGGAAAATGATATACATCTCCCGCACTCGTAGATGTGAAACGATCAGGACTGATAGGGATCTAGAGGTTTAGTGGTGACAGACAAAATTGTCTCCAATGAGGATTCTGCATTTGTAAGATCAGAGAGAGATTAGACGGAATTAAACACTCAGCTGAAAAATGGCATAAATGTGATTTTGTGTTCATTTTTTTCCCCCCTCCCCTGAGCTTTGCTAAAATGAAAGATCAGCTTTGGTATAATATGGATGGACAAAACACTGAGGAGGCAAATTACATTACGTGTCAACGCAGAATGGATGTGATTATCACACCTATATCAGGCAGGCGCATGCTGCATGTTTTGATACCATTTTGTCATGTGCATGCTAATGAAAAAGGACCTTTTTATGTGTTAATTGTGTGCAGTGCAATTTACATCACTACCACTGTCTCCTGACAATTGTTTAAGACAAAATTGGAAAAGTACAGCCCAGGCAATCCAGGTGCCTGAAATAAAGCTTCATATATAAATATAAAAAAAAGAAAGATAAGTGACTTAAGAAATATCAAACGAAGCAATGTGTTTGTAATATTGTTCAGGGCCCAGAGCACAAAAACCAGACGTAATTTCAATATTTGAAATGGGCAAGTTTAATTTTGAAGTAAGAGCAAACCAATAAGCTGAGAAAATAGCAAATACAGGGGAGCAAATTGCATTCCCTTGTAAAAGTGAAAAGACTTAAGGAACATATAAAAGTAATCTCCAACTGGAAATTAGAAATCAACCCTCAGAAACCAAATAACAGAAAAGAAATATTACTGTCCACTTTCTAAATCAATATAACATTGCTACAAGACAGTATTACCATGGTAACACCGGTAAAGAATGAAGCAATTCTTATTATTTCAAAATAAAAATCGGAGCCTGAAGCCCCAAGTTTTATTACAGCAGCCGACAGATCAGCAGTCTGTTTTCATCTGAAGCATTGCTTTTCAATCACATGCTTTATGAATGTACAAATTTCTCTGGACAGGATGATAACAGGGTCGTAAATTAACAAGCAAAGGTTACCAAGAAATTTATCAGTAGCTTGGAGGATTTTTCCCCTCTGCTTGCTGGGGTCTCTGAAGAGTATACTGTAGTTGTGTTAATGTTCAGCAAAAAAAAAAAAGCCTTCAGTGTGTGGACCCACTTTCTTCTCCTGCAGTTGGTTGCGAAGGAGAGAGGAGAGAAAATGGCTGAGTTGCATTTTCCTCTCAAATTAGACGCAAATTGGAACCTTCATATCGTAGGATGAAATAAAAAAATGTTGACACAGAATATTTTGGTACATGTGTTGCTATTCATTACTAACTATGACCTGCACATTAGGTCATTTCACAGAGCAGTGGCTGTGTTCCTTTCACAGTCCTCCTCCTCCTCCTCCTTCCTCCTCCTCCTCCTCTTCCTCCACTGTGCCAACACACTCACTGCTTCACCAGATACTGCACATTATGAGTTAATGACTGCATCATCTGAGGAAATGTTGATTACCTGAAGATTGACGTACAAGATGGCCCACAAACAACATGAAACTAACATCCTTCTTTATTTATTTTTTAGTTTGAGCCTAATTAAGTTACGATGAAAGTTGTGACTAATGTTTGACTCTTAATGGGCTGACTCTGTGAGAAATGGCAGATTTTCTGAATGGAGCTAAGATTAGGATGGGGGGTGTGTGTGTGTGTGTGTGGGGGGAGGGGGGGGCACAGAGATTCATTTCTGGTTATTGCTTATGTGGCACAAATTGTTTCAGACTTCTCTCGGAGAAGTCAGAGTTCAAAAACAGTCTGCCAAACGATCAGCAGCATTACTTTGTTGCCAAGTAGCATCGCAGCCTTTGAACGCGAGACCAGACACACTGATGATCTGTTTTTATAGGACACATAAGGACTGAAATATGAACACTTAAAGCAGCACGCACACACACACAGAGCCATAATAGCGAATCAATCAAGAGACACAGAGAGTAATCATACACATACACTCATGTGGCCACCCAAAACACACCAGCCCACACCTCCCTCTCTCTCCTCATACGCACACATTTACTTGTGCAGGCACTAAGTGGATACATTAGACAAGAAGGTTGAATTGACAAGCCTATAACTTTAGAGCCAATAAACGCTAAGAGGCACCACAGCGAAAGAGACCGGATTCAAGCAGCTCTGTTGACAACCTGGCCAAAACGCTGGAGCTGCTGGTCGGGTCCAGCAAATAAAGGGTGAAGCTTTTAGGCAATGAGCAGCAGGTGATCTCAGCTTTTCTGCAAGTCCTAATGCTCCTAAAAGCCACTCTCCCTGGTTCTGTAATTGGGCATCAGTAGTTAATGTAGTATTGACTGCATTACATGCTCCTGTGCATCCTTTCCCACTAATGCCATTTGCATCACCTTGTACATTTACCATATTGCTTAGCCAATAACTGTTAAAAGCAATCTGAATCATGAATCATATAGGGAACTTTTAGCTAGACAGACATCCAAAGGAGACAATTTACAGTTGAGTTAATTTGGGTACATTAGCAGCACAACATGGATTCAGCCAGACAGACCAATTTATGTCTCTGCCCCAATCCTTTTATTGGTTTTTAGATGTGTAAGTGAAAGGATGCTCTGCTGAGAGATATGAAATATCCATTTTCAAACATAAATAATGGGTTACAGATGCATCCATCACTTTTTAGACAGAGGAGAGCCCTGGATAAGCTCAAACGTGCAAGAGGAATATGCACAAAGTAACAAACAAATGGGCTTTATGGTGAGTGGAGATTGTCGTTGTGCATGTCAGCAGGTGGTCAGCAAAACAATCCTCAATGAAGTGTCAGGAGAGAGGAGAACATGAGAGGCTAACTTTGTTTCCGGTCACATAAAGAGATTAGTACTGTATACTCTCCATTGGAGCATGATGGTAATGTTGTATAAATGTATTTAAATGCATATGCACTGAGCACCATTTAGACCTTAATGTGATAAATGCAAGGCACATCCCAACATCAGTTTAAATCCAAAATGGGACTTCATTAGAGGCGAGTTTGATTTAAATTAAAATTAATTAGATTGCCTCACCCATTAACCTAAATACATTGAAATAGATAAGTAATGCAAGTAGGCCTGTTTGGATGGAAAGTGAGTGAACGTTGCACGGCCCCTATCCATAATTTGCAATCAAGTTAAAAGCACTCTGCTGTCATCTCCCATCCCGTGGTGATGTCAAAGGCTGCCTCGCGAACTTCACAGACGCAAAAAGCACTTAGAGGAAAGGAAAGGGGGAAAAGAGGAGCCACATGCACTGCAGCGTCTGTGGAGTATCCTCAAACTCTGGGTTACACATCCCAAAAAAAGGGCTACACACACACACACACACATATACAGTATATATACACACACACACACATGCACATACACACAAATCTGCTCCAAATAAACACGCAACTCCTCCAAACTAAAACTGCAGTTTGTCTGAGGAAGGCTATTTGGTGTTAAGTGCCACCCCAACTTCATGGTACAGATACAGAGAGCAAGCCACAGTGATCGGAGGTTTCTTTCTGCGAGAAGAGAGAAAAAAAAGAAAAAGAAACACAGAGCCTGTCGTGATTAAATGGGGTTGAAGGGGGAAAAAAGCCAATACAAAGCGGAGGCTGCGGGTGCGCAGGGTCCGGGGCGACGGAGGAAACACTTAACGTGTAAAATGTCAGTAGTTTGGCTCGTGTTGCTCCCCAGGTTATAGCATCCTACGGCCGGAGACGTTACTCACCCTCTTCCTTGTCCAACACCATCGTCCTGAGGAACGAGGAGTCCTTCCCCGGGCGATCCGTCCTCGGCTCCAGCAGGCTGCACCGCTCGGTCTGCTCACTGCTTCTCCTGGAAATGGCTTTGAAACGCGCGGCTGACTAGACTGAGCCTCGATAAAAACCAAAAAGAAAAAAAAGAAAAAGAAAAAACCCTGGAAAGATGAATTACCGTCTGCACGTTTTCCCCCCTCTCTCTCCTATCAATAATAATTCATACACGGAATACGGTGATATACGCGGCGAGAGCTCCGTATCCGGACTGAACTGTAATGCAAATAAATAGCGTCAAACAGCGTTGGTTGCTTTTGATAAATTCCATGCGAATAAGGAGAGAGAGAAAAAACAGGCAAAACAATGAAAAGCGATATAAATCTAGTGTCGGCTATCTGTAAGTGTGCACACACGGACGGATCAGACGCTCAGACTGAACGGCTGAGCTCTCCTCGCTGTTAATATCCTCTCTTTCTCGTTCTCATTTGCTCCGAAACGGCAACTATATTCAAACAAATCCAATTGCAAATCTGACAACTGCTAAAAGCAAACTCACGCCGCCTCTCTCCCAGTTTATGTGCCGCGCTCGCCTCTGCTGCTACTGAATAAATGCGCGCAGTTTCCAGAGACCCCTCGGATTCCCCTGTTAATTAAATCAATTCATTATGCTCAGATCTGATTAGCAGCCCTTCCCCCCTCTTTGAATCAATTATTCAATACACAAACATAATTGCTTGTGCCAGAGGTGTCTAAGTATTAGCTTATTTAACTCCAAGGACACTAATTACCCCTAGGGCAAGGGAACTTTTCTCATTAATTCTGACAAAACACAAAAGCACAGCTAAGGGAAAGTGTGTGTGTGTGTGTGTGTGTGTGTGTGTGTGTGTGTGTATATATGTGTGTGTGTGTGTGTGAGTGTGTGACTGGTCTGCCTGCCAGTCTGAATGTGCGTGATAGAGAGAGAGAGAGATGGAGAGAGAGCAGGAGCAGAAGCAGGAGAGAGCGGCGCGTGCGCATGCACGTAAGGTTGTATTGATGCACGTGCACACGCACACGGAGGAGAGGGAGAGAGAGAGAGAGAGAGAGATGGAGAGAGACATTGAGAGAGAGCGATGCTGCTCCATCAGTGCCTGGTACAGTTGGAGTAAACATTAAAAAAAAAAGCGCTTATTGTTGTATCTTCTGCTTTACCTTATTTCTGCAGAATTTAATAGAAATAACATCTAATTGCGGTCTATTTAGCAGTTAATTAGTGTCCAGACACAGTTATCATACAGGCTGCAGTTTCAAAAGAGACAGCACAACAGATGGGCTGCGTTTTTGATTAGTGGGTAGATAGAAGGTTCAGTTTCGAATCTGGTAATATAATTGTTGCCTGTTATTGCCAAGATGAAAGTGTTGCTGTTTCATGGTGGAGCCTTAAATAGCACCACTTTCACTTGCCCCGCGGAGACTGTTAACCAATTAAGGGTGAGATCCAACAAAGATTAGCCATTTAGGAGAGTGGAGTGGGGTATAGCTACAATAATGCTGGTTCGTCAGCAAGCCAGCAGGCGGTCTGTGGTGTGAGCTTGCTCAGTCTGTCCTTGCCTTCTGTTAACATTTTGCACCAGATATTGCAAACCTACTCTCTGCACATTTTCATTAGCTATACCCTGTAACCAAATGGTTGTAATAATAAAGAATTGTCGCAGTAATTACTCCCCAAACTATCTCAGATCAGGAGCAGGCTCGGTTAGATCTGCATTAGATCCTATTTACCTCATCAGTGTGGATTTATTTTTGTATAACTAGAATAAAATCTGTATAAACAAGGGTGGAGGTGAGCTAAATTGGGTAAGAATAACCACATCCACATAGAAGAGCATTTATTTTGAGTTGAACCACTTTTTTCTTTTTAATAGGCCCTGCTAATGTGATCATGCACCACAAATGTAAGGTATAAAGCTCACTGTACATAGCCCATAGGGATAATTTCAGTTCTCAGGGCAGCAGCAGGCTGTGGTGAGATTGGGTTGGCCCTGAAATCAATGGGCTGATCCCTCTCTGTCCAGCTTCCTGGCTGACATGCTTGACTTTTCATCTCCACGGTCACATAGATTGATGACTTATGACCGAGAATGTATGTTTGCTGACCTCTAGCAAAGTGAGTGACACATAATTAATCCAATCACACAGAAAACTGGAAAGGAAAGAGGGGGGGGGCGAAGAATAGTTCAGTTTCATCAGAGCTCGGCTTCAAACAACCATTTGATATTTGAATGTAAAAAAAAAAAACACACACAATATAAGGAGAGAAATGGTTTGTGTGTGTGACCAGTGGGTAAAAACGGATGGAGTTCTGAGGTTACCGCAGTCGCCTCACTGGCACTCCAGGTTTTGAAGTCTCTGCGTTATAGGAAGTCATGCAGTTGAAGATGTTGTGTGTGTGTGTGTGTGTATATTAAAGTTTCAATGATATTTGAACAGATGAAGTAGCAGCGCAGATCGTGTGTCTCAGTCCAGCTCCTGGTTTAACACTGATCATCATGTGTAGACATGGACTGATTCCACTGTGGCTCTCAATCAAGCTATTCCTCATCAATATAAATTAGCCACATTACCTTTGTGTTAAGACGCAACTTCCTGCGTGTCTATGATACATGGCCCTGTGTAGGCCACGTTGTACTCCTCAGCCTCTGTCACAGTGTCTTGGGTGCAGACCCTTACCCACTCCATATCCAACAGCAGGGTCAGTACATACTAGAAACAAGCCCCTGAGTGGGCCTCTCTGATACACAGTTAATTAAAATTCATTTCTGAGCATGCATTACCCATGCCCATCTATTTATGGGTGGCTCTCAAATGCAGCCACTACAAAACAGTGCTCTGTAATTAACCCCACCTAATCAGATAGCATACTAGTGTTGTGTTCCTATTCGTCCTCAGGCACACAGCCATTGGACAGGGGTTTCAGAGAGAGGATGAGCCCATTCTATAGTTCAGAATGGCTAAGCAGATTAAAACCTCATATCAAACATGATATTTACAGGCAAGGCTCACTGGAGAGTGCTCCTTTTTATGTGGGATGGGGAGAGGCTTCAGGGCTGGGCTTTTAAAGCCATGTCCCTTAATTGTATTCTGGCTAAGTGGGATGAATGGTGCTTTTTAATCAGACCACTGACGGTGCTTGGTGTTGTAAATGTATAGAGATGGTGCCTGATAGTTAAAACGCTGAATGATATGCTTTTAGTCCAGTTTTCCCAGCTTCTAGCTATATTTAAATTCATTGTGGCGGCAAGCTGACACCTGTAAACAACAGTGAGATTTCTCCCCCCAGTGTCCCTGCTACTGTAGCAAACATTGGTTTGGTAAGTAATGTACAAGATAATTTATGGTAATGTCACTGTCTTTGCTTTGACTCCAGGCCTGTAACTCACAGTATAGGCAGATATTCAGCTTAGATGTGTGAATGTGCGCTGTATTTAATGTACAATTTAATGTTCAGAGAGAGAAAAGCGCTGCCTGCTACATGAATGCAGTTTCATTAACAGAGAGACCTACTTTACTTTGTTACCAGGAGATTTAAGGTTCTGCTCCTCCTAGTGGCTGATCTCGGCTATGTTTTCCCATCAGACTTGTACACAAATGAGTTTGATAGCAGAGGTTTTAACACATCACGTCATAAACTGCAGCCACTCTTTTTTTTTATTCCCCTCTTTATGGAGCTCTTGAGACAGTGGGTGGAAAACGGGAATTATTGGAATCTTTTTGATGTAACCTGACAGGCTCACCATGTAGGAAGTAATGCGAGGAGTAAAAGGCCCTCTGTTCACCTAGTCAATTTGAATTTCATGACCAATCAAATGTAGACAAGGTGTCATTTGGTGGGTAGGGAAGAGGGGAGAGTGAATCCCTTTCCCAAACAGTTAATCCAACTTTAATCCTAGTCATTAGGAATTAGACATGCCGAGCTGTCCGGCCGTGCCTCTAAATTACAATCAAACGGTTACCAATTACACAAATTATTGATGGTAGATTCTCTTTTCAACTGCAAATTAAGGCTATTAAGGAAGGCTCCTTTTTAATGCAAAAGTGACTAATTAACCAGCGGATGGGAAATCTGCTGCCCAGATATCAAAAAAGTTCTCAGCACACATTGCAGAAACACAAGGGAACCAATTAGTTTAATTATCAAAACAGCTAATTAAAATTGCACAGTTCCTAATTAGTTCTTTGCTTTTGCCTCTAATTGACAGCATGGAGATAAATGGGCTGCCGATGAAAATGGGGAGAGGAGAAAAACAGGAGAAACTTCGGCGGAATATTTATGCTGACTTTATCTCCGTCTGTGTGGCAGCCCTTGAAAGTGGAAAATTAATGACCTTAATTCCCAAACTGTTTTTCCTCTAACGGTGCTCCCCTCTGCGCTCCTGGTGCACGCTCCTTTGTATGGGCCTGCCACCCTGCCAACTGCTGGAATGGGAAAAAAAGGGGTACTTGGGGGTGGGAAGGAGCCACGATTCTCCTCCTAATGTGACAGCTCCCACCTAACAATGGAGAAAGATGAAAGAATGGAGCAGATGTAACCACTGGGAGTGTTGCATCATGGGAATGCAACTGTGTTGCACTTTTTTTTTTAAAGCACTTCTGTCATCTATGAGGGCACTAATTTGTCCCATGAAAAAGAAGGAACTCTGTCGGGACAGAGATAAAAGACTTCTGATGGCCTAGAAATACTTTTAATAGGTTTCTTAATTTGAATTTTAGATTGATTAATATGATGCCTGGCAAGTCAGCTGCTGCTGAAAGTTTGCGTGTTTGTTGGCATCGCCGAGCGGTCTAAAGACTGAAAACACAACCGAGGACCTATTGCTATATCCCACAGATTTATTGTAACAGTTGTCCCTCCTTATTGGTATGATCTGTTTAAAGGACCTTGGAAATAAAGAAGAGAGATGGATCCTGTTAGACAGAATTGCTACACTAGCAAACCTGAACGACAACTATTTACCTCGCAAGATTTGGTGTAAGACATCGCGTGTGTGTGTGTTTGTGCGCAGACATTGTGTGTGTTACCTCTCTCTGGTGTCTATCCTTCTGGCAGGCATTGTCTCTTTGTCTGTGTTCCTGCAAGGCCAACCTTGTTATGTGTAATCCTGTGCCTCTGCCTGCACACAAGTGACATGTGGGTCCTCTTGGCACATTAGAAGATAACTATCAACTAATCAGTTTACTTTTGGGACTGTGTTAAAATGTAAATTACATTAATGCTCAAATTATGCATCAAACTACGCAGATAGGCCAGGCCAGAGGCCACATAATGCTAGGTTCATTCAGTTAGTGCCTTCTACATGCAGTGTTAATGCACTCTGATTTCCCCTGCTCTGGTTCAAATCAAGTGTGATACGTCAGCCAGTTGGTGTCTGGGAAACTGGAGGAGCTTTGTATGAAGTGGAGGAGAAAGCCTTTCTGCAAAGCTCCATTAAAAGGCAGAGGGATGATAGCCGCCTGTTGGATTTTCTTTTGTCTAATTCAGTGGAAAGGACTTTCTGCTCCATGTGCATTTTCACGTTTCACCCGCTCACGGTTGAAAATGCGTAGATATTAATTTACTTGTAATCTGTATGGCTAGAAATAGATTGCCCGAAGTGCATTCCGCAACATTCGTCGTGATATTTATCTGAACTCATCTTATCCATTTCAAAACTGCAACCTGAAGACGCAAGGTCTGCTGCGGAGCCTCGGCCCTGGAGGAACTTGCTGCCCATGACGAACAAACACACGTCTACCACTAATTGATTGTCTTGTGTTTTATTTACGGTGCAGTAGTAATTAGTGGACAGCATAATGTAAGCCATTCATTAGCACCTGGCTACCGCTATGGATTTCACTGCTTTGTCTCAGATGCACACATCATTAGGGAGAAACAAAGACTGGAATTTATTAGCATGGCTTCTTATAAATATTCTTAAAGTCAGTGTGCCTTTAAGGAAGAACAGAGGCCTGTAAAACTTTTGTCAGCATTTGCTCACTGATTCCATTTGCTGCAGAATATGTTAAGGAAGAGCAGTATAAATTTAATTTTAATTGTTTTGTACACACGCCAGTGAAAAGGAACTGATTGGATACAGTTCAGAGACAGTATATTAATACGTTATTTTCATATGTTAATTGGTTTGCATAATCTCTCCCTTTGCTTGGTTTGGAAGTACCTGGCATTGAGAAGGGGACTGAAGAGAATAGAAGACTCCAATTTACATAAAACCAGCTCCTCTGAACATTAAATAATAATGCATCTGCAAGCTGAAGGTGTGTTCAGTTAGCAGAAAGCACATTTTTATAATTTATAGTCCAGCTGTTTCAGTGCTTTCTAGTCCATTTTCCTCCCTGCCTGCTTTTAATGAAATCTTGTTACTGGAGAATTGACTGGAGTGAATTGAGATTTTAATCCCATTGACGTTCTACCATGGAAATGCACACTGGTGGGAACTTTTAATGGTGGGCCCTGTAATCAGGAGACACTTGTATTCAGCTCCCTACAATAATGAATCTCATCAAATGTTAAAGCCTGGGCCGTGTGCGAGGGGCTCAAATTTCAAGGTTTTTGACCATCCCCATTTGAGAAATTCCTCAGGGAGTGTGTGATTACTCAAGTTTAGCAGTTTATTGCCTCATCTTTCAATAGCCACTGAAGCACAAAATTCTCATCTAGGTTGCTCTTTTTTTTCTCCACTTGAAGAACAGGCCAATATAGACTGCAGAACAGCTGCTCAGATCCCGAGGAACTGCTGTTGGCACTGCAATGTTATTAGCTGCCACCATCATTGTCCACTCACTGTGTCATTTAAAGAATGAAAACTAAATTCCATGACACGTATCACTGGTGTGATTTTAATTGTGAATGTAGCGATGTTTACAGCGGTGTTTGTGTATTAAACTGCAGACACAACACATGCACCTTAACATGCACATAAAACACGATGGAAAAGAAAAGAATAAATGCATGTAGAGACATGTAGTTACAAGGTTTCATTTCCTATTTATGTTCCCTTACCTCTCTTAACCCCTGACATTCAAGCGTTGTTAAAACAGCATCTTCTCAAAAGACATAGTGTTTGCACAATTCATGCCATTATTTTCAGCCGTTATAACGACATGCAATGACAAATCCCCATCCAGCTTCTTCTTAATGAGTGTTATTGTTTCCATGCGGTATGGGACTTCAGATTACTCAATAAAACAACATTTACCAGCATATATAATATCAAAAGGGTTATCACCACGCCTTTGAGCACCTTTGTGGCTAATTATCGCTCCACTACGTATGCCTGAATGTGTACGCCAGGTTTCACACTCTTTTTTTTTTTTGGTCTCCTCTGAGCATTTGCTCTGGGGTAAGTCTCCAGCAGGTCACATAGGTGTGTGAGTGAGTGATGTGATGCTGTTTTATATTTGAATGACTAAATGTGACCTTTGAGATTAGAGGAGGAGTTGCTTCTCAGGGGGCTGAAGAGAGTTCCCGCTGCTATGAAGCTCATGTCCCCTTTGATCCCTCTGTAATGAGACTAACACCAGGCGTTGTGGTCACTGAACACATTGACACACCACTGGAGAGCCGACAGCGCTGCAGCCCGGTACTAGGGGTGGCTGCGCTGCGCCGCGCGTGTGCAACTGCGTGTCCTCAGGTACAATAGTGCCTGCAGACATGCAATATATCCTGTGGGATTTACGATTTGGCTGTAATACGTTGCTTCATGCAGCAATTTGCAGTTAACGTACTGTTTGAATGATGCATGCAAATACCCACAATATGTCATGCCAATTAAAATGCTGCATAGGTCAAAACAACTCATGATCAGAAATGCCAAGATATTTAATATCCTCCAAGCATGGGAAGTGAAATCCATTTAAAGGGGGGAAAAAAACAAGGTTTTGTCTTATTTTTGTAGAGCTAAACTAAGTTTTCACTTGGTGTGATGCCACACATCCAAGTCTAAGGGCACTCTCTGACCTGAGCTCGGCTCTGGTGAAACCCAGTTGTCTGAGACATCTTCAGAGATCCACTGAAGATCAATCATGACCGGGCCCGTCCCCATGAGACCCTTAGTAACAGCCACTGATTGCTTTCTGCTGTGCAGGCCGTTAAGTGGAGGCTGGCAATGGGCTCCTGGACAACACTTAACAATCAATCAGAGGGCACAACCGCTCCTCATTGCGTGCCGGTTCTTCCCCTGCATTACACACAAACAATAATTCAGGTGGACACAAGTGACACTTAAGAATCACGGCCAGAGTATGCCCCGTGATTTAGTTGGAGAGGGATACGCGGGACTAGGAGACAGAAACTTGAGTTGTGGGATTTACATAAACCCAGTGATTGAGGACTCGGGTGAGTTTTCACCCAGTGTCATTTGGACAATACCATAGGGATATGACAGCAGGCATTCGATGCTTGACATTTGTCTTTATCGTTTGTCTTTGACTATCAAAGATTACCGGTTGTTTGACTTTGAGAACGGAACAAGAAATAATGGCTCACCAATATTTCCCCATTATTATTTGTCTCAAAGCTTCATAGCAGCACCAAGGTTACAAAACAGATTTGTAAAAAAAAACCTTGTCTGTGAGGCTGCATCTAACACATTACTAAATACATTACTGGCCTTTTCGAAATATCTTGTAACAAATAACTTGGACATTTTGTCAAACTGGCTTTTTCACTAAGGACACAATACACATAAGTTTTAAAATACAATATAAACATCATGGAAATAAGCCCAAGGCTGTTTAGTGCTCTGTGCCTTAACATTGTAACTAGATATGCAGTAGAAATCCTGCCATAAAAGTCTGGACTTTAAAGTTTGCCCACTGATTAAGGATTCCATTGACTTAATGAACCTTCAACCCTCCATCAGATGACTAGCCAATATATGCTCTAATCTCTAAAACGCATGTCTGGCCGTGGTTCCTTTTAAATGAATTGATCTACTCAGCTCTCCCCAAATGGGGAAATGGGCAAGTATTGATATGATTCTTGACTCGGTGATGGATGTGTGTGATGGTAAAACACGAGTTACATGGGCCAGTGTGCTCCAGGGTAAGCAGAAATTCAGAGAACAGCTTTACTGGAGCTCTTCAAAGACAATGCAATATCATTTGTGTCACTGCCAATACACAGCCCACCTGTTTTTTTTTGCCTGGTGTTGTTTTTTTTACAGAGCAAACAAAGCTCTAACACACTAGTAATAATTCTCTCTTTTTTGGGGGGAATATTTTAATGTCAAGAATAATTATCTACATTTGTTCATATGTTTGTGAAATTATTCAAGATGCCCTGCCTTGCCATTGATTTTTAAATTGATTTTCATTCCACTTTCTGCTGCATATCATGGCTGCTTGTAGATATTTTAGCAAAGAGGGAGCCGTTTTAAGTGAAAGTCACTTGAAGGCTGAAATCCATTGCGGTGGAGTAAAGCAGTCGCAGCGGGCTTCACAGGAGCATCACAATGGTCTTGTGTGATGCTCAGACTGCATGGCAAATATTTATCTAAGCCAGATTACACCCAAGGGAGACGGAGATGTCTGCATCCCTTCAGGCCTCTGTTGTTTCGCTGCTGAGAGAGAAATGTATAGGACGATTGTTTTGGCAGAGGTTAGAAGTTCCAACTGTTCACTTCCCACAACAGAAATCCATTGTTCAGTCTCTCCAGGATAATAAGCGTGAGTGCCATGAATAATCACCAGCGTGTCAACTAGCTGTATTGTGATCCTCAGCACTGGTAGGCCTCAGATGGCATCAAATAATTTGGTCTGTCTTCCCTCTGAATCCAAGATTGTTTGATGTCCCTGCAGTTCATCTCAACAGCACAGAGACATTTTGAGAAAAAAAAAAACTGAAAATCTCCTTCTACTGTACATGGTTGTCAAAAATGTTCAGCTTTCCTTTGACATAGAATAATGAGTCAGCTGTGCAGGTCAAAGGCCCCGATTATGTGAGCTCTTATTTTATAAACTCATTTCTTGTCACTAACTAACTGGGATGAAGGCAGAAATAATAAATCAGAAACACATTTCCAGAGATCTGAGGATTGCATGGAAAATGTCAGTCTAGAAGGAAATTGTAATTAGGGGGAGGAAGTTGTTCCAGTGAAGCTCTTGAATTTTAAAATGAACCATCATATTATGTAAACATTTAATTATTAACCAATTTTCTGAGACTTCTCTTCACGGGTCTGACCCTCTCTCCTCGTCTCTGGAGCTATTTATTGGTGTAGGTAGAAAAATGCTATTTTTATTTCTTTCATTATCTTACACTTCTCACTTTGTACACCGACTCATCACTGATAAACACTGTTACATGTAGTTTTACTGCTGTTTTCATGATGTAACCTGCAAATACATTTCGAAGGTGACACATGAATCTCTTGTTTGACTTTCTCTTGCGATGCATTATTGATACACTGGAGCCAGATATTGACATTTGTATTAGGACATGCTGGCGCTCTACGTAAATGGATTTCCACGCTAATTTGTCTTTTCGCATTCACTACCTCATGACTCCTCATGGTGGCACCACTTCAAATGAGTGACGGTAACATTTGCAGTGAGGAAGAAACTCACAGTAGCAGACAGCTTTTAGAGTGGCACGAATACAATCAATACACACTCTGCGACATTAACACACACACACACACAAACACACACTGCCAGACCAGGCAGCACACAAACACACACACTTCCACTTTAACCGCCCAGCGCTGTGTCAACAGCCAGGTTCTGTTTCTAACGATGGTGAGAGCAGGTTTTTCACTCTCACACACCAACACACACTTTGGCATAAACACACATGCGGGCTTCATGACGAGGTGCGGACCGAGCAGCAGTCTGATGCTAATGAGACTGAGCATAAATACACACACAAACACCTACACGCTGGCCATTTTTCACTCATCTGAATTATAGCTGGAAGGTGGCTGGTGGTGCTGGTGGTTGTTATGATACCCTACGAGCCAGAGAGTTGAGTTTTCCTCACTTCTGTCTCTCACTTTCTCAGATACCCTGACAAACACATTTTATGGCTGTTTTAAAAACCAAACTGTCACCACAAAGCATTAATTATTTGCATTTAGTAATCAGAGCATTCATGTTATTCGCTCAAAATGGGCAATAATTGGCTCGTAGAAACAGCTGTTCATGGCCTGGCAGTTTGTGCTCTTCTCTTGTTGATCTGTTCTTAAAGATAAAAAACAGCAGCAAAGAAACTGAACAGAGTGACACGTTCTGTCTTATCTGTCCATCGATCTCCTCTGCTCTGTTTAATCACAGCACACTCCTTACCCCCAACAAACAGTGTTTCAGTAACTGCCCTTTGGTTTGTGTGTGTGTGTGTGTGTGTGTGTGTGTGTGTGTGTGTGTGTGTGTGTGTGTGTGTCTGCATATGTGAGGGATGGTGTATCGTCAAACTATTATTTAATACTGCTACTTCTAATAATAATAGATAATGAGTCAATACTTTATTGTGAAAACGAGCCAACTATCACCTTGACATTGACAAAGGCACAAGATATTGGCGATCGCTCTGCTGATCCATACTGTAGATCAGGGGGCTCATCGTGCATTGGCAAAACCCTAGAGGCCAGCACAGCAAACACAAAATTAACACAATACACACATGGAGACAAACAGGCTAAACCTGTAAGACATCGCTGACTCCTGGAGAAGGCTTAGGGACATCACTCATGAAGGGTCCCACAGATAAAATAGATCTCGCGCAGCTGCATCTCCAGCTAGAAGGGAAACAGAGTAGGCGCCCTCATTCAGACTCCAGGTGTACTTGGATTTGTTAATAATAACTTGAACATCTTCAAATATTTACAATGCACTGTGTACATTTCTGCCACAACAAAGCACAACTTCCCTAATCCACTAATGCATCACAGCGTGTGTCTGCCAGCAAAAGGTATTTGATGCTAAACACAAAGCAGTGTTGCAACTTCCATTGGATCTGTACCATAAGTCATATCCTCCACGACTTTAGTTACAGCTGTAGGTACTGTTCAGTCCTTTTCCACCAGGAGCGAACTCATGAACATAGATGCATGGTTGGATGTGCTTCCAAAAGAGAGAATTTCCAGGTCTTTCTGGTGGATCGGACTGTGGGTGAAATGGTTGGGCTATGATAATGATTGTACTGTATCTGCATGCACCTCATATGCAGGACACATGAGAGCCACTGAGTGAGATGCCATTAAACCTAAAAGATGCATGACAGCTGCACCCTGGTCTGGATAGCAGCCATTGCCGAGGAGGGTGTGGCATTTATAGTGGAAGAGTTCACCTGCTTGGTTAACCAAAGGAAGCTCCTCTCCTTTTTCTTTCTCGTTGGGTTCAACATCATCCGTCCTGTTGGAATACAACGACTTTGGAAACCATACCATACCATAAAAATTTGAGGTACAAGAAGACTCTCAAATCTTGGCAGAAACCTTGGTTCCAGGAGAGTAGCTGCAAAACAGTGTGCTCTGTTTGTAGGCCACTCCCAAGAGAGCTAAGTGGGGGACATTACATCTCATTGCACTCATTGTTAAGTCTATAGTGGTGAACCCACCTGCCTGAAGCCGTTTACTGTGAGTAAGGCGAAAGACTGGATGCAAACCCAGAATGGATCTGATTTCCTGGTTTCAAATATAGCCAGACTTCTGTCCTCTGTTGGAACTGAATCTCAGTTTGTCTGCTAACTTGTAGCATTGATTACACTCCTGAAGAGAGGAACTATCAGAAAATCATTTGAAAATAATAAGCAGTATGTGTTTGTACATACTGCCTGCCCAGACATCTTCCCATAAACTGAGTTCAAAGGTACACTTTTCAGATTTTTAACTGGATGAAGGATTTAGCCATCAGGCGTCTGGGATTTAAGTTTTGGGTTCAAAAAGCAGAGTAAATGTTTGTGGCGGCAGCTGCATCCCAAACATTACTGGTGGAACACTGGTTTGTACTGAGAGTTTTTATTGGTCTTAATCACTGGCTTCACTCGTACTCTCTGCAGACAGTCCTGCTCATGACTGAAACTTATCCTGGCTGTGTACTGTTTAATGCTTTACGTGTCATCTCTAAGCTGAAGAGAAGACACCGCTGGTCTGGAGGCTAGCTGAGCTCAGAGAGAAGTTCTCCACTATCACCACAGCTCAAGCCAAACACCTGGCCTCCTCTGGCTGTGGCAACCTGGAACATAACAATGGACAATGGTCCCACTCTCCCATGGACCAGCTCCATTACCACAGAAACTCCAGCGTCTGCTATTTCAGGGCTCCTCAAGGATCCATAGTTTCCCCTGAGATGAAAGCCCAAGCCAACAGCCTCCTCCACTCACTGCTATGACCTAACAGAGGTATGGTGTCTCATTGGTGGCGTAGTGTGAAGGCCCCGGTGAGTTTGAGTCCATGTCAGCTGGAACACTGGTTTGAAGCCCACAAGGGTAAACACAACCCCGTCCTTCATCTTTAGACCTCACTGGCCATCAAGGCCAAAAAGCATCATCTGTATATGAATGGAAGATCCCGATGTCTTCCTCCTCCTCCACCACTGATGATTTGTTGCTGCTATTGTTTTGATCATGTATTTGAAAGGTGCTTATGAATAAAATGTATTGTTGGTATTATTTTATAATGAAGCATCGAATTGATATTGTCAATGCAAGGTCTCTGTCAGTCACCAACAATACCAGTAATTGTTTGAAAATAATAAACCTATTCACAATAATGTCCTATTTCCCCCTATTTCTTTGTTTCCTCTACAGTAGCAGTGACATGCACAGAAAAGATTGACAAAAAACAAAACCTGTACCAGCAGCTACCAAAGAATGAATCATGACTGGTGGGGTCTGCTTGACTTTAGCACCACATCTGCTCTGTATAAACGTTGTTGGTTCTGTAAAACAACACGTCTGTTGCTCCTCAAGTACGTCTCCAAATATGGCCACTGTTTGCTACTGTTTGTGCTTTTACAAAAACACCATTATGTCAATTAATTTAACTAATAAACATAATTTCAGAAACCAGTTATAGTCAGGAAAATGAATAAGAAAATAAATCAAATTATGATTACATACAAAAACAATCAAAATTGTACCAGTGCAAAAAAAAATTGTGATAAATAAACTGCACCAAAAAGTAACAAACCTATTTAACGGAGGGAATCAAGCTTTTAATGGTTAACGTAGACATAAAGGGCCAAAGATGTCCCAAACTGCTGTGTTGGAACATCTGGGTGTATGTGTGTGTGTGTGTGTGTGTGTTTTCCAGTGAGGGCATGGGGAGGTGGGGAGGTACAAGCCCTGTTCACAGTGATGTCACGCAGCCTCTCCGCAGACTGGCTGAGTAAGAGGAACAACAGAATTTCAACTGGAGAGATCAATTATAGATAGAAGAAAATGAATGGGAAAAGTAATTTAATAAATTATTGACTTGATGTCTTATATCATGTACAAAAGCAAATGAAAAATTAGATTGTGCATTTGGATGAAGTTGGATTTAAAGAGCTTCAAAATTATATTTAATTAGACAAAGAAAAAAATGTGTCATGGGTATATGAAGTTTCTCTGGGAAGGGTGAATTAATGATCACATTTGCGGCAATAGCAAATGATGTGCCAGGGAAGCGTGTGACTGTCTGGAAAAGGCAGGGATTTGGTGGGGGTGGCATTTGAAAGAGTCAACACAACAGTGGTCTTCCGTCTTCCCTTTTTCCCATTAGATGGACAGATTGGAGGGAGCGCTCCTCTGCTCTGTGAACTTTCTGCTTTTAACACTTTACTATCTGCTAATGTAGCAATACCACTGCTATAGAAGATGCTAGTTTGACACACAACTACAGATGGGTGACAAATTAGAGGAAAAACCAACATAAAGTATCTTTATATCAATGTGCAACATGCTAGTCCAGAATCCATATATGTTCTTGAAAAGTAGCAGCTGTGAAGGCCGTGATGTATGAGTCATTTCATTTCATTACTCATCAAACCTTTCAGTGACCCTTTGTGTCGTGCATAGAAACATCTACATTTGCTAATGTTCTCCCATTCATTTACTCAGCTATTTCTTTTAATTTGCCATCCCTCTGTGGGTGGACTGTGCACTGGGTCCCCAGAGCCCCTCTAATGGGCCTTTTGTATCATCGAAAGAAAAAGTGGGAGTCGCATCTTTTTGGGATATTTGGTCAGCATCAATCCATCCATTTTCCAACCTGCTTATATGCTTGCATGGTCACATTGTCAAAGGATCAGACCTATTACAGTTTATACTAAGCAAAAGATAGAGCACACTGGTCAGAATCAACATGTGTGGACCATTCACAACTACAGATTCACATACATACAGGTTGTATGTATTTAATGTTGAAAGCAATGAAAACATATTGGCCTATGAAGAGAAATCCATATGCTCTCAGTGTCTAAAAATGGGAATGCCCACATGGAAAGCGAACAGGATGCTTGTGTCTGAGGCAAATACGTGTGCTATGAGGCAGAAAATTTTAAAATATCATAATTTGTAGTTCATTCCACATGCTATAAACCTGCTGACTTTTATCCAAGTACGTCATTCAGTATGTGGTTTTGGGTTTGCCATGAACTTTATTTTACACTTTTGTTTTATTATTCCAAAGGACATGTTCAATGCTGAATTAAACATTGGTTTCAAGACTTAAAAAGCCGATATGCCGGCTCACACAGCAGCCCCAGGAAAGTAAATACAGATTGTAATTAGATGGAGAAACTTTAATAGTTGGATTTCACTCTCTCCTTTACATGAACTGTGGTGTGGTGAAGCCATGGGACAAATACGAGAGAGAGAGAGAGAGAGAGAAAGAGAGAAGGAGGAGAAGCAGTGGGAGAAGAGAGGGAGGAGAATTGGGGGAATAAAGACTAATTTATGTGTGAGCCTCCAATGCCATCTCTGGGACGCTGGATCCCTTTAGACGCTGTCGCCTGGTGTCTGGAGAGGCAAGAATGCAAATGGAGCAGGTTTCGAGGTGAGGTTGGGCACAGTCACAGGCCCATGTTGGGACCCGGTTATGCAGTTGCTAAACAAGTGTTCTTTGTCATGGCGGGCCCCTGGGGTTGAGCCAAACGAATCCTATCATCTGCAGTGTTGTGTTGCTTAAGCAAAATACTCAAGTTTGCAGCCACTATTTATAAGATGAAAGACCCTCTTCGGGGAATGTCAGAATTAGTTTTTTTTTTCTCTCTTCCTCCCTCCAATTAATTTGTGTTGTGAGTATGGTTTCATGGTCTCTGCATTGGCTCCCTAGTGGCTTGGTTTGGTGCGCTGTGTGTTTGCTCGATAGTTATTGTGTTAAAACTCAAGGAATAAGGGACTGTTTACCACCTTTTTCTTGTTTGTTTGCTATCAGCCCGGCTCAGGAAGCAGAGATCATCCTCAAATAACTGTCTTCAGTAGAGTGTGTGTGTCTCTCATTTACTCGTGGGTTTGTTTTAACAGAAAAACATCCACGTCGTCTAATGTGTTTTCTCCTTCTCTCCCTCCTGCTTTTTGCTAATCGAGTAAATGCTTACACACTGACTAATACCATGGCCGGAGTCCTTGATGAATTAAGAAACTCTGTGTTGACTAATTGACAAAATCATTGAAAAGTAAAGATAAAATCCTCACTGTAATTGAATGTGAAGCACCATTTATCTATAGATTTGTACCAGACTACTTTATTGGATTGCTTTCCCGTGCCTGAAATATGCTTAAGCAAATTGACCCAAATTCTTATGGGGGACATAAAAATCAGCTAAATTTACTTTAAATTTACTTCTTTCAAATCCATGATGTTAAGTTTTTACAAAATGCCCTATCTAATCGTGGAAGTACAATGCTTAAATTTCTACTATTCATTGTGTAGAAGCAGAGAGCTGCATGTTGTCAGGCTTTGCTACAGCCCTGGAACAGAATAAGGTGCTAATAAAAAATGTGTGACTCTACTAATGAATCCAATTCTGCAATTCTGCAACTCAAGCACTTAATTATCATAAGACATTAATGTGCTCATTCAAATGGGCAACACTTTGCTTGGAATAAACTGTATGGCTTAATGACTTGAGAAAAGAGCCTGATGACATCCTGCTCTCTTATCAACACATCCCAAAGACTGGCACAAGAGATGGTGGGTGGATGTGATCAAACTGGCCTATAAATGAAGCCGCTAAATATTCATCGGTATCTAATGTGGTCACAGACTCGCTGAGATGCGCCATTTATCAGTCAGCTCTTCCTATTTTTTTTTTTTTATACATTGATCTGGATTCGAGTGCAGACCAAGGAAACCAGAAGTCTAAATGGTAGTCACTCTTGAGATCTAAGGGTAAGGAAGTGATGCCATCGCTCTTTGTTCTAACATCTGCCCATGAAAAGAGATAAAAAGAAAGGAAGCATTACAGGATATTTTCAAGCGCTTTGCACTCCGAGTCTAAATAGGTCTACTTTGACAACCAACATCAAAGTTAGTCATTATGGCAGTATATGATCCATCCATTAGCTGCACACTCAACTTTCGTGGCATTAATTGCTCTTGATCTGAGTATACACGTGTACACTTGTTTGTGAACGTGCGTGTGTGCACATTTGCCAACATGAACGTGAGTGGTGTAGATATGTGTGTGTGTGTGTGTGTATGCCCACACACACACACTCACACAGCCTGTAGAGGTGTAAAATTAAATCCCTCAGTGCAGTTGCATGCAGATGATGTGCTTCAATGGCCTAGCTGCTCTTTGCACCATTGTAATTGAATAACCTACAGAAAAGTCATCACATTCCCACTTTGCTATTCCCTCTCTGTGTAACATGTAAAAAGTCCTCTTGTAACTACCTGGGAGAGCAACCCATCAACAGCTGTTAGAGCTGACTTGAAGGTTAAATATTAGGAAGGAATCCAATTTCTCTTGTCTATTCAGCTCAGCGGTGTGTTAGATTGCAGCTGGACTGTGCTTACGGAGTGTGGGATATGAAGTGGGCTAATCAATCCCCTCTGCTTCATTCTCAAATTCCTCTCATATCAGGTCCCTGCCCCCCGGGCAGGCCTTCTGCTTTCCGAAAGCCAATTCCACACGAAATAAGAACTGTGACCTGCAGCTAGAGGGTGAAGTTGAGTTTTCCCTTCATGATTAATCTCTTCTTGGGTGGTTTTCAGAAAAAAGGAGAGGGGGAGGATAGAGCGAGAGGGTGAAAAAAAATAAGAAAACATGCAAGTCGCTGCCTTGTGACCTGCAAGTTTTTTTCCTCTGAATGAGCCCGGTGCACTGGAGCCTGCTTATCTCCCGAGAGAAAGACAGAATTCATTTTTTGACAAGGTTTCATGTTGACATTGAGAAAATGAACTACCCGATTCTATGATTAAACCTGGGCTGTCATAATTGTCATCTGAACTGTGGTGACGCTGAAAATTTGAGTATTTTTTTCCCTCATAGCTTCTTGTTTGAAGGAGTTGTAGTTCAAGAAATGGAGTCTTGATTCGAAGCCTTAGAAACTATACTGCCCTCAGAAACAGGGGCAGATAGATTTTGTTTATGTTGTGAGGGGATAATAACCTTATACTGTAGTGTATATGAAAAAACAATGCAACACAGGGAAAGTCATTTTGAGCAGGCCAACAGACTCCCAGCCTAAAAATATTCCTTAATATCTCCCCTCAAAGGGGATTTGAAATTAGAAATTAGTTATAATAAACACACACACACACACTCACTCCCCCTCTCCTTCATATCTGTCTCTCTTCCCCCTCTCCTCCTCCTCCTCTCTCTCTCAACCCAACTGGTCAAGGCAGATGGCCGCCCATCCTGAGCCTGGTTCTGCATGAGGTTTCTTCCTGTTAAAAGGCAGTTTTTCCGCGTCGCCGTCACCAAGTGCTTGCTCATGAGCGACTGTTGTACCTCTGCAAATAACATTGTGAAGAGTACGCTCTAGACCTGCTCTGTATGAAAAGTGCCGCGAGACGACTTCTGTTATAATTTGATGCTGTGTTAATAAAATTGACTTGACGTGGCGAGGTAACGGATGTTGAACACATTGGCTTGTGTACAACCTAAAACAAAGGAGCGTGTCCTTAAAAATTGAGCAGATGGGCTGCCAGAGTTGAAGGGTAAAATGACACAACCTTAAAGTGCCAGGATCACATTTTACAGGTTATAATGGCATCTGTCACTGAGAGAGGACCTGTCAGACACTACTTTCATGCAGCTGAATTGCCCTTAATGGCTGTTTCTCCTGGTTCAGACCCACTTTTAGACGCGAGGTGATGTCTGTCTAAGGAACAGCGACGCTAAAAGCATTGAGCTACAATGGCATGGACTTACGGACCATTTCTGCTCAGCCATTGTCCTCTGCTCAGTGTTTTTGAACTAGGTTATCCTCTTTGTTAAAGAAAAACTCCCTTGAGGACGGTTATGACATCGGCGTTAAATGGTCAACATTGAAAGCATCAGCGTAGAAGCAATGCGCTCACACCGGGGCTCTGAAAGGCCTCTGGAAATGTTTACATTTTTAATGTCATAATGATGATCCCACATTCTCAATGTACATGTTTTACTCACCAATCTTGTAAATTTTTTAAATGGGTAGAAAAACAACCCATTTGCCCACTACCACCCACCAAACAAATTGGTTGAGAACAACAAAGTTCAATCTATGTCTGAATATTTCTTTGTTTGTGTGTTTTCCCTCTCCAGCAGGGCACTTATGAGAGTGTTCTTTTGCATCACAGATAAGGTGTGCAGGCCAACTGGGAAACGAATGAAAGTGGGTTTTAGGATATGTGGGAGACCAAATTCCTACAGCTACAGAAGTGCCTCTGCGCCAGGCTAAACAGTGGGCACAGGCCTCAACATACACCCTAATGGAAGAGTGAAGTAGCATACGGTGTCGGAGTGCAGGTTTGGGCTGAGGTAAACAAGGCTCTACCCACCGCTGGTCCAAGGGCCTGTAAGTTACTCATTAAAGATATATCAGCTCTGGCCTCTCTACCTATTCCCACAGTAACTGCCCCATTGTGTTTTCTTTAATTTAAGTTGCTCTGCTTTCCAATCAGACAAATTAAGCCCTGGTTATTACAGATTAGGTTTTTCAAAAGCTGCAATCAAGCTTCATCTAATCAGCTTAATCTGCAATTTATCTACACTTTGCAAATGCTTTGTGGAATTGATAAGTGAAAAAAGAACAACATTCACAAAAATGTTTTTTAAAAGTTCTAAATATGTGTATGCAATCTGACAATAATAGTGTTTGGCAAGTTTAATTTTTAATTTAATGAGAGGCATTGACAAATGTTAATTCAGCCTCATTTCTATCTGATTGGAAAAATATGCTCTAGTGATTAATTTTTTCTGTGGCCAGCTTCATTTAATTGAGGTGGCAACCTCTTACTTTGGTGACATAACCATTCTGCATGGTTGACCGGTCTGACATGGTCGCTAAGATGTTACCAAAAGGTGAACATGTCTCTGCATTAAAGGCAAAATAATACAAAAATAATGAAAGCAAATTGAAAATTTAAGTGCAAAATAGGTTCCTATACATTAAAAACAATGTACATGTTATTATGTGAATATTTTAAAGATGTCTGCATCGTTCAGGCCTACAGTAGTAACAGGGTGTACTGTATGCAGTCTCTTGCTTTGCAATGGAGGAAAGAAATCAAATTTACTTCAGGGGACTTCATAGGTAAGGCAATTCCGTACTACAGTTTTTGTAATACTTGACCTCATTACTTTATTACTTTTCAAGACTCACCCTGATCTTAACCTGTCATTGGTATCTTAATTACAATATGTCTGATGCTTATGCAAAAGAAATCCGGGTTTTAATTCAGTGTGTAATATGACTTTATTAACAATTAATGTCTAGCACTATTTTCACCTGAGCCTGTATCATTATAGGGCATCATTCTGTGGCACGTCATGTCTTTTTGTGAAGCATGATAACATGTCAATATCAATACGATGTTTGAATCAACACATGACATAACACATACGGTGAAAAAAAAAATGGAGGAAATGTTTGCAGTAGCACACGCCCAGTGGAGATGTGGAGCTTTGCACAGATTTATGACCTTTTTGCACAAGCAGCATAAAAGTTCAGGCGCAGCTCTTAATGATGTGAATGATGATGTGGAAGACTGACACTTTGTCAGATGCTTTTACCGCGAGGATGAGGGTGCCGGGAGAGAACGGCTGCCAGAGTCCTCCTCACCTCATTGTCCTTTTGCAGCATGGAGGATGGAGTGCCGATGCCCTCTCTATGCACCGGCTACAACTGTCGTCTCAGGCTCATTCAGAGCTCCACAGCACTTAGGCCCCATTTGCTTTTAAGGATGTCTGACAGGACAGCAGCCACGTATGATCAAACTTTACTTTCACTGTGCACTTGTGACAGTTCATTGAGAGAGGCTCTAATGTGCTGTCAGCAGTGCTCTCCACTCAGCTGCCTTGATTTACCTTCCCCATCTGTCTCAGTCAAACAGCACTAAGTTGAGGATGAAAGGAAGAAAGGCGGCCTGTTAATTCCACGTCCTTGTATTTAACAGTGAACTCACTTCACACAAACCAAAACTGTGTTTCCTCTATGGACACTTAGTGACTCTGTGACCACTTCACATAATTTCTGGAGCACTTGTAGTTGCTTTTGATTATACAGTGGCTTTGATTATAGAGTGGCTTTGCAGCTTCAATATTATATGAGTATTAGCTTATTCACTAGATGCTTTGGAGCTGCACTAAATATGAACCAGTATAATAACAGTATTAATATGTATATAAACAATACTTTAAATGGCTACAAATATGAAAGGAGTTTCTTGTAGTGAATTATCACCACAGTGTGCAGTTCCCCATGGCTCTATAGTGAACTCAAGCATCTTTTTTTATTGCATTGATTTTGTGGCCCATAATTGGCCCAAAACTGGCAACCGTTTGCTGACAAAATGGCCAGATCAACTTAAAATGTGATAATGTGTTAGTGTTGTGTTTACAGCTTCAATTTAATCATTAATGTAGCTTTAAAGCAGCATGTCATTCATGTTTGTTTGTTTTTTCCAACCAAGTAATGCTTTGCAACAAAAATGATTGTAGGATAAGACAATAAGAGATAATAGACAGTCATGTTTGAATATGATTCACCAACCAAGCAATTCTGTTTTTCACTGCAGCATACAAACAGAAACTAGGATGTTGCAAATGCAAAGTTGGAAATTGTAAAGGATATTTTCTTACATTTAAATGTTTTTACATTTTAAAACATTCATCTGCTCTTTGTGTATGCACTAGTGTCATGCAGGTTTTGGAGACGTGGTTTACAAAGGGAATTGATGGTTGCATGATATCACCTTTTCCATTATTATGCAGGTTATTGCCAATGCGGCCAAAACCATTCAGTGTAAAACATGGAAACTAACAGTGAGTATAACCCCTTTAAAATGTTTCTTGCATAATGATTCAGTGCCCTTGATGAACTGAACCAAAAGGAAGACAGCCAGAGATCAGTCAGTGTTTCGAGGCTTCAGGATCTCTCTGTCACATTGGCTTGCTGGCGTGCTCATCAAAAGATGTTAATGTGTCTGTTTATTTCATTCTGAGGTCTTCATTTTGCTTTTTTTTTTACGATTTAAGCTGCATTTTTGGAAGTGGCTGCGTTTACAAGCTGTAATACAAGTCTCTTGAAGGCCTAATAAATATGAAACTGAATGAGATTCCTTTCTCTCTGTGTTTCTCTTTCTGCTTTGATCATACCATCCCATGACATATCCATCGTCAGCTTTTCAACTCCTCCAGGAGTGGGCCAAGCCTAATTGGTGCTACGAGGAATAAATCAAAGCAGGAAACAGGACTTGTTCCAAACAGAGCTCATAATGCACTGTAAACCTCTCATGTTTCCAGTGACTGCCCAGTGAGTTTACATGTCATCTCATGTAACATTTTTTACAACACTGCTTCGGCTGATGTACAGCTGTTAAAGAGTAACTGTGGTTCGACATTACACAGCCATCCTGTGAGGTACCTGTGCTGCTCTCTTGGTCCTTATTCTAATCTTATTTAACAGTGTCTGCCTGACGCGCAATTCAATGCAGGCCCCCAGATTGGAGAGTTTCCAAACAATCCTGAGCTCACCCAAGCTTGGAATTGGTTTTCCGTGGAACATCTCCCTCCTCCCTTTGGGCACTTTACCAATTTGACCAAATTTGTTCCATCGCTGGTTCTAAGTACCAGAAGTGTTTTCTGCCCACACTTGGACTTGTTTCTGCAATTTGCACATTCTTTGCAGAACATTAACATCTTTGTCAGGGGCTGAGCTACCGGCTGCTGTGGTGAGGGGGCCCATGTTTCAGGGGATACTTAGAAAATTAGAAAATTGCTCCAAACATTAACTTTTCCGATCACTTCCCATTGTATATACGGAATAAAACCACATTTAACCCTTATTAGTTAGAATTTTATAAGCGGTGCATTAACACCTAATAAATGGTTTATTACTCTAAAGTAACTGTTAATACTGGCATATTAGTCTTGCATAGTCCGATCCATCTCCACAGTGTGGCGTCAGTGCTGCCCCCCATTAACAATAAATAAAAACATTGTTTCAATGTCTTTTAACCAGTCACAATCATCTTGCGTGTAGCTGAGCCCAGGATGTGGTGATGGTGTTACTGCTAAATCGTATCAGAGGGGTGGAACATTTCCGTGTGGGGAGGTGAGCCCACTGTCATTTAAATGGCTAAAAGAAAATACCATTAGAAAATAACAAACAGCATGAACTACTGCATGATCAAAGTCCTTATTTAAAGCTTTTAAGGTTGTTGTTTCCTAGGGGACTCATATATATACTGTATATGGGTACCCACAGCCTACATTTGGTGTGTAAACAGCTAATGAATGATTGATAACATATAGCAGCAGTAATGTATAATTGCACACATGAAACAATCCATACTCAAAGTGTGAGGCTTTTGAACTGTTTATCTACATGTACAGCAACCACATTATATGATTACAACTTTGATCACATTATGAATCATTTATGTGTTCATCCGGTAGTTATGAATCTTTCATATAAGTACATGCAATTGTCATTATATCCACTTACAATTACGTTATAGTGTGTTGTTAAAGCAGTCAATGTGTTTTTATATACTAAACATACATGTTAAATATGGTTAACCAATACACTGCACTGATGCCTTGTAATCTTGTATTTTGGTGAAACCCTGTCTATTTATAATATGCGTTCAGATTACCACGTCAATACCATTAGTGTCAATAATCTGCTCTCCTATATGTGTATGCAAATATGACCCCTGACTGGAGATTAGGGGATAAAACCTGGGTGTCACTTTTTCACTGTAAGTCCACTGTCGGGCTGCTCTGGCTCCGAGTCTGCACCACGGCAACATCTTCCACTCTTCTACTTAAACATCAGATGACCATGTTCGTAATTACGAAGGCATAAAAAGCTGCATGTTAGCTAAACTTTAGCCTCGTGTCTTGTAATTGGAGATAAATATTCTGTGCCAGAGAGGCATCTGTCCAGTTGATGCATATTGGGAATACAATGAACCACTAAAAGTTGATATACTGTAATGGGCTTAGATAATTAGAGTTATAAAACCCTCCATAAATGCCCCATTGAGATCAGGAGTATTGGATTATTCCCACAGAAATGCACGCCCACTGCTTTTTTTAATTTAAGGGATGAGTGTTAGCAGAAATATCATTTAGCCATGTGATCACATTGGAGGTGTACATACAGATAAAGACCGTGATGCTTCATAAAGCACTGCTTTAGAGTTGGGTGATAAGTGCTTGAAGTCAGCTAATGTGACTGAGCGACTGTAAACTTTCCAGCAGTTCTGAGGCATGAGCTGCTGCAGTGAACAGCTTCAGGCTCCAAAAGTAATTAACAAAAACTTAAAATAATTTGAGTTAATTCTTCTCTTGCTATCTGCTAGAAAATGATGCATTACTGTATATGTTGATTATGAGTGGAAAGAACGCCTTTATCTGCAAAGTGAATACCTTATGCTGAGCCTGCTTCTCTAAAGAGGCAGCTTCAGGGGATATTTGCAATGGGCTTTTTTTTCTTTCTTCCCTCCCTCATTTTCATTTGTGACTATCCCCTTTACAGCCACACTTCAAATGAAAACACTTTGTCTTTACATGCCAGTTTTCACCTGCAGGAAATAGCACTTCTCTGCTTTAGTTTGCATGACAGGGTGCACTCTTACAGTGCTTTTTACAGTACATGACTTGGTCAATTTTGGAGAAATCACACCTTAAATGGTGATGTTGTTCTTAATTAAAAGCTGATGCTTGATAGCCTGTGGTTTCAAACATAAAACCCCCCCTTTTAGATGATACAGTATGGGCTGCAGAGAAATTTAAATGTCAAGTTTTGTTCATGTGTCAACTGTTTTTGTTTTAATTTCCAGAAAATAATTTATCCCTGCTCAGACTTTGTTTATGTTTGATTGGAGCACAGTGATATTATGTACACAGCAGTATATGAGTTTGGTAGCAATTTATTTGTGTAATTTTTGCAGGCCTTGTGTGATCCCGGCCTGCATACTTTAGCAGCCCCGCCTCCTCTGCTCTGCTGGATCCCTGTGAAAGCAGAGAGGAGAGAGTGAGAGCATTTAATGTCCTCTGATGGGCTCAGATGGGCTCAGTCTGTTCTTTATCTCTCTCTGCATCACACCGCTCTGAGTGGCTGTAATAGGATAATAGACTCATCTCTGTATTTGTTTTTAGACCATTGACTTGAAACCTTGTTGATACATTTACTATATTTCAGCAAATGCAGGTAAAGAATGTATTATGCTGACCCTTTCTTCCAACATGAAATACGTCAGAAACACATTTCTTTCCAGAGACACATTAACATATTGTATTTAATTTAACACCACTGTCATGGCAGCGGGCTAAGTAAGGGCGTGCGTCCATATATTTTCTTTCCGAGCACCAGCGTCTTTGTTAAATTGTTCCAAACGAGGAGGGAGTGCGTGCGGCCGCTCCGAGCAGCACTTCCATTTGAAAATCGCCGAATCTGTCTGACTGTCCTTTGTTTTCCATTTTAAAAAAAAAACAAGGAGAAAGGAGACAGATTAAAATCCAGCAGCTGCGTTCGTCTCGTCCTGTGCGTTTGGTGTAATTATTTAGAAATAATGAATTGAGTAATGATGGCATAATTTGCAGCTTTCATTAATCTGCTGACTGGCTGTGTTAATCAGTTGAGCTCCACAGTTGGGACGGTGCATATCCAATGAGCGAGCGCTGCTACCTGCGGTATCGTGCTGGAGAGCAGAGGTTGGACAGCAGGAAGTGGACGCCAGCAACTTGTGCATGCTTTTAAAATACTTCCATTCATTCATCTCAACTTAACTAAGTTGGTGCAGTAAAGCGTGATTCGCTGCTGTAATGTCGACGTCGTTGGAGCCATTAACTGTGGTGATCTTAGTCAAAAACTAAACGTTTTCTGTGCTCACCCACACTGAAGTAACAGTTATACTAAGTAAATGGGGAAATTCCCTTATTTAGTTTCTTTCTGAGCATTAGATGAAAAGATCAATACCGCTCTACTCCCTATCAGCCTAAATCTGCCTACCAACACCGCTGAAGCTCTTTAATTTACACTTCATATCTCATTTGTTCAAAAAAACAAATTGGACAAACAGTTGTCTCCCTTGGAGGAGAAAAGAGACCTTCGTTGTGTTTTCCTCCTGTTTCCCGTCTTCTGTGTTAGGCTAACCGTCACCTGACCTCATATTTACTGGAGCCAATAAAGTGGCGCACGATGCCATATTGTTTTTAGAGACACCAGGCAATATCATATGGCAAACATAATTACATTCACAATACACGGCGGGTGCATGCGTAGATGTTTGGCAGCTCTGATTGCTATGAGGCAAGTCCAGTGGTTCTCCGGTCATTCCCCACACCGTCCCAGAGGAGTGCATGATATACAGACGGTGCGATCCCTCGGCAAATTTTTTTCATCAAATATCTAAACAGAAATCATGTGATGCCAGTGTTGTCACTGTTTCAACAAGAGGCCTGTGGATTGATAGTCAAGGTATCCTCAGTGTGAACAGCCTTGTTGCAGTTGTGTGTGATTTAGGAGGCTTGATTACTGCAGAGGAAGGCCCTGATGCAATATAGAAATATAATTCTCTAGAATAAAACTGAGTGTCAAAGAAATGTACTCATTGTCATATTTCTCATTTCATATTTCTAAAAACGTATTGTTTTTGTCTACATACTCATTGTCCACAGTATTATAAACTATAGAAAGTGTGGTTTTGTGTTTTTGCTATTAATATTTTATCAGAGGTCTCAAACAAGCAGGAGAATTAAACTAAGCTTTTATTGTCACATGAGTTGCGTCCAAAAGAGCGAGTTCACAATGACAGTGTGCTCTTCCAGCTAATGCGGTGTTGTATCCAGCGGGAGGGGGCTGTTGTAAACGCGATGCATATGCAGGTAGCAGCCGTTGCCGCCCAGCCCAGTGTCCCAGCAGCCTTTTAGTGGGGATGTCATGTTTACTTCCTGGGGATATAGACGCCCAACTCAACACAGCAAACCCTACTTAAAATCTGAGCATATTCAGGCCAGTGGAAGATAACAGGATTGCACATGAGACCTGTGCTAATGTCTTCTGAAGGGCATTGGGATAAACAGGCACTTGTCTGTGCAGTGGAGGGAGGGAGGGAGGGAGGGAGGGGAGGGGGTGTCGGATGGAGGAAAAGTGGGGAGTGGGGATGGGAGATAGCCAGGCTCTTTCAGGCAGATGGCCTCCCCAACTACAGCACAGCTGAATCCTCCCACCCTCCTCTCCCTGTTCTCCACCCAACTTTGGGGCCTCATTCCCTCTCATATTGTTTTGTATGAAGGCCAATGTCCTTATTTATGATTTTTTTTTCTTTTCAGTGTGTGCGCTTAGAGACTCCAGTGGTGGTGAAGTTGCCATGACTTTCATTAAAGCCGAGGCCGAATGAAATATGGATGTGCAGGGAGTGAATTAGAGTGATGGAATGGGCCAAATATTGCCTTCGTGGTGTCTCGGAAATACTGTCTTGAGGGGATAGATACTCAGGCCTGAGGAAAGTAAAACCCCTCTCCATGTTCAGCACATTCATCAGCAGGCCAGGGAAGTTTGCCTCCATGCAATGTTGATGACTGTTGTGCTACTGAGTATTTTGGTGTATGAGGGGGAAAAAAAACGGAATCGGTGGGAATATCCGTAATCTTTACTTGTGATGAGGGTTTGACCTTAAGAAAAGGTTCCTGGCAACTTCAGTGTTACTTCAACAAATCTATAATGCCTCTGACATTCAAATACCAGTGATGCTTAAGATTTAATTTGCTTTTAATGATTTAATGAAATGAGTCAGAACAAGCCCAGGTTCAGTTCATGGTAATATCTTTTCATCCTTTTCTGCTCTCACTCACAGCGACTGTCTTTATATCATGGAATAGTGGGAAAAACCTTGACAATGGAGGACAAAAACATAAATTCACATCAATGAACAATTAACCCTAATGCATAAGAAATATGACGATTCTTGGCATCGGAGGAATAAAGACTAAACTGGCACTTTACTCTTACTGCTAAAACTACTGCTCAGGACATTAAATAATATATAAAACATAAAATATAAGTGAGGTGCCTGATATCTTCCACCGGTTGTATTTAAAGATTATATTGCAACAGAAAGTATAAGCTGCATATCTCAGCCTCCAGATCAAACACAGTCCAGCCAACCTGAAATAAGAACATGTTTTTTTGCAAAATACTGTACAGATGGAAGCTCAAATGTACTATTTCAGCACACTGAATAATTGGCTATTGACACCAAGTTGTCACGACACCGCGTTCGATCCACTTGGTCCCAGCTTGTTGTCATGCTGCATAAATGAAGTGCAGCAGAGTCAACAATATGAATTCAGTTCATTCAGCTCAAAATAATCCCAAATAGGCCTTCGTGTGGAAAAGTTTGCGATGTGAAGTGAGTTCACCTCATGAGTTTATTCAACAGCAGCAGCAGCGGCGGCAGCAGACGGCTGCTTCCTTGAGTGTTGTTACAGTAAACTAATCTCCCCGGGTTGTTTTAGGACTTCTCATCATATTTCCCTTTTTAAGAACTTTCCACATACAGATTTACTCAGTTTAGGTAAATCTACTTCTGTGCACATAAAAACTACTGTAGCAGAGACGCCCGGAAGCTTACACATTTACTGTGGTGCATACGTACATGAGAAATCAGCTTAAGCAGAGCAACTTTTGCAGTACCAAAAACTGTATTCTTGTAGCGGTGGTGATGTGGGGAGGGCAGGCTGAAGTGGGAAAAGAAAGCTTAATTGAACAAACTAATGAGTAGTTCTTATTTCCATTGGGGATGTGCCAGTGAGATTGTTTGACAGTTTATCTGTGATAAATAAATGCTTTAGGAGCTAATTAGCTTCTAGGCCCTCAGGGGAGGGGGGTGTTGAGTGTCCGAGTGTGTGAATGTGAGTGTGTGTGTCTGTGTGTGAAAATGTGTGTGTTCCTGTATATTCCCATATCTTCGTGTAGTCACTAGTCCACTTCCTGTTCTTTCTCACTCCACCCCCTCTCTCTCTCACACACACACACACACACACACCCTCACAGACACACACAGATTCCCGTGTTTACCTACCCTAAAGCAGCAACCATGGAGCTACTAAACAAGCCGAAATTAAACAGACTAAATGCAAATAAAGTACAATTTATCCCCTTTTAGTCGTAACTCACTTTGTGACAAAATACACTGTCACCGGTGTACTCTCAGCATGATTAACATAATGAGACAGAAATCCAAGAGAAAATCAAGCTTCTTTTAACAACTTCTTTTTTTTTAGATTTTGATTTGATTTTTTTAATCCAAAATTTTGCAATTGCAAAAAGAATTACATGACAACAACATTAACACCACCTCTTTGTACAAAAATATGAAGCTCTAGCCAGTAGACGGTTAGCTTAGCTTTGTATAAAAACTGGAAACAGGTGAGACTAGCTGGTCTGCCTCTGTCCAAAAATATGAAAACCCACCTTCAAGAACCTAATGCAATATTTATCTGTGCAAAATCTCAGTAATTACAACATATTTTATGGGGTGTTGTGAATTTTTTACCTTTGGACAGAGACTCTCCTTTCTAATCCGTGCACTAAGCTAACTGGCTTCTGGCTGTAGCTTTATATTGAACGACCGGGAATCATCTCAGTAAAAATGTCAAAGTATTCCTCTAACGTTACTTCATACAAATTCCCTAAATTAACATCTGTAATAAGTCAGAGATTCAAGTGGTGAATCACATCACACAGCTCTCATCAATCATTTAATCCCAGCGGTTGATGTGAAGTGATAAATCCACAGACAGACACCTGCTTTCAACTGTTTGCCCGCAGCGGTCTGATCTTCACTGCACTTCTGCGGATCATACACAACAGTCACTCGTGCTAAGAATTTCACCTATCACACTATTTAGGGCCCCCTTTTTTCTATATCTGCGTTTGGCTGTTGGAAGATGTATGCTACGGCCTGTCCTGATAAGAGCATATCTGCCACTGGGACCTCATTGAAGAGTCAGAGGTTGGCCATATCTCAGTTGCTGGGCAGGCGTTGCATCTGGCCCGTCAGGGTCTGGAGTCCCCATGGCAAAGCACACACTCTGCAAGCGAGGCAAGATCAAGCCATCACTTACTGGTTGACTGTTGCCTCCTTGAACTTCTTTAATACTATTATGTTTGACATCATACAATATGTGTCCTATGAACAGTAGACTTTTGTATTATGAAGTAGGCTATTTGTGATAAATGTAAAATACTCTAGTCATGTTTAAAAAGAAGTGTGTAAAATTATGTTGTACACACAGGATGTATTACAAAATTTCTCTCAATTTCATAATAAACTTTGTGGAAAACAAGTTGAACTGCTCGTGAGGTCATCTTCATTAAATGTGATAACTTTTGTGGATTCTTATGTCCTCGCCATCCTTCAGAAACATTTTAACTCAGTTGCAGTCAATGTTAACAGCCCGAAAATTAAAACTTGTCTCAAATATTCTGAAATAATAACTCTCTATTGGAGGAAATGGCTCGAGGAACCAAAAGTCAATAACAGAGGCCCTTTCAAGAGAAGACTGAAAGGTTTTTTATTGACGGCTGATGTACTCTTTACAGACATAAGCATCCACACTGAACAATCCTTAAGAAATGTTGTCAAAAGTGTTTGAATAGCAAGGTATAAATTGACTGGGAAAGTTTGTTGAAGACTTCACCAAAGATAAATGAAATGAAAACTTTTCATTTGTACCGCAAGACATTCTTTGTATTGTCAAGGAATATGCTTTTGTTAATCCATTAAGCAAAAGACTCCCTCTATGTGCCATGGTCAAACATTCAAGAGGGGGGACTATGAATTTCTATGCAATGAGAGCGAGATGAAGTGAGAATTTGAAGAATAGAAGGTGGAATACAATATGCACCGGTAGAATAGAATGAACATGATAATTATGCTAAATTATAAAGTGTTGCTGACATCTGTCACCCCAGAATTTCTTTCAACAAATGAAGAGAAATAAACACAGAACATTCCTCTGTTGTGAAGGAGTGTAATCCTCTTGCCTCCCTGTGCTCTTTTCTTTTCTACTGACAATGATAATTACAGTTTTTGTTGGACGGCTTTCAAGGATTTATCTCCTTTTTGTATTAATGGGTTTTTGAAGCTTTTAAATCCAAAAAGTTTAATTCGTTGGTTCTGTATGGCCATTGTAAGTTTTCAATTTCCCATACTTTTGTTACCTTTAAGTTGTGATGTGACATTTCTTCTTGATGTTCTCTCATAAAAATATTTCCACAACACTCTGAATATATAGATACAATGTTTGATTTTTGAACTCTGAACACAGAGCACACTTTAAGTTTTGACCCTGGGGTCAGATCGTTTTTTTTTTCCACACCCACTCACACTCAAGAAGTCCTCCAAAATACATAGTTTGCAAATGACCTCCAGAGATGCACGCAGAAATGTTTTCTGACCTGTCAGTGCCTAGAAAAGCGGCTTGCTGCAAACTGTTTGGATCTGATATTGTTATAGTTCAGATCTGACTGTGTCGGGTCGAGACACAAAAAAACAACTTCATCTAAGGTCATGGTTAAAAGAACTTTATTGTCGGTATAAACAGAAAGCAACCAGTAATGTCTTGCATCTCTATAAAACTGATGTTTTCATTACTCTTAAATATAATCTTGTCAATTTTTATCAAATCTATCCCACATGTCCAGGCTGGGCCCTGCTCTGCAATAAAATATACTCCTCATTTAGGCTTCTTTATTGGCCAACACACACCCGCAGATTTCCATAACCACCACTAAATAAAACATCACATGTAAACCAAAAAAGGGCATTAAAACACAACAAGCCATCTGGGTTTAAATCAAAGAAAACGCCCAGCCGCCACCCCCCAACACACACAAAAACCCTTGTTGGACCGACTTTAAAATGTTCTTCATGTTGCAATTTTAGGGACAATGACTGACAGACCACAGAGTGTATCCCCTCATTCAAAGCGTAGTCCTCATAACCAAGCTGGGTTTTAATCTGACCGAGCCACCTGTGAGGCTCGTCAGAACTTGAGCCCACGGGGGCAGAGCTGGGCTTCATTACTGCGTCGCTGGTTCTGGCCCAGTTCTCCCCCTTACTCTATCTCTCCTGCCTCTCTATTCTTCAGTACCTTGCAGGCATGGTACAGAAATGAGAGCCGGCTGCTTGGTCCTCCACATCACTCCATGGCCACAATTTGTCATTTTTCACACGAGATGAAGCCTTTTATGAAACGAAATGAGTTTCCCTAAAATGAAGCGCCACAAAAGCTCCGTGATTAATTTGCTTGTTAGGCTATTGCAGCTGTCACCTGTGGAAGACATCTGGACAGCAGATTGACTAATGCCAGCAGTAGGGCTTGAAACATGGCTCTCTCTCTCTCATAACCTACCCTACAGTCAGCCTTTCAGTGGGCTTTTAAAGGCACTACTCACTTTTTGAAATAGCCCCTTTCTGAGGGGCAATTAATAAGCATTACTTGTGATTGACATGGTAATTAGTTGCATTAATGTGGTCATAAGAGGCTTTGTGTGGAGGGGTTGGTGGTGGTGGGGGGTGCACTGAACTGATGAGGGGTGGGCAGTAGATGCTAGGAAAGGAGGACTGAGCAATGTGACCTCACTTAAAAACTAATTGGCCATTTGATTACCACCACTTTTTTGACAGTAATTTCGTCAAAAATGGCATGACCACGGTAACAAAGTGTAATTTCATCTTTCACTACTTAATTATGTGAATAATTCTTTTTTATAAATATAGAGTGTGAAAGAATTGTTTTTTAAGTAGAGTTTTTATTATGTGTTTTTAAAATGCTGTCATTATAATACTGCAAATGCACCCTGTGCTGCACATAAGAGCATGTTCGGAGGGAAAGAAAAAGAAATAAAAGGATGGAAAATAAGAAGGAACACTTACCTTGGAAACTTACTTACTTAAATTACTGCTTAAAGAGATCAAAAGAAATTATTTGAACCGGGGAAGTTATTTATAAAAAGACAAAAGAGTGGCACCACTGTGTTGAGACAAAAATCCAATTTTTACAATTCCATAATTTGATAACTTCTAATAGTAAGAAAGCACAAGAGGCATACTGTGTGTAATTAAGTAATATAAGTTTTAAAATGCCAATTATTCAGTCAAATAAGCAAAACTTTAATTAAGTACAAAAGAAAACCAATTAATTTATGTGAAATCTTTGAAAAAATACTTTATGTGTTGAGGTGAATTTACGAGGATGCAGAGGAATCCATGATGACACCTAGTGGTCGTAGTAAGTATGACAGGAGTAAAGGGTAAATTGCGGTCAACATAACAGAGGAATATGACGTATATGACGTAACCATGTGACTGCAGTATTGCATCTTGTTTCTAATAAATCCATGACCATTAGAAACCATGAACTATGCTGTTATTTCTGTAACCAAGGTAGCAAAGGTCCAGTTGTCCAGTCTTAAGAGAAAACGTAAAAAATCACAATCTTTTCCTAAACCTAGCGGAGTAGTTTCTGTGCCTAAACCTAACCATCATCTACCGTAATTATAGTGACCATGGCAACCAACACGGATATGGCGCCCTGCTGTCTGAGTGTTTATTGCCGTAACCATGACAACCAAGGCTAGCAGTGAATCAGAAGATTGTCTGTAACGTCCATTAATCCCACTGGGAGTCGCCTGTTGTTATGACTCTCTTTGAGCATTGCAGCCATTCACAGTTTCAGTTGGACCGTCTGATTGACCAAAGCACTGTACATAAAAAAAAGTTTATTCAGTCATCTCTGCTCTTGTACACGTTACCCGTCCAGAACAAAATGGCAAAGAGCCAATGTAAAGCTGATAAAGAGCGTTTACCTTTAAAAATAAGACTGAACCAAAACCAATGGCAAATAGTCATTGTAAGCTGACAGCCCTTGTGTCAGATGTGTACAAGTGTAAGTTGTTTACAAACAGCTGTAAGAACTGTATAAGGTGGATAGGCTAATTTCTGTATTTGCAGTTTTAATGCAGCCTTGAATGCACAAAGCCACAAAAACATACATAAGTGATCAAATAGCTTTTAAAAGCAGTGACCTGTTGTAATGAATTATCTCAATCACTGAGTTTATTTTCTAATGAAGTAATAAGTAGTAGGCCTATCTTGCATTCAAAGATTACGGTTTGACAATCAAAACTCAAATATTGAACAACTCAATGACTGTACTGTATAATTGTGTGATGACATCTAGAAAAAGTTAAAGTATTTGCATATTTTCACATCACATACAAAAAAAATAAGTGAATCGGATGTAGAAAAGTGTTGGAAAGTGGTGGTGAGTAATGTTAAGTGCATTGGATTACATAATTCTCTTAAAAACTTTATATTATTGACATGGTTTATTCTAAAAATTCAAAAGGTTTCATTTTTCTTTCTCAGTGTGAGGTTTTTGAGGTCTTGGAGCCCATCATAGTAACCGACTCATGTAATGGTGAGCACAGGCTTATTTTTTAATTATTGAGGAATTAGAGGGTGGTTTATTTGTGTATCCTGTGTAATAAGGAAACGTTTCTTAGAAAACCAAGGCTTTGTTGGCATAACTGTCGTTCAGTAAATTCAAAAACACGACACAATACTCTGAGATTCACAGACCAGAGATTTCATCAGGCTATTTTGAATGGCATGGGATGGATCCTATCTTATTACTGTAACCAATTCATTTCATCGTATGACTTTGAAATTCCTGTGCAAGAGGGCGGATGAGAGACAGAGACATGGAGAGAGAGAGAGCAGCCACTGTAACAACAAACTGCATTGCAAGGACAACATCACGAAAAGACCAAAAACAATGCTTAAAGGACCAGTGTATAGCTTTTAGTGGCATCTAGTGGTGAGTTAGTTCATTGCAGCCACACCAACCTCCCCCCCCCCCCAACCCCGCACATAAAAACACGAAAGTCTTGCTTTAGTGTGTTTGGTTTATCCATATACATCAACTATCAGTTTCATGTGATAATACTCTAATGAAAACGTAATTATTAAATATTATTTTCCATTTCTGTGAATAGACCCCCCTATACTGTTCCTTTAATGATCACAAAAATCTTTTTTTACAGTAGTTCAGTGCAATATAGTTCAATGGAAACAGACTTGGCAAATAAATCATGACAAAGCAGGAGTGAAGCTTCTGAAGACAAATTGCAGCAGTCGAAAACATCAGATCTGTGTGGACCGAAGAGAAGACTCTAATGTTCCTCAAATTAACACATGAAACAAACATAATTATCTCAATGCACTCAACTCTTCAAATTCCCATAACAATAGTGGATGGAAACATGCATTAATTAGCATTTTGTGTTGTCAGTTCTCTGGAAATTTGTGTAAAGTCTTCACTTAATTTGGATGGAAACAGGGCTTATGAGAGCATGTGATGTAGATGGTAGTTTGACATGTCTCATGTCACTCTGATACAGCTGTGTCTCAAATTAATGGTCACATAATAATTCTAAGCAGGTATTGCGTGTACAATGTATTCAGAGTAATTCAAGGCCACTTGATATGCATTAGTGACCTTTTTGAGTACTTTTTTAAGTCACTTTTCCACTAAATGTGTTTTTGCTGGACATGCATTTCACCCAGAAAACCAACAATGACTATTTTGACAATAAGGATTCACTTGTAGTTTCCTGCTGTACATCAATCAAAACAACTCAATATGCTGCAGTACATATTCCAGGCCTGTAGTGGCGCTGTAATGCTGCAACACAAATACACAAAAACGAAGAAGAAGAATGGAAAGCATGTGTGCTGTAAACAAACTCCAAACATTATAAGTCGTCTAAACACAAGAAGTCGTGCCGGTACAAATATGCTGATTGCTGCCGCGTGGAAGCGTTTCAGGCACGGTATCTAAGGGACCCGATAGAAGTCCGCCATTGTTGTCGTTACGTTACATCTCGCGATGTAGCTCAGGTTACAGGTATGAGGTGTATGACTTAGTGTTAAGGCATTGTGCCTGTAAATAAAACTTCTCATTGCATTTCAGGCAACCTTTTGTATTATCATGCACGTTGATATCACGCTGGCGATGAAAATAATATTAATCTGTCAGCCCTGCACAAACCATTTCCGTTTGATTCCTTTTGCCAAACTTTCACTGCTTTTTTAAACATTACTCTTTAGGACTTATAAAGTATAATGTTGTCATCAGCCAGCTAATGAGTTGCTACACCTAAGGTTAGCTTGCTAAGCTAATTAATGATCTTGACTGCGGGATCGGTATTTGCTTGCTAGCTATCATGAGTGACAAATTGTTGGTGAGGTAGAGGTCTGAAAAGTAACAAAGTCCTAAGATCAGATGAATTATGGTTGAAGCCGGTCATCTGTTGACATTAAGGCAGAAGCAAGCAATCTGGTCGTTTTGGCAAACTTCCTGTCAGCGGATGGAGTTAGCAGTCCCCACCCTCGTCCCTACGGCACCACATGCAGGCACATCCCTTGGCTGCACACAGAGAGGACCGCCCCTTTATGCCGTTCTCTCTCCTCATTGGATAAAGGTTGTAGGATACGAGGAAAGTTTTCTCCTCGGCTTACAGCAGAGCAGAGTGACGGACAGACCCATGTTTCAGACCAAACACTCTATATAAGTGATTGCTGTCGGAAGATATAACTATTTAAGACTTATATTAACACAAATATTCCGCTTACTTCTGCTTTAAACAACTCTATTTCTAAGCAAACGCTAGCTAGCATTGGGAGGAACAGAGAAGAAGCATTAAAACAAGCCACAAATGTAATCATCACAAATTCCACATTATTCAGATTTTCTTTTGTGAGCTCAAATTCTTCTACATGGTTACATATTAAAGACTTTATAAGTAGCATGTAGCATAAAAGGTAGGTAGCTACTGGAAACTAGAAACGGACTGAACAGGTGGTCATCTGTGGCATCTTTTAGGATGCTCATAGCCTTGTTATGTGTAATTTTCTTTGAACGCACTTCAGCACTTCACTACTGTCCAGTAGTAATATTAAATGATATATTAAAATGTAAAGTTTTATGTAATGTGCTACAAGAGCTCTCTGGGTAACTCTTAATTACAGTCCAGACAGGCACAGGGTTTGTTTTCAGTCTGGTTGATATAAGAGATGTCTGTAGCCACATGTAAATCTGTGTTTTTTCTGTGCTAGTCAGGTAAGAGAAAACATGCCTCCCAAGTCATATAATCTGTCTGTGTCTGACCATGGCAGTCCTCACAAACACCGAACCGCAAGGAGAACGAAGGGCATTGTTCAGTGTAAATGCACTTAACTCCATGGCTAAACTTATGCTGCATCCCTGTAGCTGTAGCCTCAAAGTCATTTTAGACAGAACTGACAGACTAATCTTGCCCCTCCCAGGCACTCAGTGAAATGACGCCTCCTCCTAAGACTTCAGATCCCAGCCTTGCTGCCTCTCTGTCCTAATATCTCTCCTCTCATAACGGCACAACCAGAAATATAAACACACCGTGGCATATTGCCATGGCGCCGGTGTTTTCAAGATCAAATGGCCAGCCACATAAAAGCAGCATTTCCAGCCAAAACACACACCCACAAACATACATGCGAGCACATAGACAGCTGCACGGACAGACACACACACACAGTCTACACAACAATGGCTGTCACAGGACTATTTCACTAATCCCCAGCATGTATAGTTAATGGTGAGGGCCCAACAGGAAATGATCGGCAAATGAAACGGAGCAGCGGGTTATTACGTACCACTCTGGTGTCAGCCCAGGCCTCTCCACCATTAATTTTATTGTAACTCATTTCTGCGGCCAGAGTGGAGCACGATTTAATGTTTCCATTCCCCACTCCTGTTCTGCATGACAAATTGTTTTAATAAACATATACTGGGTCATAATAAAGTAATAATAATCCTACCAGTCACCTTATATCACTGCAGTTAAATTTTCCCATAAGCCAACACGGGTTACAATGACAATTACATGGTAGCCAATCCTCAGCAAGGCAAACACAATGGGCAGATTTAATATAGTTTGTAAATATGATTAGTGTGCTGTCGTGTTATTGGAGTGGAGTATTTACATTTCTCTTTGGGCCTTTTTACAGTACAGGATCAGCATTAAATAAAGCTTTTGCTCTTTCTTCTTCCTGCTCTCTTTCTTCTACCAGAATGCCTCCCCTCGCTCCCCTTCACAACTTAATGAAAAACATTGTTGACCGTTAATATTCCACGGATCAATCACCATTTTTAATTTTGCGGATAAATGTGCTATTGTGAAACCCTCAAAGGTCTCTCCCACCTTGCACACGTGTGTGTGGCTTAGTGTGCGCGCGTGCCCGTCTGTCTGCGTGTGTGTGAATGTGTGTGTTCATGCATGCATGCTTTTTCTGTGTGTCTGAGGTTTGGTTTCTTAGTTGTTAGTGAAAGGGGAGAGAATGTGCTCACGTAATGGCTCATGGTTATTTGCGGGGGCAATTTTATGCTACATTTCAATTATTGCCTAAATTTGTTTTTAGCTCCTGAAGTCATTGCTTCTACCTGCAATTTACTCAAGACACAAACACTTACGTTACACACACAACGTCAGCATGGTTTTGTGTGTGCTGCTGCAGCAGCAACCTTTTGAACTTGAACAAATAATAGTAGCAAATGCAGGCCAGTGCAGGCTGCTGATACAGACAATTTTGATTGAATTGCCTCCTGATACTGTAAGACATTATGATTAAAACAGCAACTGCTTGTACATTATACGGCCAAAAATATGTGGACAACACAGTTCTCAGTTAAAGAAATCTTGTTGCTACAGCATACAACAGTGTGTGTATGACAACAGTTCAGATCCAAAGAAATGAGTTTGTTTAGGAATAATTCAATTGACCTGCACAACAACATAATGTGTTAGCTAACAGGAGCTGGTACCTAAAGTAAAAGTTTCCACTTATGTTCAGTACGTATCTGGTTTCTATTTATGTTTATGTGATGCTACAGTACATGCATATATTCATTTAATTTCCATTGTTGGACATCTCCTGGGACACTGAGCCTTTTTAAATTTGTATGACAATATATTGGACTGTTAGATGCTGGTGTGTTACATATTGGACTGTTTGGTTTGTTTGTCATGTAGATTGTAGATGGCCAGATACTGAAAAATGCAACTTTCTTTTTTTCATTCATTCACTATAACAGAGACTGTGAACCAGGCCTCAGTGGTTGACATCACCCAAAGCTCATATGACTGAATGGCTGCACTGATTAGAGTTGCAGTGTTAGATTTTCACCACATGATAACATCTCTTAAAAATATTACTGTATCATGATATGGTTACTATCAATATTATTATAATTATTGAACAATAATATAATCATGATAATTGCTATGACTACAAGTGTTTTTTCAGTTGAAAAAACACTGAATCCCTTGAACTATTTTGTATCCAACTGTAACTACTTATTATTGTTATTATAGAATAAAATTCAGATTCTTTCCTGAATTAATAGATTGTTAGTTTCATTTGTAGAAGATCTGAAAAATAGATGCTGTCATAATCAGTCGAAAGTTTAATAAAGGTACACAACAGCACAGCCACACTGACCTTGTCTGAACCTTTAACCTTTAATTCAAACACATGCTCATGGGGAAGTGTTTGTGTGAGTCTTTACAGGGTTGGGTTTTGTGTATGTCTGTATGTTCATCAGAGATTTTTGATTGGACAGACACTGCAGATGTTGCCAGAAGTTAGGCTTTTGGCCACATTTTAAAAACTGTACATTTTAAGGAATTCATGTGCACTATGATCCTTAACGTGGTTTATCTGTCCCTTTCAAAGCTGTCAGAGATAAATGTGTTTTATGCTGTTAGATTATGATTAAAGTTCGGTAAGGTGTAGGCACAAAAGATTGACTGTTTGTTTGATGGGAAACAAAAAGGAAGTCCAAGGTTTTGTTGATCCAGCCACTGACCCTGATCTAGGTGCTCTGTAACTACATCTGATTACCAAACCTCCCAGAGGCCTTTGCCACTTTAACGTGGCAACGTTACCAATGCCTGAATGACCTCTTGACCATCAGAAAAAGGCAGGAAGTAGCATGACTAAATCTCAACCAGAGATCATATTAGAAATACCACTTTTCCACCGAGCTGGTTCCAGTGCTAGTTCGGAGCCAGAGCCTGACTTAGAACCAGTTCTTTGCTTTTCAACCACCTGAACAGTCAGCCAGCAGTCCTGGCTCTCAACTGGTTCCAGACAAGCACCAACTCCTTGCCAGTCTAGAGCCAAGAACTGATTACATCAGAGGCCAGGTGCGGGGTTAGCTGACCAACACGTAGGGGCGCAACGGATCGGACCAGACTGCGGTTCGGGGTCAATCCGTGGACAACTTGCATGCCGATCCGTGGAGAGCGATCTGAACAGATCACAGATCAACTATGATCTGTTGCACCACTACCAACAGGACCAGTGCAAAGATATACGAACGTCTCTGGTGTTATCAATATATTATTAAGTTTGTTAAACTGCTATGTAAGCGATACAATCATATTCGAAGCTAAGTAGCCAAGCTGATGGCTATCCAGTAATAGTTGTGTTTTCCTGCTCTGGATCACAATGTAGGCTCGCAAAGACAGGAGAGGCAACTGCATGGGGACGATAACTGTGAATTTAGTGAGTAATGGCAGCATGTTGTTGCTGCATTTTGTCACGTTTAGCACTTGAGTACTTGTTTACATCGGTGTGATGCAGCGCTTGAGCTCGACGGTCGTGTTGATATGTGATGAAAGTTTGCAATTCTTGCTCCAATGTTGTTTCATATTGAACCTGAGTATGAAACTCTCTTGACTCTTACACTAGATGCTTTCTTTCAGTATCACTCTCGTCTGGAGCGGTGATGGGGCTGGTGGTCTGATCCTCTGTGAAGTTGAAGACCAGAGTTTGCTTTGTGTTGTATATGGGTCTGTCTGTCACAGCTCAAAGCAGCACCACTAATTGTTGTCAAACGTCACTCCAGTTCTGCTGGACACCCTCAGCAATAACATCAGGGAGAAGAAGAAAAAAAAACAATTCTTCTCTTTGCCCATCATTCAAATGGAGTCCTTTCCTGGCTCACTCCTGCTGGTAGCCTTTAGTAGCCTCAATTTTCTGTACACATACCATCGACCCATCCAAAACCAGAGTGACATAAAAGGGCTCTCCTCCACCACATACGTGCCATTGACAGTTGAATGAAATATTTATTTATGAAATCTAAAAACATGTATTCACCCTTGACACTAGATTCTGGGAACACTGACTTCTGAAGCACCTCACCGCCACCAGAGCCTGGCCCTCCAGTGAGTCATTTATGATGGCTTAAAGGAATGTCTGCCTCTCTCTTCAAGTGTCTACTTGGCCCTAATTTTTCATCTCAGGCTCTTTTCATCTGATTCTGTGCTGAAAACATGAAAACAGTCAAGGCCAGTTCTTTTTAACCTGCACACGAAACTGAAGTCAAGATTGACATATAGAGATTTTTGATGTAGTCACTTGGGGGGGGGTTGATTCCTCCCTCCACTTTTCTGTGGATGGATTACATTTGAGGTATCCACAGTCAGGTGATTGGTAATCTCACTCTCATCCGGATGCGGAGTCTAGCACTATCTATAAGGTCCTGATTATTTCAGGCCTCAAATATTTGAGTTGGCACAGGCGGTTTGTGCTCACTGTGGTTTTTGCTCTCATCACCAAGACCTTTGAAAAGGACACTCAACCTTTACAAATGAATTCATTTTTCTGTAATTGTATTTCATGCTGCCTGTGTAGTGCTTTGTTGGCCTCAATTTTATTGTCCTGTTCTTATGTTATGATTTGTGAAAGAACGGAGGAAAAAAAAGTGCCATTTGTGAAAGTATTACCGTCTCAAGCTATTCTTCATTGGGTTTTCTTTTTCACTGGTGAACATTATGTGTAAGTATGCAGAGTCCAGGCACATTATTCAGACCGCAGAGGCCATGTGTCAGAGACTTGATATGTGATTTTAAATTGTAGGAAATTGGATTTCTGACAGAAACTGATGTTGGGATGTGGGATTCATGAAATGAATATGTGTTGTTTTTTTCCCCCCGTTGCTAATTTGTCTATTACGTTTTCCATGAAAGCCTTGTTGCTTCCTGTTTTGGGGCTGTGGTGTGTTTTACCGAGAACACTAGCAGAACTTGTTATTTATCAGCAAACATGAAAGAGGAGGCGAGGTTATTGTTTGACTTTGCAGCTCTCTAGCTGTTAGTGTCTGACTTGATAGATGACAGAGAAGCCATCAGACTTGACACTTGCCATGAATAGTTTTAGCACCAGGAGACCTTGGTAGTCGCTGCACTCCACTGTATCACACCTACGCCGACTCTTTTGGTTGGGTCATGCAGCCAGGTGGTATCATCCTGGGTGATGCTGCAGTAATCAAAAATGGTGAAATCGGCTGCCACCTTCGCAGCGGAAAGCAGGAAATATGAATTGTGACACTGAGATCCTCTGCATGAAATTATCTAGTTCTTTCATTAGATTCAGAATAAACCCAACACTTCCCATTTAATCTGCAGGACTTTAAACTCAGCATCTTGACATTCATGAAAAGAAGCGGAGGAGAGAGGCTTTAGAGACCTCCCTGAAGGGCAGGCATGAAGAGAGGCAACCAGAGATGGTAATGTAGCTGTGTGTGTGGGGGGGATGCGGAGGTACTTGAGGCAGTCGAGAACTCATTTCAGACCCAATCCTAACCCTCTAAGTCACTCAGTCATCTCTCTTACAACTCAATACTAAGGACCTGTGTGTCTCTCTGTCTGACACTCTATGTAACTCTTCATTATCCTCCAGCCAAATTCAAGACAGCCCCTTCCCTCACCTCACTGTGGTGCAGTGGTGAGGCCCCTCTTTGTGAGCCCAGACTCAAACAAGCTGCCCCCGCCCTGTGCTTTCCAACATGGCTGGAATGCTTTCCTGTTAGTTTAAGTCTCATCTCAACTAATTAATATTTTTGCTTATAGCTGCTGTAGTTCCCGTGGGAGGCCCCTTAATTAATCATTTATAAATCTACACAGCCTCCCAGTTTATTAGTCTCTGCCTTTGGCGTTGGCTTGACTGCATTGGGAAACCGCAAATGATTAGTTACAGGAATGAAAGCTTTTTTTCCCCCCCTCTCTCCCTCCCTTGTTTGCAACTGATTAGGCCCTCACACAGAGGTATTTCCACAGCCCTGCTCTGCACTTTAATTCATTTGGAGCACCTGACACATTATTCACTCTCCCACCTCTCTGATCCTCTGCCTATTGTTTGAACCAATGTTTTTCCTCAGCTACACTGAGGCATGGCGATCAGTTAAGGCTCACTCTCAGCCTGGTCAAAACAAAAGCCACAGCACCAAACATGGAAGAGGGGGAATTATAACACTGAGTGAGATCATTCGACCACAGGCTGAGTCTGAGCCGGGCCACCATGGAGACAGGGTGATTTCTGGTCTTCCTGTTGGGATCACATTGAGGGCAAGACCGGTGACGATGCATTTACATTTAACTGCTTAGAGCCGAGGACTTCAAGCAATGTCCAGGCAATATTTCCATCATTACGAAAGCCCCTTTTTGTTATGTTTCAGGCTTATGCTAGAATCAAAAGAATTAATAGTTTCAGTCAACAACTCACAGGGGTTTGCCCCATGATGACAAAGTTAAAGCAGAATTTCTGCATTTTCTTTGCAAATTTAAGTTAAAATGTTTTAACTTTGACATACATATTTAGACCCATCTCCACATGGTCTCTGAAACCTCATGCAGAGTGACCGTCAGCTTCTCTGCTGTTTCTGGTGCTAATTGCTCAGTTTGGCTGCGTGGCCTGTTATAGCTTGAGTCCTGGTTGTTCCAAACTTCTTCCACTGAAGAATTATGGAGGCCACTGTGCATTTGGAAACATTAATTGACGCCTTCTGCAGATCTGTGCCTCGACACAAACTTATCTATTGAGTTCTGCAGGCGGTAACTTCCTCTTTACGACATGGTCCTAGCTCTGATGTGCATCATCAGCCACAAGACCTGGTACACAGGAGTGCGCCTTTCAAAAAGAATGTCTAATCAACTGAATTCACCACAGGTAGACTCAAGTCAAGGTGCAGAAACATCTCAAAGATGATCAAAAGAAATGGGAGGCAAGTGTCATGGCAAAGCATGTGAATACATATGTTAATGTGATATTTCGCTTTTTCATTTTTAATACATTTGATCAATAACATTTCTTTCTGCTTCATGGGGCTGCAGCCTGTGTGTCAACCTGTGAGGGAAACAATGGACTCTTTTGATTTTACCATAAGGCTGCAACATAACAAAATGTGGAAAAAAATTCAAGGGATCTGTAAATTAATTGAATAAACTGAAAGCAGCTTGGGAGGTTTTCATAATGTCTGTGCACTCTCAGGCAAGAACGCCTCATGCAACAGGGTTTCTTCATCCAATTAGACCTCTGCTGGCTGGCTCACACCAGCCTCGCTCTGCTCAACATTCCACCTTATCGTTGCGTTTATTATCCCTTTTATCATCAAAGTGACTGCACTTTACTTTAGCATATAGGTAAAGCTGGAAGAAAACCTCCTAGAGAGATGGGCTAATTACGTTATAAGAGTCACACTGTGCAGCTCTGAATAGCCTGCTACACATCCACCAGTGGTGGTTAATCCTAATGTTGAAACGATGTTAGAGTGGGTGCTCCGTATTAAACCATATTGCAGAGGAAATATAGCTAAAACGTATCATATAACAGCAGAATCAGGCCCTCCAGCTGTAAAAATGACATGACTTGATTAGCAGTTTTTCAATTCCCAGAGGACCTCGGCTCCCCTGTCCAAATACAGTGAATCTAGTTTGTGCCTAACTGGACATTGTGGGGCTCATCACAGAGTTATTTGTTAATCAGCACAGCAGCACACTCCTCTCACAGATAACACGGGCAGAAAAACATAATCATACGAGAGGGAGGGAGGGAGAGAGGGAGAGGGAGAGGGGCTTCACAGGCAAGGTAATTACATTTGCATTCGTATACATAGCGACAGCAAATGTGTGGCTGTATTTGTCTGCATGAGGGCCAATTACTTTTATTGAAATGTGTTGCAATTTCCCTTTTTTCCAATAGTGATGGGTCTATTACAAATGCCTAGGAGACTAACTAGATCAAAGGAAAGAAGTGTAGACAGTACAGCTTCATCTGCACTGTTTTCAGCATGTAATGTAGATGTGAGCTACAGTACTGCTGTTTCTTCTCCTTCTTCCTCTTGATTGTCTCAGTTCTCCTATATAAAATCACATAATTACAAAGGATTTGCAATTAGAAGCAGCGGGGAAGCAGAGCTAGTGATGTTAAAAAATTGCTAGTGATGCTAGTGATGAACAGGCCTTTGGAAGAAAATGAAAACATAACCCGTGTCTTAAATCTTGAGTCTCAGAATCACTGTAACAATCATGGCTCAAAACTCACGTAAACAACTTTTCTATAACAGGTTGCGTAACATAAACATTCACCCATTTTATAAACTACGTATACATTTCAGGGTCGCAGTAGCCATAGAGTGAGCATAAGGCAGCGGGCTCCATTGTCAGATAACCACTTTGTCAATTCAGAGTTTCCAATAAACATACACAGAACTGCTTGTCTTTGGACAAAATGCCACTTGGATGTCAATGGGCTCTGTTCTGATTTACCTATAGAGGCCACCATGGCAATTACAATTATTCCAGCATTATTTTTCTGTCCACTGTATTTTTCCATTACCATTTAAGACGAGATATTCCATTATTCGTCCAATGATGGGGAAATTGTTGCAGCAGCAGACAACAGTCAAAGGAATATAGAGCACAGATAATAAATATACAGCAATAAAAAAGCAATATTTGAAAGAGAATATGTACAAATGACAATATAGACAAAGAAATTATATTATCAGTGATTATATGTAAATGTACAGTCCAGTGACAATATATACAAAGAACTGAATAATTCTGCACACAAATATAATATCAGTATTGTGTATGTACACTGTGCATTGACTGCAGTTGTAGATTGTCCAGATTGTCCATCAGCGGACTCTAATGAGCACAATCTGTTAACACATGTGCTTGGTAACTAATCCTGTCCCTTAGAAAACAATGGATGTTTTTCCACATTTTACAAGAATAAGTGAGCTTTAGAAATCAAATGTACTTTGTCCAAATGTATGTTTAAATATCTGCACATCCCATTCTCGTGAACGTGGTATCGCACTTTGTGATTCAAATTTGGCACAAACATTGATTTGGACTGAAGAGCCAGTTGATTTGATTTTGGTGCGTAAAAGGTCAAAGATCAATGCAACTGTGACCTCACAAAATACAATATTGGCCTTGTAAGCACAGGAACTTGGGATCTCCTAAAGGGAATCCCTTCAAATTCAGTTGTTCACTCAGACTCAAGATGAACTGATTAGAGTTTGGTGGTCAAGGGTCAAAGGTCAAGATGCACAGCTGTAACTCAAGACTTTACATAGCAATTAAGACAAAATTTCTCACCAATGGTTGACATTTTATTAAGACAGGTTTTCTTTAGCTTTTCCAAGTACACAAACATATTATTTCCCTTGTTAAATACAAACAATTTTTGTGACTAAGTAACTAAACCAAAACTAAAACGTTTCTCTGTTATGTTGACAATAAACATTGGTTTGGCAGCATTGTTATGATCCAGAAAACGTATTGCTTTTACATATTAGTGAATCATTCCTTTGGTGGGTGAGGTCACTGGGAAATAACATCTCAGAATATTGTGTCCAGTTCTCTTAATACATCCATGTTCAAAACCAGGACCTTCTTGCTCTGCTAAACCACTGAGCCACCTCTCTGTGCCGCCCCTGACCTAAACAAAAATTGCTTTTTTGTGATCATACAGATGCAGCCTTTCTCAATCCCTTTGCAATTTCAACAGTTGAACTCCTTCAGTTCTCACTCTTTAGTGAGTCTTGGTGTTTTGGGCCTTTTGTGTGTCCAAGGCTGAATGATAAGTGGGAAGAGAGCAGGCGCACAGAGAAAATAAAATGTTTAATTTGGGTGTTTTGGCCTTGTTACATCAGATGATTACGCACTTAACTGCTGTTTGTGTGTTCATGGCCACGCCATAATAGGTAACTGAAACACACAGCAGCTGTTATTGTGGACAGTTATTTGGGTGTTATGTACTACACAAAGTGTGGACAGAAGAATCGCAACACCTCAGTCTAATAGTTGAATATCAACAACAAAGAAAGATTATATAGCTGCATCACTGCCACTCTTTATCAACAATAATGTTAAAACACTTATTGCTTTTTACATTCCTGTAAAAGACAGGTGTTATGGCACATTATGAAATTGTTGTTATTGTTGAAATTGTGTGAAACTGAACTGAAATTAATTCAGCTGAATCAAATTTCATGTATTCTCTCCCATATTGGGTATCTCAAAATTGATCTAATAGTGTTTTGTTTGCAAATAAAAGAATAAGCTCCTTAAATCACACTAAATTTCCCTATTGTAATGTTCTCTAGTCCTGAAAACTGCAAAGATTTAACATTAGACATGAACTTAACTTAGGCTGTTGTGGTTTGCATCAAAGCTAAAATAATAGAAATATCATATTGTTTTCAGCTGAAGTGTAAGACGCCTTAGGGCAGGTCTTTTATTCTTGCATTGTTGTTTTGATTAGATTTTATTTTTCAAAATTGCACAACACAGAGTGCAGACTTTAGCACACAACTAGAATAACTAAAAGCAATATCCTTCGGAGTGCTGCTTTCTTTGTGTACCTATACCCACCTTCTCCATTATTTCTTGCTCTGTCTTCCATCTCGCCGTCCCTTTGTTGAACACGTAAATTAAAACAGGTGAAATATTGAAATCTGTTTTATGAATGATGCTGCTTGTTGCCTTTGATTTGTTCGCGCAGTAATGAAACTCTTATCATTCCTGCAAGCTATTTGGTTGTGAAATTGCTGCACCACAAACCTGACACATTAGAAGCCATGATGTGTTTTGGAGGAGATACGGTAGCATGTGTGAGTGTGTTGTCATTCTGACACTGCTTCTTTGAACACTGATAGTAACAGACCTCGGGCCTGTTTCATGAAGTTAGTTCATCATCGCCAGACGACAAGACTAAAGGGTAATTGCCATGATGGTTAACTGGATTAAAACCCGCCTTTTCTCAATCAATCATAAGCCACATAAGCAAAAGCAGCATATAGAAAGTGAGCTCAGATGATACCATTGACTTAAATTACTACAGATTCTAAGGTATTAATATTGAGCAGGATAAAAGATATAATTAATCTTTGGTGCAATTATTACAAAAGCTGTAATATAGAAAGGAGAGGAGTAGAAATCTCATAAATGATTAAAAAATAATAATACGAACTATCACAGTCAGGCTATCACTGTGGTATAATACTGGCATTCATATACACTGCTGACATTCTCAACATGCGAAGAAGCTTCAATTTGGGAATTTGTTCCCTGAAAGAAATCGATTACTAACAATTGTGTGATACTGTTCTATTCAGAAGGCAAAATGATAAATAAATTAGCAATGCAGAAAATTACAACACAGGGTTTATGTGAGCAGAAAGGCTATGAATTGGCTCATCACTGCAAATCATTAGGCCAGGATGTTGTTATTCGTAGAGAAGCTGGGTGTTCATCTAGAGCGCCACCACCTGGAGGGGCAGCAAAGACAGAGAGAAACCCTCAGTAGTTATTATACACTCTATTGAGGGCTCGTTCTCACTGACATATCATTAACCGTCTGGCTGCTGCTTATTTTGTGACCCTGCTGTTCATTTACTCACATTGTTGTGTTAGACACATGTATGAGTAAGCAGCTCACTTACTCTACCTTCCATAAAAACACATTAAATGATCAACACTACAGGGATACTGACGCTGTGTGCGCAGATGTGTCCTGAACTCCACTCATGTAGGAGTCAGTAGGTTGAACAAAGGATTAAACAAATACCCTGAAATGAAAGCGGAGTGTAAGGATGTCGCTACCTCATTCACATTATCAAGACCAGGACCAATCCAGGTACTTTAATTAATATCTATTGATCCAGATTTTTTGTTTCCTGGACTGACAGCTGTCAGAAAAACTCCCCCACTGTGCTCTGTGGAAACACGGCCCACACAGCTTTGTGATCGAGTGACCTGCTGAGCCACAGTGTCGGTAAAAGCAACAGTCAGTTTCAGTTAATTATACGACACTGAGCAGCGCTGACTGAGGTGAGCAATTTGTTGTTTTGCATCTGTTTCGGTGACATTTAGCAGGTGAATGACGTCTTTGAAGCGCTGCTGCTGCTGCTGGTTGAATTTTGGTATTTGGTTGAAGTGCACCAGACCTTCATCGCCATGGTTACAGCCATAAACATGTGGTTATGGAAAAGAAACAGCTTAGTTTAGGAAAAGGTCGAGGTTTGAGTAAAAATAAGTACCTTGTTACATTAGAGGACTTTCGTCATCGTGGTACCAATAATAAACATGTGGTTAAGGTTGAGAATGGTTGTGGTCGCCCGCCCTGACCTGCTCCCACCACTCTTTATCACTCTTTATACTACGTTCCTTTTTCCTCCCGTCATGATTACAACAGCTACTGGACGTTGCCGTACAATAAAATGTAACTTCAAAGGTAGAGTCTGTAGGTTTGTTCGTTTGCAGTTTGTATACACAACATTCAGATTGTGCCCCTCCTCTTGGGCTCAACTGTGCACGCCTACATGTTCAACTGCTGTTCACATGGAAGCCCTCTCCATACGGCCTTCAAAGTTCTTGTTTGAATATTTGCAACTACCACCGAAATAGCAATTGTACGCTGTCAAGCCAGGAGAAATGGCAGCTACGGTATACACTTACCAGCAGAAAAGGAAATACAGTCTGAGTGAGGTGCTGGGCCCATACCTGCCCGTTGCCGCGACGAGTAGGAGGGCCACCGTAGCGAGGGCTTTGAGTGCTATAGCAGCCACCAGGCCCAAACCCTAAGCCGTGGAAGCTGGGGCTAGCAGCCGCAGCGCTTGCAGCAGCAGGTCAATGTTGAGCCGTTGCGGGCATAGATATATATAAGAAGACTAGATGACTCACCCGCCGCTGCTGCCCAACGACACGGCGTAGCCAGTACGGCGGCCATCGTGGGACGGGCAACTCTCTCCCTCAGGGCATTAAGCCTATGATGCATATTCTGCTAATGACCAGAACTTGCTCAGTTTTTGTCCGATTTCAAAACGGTTTGATTTTTTATGAGCGTCTATGCAGTTATGATGCAGCATACTTAAAATCACGGATAATTTTAATCATGTACTTTTTTTTTGTAAAAGTAACATTATAGTGATATTATGCAGATAGTTAAAGTAATAGCTACATACTGATTTATTTTTCAGAGTTATGAATAGTTTTTTTTAGTGCAGAGGACAGGATCCGCCACCTGAATGTCCCAATATGGCCCCTTGGTTGCGGGTGCAGGCTACCACCAGCCACAGTGGGAGGGCTATCGGAGGGCCGCCCTATAGGCCTCTGCTGCAGATGACATCCAGGTGTGGGCCCAACATCAAACTACAGGCAGAGGGGGTGAGCTCTGCAGACACAGTCACCGCCACACATGAGTAGAAGCCCACAGGTGATGATTCAGCAGGATTTGTATAAGTCTATATTTCCTAAAATCCTACAGACTCTACCTTTAACTCTTAAAAAGGTGCTTGAGAGTGTGCTTTTGAGATTGCTCACCACACTGACAAGAAGCAAGAACCAAAACACCTGAAGTTAGATAACTCTTTGAAACAGGCCTCAACTTAAAAACATTGGTAATTGTAGTAATAGTGACAACTTAAATGGGGTTTTCTGTCAATCAAAATGAGGGTCCAAGAGGAGTTGATAATTTTATTGTAAAAGAGCTAACCAAAAATGGTTAGCTCTTTTACAAAACCTGACATTTCCTTCCTGTCACCACTTATTTTCAAGGCAACATGCAAAAAATTATTCAGCTCTTTGCTACATAAGCTTTTACTGTAGTGGTACAGTATGTCTGTAAACTGGTCCAAAAGCAGTGAGGAGAAGTGCTGGTGACTGGTGTGTGTTTGTGCCTAAAACAAAGCTTAATAGCATTAGTCACACAGGCAGGCATCAGTATCCCAGTGGTCTTCAGCAGATATACTGTGAAAAAGAAAAGAGAAGAGAAATCTGAGTGACGGGTGAGTCATTCCTTATGGCTGACGGATACAGAGACAAGACAGGGAAACTTTAAAGTTAGGGATTTGTGACATGATGTCCGGCACAGTCGTCCTAATCTGCTCTAATAGAATCTTGATTTTTTTCACTTAGAGATGAGAGTCGCTGTGATGTAGTGCTCAGGCAGCATCGGGTGCTGTGGCCAACTCTGACAGGGGAGAGAAATATCAGATATGAAGAAAATAATAGTTTTCTAAGCCTTTCTGTGTTAAATGAAGGGAGCTGTGAATCTGACAACATCAGACTGACATTTAAACACATTAATTGAAAACTGAGGAGCTTTGGCTGAAGATAGTTATTTACATAGCATAAAACATGCACTGTAACCCTTTTCTGTAAATTTACAGTAAAATCTGAGCAGTATTTTACTGTAAAACTGTTATACAGTATCATACTGTAAACTGCAATGCAATCTGGGAGAAAAAAATGTGATTACAGCACTTTAAGAGAAGGCCCTTTTTTTTTACAGGATTACTGTAAACAGCAGAGCATTGTGGGAAGGTGAAAAGTGTGGGAAAAATAAATTTGAAAATCAACAGTTGACAGTTTTTTTGCAGCTTGTGTGTGAGCAGTCACAGGAAGGCTACCTGCTCACCTCTGATGTCTGGAGCTGTCCACTGAGTAAGTTCACATAAATTTATCTTTTTTTCCGGACTTATAGGAGAAGGTTTGGATTTTTTTTCCAGTTGAATTTTCTGTCATTTAGAACCGTGTTTGGACAAAGTTGTTGAATCTTTTCATTTTCAGTTAGCTAGCTCAATTTTCATTCAAGCTTAGCTGAAATTATAGAGCATAGCATTGTGTAACCCTGTTTAAACAACACGATTTTACTGGCAGAACTGGTCTAACTTATGCCTGGAGTAGCTAACGTTAGCACGAATAGCCTGCAGGTATTTTTCGTACTCGTTTAAAAAATAGAAAAAATCTCCACAGAAAAATCTCTGTGAAGAGGCAAAACTAACTGAAAAAAGATCGCCTCCGGAGCATGCATTTCATGCAGGCGCGCTGTCCGCTGTGTCAGTGCTGAAATTTGAATGACAGCACTGCTCGTGAGAGAGACAGTGACATTTTTTTTATTTAGTCCTTGACTTTGACTTTTTTTTTCTCCACCGGTTTCTGCACGTGGGTCCTCTGGCTTCTGCCACAAGTTGCAGCTGACCTAACAATAGAACGGTGCTACACTGAACAGGATTTTTCTTTTTAATTATTACGGTATTATTATTACTCCACTTTTTTAGCCGTTTAAAAATATATCTGTTTATGTTGGTGAAATCGCCGTGATGAGAAAAAACGTTGTTAAGAGTAACGGATAATCCATGTACTGATGCAACATTTTTCTCATTCTAGAACCTGTGTCCATTCTGCAAGGCAGACGTCCGCTTTCAAGCAGTTCCTCGTCATCTCCTCGCCGTGTCCGTGAGTTCGAGTGGCCAGAAAAATGTACGTTTAGTCCAGGCATTTGTCCTGGCTGTTTTCTGCATTTCCTATATTACGGGATTATTAAAACAATTTGATGTTCCTGCCTCACAAATACAAATTGTCAGTGAGTTACCAAATGTCATTATGCACTGTAACTGAAATACATTTTTATTGCAATAAATATTTGAATTGAAAAATGAATACTGTCTTGCTGTCATTTCTTTATTATTATTATTATTATTATTATTATTATTATTATCATCATTAGTAGTAGTAGTAGTAGTAGTAGTAGTAGCCTATTACAGTAATATTCTGTAATCATCATTAAATACAGGATATCACTGTATATTCAAATACTGTAAATTTACAGTATTATACTGGCAGCAGCTTCGCCAGTATAATACTGTAAATTTACAGTATTTGAATATACAGTATTTTGCTGTAATTATAAGATACAGCAAATTGCTGTAATTTTACAGTATTATGCTGGTGAAGCTGCTGCCAGTATAATACTGTAAATTTACAGTGAAAAGTCTAACAGTGTGCTTATACATATTAATATAATTCAGACTATTGAAATATTATCTTTAAATCTTTTGGGCTGCATTATTAATTGCAATTTGAATAAAAATTCCAATATGGACAGGTCTGACTTCATCTGATGATTAGTACACTTCACAGCTTTTCCTCAAGGGTATTGTCTCTTATTGAGTCCCCTAACGGTTAATCGTGTAAAATTAAAGGCTGGATCCCGTGTTACACTGGTGAAAACAATGTCATATACTTGGTGGAGGTTGTTGAACCCTGTAATCACAACTGGCAAAGCATCCCTTTCTCTTATACATATGTCTACACTTCTTTCACTACCATACAGTACGTCAGGATGAGAGATGAATCAATATTTGAGATAGCTGCTAAATTATGCATTTAAAAGGAACGGCGAGCCATTTCGCAGTGAGAGCGTCTACTTGTAAAGCAGGGCCCTTTCACAGGACCTTCAATGGTTTTGTGGTGTCATTGTGGACCATTACAGTGAAATCAGACCATTTTGATAATGGCTTTCTATTAGTGACCTTGGATGAAAGAATCACAGATAATCTACATCTAAACTAATGTATTTTGTCCTCGCAAGGACAAATAATTTGGTTTAGACACTGGCACCTCCCCAGATAGAGGCATCCGTTCAATGGTGACATACACACACTCACACACACCTATATACAGTATATACACATACACGCCGCAGTGTCAGTGCACAGTGAGAGGGCAGCAAATCACCCTCTGACACCAGAGGAAAAGAGAGAGAGAGAGCGCCTAGTAACCTTGTAAAAGACAATTTCTGGGGCCACAAATTAAATGAAATGGCTAATAAAATTACTTGGCATACCGTCCACTTAATAAGAAACAGGCATGTCCCAACTTTAATGCTATTTACCCACCTGACTAAAGTATAACACCGATTTGGCACCTATGTCCAGATTGAACTGGAAAATGACTTGATAATCTGTTTAGGTATTTGGAGTAATTGGGTCTGGTGCCAGTGAGGGGGATTTCCTTGACTGTTGAAAGTCTCTGCTAGTAGTCCATTCCCAGCTCCTTGGTATAATTACTCTGACAGAGCTGTGGCCACAGGGCCTGTGAGCAGGGCTGCTTTTTAAACTGTAAATTATGAAGGATTAGCATTTATGAATTTTAAATCAGGACTGTGGTAGGAGACACTAAAGCTGCTTAGTGATTGCAAACGGCAGCGTCTAAGCAGGCGGCTCTACACCCCTCACTCTCCAAGCTGTTCACTGTGTGTGTATACATGGGCGTGTGTGTGTCTGTGTGTGTGTGTGTGGGGCTGTTTATTCAAATGTGGCTCTGCATAAACACAAAATGCTCAGACTGGACTCCCACTATTCGCTTTAAGCGAATAAGGTTCTGACATCTTAACATCAGCGCCATCCCAGCCTACACTGTGTGTGTGCATATATGCGTGAGTGTGTGTGTGTGAGAAAGGAGAGTGTGGGTGTGTTTGCCAAACCATGCAGGGTGTATCTCCCCTGTCACTCCTTCTCAGGCTGGGGTTCTGCTCCTCACTAGCGTGTCACACTATGCAGAATATCCAATGGGTGATTATGTTAATGTGGGACTTGATCCATGTTAAATTATGCATAATGGATTGATGTGGCACAAAGTCATCAATTAGACGGATATCAGCACTAAAAAGTGTGACACAGCATAATATCCTTTTTTTCTGCTGTTTTTGGTTTACACAGAAGCAGCAAATGACAACTTCAGGAAGTCACACACACACACGCACATACACACACCACATCAGACACAGACAGAGTGTGTTCAGTTTATCCAGTTTGGCGGCGTGTGCCTGTCACTTTGTGTTTGTGCCCGTGTGTGTGTGTGTCCATCTGTCTTTGTCAGAGTTGACCTTGCTTTGTTTCAGATTTACAGTCATCATGCTCCTCAGTCGAGGTGTGAGTCCATGACTGCCATGTAGTGATATTCAGCAATGGGTGAGGCTGCGGGACAGACACCACCAGAGGCCTGATATCACACCTCTAGGAGCTGTCTGCACCAGGGTCACTGAGCCATGACCTCAAGCCTGCGGTGTTAACTGGTTTAGCCAGGTGGCAATAGCAGGGGGTGGAGGATTTGGTGGGCTGAGCATTAAAAACCCCCATGAGCTGATGAACCCCAGAGTATAGGACAACACCTTCTCCTTGCCAGGCTTACATACACACATTCACTCACACACACGTCTGTCCAAAAAAGACCAATACATTCTGATACTTTCAAACCTAACACTGTGTGTGTGTGCACATGTTTCTCTGGTGTTTTTTGTCAACACAGCCCCCTCCCCCTCCTCCCCCTCTCTAGAAACAGCAGGAGTTATGCAACCAAATGAAAAAGCAAAAGTCAGATCGATGTTAATATGACCAATAGATTTACTGTATATATTATAAATCATCACAAACCACTAGTAGTAGACCAAAGTCACCTAGACTCGAGCACACAACCCCAACTTGTCAGGCCCCCACGTTACACAACAACAAAACAGGTTGTTTGTGTGAGTGACCAAACACATGATGCTATAATTTGTCTGGTGGGAACAGTGTGTCAGTTTATCCTCTCCATTTATAGATGTGAGCTACTAACGGTCAACAACCCTCTATTGTTGTATTGTCCTCCAAAGAATATTGGTGTTGGACAACTCTTTGTATTTGGGAACCCATTGCATCATCATTATCATCATCATTGTGTTTTAGTGTAAGGGGGTATGGCTTCAATTTAAAAAAAAAAGTTAGCATCCCAGCATTACCAGGACACCTCACAGAACATTTCATGAAATCTTAAGTGTCTGTTTTGCAGCTTTGCCTTCTCCTACACTCTGAAGCATAAGTGGACACATCTTATTGATTTTCTTTCAAGCCGGATTGCATTGATTGCTGCAAATATGGCAGACGAATCCAGCTGGTTGTGCGTCCACTGGGACAAAGTGGGGAGGCAGACAGGGAGCTGAGGCTGGGCGTGCCACAGCAGGGGGCCAGGCTTCATTACACCAACTAAGAGCCCACTAGCCTGACACAACCCCAGCCCCGACCCCCACCCCGCACTCTTCATCCTCTACTTACCCCCAAATTAAACTGAGAGCTTTTTAATTATTTATCAATACCATGCACTCACCGTGGATCAATCAGTGTGAATGGTTTTTAAACATAATGAAGGAGCCTGCTCCAATGGACTTGTGAAAATTGATCGTGATCTTTGCCGTTATGCCTTAAGTAAAGATGAGCTGTGGTGACAGTGGTGTTGGTAATTTGGGGGTTTGGGCTTGGATGAAGTGGAGCACCCCCCCTCTCTCTCCTCCCTTGCTGCATGAACACAAGGGTTCTTCAGTGAAGCCAAACAGTATCTGTGCTGAGAGGCCATCTCATCCTCAGTCATTAATCAAGCTCTTAAACAGGACACCTCATCTTATCATCGCATCACGCTGTAGTCGCAGAAGAGGCCAGGCATCTTCCTGGGGCCAGAAGCACCACACACCTCCTCAGAGGACACTTCTCACAGCAAATTACACAGGTCCTCACCACTCCCCAGGTTTAGTAAAGCTTGATTCATTGTGCTTCTAAGGCTTCTGAATGAACCTAAGCAACCTTAACTTTCCCTCTCAGCCTCCATATTTCTCTCCGGGTGCATCATGTCAAGCAGAGTGAGGAACTATTCCATCTGGAATTATTAGCCAGAGACACACAATGCAATCTAATTTCATACCACCTCGTTCAGTCTCTATGAATTCAGTATCGGGACCAGGGGCAGTAAATAAGACAGGGGTGGTGAATGTGGCTGCGGTGGCGGGGGGAGAGCAGGTATTTCAAAATGAATTAGTGCGCGGCGATGAATTTCTGTACCTGAATTTTATGAAATTAGAAAAACATCACCTGTCGTTCACTTACATTTCTGTCCATTCAAGAGCTGCGAGTAAACACTGTGATGTTGAATTCAGAAGATTGTTTGTGAGGGAACAAGCCAACATAAAGCAGGACAGTATAATGAGATTCTTATTTCATCCTTTTTTTCTCATGTGGGGGTGGAATTGGATTATAGGGGACTTATTTGTATGTGATATAGAGCACTGCAAAATAAATTCACACCTATTCAAATTGAAATCAGACCTAGGTGCATCAGATAATCCTTTTTAAGATAGTATGAACTGACAGTCCAAGCCCACACACTGGAAAGAAAATAATCTATCCCTAACAAAACAGATATATAGCCTACCTTGCCAAAAGCATTCCAAGATTTTTACAAATATTTACCAGTCAAGTATGTGCTTGATTTTTTTTTCTCCTGGAGGCATAAACAGTTGCATCCATATTCATAGGGAATTTGAGCCTGTCTCCCAATCATCATGTCACAAAGAGACTTAGCAAAAGCGCCTTCCCAATAGCTCAGTTTGTCGCTGGATCAGGAAACCTGATTTTGTTTTGAATCCCGCAGCCTTTTGAGACGTCAGGCTGTATCAGCGAAGAAGCCTGTGATGGCTGCAGTTATACAGCATGGCAGCTCCAGCTGCTCATGAATCTTTTTGAAATGGCTTATTTCTGAGGGAGTGTTGAGACGTAAGCCTGAAAGAAGGACAAGGTTTAGTGTGAAGATGAGCAGTGGGTAGCTGCTGTGAGGATGTGATGTGCTGCTGGTGGTGTCAGTGGTTGTGGTGAGACTGTGAGAGGCTCTAATGTGAGAAGGGATGAACCAGAGACAGAGAGAAAGAGGGGTGGTGTTGGTGGTGGGTGGCTGGGTGTAATGCAACCTTGACATGAACCCAAACTAGATGTGAGCTTCAAACACATTTCTCCTGATGCTGCTAGCATTCATATGAGCAGCTTAGCGCTTTATCTCTCCACTGGCTGGAAGCAAGTGCGCTCGTGTGATGTCCACTCGGAGGGCGAGCGCTCTGCACGCCCGGGGGTCAGGTGGAGTGAGGCGAAGTCTTGTTGCTGAGCTCTGAGCTAATGAAGACTCTCCCAGCACATAGCTCTTCCTTCATCTCCCTCCTTTGTCCTGCTGGAGAGTTTGGCCCATACTGAAGTAACAACAGGGGGAGAGCAGTGAACAAGTGGGGACGCTCTGTGAAGGCCGGGCCTTTAGTTATCAAGTCACCTTCCTAGTTTGTGTTTCCGTGACGGACCTTTGTACATTATGCAATATGTTTAATTTTTTAGGACTGGCCCGACACCTAGTTTTTTTGTCCACAAAGACTGGGCCTGTGAACGCGTGCAGGAGGATGTTGTCCGAGTGTTTAAACATCACAGCCCTCACCCTTATTAATATTTCACCTCCTGTGTGTCTATTACAGGTCCTCCCAGTTGTCAACTGTCCTTTTTCTATCTCAGTGTCTTTGTTTCTGCATTTGTATCTCTCTCACTGTTTTCATTTCATAGGGAACATTAACCCGCCTGGATCATATTTGTATCATGTTCTCATATTCCTCGCCAGCATAACATTTTTATACTGATGCAGTCATATGTTTTCCCTGTAATGGATGCTCCTGGCAACAAAACATGATTTGTGTTTTTATGAATGCTTTGGCCACTAAAGGCACTTAGACAAGATTAGGGAAAGGTCACCAGTACTGTACAGTAGAAGGAAAAGTTCAGGTTTTTTTTCAGGAAAATATGTGCATTGACTTTATTTCAGAGATAGATGAAGCTTTTAATACCACCTTAATGATAAATAGGGAAATAGAATCGGCTTAGCTTAGCATCAAGGCAGGAAATGGTGAACAACTAGCCTGATGCTAAATGTGTAACAGCAGCTCAGAAAATACGCATGTATGTGTTTATTGTTTAGTTTGTTAAACTTTAGTTATATTCTATAGGTACATAATATTTTATTATGTGTTCAGATTCAGTGAATGAAGTAAAACATGAGCTCTAAAAGTGCTGGTAGAGAGCTGATTAGCAGTTTTTCCAGTCTGTTCCAGTCTCCCAGTCTTTGTGCTAAGCTAAGCTCTGTGTCCTCGCTGTCGTTTCATATTGAACAGACATGAGACAGACGAGAGCGGTCGTTACCTTCTCATCTAACTCTCGACAAGAAGAAAGACATTGACTATATTTCCCAAAATGTGAAACTACTCCTTTAAGACATGCGACAAGAGACAGACCAAGACAAGTAAAGACAGAGAAAGAGAGAGAGAGAGAGAGGGAGCGGGGGAGAGAGAGAGAGAGAGAGAGCCAGTTCGTCACATCAGATCACCGACAGCTACTGAAAATCTCTGGAGGTCTCCCTCAAAAACCTTGTTCCATCTCCCAGTGTGAAGTAGCCAGCAAACACTTTGAGGAGCCCACACCGACAGAGAAAAAGTTATTTGGGTTGTAATGAGTGACCTTTCCATGAAGCAGCAAACATGCATTTTTATGCCAGGGCATAAATAGCTGAGCTACATAACAATTAAGGTAACCTTTCTGTTTGAATAAGAGGCAATTGCTCAGAGAACTGAAATAACATGAATGATAAATTATTTTTGTAACCCACTGCACAGACGATGAAGAATAAGGAACAATGAAGTGGGGGAGGGAGAAGTAGTGCCATGACTCAATTGTAAATCCCAGTTATAATGCCTCGTTAAAAAGATTTGGGAAGGCGAAACAGAAGCAGACACAGTCTCTCTTTCTTAAAGGTAGACAGGTCTCAGTGGGATTCATTAATGTGTGTCCCGGTGGTAGTCTTCCTCTTACAGCACAATCGCCTGGGTTAGCACCAATCCTGAAATTACACCTAATTGGACAATTACTCAAACTCAGAAACCTCCTGCAATAAGCCAACAAGGCCCCTAATAAACACCTTGTCTTCTAATAAAAACAAGGAAGTCATTTGCGTCACCCAAGAGGCCCAATTTTTTTTTTTTTTTTTTTATCTGTGCTAAATTTATTTTTAAAATAATTGCATGGGCTATGAATGAGAATATTAAAAAGGCAGCTGAGAAAGGGGAAAGAAAGTGCGGGTTAGAGGGAGAGAAAGAAAGACAGCAATGCAAACCCCTACCTTAGGCTTAGTGTTGCAGTCTGCTCTCCTGGGGGAGAGCTCATTTGTTCCACAGATAAGCACACTGCAAGCTGCACTACTGTAATATTATTGCTGTCATGCCATAATGAAATAATTACTGTTTTGTCTTTCTTTCAATGAACCAAGCCCACCCCATTCCCCTGCTTTGACCCCTCCCCCACCTCCGCTGGTCGGAGACATATTTCCTCCACACGTGAAACATTAATTAAACAATGACAGTGATAATACATTTCTTTCCTTTTGCCGTATCCAGCCACTTCAATTATAGTGACCGATGGACAATTATGTTTCTATGAAGTTGGAGGAATAGTTTTGAGAAATACCAGCTGATTTGTTTTCTTGCCAAGAGTCAGATGACAAGATTTATACCCCTCTTATATATCTTAATCACAAGGATACAGCGAGCAGCCCGCTGCCAAACGACTGGAAGCAGTTAGTCTGGCTTTGTCCAGAGGTAGTAACATCTGGCTACCCGGCGTCTCTGGTGCTGGTTGTTTGGCCTTGCTGTGGTGACAAGACTCCAGGAATCTCATGAGTCAGGGCCAGGAGTTTTGCTCATGACCCCAACCAAAATCATTTTTCACAGTTTGGTATTTCCCAAAATGTCGAAGTACTCCCTCAAGTTTGTTGCAAGGTCGTTACGTCGAAATCATCCATCTTCTTTTGAGAGCCAAATGTATTTCTATAAATTTGATTATTTCACATTCACATTTGTGTACTGCCCACGAGGCATAAGGTTCACTGAGGCCAAGCGTGACCTTTAACCTTGTGGAGCCCTCCTCTTCATCACTTTGCTTACAGGCCTTTCATCCACAGTCATGTTGAACCTATCTGTCCTCACTCCGACCTTTACGATGTGCACCAATCCGGAAAGTTAGCACCCGTTTTCACATCTTGCTACTAACGTACGACAAACAAGCAGATGAATAAATAATCATAGTTGACCTCGCACAACCAGGGACAGCGGTGTAACACCTACACTGGCATGGGTTCACCAAAATGCCATTCTCCTGTCTCAGCGAATGAAAGGAAAAATGGAGGGGGGGAAAAAAGCAGAAAAAAAACGACAGGAAGTGGGGATGAGAACCCACAAGAGGTGGACAGTGACAAATGGTGTGGAAAAAACAACACAGGCAGCCATCTGAAGGGAAGACAAGAGTAATACTCACAAATAATTAACTGGGTAAATATTAGAGAGCAGACTGACTAATTACTTCACACGTCTCACTGCGCTCTCATTATTGTCGCTGCTGCAGTTAACCCTTTCCCACAAGGCGTGGCTGTGCAATAGACTCTCAACAGAAAGCAGATGAGTCACTTGTTTTTTATTATATTTATTAATTCACGCAGTTGGAAAACAGAGAACCTGAACCTTGACGCACGGGAGAGAGATGCACACAGGCAGAGTTTGGGTGATTTAGTGCTGTGTGTTTTAGCTTATTATGTTTCTATCATGGTTTCTGGTTGTTTATGTCTCTGTCTCTGCCCCATTCTAATGAATTTGATTTCTCAAATGGAAACACAATGTCAAAATTTGGGCCCAGTCATCCCTGAGCCCAAATTTTGATATTGTGCTCCTGATAAGAATTTGATGGTCGCAGGTCAAAGACACCGTGACCTCACAAAACATGTTTTTGAACATAAATCAAACTCATGCTAATTAAAACACAATTTCACACAAATTACTAATAGGATAAATTGGTGGAGCTGTGTACTGAAAAGGTCAAATGTCAACTTCATTGTGACATGTGAAACTTTTCTCTGCGCTGGAAGAGTTTGAGACCATCATACTGTACGTCTCTCTGCAGCCTTGAGCAGCAGCTTGGACAGAAACAGCGTCATGGTGCAGAACATCCAACACGCCTGATCCACACCTGTGCCCCCCCCTCTTACAATTTTTATGAGATTTCCACCATGTCTCTTAATTCTTCATTAAAAGATGGAGTTTGCTTCGTTGTCATGGAGACAGCACAGATACTCCCTAGTGATGCTCAAAACAGCAAAGTTGGTGAATTTCAATATTCAGTCAGTTGGCAGTTCATCAGGTACATGATGATGCCAGGAGTCAATCAAGTCCTGCCATCATGAAGGATTTGTTTTTGTTGAAAGTGTTTCAAAAGAGTGTCGCCATATTGGAGGCTGTAATTTGGAGTGTTGTTTAATTGCATTGCAATACACTGATAAGTATTTTGTCTACACCGTTTCAGCTAAATAACACAATGACCTCTGTGTTTATTAGCCTTTATTCATTTTCCTTTATTCAAGTATTTTGACCTATATAAATGTAGGGTCTTATATCACCGCTTCACAGGTGTAGGCTACATAACAACCAGGAATCTGGGTGTTTACAGAGTCTTGTCTGGTCAGCTAGCTTGTACATGAGCTGTGTAATAGAAGCTTAATTGGCTTTCGTTTAGTGCAAAAAGCCTCTGAGCCAATCCCCCCCCTTTTTCTGTCTCTCTCTCATTGTTGTTCTTCGCTCAGACATTGGAAGACACGAGTTTTCCTGAGGGGGGCGTTTTATTTATTTAGGAAGTAACTTGCTTGAGTGTTGGGCCTGAGAGCAGAGCAGAGTCGTCTAACCTGCACCTGCGAGCTCAGAAGGAAAAACTGGTCACTGTGGTAAATCATGGAGACGGACTGATTCGAGCAGACTGCAACTGTCACAGTCTCCGAGGAACTAAACCACTAAACTGAAAACTTTTTACAGCCATTTTCTGAGCCTGCATGGGGGTGCGTTTGACACTCAAAAGATAGATATTCGGTGTGTTGTTGCTTTAAGACAGAGGGATGGGGATATGCGCTGTTTGTACCCCGGCCCGGCGCTGGTTCATCTTACATTGGAGTTCCAGCCGACAGTCCTCAGGTAAACTGGCGGATCTGCTCACACAAGGACGTTTCTCCAATAATCTGCAAGGCGGTGGTTAATGACAGCAGCTGTGAGGCAGGCATGCACCACTTCCAAGCTGATTTAAGTTTAACGAGCCACTCCAGAGTGCTATTGATTCAAATCTATATTTGACAGGATACACTGTGAGCATATATTAAATGGATAAGAACACCTCTTGGTCACTCCGAGAGCACCGCCAAATAGAGGGGAAGGCATTAAGCAAAGATAGGATGTCTTTTGAGTTATGCCAATGTGGAGTGTGAGTGTGAGTATACCTCATGTTAAATCATGGTTTTGACATTTTCTTTTCAGAGAACAAAGAAATAAACACTTTAAGCGAGGACTTTAATCCTCCTCTAACCTGCTGGCTGCGTGTTTTCACTTTAATTATATTCACTATTAGAGACAGTGATGAGATTTATAATGACTCTACATTTAAAGCCTGAGTGATTCTTTCTAACTAGTTTACAGAGGCAGGTCATTACGGAGATGACTATCATCTCGCAAAATAAAACAGAATTAGCATATCAGCGAATGATTTGATTGAGAAATTGCCCGGTGAGGTGGGAGAGGCTTAACATTGCAGCTTATCATGTGAGTCGTGGGTTACAGTACCAGGTGTTGCCACTTTGGTTCGACTGCCAAGCTTGTTGAAAGACCGAGCTCTCCAAAGGCGACAGGCTGCAGCGCTGTTGGTTTTTCCAAAGACACAAAAGCTCAAAGATGTTGATTTACAGGCAAAGAGGAGCTGAGGCTACCACTCACTCAGCCGTTATCTGACTTTCAAAGTTTTATACTGTCAACTCGATAATAATAAAATCACATGTGGCTTATGTTACCCTTTTCAGCTGTAGAACAACCATGTTGGACCCATTTACGTATAGGTTTCTAGTCATTCTGCTGTTTATAGTGGTTATTATATAATTACCAGTTAATTTGAAATGGTTCACTTGCTCACATCCAAAGGAAAGAAAATGAGTTCAAACCACACAACAGCTGCCTCAGCCAACCACTGCTTGATGGAAGCTGCCAAACAAATCTTTGATTGGATGTGTATTGAGTATATGTGTTGGTGCTTTTGTTTTGGAAAGAGCAATAAGGTCTCAGTAATGTTTTGCAATTCACAACTGTTTTCAACCTCATCTAGATTCAAGTAGATAAACACTCAACCTCAATTTTTATCTTTATAGCATTGCACCGTGGGATTTGTAGTTTCATGCCTGAATACATAAGCTGACGAGTTTAGTAGCCATCAGGAAACATAATCGGGAAAAGTTAGCTGAATGCAAATGACCATAAATGGTGGAATTGATCAATGCCATTTCTCCATGTGCTTTCATGTTTTCTCTCAAACCAGTGGAGATGTTAATCAGATGTTAAATAAGTTGTTGTGGTTCCCTGCTCTGTTTTCTCATTTTACAAAAGGCGATGATAAACATGAAATGATGATAAAATGTTTCCAGACATGATCATATAAAATCAACAAGGTAAAACATTTTTTTTCTGGAGTGAAGGGAACAGTCTGATCAACCTCTCACTCTCATACCGGATGCCTTTCGGGGAAATAAGTAACATTTCCTTTTAATGAAAGTGGTATTTGAGAAACAGCTCCATCATATCAAGCTTCAAAAAGACTACTATTTATATTGTTTTCCTTCTTTACAGTTGACAAGGAAAGCTTTAGTGTAATTAGCAGGAGCTATACATAGTTCTAATTTTCTGTAGCACTTAGAGAAATTGCATAGATGAATTAATAATGTTAAGTAGTGCAAATCATACGCACCAAGCAGTACCTGAATCACAACCTGAGTAAAACAAGAGAAACTCACAACCTGCTGCTTTTTCTGCATGACAAGAGCTGCACGATCTCTCTGACTGAGCGAGGCGGCAAGAGCGAGGGTTTGAAAGAAGAGAAGAGAAGAAGGAGTATGATAATTTTCTCTTCTGTGTCCTCGCTTTAGACCTTTTTCTCTTTAAACTGGGCGAAATGAAATTAAAAAATGCCTGCTTGATTATATTCATTTTTGAAGTGAGGATGACAAATGTTTTCAAAATCCACGATGAGTTGGAATCTGTTTTCCCCACCAACCCAACTGACAGCTTCCTAATACTGCCACATTAAAGTGGTTTTCCAGCGCGTGTGATGCAGCTTTAACTAGGTCCCGGGGGCATTGTTAGTTATCATTGCCTACTGCTGGAGTGAGCCCCGGTGAAAGCAATTTTAGCTTTCCTCCCAATCAGTGGTGCAACATGAGAGATGGCCAACGAGAACAAACGGCCCGGCTCACCACATCCCACCGCCGATCTTATCTGAAATGCTGCTCCTGTCCCGAAAGGGCCTACTAACGCAACAACCCACCCACCCCCTCCCTTAAAAAGACATGAGATGGTTGGCCCCGGGCCTTCCCAATTCATGCAGATATCCGTAAATTAGACTCATAGAGACAGACCAAAACGTCCTCTGAGGGTATTAGACATGAGCACTTATGCCGCGGAACATGTGAGAGGCTTTCCAGGAGTGCAGAGGGTATGATCAAAATACATGAAAATGCCATCATGAAGTCCCAACACAGCCGAGGGTTTACATGTTTCTATTTTGGCCTGTTGTGCATGTTCTGCTACAGCATCAATACACTCATACCTACAGGCAAGGTAAATTCAAATCAAAAATAATGATTTTTTCTACCTGGGCGCCTGTGATGTATTTATTTCTTGTGATGGGAAAAATGTTTTCCAAGCAGACAGCGGCTGCCGTTAGCATGGCGTAAGTGATTTAAACAGCACAAGTAATGTCTTAAGAGTTGTTTTTATGAGGTCCTGAAAAGATTTGTTTTTAGATGGATGGCTCCAGTGATTCATCATAATCATTACGTTTGTGGCAGTAAGTCCTGTTAATGCTAATTCTAATGGCCCAGACAACTGAGGAAGAAAATGTTTCCTAGTGAGTGAGTGAGTGAATGAGTGAGAGAGTGACTGTCTGAGAGAGTGAAAGCCATGCCACTGTCAAAACAACCAATTTCTCTGGTTCTCTGAACTGAATCCAAATGTGAAGGAATCAATTAATCTTAGTGAGGACAGTCCTTTATGTGTTCTATCCACCAGCAGGCAGGCAACAAACAGGCCACCACCGACACCCTCAACACCACCAGGACACACACACACACACACACACACACACACACACACACACACACACACACACATACACACATAAAAGGACCATACCTTTGTTGAGCCTGGACACCAGCGACAGCCGTGACCAGGGGCATTAGTTATTCAGCTTGTCCTTCTGTCCGTCCTTTTCTCATGAATGAGACGTCTCGGGAGCATTTTGGGTAAATTTCTAACAATTCACTGTGTCACTGTGACCTCTCACATGTTTTTAAACCATGACTCAGGGATTCATTAGTTAATTATGATGTTTAATTGGATACAACGATGAACAGATAACATTTCATATCCAAAAGGTCAAGTGTCAACTTCACTGTGACGTCATAATGTTCTGCAAAAACACTTAAGTGGCCGTTATCCAGCTCTGTAACTCAGAGATAGACGGAGCGATAGTGACAGGGTTACACATTTGATTGGGTGCTTAATTGGTGGCACAATGGTTGAAAAGTCTCCACTGTGTGTGTTATATGAGTCTCAACACATATGGATGTAAACTGAGTGGTTGGCAGAGGCAAACAACTTTGAGGCAGTAATTTTAGCCCGTTCACCATAAAATGTAATCATTTTACAACCGTTTTGCAAAACATAGTTAAAGTCGCATTCTTATTGTGTTGTAATTGAGTTGTAGGCGTGATACTGTGGGTTGGTGTTGGTGGGAGACACGCCTTGGACGTCAGAGCGTCCTGTCCTGAACCTCACTTTACTGCTACTACTGACTGTTATGGTCTGTCCTCTGAAAACATAACTTATAATTGCTGTTTATTTTTTCTTTTTCAATGTTTTCTTCACAAAACATAGTGAATGACACACAGAAAAAGAAGGCTAACTCACAGAGGAGTGTGAATGAAAAACAGGGCTATGAAGAGTGGAAAAAAGTGCACATAAATAAACATGTGAAGTAAATATTAGAGCCAAAAAAAGGTCTGTAATTATACAAGACTTTGAAATTTGGTAGGTTCCCACCAGCAGAACAGATCACTGACGAGGTTTTTCTAATCTAAACTGATGCACAGATCTAATGGGTTTTGGGTGTTTTTTTTTTTTGTTTTAAAGGGAAAAAACGAAACAAAAACCCTCACTGTGATATATGACTTGTCTCAAGTAAGGCTCGAGTCACGGCAAGTTAATTTTCATACCACAGCGACATGAACAGAACCTACTGTAATAGCTGCATTGGATGGTTTGGAAACCACATTCCCAAAGACCCATAATATAGCCTAAGCTTTGGAAACTGTTTGTTTGGCAGTAATGTATAAGGCCCAGAAATGAGCTACAACAGAAAAACACCAAAGGAAAAAAAACACCACTTTAATCTAATAATCAGTGCTCTCCACATGTGGACAATGATAGAAACAAAACCACTTTGGTGCCTTCATGGTGAATAAAGCTCTAATTACTTCTCCCTCACCCACTATAGCTTTTATAGGCCTTGTAAGGCTCCTTCTCCTCCTCTCCTTCATTCCTCCACTTCCACTTTCCTGAGTGCTGCTGATTTCACTAATATCAGATGTCAGATAGCCCAGGTGGAGGAAAAAGAGAGTGGTCTCAGAGACAGGCTGAGTTATGTGGCTGTCTGAGGTCTTATTACCAGTGCACTGCCTACAGGCAGGTTACCCATTAGGGAATACATTGAGCATCGCTCATACATTAACTCAACTTAAACAGCTGATCGATACTGGATATTTGGTGAGTTCTCACATATAGGAATCACTACATGACACTTACCATGTGATACATCCTGCTGCTCCTCCCATAGAGACACTGTGACCTCCTCTGATAAGGTCGTACCGGTGCAGCAGCAGAGTGGCGCACTTTTAGTTTTTATTGTAGCTTACCGCTCTTACTTTGAAATGAGAAAAGTGTTCAAACTCTTTTAATAGCTGTTGTTTTCAATATGCTTGTCTGTATATATTGCTGATTTTATGCATCAGAAAATAATCATTTCTTGGCACAGTGGGTCACAATTGAGTTTGTGGAGGTTGATGATTAAGATAAAAACACATTGTGGTGTATTGAGGTAAGTGACCTGCCGCTCTGCTCAGATAAGACTCCAATTAATCCTGGCTGAATTGCAGTAATGTAAAATAAAGATAATTACTAAATCACCAGGCTACATTGCTTTGATAGATTTTTGTTACTCAATGTTATTGCTGCAAGGAATAAGAAATTAAATGGATTATATCACAGCATTTTCAGATGGATTACAACTGCTTTTAAATAACCGCAAGAGCAATTTCATCAGCCCTGCAATTCGAGAAGCCACTGACAGGCACTGCATGATTCAAATTGAACTTGCTCTCATCATTTTAATAAAGCGCTTCAGTCTTCACCCCCAGCAGGCACACACACACACACGCACACACACACACACACACACACACACACACACACACAAAAGCATGCGCACATACAGACACATGCGAAGACTATACAAATTGTACACACCATAGACTGTGTTTAATCTGGAAAAACAGACACACATTTGTAAAATCTACAGAAAGCTGTTCCTGTATTCAAAACTTGGTGGAATATTTTGAATCATTTCATGAAACTGTGCAAAAAAAAAAAATTTGATAGTTGGTGACAATCCAGCATTTTTTGGGATTTAAATATTTTTTTCGTGTGTGCTTAAGTGAGAAACAACATGACATCGTAGACAATTTGTAGACAGGCATCTTCAATAAGCACAGCCCTATGAGGAAGGAGATGTCACAGGAATTGTGTTTTATTTGCAATGTTTGAAGTTCGGGGGTTTAAAAAACAGTAAATAGTGGACAAGTAATCAAAGGCTTGTGATGAGAGATTTCACGGGTGGTTATCTCCAGGTCCTTGCTGCCATTTCTGTGTGTGCCGAGAGATTGTGGAGAACTCGGCGTGCCAAGCGCCCAGGGCTGCTGCAGTGGCTGCTCTCCTTTAAAACCATGCTGGCACAGAGCCCCCTATCGAAGCCAAGGCCTGACTCCGTAAGCATTCATTATGGCATCCATTAGAATAAACATCTCAACCTCCCCCAAGACCAGCTCCCTCGCTTTTAAGTGCCGTTTGACAAGGCTGCATCCAAGCTGCAAAATGAGAACAGTGCCTACATTTTATTGTATTTATTTATTCATTCCTGTATTTAGACTTTCTTCAGACAGAGTTCTCCTACTGTTTTTACATGAAGAGCTTTTAAATGTTTGTCTCCAAGTGTTCCTGTCTCTGTGGAAATCTGACAGCGGTGCCAACAAAGAGTGAAACGGGCTAATTGCTAATCTGCAGGAAGTGCAGGAATGGAATACAACATTATAAGGTGCATTTGTGTCAAAACCTGAAGATATTCATGGACTATTTAAGATCTTTTTTTTTTTTTTGTATACAGTAGCTCAGGAAATATGTGAGCAAAATAAAAAAAAACCCAACCTAGGCATCTGAGCGGTCTTTGTTCTTATCTGAAGGACACATCTACTGAGTAAGTTTAATCAGGACGGGCTACAGAACGCGATTTACTTATTGATGCAATCGATAAAAGCAGGCTCGTGGTAAATATTGCACAAAATCTCATGAAAGAGGTTGGCAGTTTAGAAAAAACCATAAATAATGCAAAGTCAAGGAACTCATCTCGTTCAATGTTTAGCATTACATATGCTTTAAATACACAAGATGCCCAGACTGAGTGTTAGTCAGTGCTGCTGCTGCTGCTGCAATGATAAAGATTGCAAGACGGACATCCAAAGAAGGACAAAACTTTCTCCTTCCTGTCTGGATTAACACCCAAGTCCGCTGCTCTGTTGTTTGCCGCATTGTTAAAGACGGATGAACTTGGGATCTCAAGTTTTCATCTTTGGTTTTAAATTCAAAAAGAGAGGATCACAATAACACAGTGCAACCCTCAGTGTGAGAAATTTGTCTCTTCCCTGCTGCAGCAGCTCCTCTGCCAACAAACTCTGTTTGGGTTTAACAACAAAAAGACAACAAAAGAGAGCAGAGAAACAAAACACCAGGCGTTATCATCACCATTATTGACAATAGCAACAGCAGTAATAACAACAACAAAGGGCATCCTGGGATATCAAGTCACATTTGTTTCCCCATTTGTTGTATGAACCGTACTGTAATAAGGCTGCCTTTCCACTTCCATTTGGAGTGCCAGGGTTGTCAGCGGGCCACGGACAGGAGGGTTTCATCAGCTCGCTTTTTATCCAGCCAACTTCACTCTCAACCTAACTAGGCCAACAGGCCTGACACTTTGCGTTGGAGTACCGAGTCTCACATAAATGAAATGCAGATGATTGGTAAAATGATATGATACACAAAAGCAAGTGTCATCAGGCTGTCATGTCTGCCTTGTTCCCCCTTGGTGTGTAGTGGCATGCCTAGGGCCACGTCAACCCCCCCCTCCCTTGCCTCCCTGCAGTCCAGGGACACTGGCCGTCTGGCTGAGTGACAGGCAGAGGGAGCGATGAGCCGGATTGGGCTGAATATACCCCCTTAATGCAGACAGAGAAATAAAGAGAGACCAGCAGTCAACAACTCATAAGCAAATCTCTTTAAAAGAAAGTGAAACAGGCGCCAAGACAGTCACGGTAAAACTTTAAAAAGAGTATCATGGCGGCAGAGGGAAAGACAAAGCCGCGCTGGGTCTCGGCGTTATGGAGACGACACAGAGAAAGGAGATAAAGAATGAGTGGTTTACAGATTATGAGACTGTTTCCCCCTCTCCTGCCCCTCAGGCCAGTGTCTGAGTTTCAGATTAGGGCACTCAGATATTTACGTTTTAGGGATTTAAAGATGATATTCTGCATCAACAGGAAATCATCAGTGTGTGAGACTGAGGGGCTCATTTCTGCCTTGATGCTGCCTCGCTCCATTTATAAATAAATGCCACTTTCTAATTAGGTAAACAACTCTGCATTGCTGAAGGATAAGCGTCATATTAGATCAAAGGTACTCTCCTTCTTCTCCTTCTTCCTCTTCTTCTTCTTCTTCTTCTTCTGCCTCCTTTGGAAATTTTAAACAATGGCACGAGTTCATTTGAATAGCTGATTTCAGACTGGAGCGTTTGTTTGAGGCCTGCAAAGGAATCAGTCATATCTGATGAAACTCTTACTTTTCATTGCTCTCTGTCAGTGGATATATGGTTGATTTTTATTTATATATGAATATATATTTAGTCTCTTTCATCTCTGACATTACTTTCTTCAGATAATCGTAACGTAAAACAACATCTCATGCTCCTCTGGCTGCTCTTTACGTGTCCCTCCATCATTCCTCTCAACAAACAATAGGGGGAGCAGTGGGGGAAAAAAAAACAGACTGGTGGTGTTTCTTGGAAATTAAGCAAATTGGATCATTTGCTGCTTGGATGCAGTAGAATGATGTTCCTCCTCTTCAAATTTACAAGTAAAGTACCTAATAATGCCAAGCAATTAGGAAGGACTGCCACTACACAACAGGGACTGGAGTGATTGCTAATGTGGATTAGGCTGCATTATCCAGCCGGTGGAAGGAGAGGGGTCGACAGTGAAAGGTGGTGTTATACGAGCACCAAGGACAATGCCTTAAATGCCACACTTCAGCAGCGAGAAGGGATTTGTCTCTAATTAATTTCCAAAGATTTCTGTTGTCCATGTTTCTGAAGGCCAGTCTGGTGGAAACTCAACAGTGGAGTGCCCTCCAGTAGTTAAAGCCCTGAACAAATGTTCAACATCATTAAAAATATCAAGCATCTTTTGCTTCATGCTCTCCCCGACTACAGTATCTGCAGAGGATCTGCTTTTTTCCCATAATGATTAAACACTCCACTGTTGCAGTTTACAACTTACAGCATAAAGACAGATTTCATTTTATTGTCTTTTCCTGAATAAGTGCAGTTTTAACTCACACAGGGAAGTCAAAAACAATATCTCTGTCATCTGTTTATTAATATTCTCTCTTTATCACATTAAGACCAACTTTATGAAATATTTTCTCTCTGTTTCTTCAACTTTCCACCATAAATGTGTTATTCATTCATCAGAGAAATGGCTGCAGGACAGTTTATCTGAGCTCTGCCATCTGACGAAAGGGTTTACTGGCGACGAGGGATGTGGTTCTGGATGACAGATTTTAATTACAGGAACACAGGCTAGTGACACTCGAATGACCAGTCGCAGCTTACCATCAGCCAATCACCGCTGATAACCAGATGATGAGCGCAGAGTAACCAATTAGCTGTGAAAGGGCAGCAGTGCCACATCAGCTATAGTGCTGATATGCCGCATGATCTTCATTGTAGGTGCAAATCTCAGAAGGCAGACTTCAAAAGTCATGTCACAGTCGCTAAATGTCTGGACCCCAAGTCTCTACTCAGGACAAAGTATCTTTCAGGCCTTTGTCATGGGTTTTGTTTTGCAGCTTTTCCTCATTTATTCGTGCATAATCAAGTTTCCTCCTATTATATGATCCTTCATATTTTCCACTTGAAGTTTTCATTAAGGGATATAATTGTGGCTTTGCGGTACCAAAAAAGATATTACTTTTTCCATTTCCTCACACAGGGTTCTCAATCGATCAGAGGACACAGCCAGGTCAACCACAGGTAAAGACTGTTGCTACTACTGTGGCTAGGTGAAAGTCACTGGTAAAGTTACAGTTGACAATGGTCAGTGAGGGTGTTGTGAGAGACAGTGCAGTGTTGCAGTGTCCACATCATACTGTATGTGTGGTGTGGCAGCCCACTGAGACCATCACTGACATTGTAACAGTGGCCAAACTGAGCAGATTGGACAGATGGGTCATGGCTAAGGGTGGCTAACTGTTTCGTTGTGACATCACAAAACTACAGAAGCCTTGGCTGCTCTTTTTCTAAGATATTTTACGCTCTTACCTTTGGTTGTTGTCTCCTTGCACCACCCTTGCTTGTTGGACTTATGCCAATTAAGATATTCATTTCGGTTCAAGGCACTGTTTTTGAATAAGGGCTGTGAACATTTCTCCATAGACTGAGCACTTACAGTACACAGTGTTTATACAGGGTCTAGACCTGTTGTATATCATATTTTTTTAAAAGACACGGAAATCTCGCTTCCATCGCTATGGGACCTTTAACATTTGGATTTCTGAATCTCTTTCAGGGCTTTGTTGCCAGTAATAACTAATAACATTGACTGAATTTTGTTGTTTTTTTCATGGAAAGATACATTATACTTAAACTTACTTTATGTACAGTTTTTAAGTAGAGTGTAATGTCACTTTTGCACTTTTTTGTAAAAACCAATTAGGGGTTGTGGGGCAAAAAAATCACATGGTTTATTTTGCAGAACTAAGGAGGGCTTCTTTGGAATGTGTTGTGGAGAAAGGCCGGCACTTTCAAAACTTGCCAGCTGATTGGTGGACCATACTGTATGTCTTATGATGAAATAGTAGCAAGTTAGCATGTTGATAGATGATTCGTTTTGTTTTTGTATGGAAAATGTGCACATAAAAGGTTCTTAGGAATACCAAAGCAGTTGCTTAGCTTCCAGTATTGCTCTCTCTAGGACGCTTCACTTTTGTTTTGGCCAAAAGTGAAAAATGGATTTTCACTTTTACCCTAACCCAGCTGCTAGGATTTACCAACCTGCAGACCTACCAAACACAGTGCAATGTGTGTGTGCTGTCACTTCTAAGTCGTTGTTCAGACAGTAGAACCGATATTACTGTGGCAGATAGAACAACGTTTAATTTGTGTTAGAGAATTTCATTCAACACAGTGTTATTAAAGCAGATGCACACACCATGTGAGCGCATTATTCACTGAAGGAGGTATTAAAACTTGATTTTGACACAGGCTCAGTGTGGGAAGTAATATTATCAGACCCAATTAAATTGTTATTGTATTTTAGTGTTTTACTTAATTGCAATTAATCAAATTACCAAAGCCAGCTGATATGCAGACAACCAGAGGCAACTGGAGCCCCTCGGGGTCTGTTGTCTGCTCTGCCCAGCTGGTAATCCAGACATCTCAACATAAAGGATGAAACGGGCCAAGAGGTGATTGTTTTTAAGAGGTACAGTATACTGTTCCTGTTGTTTGAACAGTTACAGTTGTAGTTGTTTAACATTAAAAATAAACTCAATGATTATAGCGTAGTGGTAGTATTACTTGGTATTTTGTGATGTTTTGAAAGCAACATGTTGAGGCTACTTTCCTTATTTAAGTGGTTTTCATTGACACAACACATCATGTATGTGACTGTTTGTGTTTGATGTTGTGTTGTCTGTTATGAACACACACAAAAAATAGTTTCCTCCAAAGTACACAACAACTTTCAACAGCTGGCTTCAGTGCTTGATCGCTCATGAGTGCAGTTGTTGTAGCGAGTGTAGTTAATATCGTTAACTGCGATCATATTTGCTTTAGACCAGTGGCTGCTCCAGCACTGCAGCCATGTGGGGAGGTGAGTGTGTGATGCAGCACAGAGCAGAGGCCTTTCCTGTTTGACACAGAGCGTGGAGTAGAACCTGAGCAGCTATATTCTCGTTATTCTGTAGTCGCAGCCTGCTGGTCTGTATATACACAGGCATTTGAGCGAGTGGCGGGGAGTAGTGCAGTGTGAATGGTAACACCCAGGACAAATTACATGGCGAGAGAAGAGGGGCCTCTCCCCCGCTGAGCCATGGTGGCATCACAGGGGCGGAAAATGACAATTCCTTGAAAAGGTCATACAAGACGCCTGCACTGTGATACGAGCTTACAGCCAATCTGACAATCTTAATTCAAATCATGACATTCCCCCAAAAAGTAGAACGTTTTCATCTCCCCATGTCAGAACAGCCGTCTGACCTTTAGCATGCAAGAACTTCACTGAGTTTTAACAAATGCTAATCAGAGGCCTTCATTAACAGGTCTCTCGCATGTTCCACGGACCCACGCCCCGTTTGCAATTTATGCATTTCACACTGAGATTCAAAAGAGCAATAGGATTTCTGTGATATTCTATTAATACACCTATACGAATTGAGCCATCTAAAATGACATGATGGATTTCAATATATAACCAAGTGGTCATGATAATAAGAGAAATGCCTTTTGTCAGACTCTGTAGCATTTAATGTCGTGTGTTTTAAATAAGCTGATAATCTCCCATTATTCATGCCAGTAAGAAGTGTTTCCTGTTATTTTCCACACATCAGACATTTCCCCCCCTAAACTGAAAGAAAGTATTTGACAATGAATTTCATGCTTCAACCAGTTCGCTACCCGCATGGCCAGTGTCGCCCCGCACCTTAATACCACTGCAGATGAAATGTCATGGAATATTCACCTGCAAAGTTACAGACCCTTCATAGCCTCTATTTTTTTATTTTATTATTTTATATCTGCTGTTTATTTTTTCTTTGTAATCCAGCTCAGATTGTATCAAGGATCATAAATTCATGAGGATATTAGACCAAAAGTTCGCACCACTAAACAATAGATGATCCACGGCACTTCTAACGCTAAATTCACACGTTATTAGCGTTACATCTTTAATTGGCTTTTGCCAAGAAGTGCATTAAAGGGTGTTCTTTTTTATGAGGCGGCTTGACAGCTACCAAAGATTAAAATTTGACATCTTTCCTTAATCACTTCCCACCTTTTCTGGCCCTGCCATTACTGGCCATTGTTAAGTGACTCCGTCTAAAGTGGTTTGGTCTGGCTGAAGGGACAAAATTATGGTGCATTGGAGTAATGGTCCTTCAAGTGCCAGTCAGATTACCAGCGTGTGACAGCTCTACTCGCCCCAAATGTGGACAGACAATCATGTTAGAAATCTTGTAAGACAGTCTGTTACTGTGAGGAAATAGTGCATTATGGTTAAAAACTTTTACCCTGATATTTTTCTTTTATTTCCCGTTTTTGGGTTTTTTTTAGGCAATTTGCAGACTTCTTTAGAATCAGAATTAGGAAAAAATAGCCACATTTTCTCTATGTAGTATAATGATAAAAGCACGAGCCATCTTTGGTATAAATGTATTATCTAAATTGGTTCATTAATAAGTAATATATTGCATATTTTTTCCTTTTTTTGTAGTTTTTTTACACTTCCATGGTGCACTGAATCTCGTACTTGTTGTTATCCTATAGTGAACTAGTAATTAGGCTGCTTGTCCCTTTCCAATATACAGTTATTGGGAAGACAACATTTGCTGTGACGTTTGTACTTCACACCAACAGTGGAAGCTAGCATGCTAATGTTAGCCGCCAGACTCATTTCCACTAGGTGTTACATTTCAATCATGTTCGGCACAATGCTGATGCATTGGTGGCTCCTGTTGTACTGTATTCATAACGTAGCGGACGAGCTTGCATGCTTCTCTTACTGGGTCCAGTTTTTAGTCTGGCCTGTGCAGATATTGCCCCAGTTAAATTACAAGCACTGACACTGTCAGTCATTTCAGCCATGGCCCCTGGAGAATGGAAATGTTTGGGGCTCTGTTATGATCGTAATCATGGGAAACGTAAATATATTCCCTTTGGTCATTACATTTGTGCCAACTAAGTCCTCAACTCAAAACATATACACTGCTTGGCCTTCTTATTTGATAGATCTGTGCAGTATTACACCAGCCTTGTACGGTGGCCCTGAGGGCAGTTAGACACCCCAACCCCTCCCCATTTGCATTTGTGTATTTGTTTGTGTTTTTTTTTTTTTAGCTGCATTGCATTGAACTCTCAGGGCCACTGTACCCAGGCCATAGTATCTCACAATAACATAATGTTCAGGTTTTTTGTTGATAAAAGTGTGGAAATACAGTGACTGAATATACAGTGGTGGTGATGTACTGGGCCACATTATACAGAGAGGTGTTTTTAAATATTATTCTTTTTTTAATCAGTTTTACACGTGTGCAGAATATTGTACCATTGAAAATCAAATTCAGTTCATTACACCATAAGTGTTAACACATGTAATTATAATATTAATATTATTATTTTAGGTAAGAGTTGCATTGGATTGGACTGTATTGAAAATTGACTGTAGGTGAAAACAGACACTCGAGCGATTTATTCTGTCTATTGGAGCCGCTCTGTGTAACGTGGCATGAAGCCTCCGCATGACTTTATCTACCTTGGTGTTCATCTTCATGCATTGAATATAATTATTTGTTGAACTAAAAGTTACGTTCAGGAGCTCAAATCTGAGATCCATCCCATCAAGCCCAGGTTCAAAAATATGTGCTTTGATCTGTGTTGCATTGAAATGATCCCGAGTTCTCGATGAAGTCCAAACACAGGCGGCAATACCTGCTGGGTGCTGTGTGGACCGGAGGAGATAGGGCAGCAAAGCCCTCCTCACAGCTGGGTGCCCAGATTAATAGGCAAGATAGACATAGTGTATGTGTTTACTCATCATCCTGATTGTGTCTGTCTGGGACTAAGGCTTTATTTGAACAGGTCAGGATTGTAGATGACTGTATAAGAAGCATTGCTGAGAGGCCAAGGTAATGGCATAATGATATCCAGTCACTTCCATCATAAGCCTCATACCCCACATCAGCCCTGTCTGAGCCACCTCTGCTTTGAATATTTAAATCTACTTCAAGTATCATACACAATTCACAATTCCCTACCCAAAAACTATCCCACCACTTCAGAGGGGAAAAAAGGGCCTTTAATATATGAAATGCCAGTGCTGCTGTGTCAGTTGGTGAGAGTTCAGGTTTTACAAGGAGCACCACTTCAGGATGTGACCCAGTGCCATGCATATCTTCTGTCTCGCTGTAACATTTCTCTTGCCGAGGTTAATGAGCTTGACACCGGGTGCCCTCGGCCTGCTCAACAGACACAGTTACCTTGCACTCCTCCCTCTTCTTCTCTCTGCATGCCATCAACCTGCCGCCTTACATCTCCACAGCTGAAAACAGCAATTTCACTTAGCACATGCCAAGGAAGCGTTATCAAGCAGCAGAGTGGTCACCTGTGCGTTTCAAGGCCGCTCAGAAAGGTCATACACTCGGCAATGAGCTGCATCTAGTTGGTTTGTCAGGCGAAGCCTCTGGAGGATTAATTGTCCCCCTCTCTGTCTCATTCATGGTCTTTGACGAACTGATCCACCATTATTCCCTCTCATTGAAGGTGCTTGCTAATCAGCGGAAGCAATTTTAACAATGTGCTGTGTGTTTTTTCGTTTAACCAAAGCCTAATTATTTAATGACAGGCAAACACAAACCGATTTGAAGGCCCTATCTTTAAATCTGTGGCCTCATGCATTTTTAATTGAACATGATTGTAGCATTAACAGCTGAATATGCAGCCAGCCCTTCCTCACATTTGTCTCAGCCTTAAGTGAAAGTGCCTTCAATTAAAAGGCCATAGAAATCAATACAAGTGGTATCCATGAGAGGGCACATGTCTTTGACAGTGTGCCGCCTAATGCATCACTCACCACATGCTCCGCTCCAGTGTCTAAAAGCCCACCTTGGATGTTGCCAAATAATGGAGATGGCTCGCCCGTGGAGGCTTAAAAGTTTAGCCTAATGCTATATTAATGGATTATTTAGCCCCGCCTCTTAGAGAGAGTGAAACGTATCATGCGCAGCAGCACTGTCAGATGTTGTTTAATGGAAACTGCCATGCAACAGATTTAGATATGACATCCGGCTTTTATGCGATGCAGCGACAAACATCTCTCAATCAGGCAGAACTATTTTCAAAATGAGCTCATGTTTTGCGCTTTTACTTCACATTAATTCATTGTATTCTCTGCATGTTTTCTGGCTGGTGATAGTGCTGTGCTGGGGTGGCTTTAATAATATATTTTTAAACCACATCAAGGAAAATTCATTTCAGAGAGAGCAGAGGCGATGACTGGGGAGACTCAGAATCTTTAAGCTTTCTGACACGGACAGAGATGGAGGTCTGAGCTGCCCACTCCAGGTCATTTCCACAAAACAATTTGATACAGATTTCTTACTGGCAGGAGATTGTCTGTTTTCTTCCTCTTAAAGGTGTAGTTCCCCTTCTTGGTATGTATCCCTCATCTTCCTACAACTAGAGGCTTTATCCTACATATATACTCCAACACACAGATTTGTAAGAGAAAAATAGAGAATGTGCAGCTCCAGCGAGCGAGGCTGCGGAGGACTGCATGAAAAGAACTCATTAAAACTGTGACTCACACGCAGACGCTCCAGCTTGCACGGAGTTGAGATAATTTGTGAGTAAATCCAAGGCTGTTGTCCAACAACATATTTCTAATTGCCCCTGCACACTCATGCACGTTTGCAGACACCTGTGTGCGCACACACACACACACACACCTACAATCACACTATGGCACATAAGATCCTTCCTCATACAGCAAGAGTCAAAACTGAAAAATAGATGAGATCTTTGTCACTCAATGGCTGTAGGTTTCTTAAGTGCTGTCAGAGTACGGATGAGGCCAACATGCATTATGGAAGACGGTGCCTTGCTAAGCGCCTCAGCTCTCCGCCTGGTCCACAGCACAAAACTGTCTAATGGAGTTGAAGACATGGTAATTTCTGTAGCAACCTAAGATTCTATAATAATATCTAAAGTTGGAAGCTAATTAATCTCAGAGGTATATCACAGGCTTAAGGCCTCTCCGCACTGTCTGGGGCTGCTAATTCCTTCCATCTGGGCTGCTGAGGAGCATTTATGGGAGTTTACCAGATTAGCCCTAGACACAGGATCTTTAAAGGGAACTGCTTGTTCTGCTCAGATTGGAGATCTGTCCTCCTTGCACAGCAGTGTGGGGGATAGGCTAATAAAGCCCTATTGTATGCTTATGTGCCTGCTTTGACTTGAGAGCTAAAAATGGAGCCCACTCCACAAGAGAAATCCCATTTTTTAACTGATGTGTAAAGCAGGACGTTTGTGGTATTCATTTAAATCCATGCGGAGTGCACGCCTTTCCAATTACACTTGTAGTGGACTTTCTTTCAGAACATGCACTTGCAGAAGAAGCTTACGGTCCGTCGTGGAAAGATACGCATCTGTGTAGATTAACCAAAAGCTACTGTATCACACATTTTGAAATGAGACTTATCTAAAACTATTGTTGCAGCTGATTAGATGGCAGAGATCACTGGCTTCTCATTACCGCTACCACACGCTGTGGTTTACGGAGGCTAACTTTGAACACAATGACAGATGAACAATGATATTTGTCTCTTTCCAACAAATATCTTTAATAGTAATATTATGTCTTGCTGGGTTTGGTGAGACCTGTCCTGATAAGACCAAGGTCATCTGTTAGGAGTGTCTGCATAGGAAATGAGCACGAGCTCCCAGCAGACTCAGCAGGAAGGCTGGAGAGATGAGTTAATAGTCACTGCTCTGGTTTTAAAAGTCTGCCTCCAGTCCTGTCTGAGTTCCTCATCCCCCCCGTCCATGGGAGGCGTCATGGAGAGAGCGAGAGTGTTTAAGGAAGAGACGCACGAGCAGGAAGACAGGAAGACAGTTAGAAAAAAGACAGAATTGATCATAAAGGAGAGACATAACATCAGAAAATAAGGGCGCGTTGTTCACGTGGCACTGTCATCCGTCCCCTTTTTTGCCTAATCATTTTCAAAATCATGCCCCCTCTGAAAAAAATAAAACCCAAGTTTCACTTTTCATTCACACACCAGGAATCCAGATTCGCCACAGTGCTGCAGACTGTATCCACAATCAACCGCGATAGTTAAGTGAATTTCCCCATGTGCCATTTTGGGTGGGCACTGGAAGCCGTCTCACCTCCAGTTTGTGTCAGTCACAGCTGGCAATGACGAATTATTAAGGTGGATTTGACATGAAATGTTGGACGTAGTCACCCTCTACCTTTTCTCCACCCATTAGTCTCTGAGAGGGGTACTTGACAGGGAGTGCCATCAGCTAGCATCAGCTCAGGCAGCACAGTTCTCTCCTCCCCCGCAGATGCACCTTGGGCCTGCAGTGATCTCCTCCTCTTCTTTGTTCATTGCATCTGTTCGGCGTCAGATGACAGCACTGATTAGCCTCACTCAGGGTCTTAATAAGACAACCGCACCACAGAAAGGCAGCACTGGGCTAATTCAGACACACAAACACACTGAATCACCCAGTTGTAATCACTACATGCCCAACCTTTATGCTTACCCTGCTCCCTTAACCTAACTATGAGTCTGTCCTTAACCCTGATGAGGTCTGGAGAGTGTTCCTCGCAATTGGTGATTTGTCCGGCTTTCCCGGTCGTAGCATCGCCGCTGCTCTTCCTCCGAATCCAAACTGCACGGACAGGAAGCCACTTATTTTCATCTCCATTGTCACATCCGTAACTTTCTCTCAGTGTCAACCTCTGGATCGTGCCCCGGTTTAGTGAAGGGTGAATTCAGCTCAGTTTTAATTCACACTTCTCTGAATGTTTTCCTCATCCTTGGTTTGCAACCATGTTTACCTGAATCGCAGGCAATTTCCCAGTATGTCATTAAGCTTAAAAAACGATAACAGGGGAGTTTTGCTATATCTGTTTCAACAATAAAGTTGTGTTTTCTGGAAATAACAAAAATGGAACAGTGGTGTTTTCCTGTCAAATTAAAGGGTAAACCAAACACAAGACTGCTCCAGATATTCATAGACTATTTCATAACAGGAGTTGTTGGCTTGCAAATTATACCTCTCACTGTATTCACATTCCCTTTCATTCTCGGGGTTTGTTTTCAATTATTTGCAAGTTTGGCAACACAAAAAAGTACCACAGGAGTAAGCAACTTAATAAAAATTTCTCTGTAACTGGCCAATCTAATGTGTTTCTTAAATAAGTGTTTGGGAGATTTATTAAATTGAAAAGAAACATGCAGTTTTTTCACAAGTGTGGCATGCACATGTTAGAGCAGCGCATGAGGAATAAACATTTAGTTATTTTTGTTGTTGTTTCTAGTTGGCTGTGTATGTAGGAACGAGTGGGTGTGCAGCCTCGGCTCTCTGTAGGTCTGCGTTCCTGCAGGATGAACTTCTCCCACTCGTCTTCAGCGTTTCCCCCACTGCCTCCTGGCGGATGCTCCTCACTCTGATATGTGTGTCCCAGCCCACCTGTTCAGGCCTCATTACTGTCAGGCCTGTGTTAATAAATATCCAGGTGTAGAGCGCTCCTCGGTGCCTGTACTTCATCACCGAGGAGCTCAGTCTGCTGGGCGCGCCCTCCTCTCCTGCAGCAAGGCTGACAGGAACCATGATTACACTGTAAGCACTGTAGTTATTCACCTTCTGCCCAAACTCCGACACTGCACTCCATCTTACACACCGGCTCTGAGGCACGTACACATACAGCGCTCATGCACGTGTACACACATCCATACAGGAACACATACACTGAGAAAAACTTACAGATATTTGCTCTTTCATTCCCATTATTTTTCCCTTCTGTGCAACCATGTAGGCAAGCAGCAGCGATGATACTATGCCATTTGACTGCTCCCTTGCTAAGTCGTTATTTTTATTCATCAAATTAAAAATATATTTTATAGTCAAATATTTTCATTTTTAAGTAATGCCATCTAAAAGATAACATGCATGCATATTTTATACAAACAGCTCTTTGCTGTAATATTGTTTGACGCCTGAAGATCCACAGACCAGAGAGCTGAAAACAAAAGTCATTTTCATCCTTTCGCTGACAAACTGAGCCAATATTCATAGTGTCATGAAGTCTCAACTCTGTTGAATGTTTCATATATCAACCTTTTTTTAAATGTATTCAAGTTTTTTTTTTCCTCTGTTAGTTGTGTCTTCAACCAAAAACTCAATTGCTTTTCTTGGCGCTCTTGATCATGTGTCACAGAGACAACTTTTTATAACCAACAGATTGTCCAGAGCTGCCGTCGCTGCACATCATAAAGAGATTTCTGTTTATGATTGACTCCAAAATGTTGTGTTTTTGTAGTGAAAGAATCAAACCAATGAGAAATGTTGACCTTGTTTTCAATACAAATGAAAGCATTATCTGGTAAATAGAGTGAGAATAAGACAGATTGCTGCCTAGGCATCAAGTAAAGTGACAGTAAATTCAATAACAGTATATTAATCTCCTAATAGGTGCAATGAAGTCTGAAAAAGCAAATCAGAGAAGAAATTGAATGGAGGGAAGTTTATGTACTTGTTTCAAAAGTCTGTAATTTTACATAAATTAGTCTACTTTTAAAGAGACCCTGAGGAGTTTGCTTTTGGTTATAAAAGAGTCTCATATTAATGTGGATGAACTTACGTTACCCACACTTGTTAATGGGTCCATTTTCGATAAACATATTGTTTGATATTATTATTTAGTGGTCGACTCGCCCAGCATTTCCTATAGTTTCGGTTTCCCAGACGCTGCCCGGCGGTTCATGGGAATAACGCCACCATCTGATTGTCTTCGAACCTCCGACTTTCATTCTTGATTAATGAAAACATTCATGGCAAATGCTTTCGCTTTCGTCCGTCTTGCGCCGGTCCAAAAATTTCACCGTGCGCACGAAGGCTCGTGGGAAATGTAATGTGAAAACACTTAGCTTTCCGAAACTCCTCATAGTGTCTTTAAAGGGGAACTATGCAGGTCTGGTCGCTTTTTTTCTCTACAGAGCTCCCCCTACAGTTTTGGAGTGCATATTTTCACCAATAACCACCGGACGTGTTTATGTCTTAGCACCATAAAGCAGTCAATGTTTCTCACAAGATGAGATCTGGGAATCCGGGTCGGAGGCGCTGATCTTGCAAGATTGGTTTTTAGCCAAGAGACACTAGGTGGAAGGCAGAGAACCCCCATTCTCCCTTGTAACAAGTAACATTAAACCATCACAATTACTCCATAAGCAAATCTTGTATAGTTTCTCTTTAAAACATGGATCCAACAAAACTACTTGGCTCAGCTTGACCACACAGCTCAGCAGCGTTACAAACACTGACAGGCGGAGAGATTGCGATAAATCTACAGGGAATTCTTTCATCATATATGCTTTTATCATTTCATCATTGCTGAATATCGCCAAAAAAAAACAAGTTCAAAAACAATCTAAACAGCTGATCATGAAGTTGCCTCACTGGATATCTGAGGTCAGTGTGAACGGGTGAGTGGGTCAAGCAGGCCTGTGTGAGGGCTCTTGTCTCAGCTGCTCCAAGCAGCGATGGCGGCGGCCGCGGGAACGACAGGGAGGACACAACCACTTGACTCTAGAGAAGCAATCAGACACTTCGGGGTTTAATGCACTGCCTTGGGTCTGAACCACAGCAATTGGGTTTGATAGCCGTGTCATTATGAGAGGAGGGCGTCTGGAGGTCTTCAGTGGCCGGGGATTAGACGGGGGTACGTAGACACAGAAAAGAGAGGAGGAGGGAGCGGGCAGCGGGGATATATGCAGCGGCTGCTCTGGACGTAGGCCTCTCTGACCTCCTCAACGCTGTCATCATCACACCACCAGCGCTCTCACTGATTTCCCTTCAAACAGAGACAGCGAGCCTTGAGGAGACAAAACCAGAGGTCACTCCCACAATGTGTTTCTGGGCTCGTTCTACACCACATGTTTTAATTTGCTGCCACGCGCACAGTTATAGTTTATTTCTTCAACAACAGCTAATTAAGAGAACAGCATAGCAGTGACAGTGTCTAAAGCATTTTCTCTCTGGTTTGATGCACCTCCTCCTCCTCCTTTTACACTCGGTAATCAGTGTAAGACAGAGATAATCTCAGCATAAATTTGAGAAAATCCATGAAAATGACAATTACAGAACATTCTGCATAAAAAACAAATCTGACAGTATAATTTTGCTTAATGATTTTCTTTGCCAAACTCGGGGAAGGAATAAGATGTAACTTTATTCCTCTGTGTTTACTCGACTCCTAGAAACATGAAGTTCACACTGTTGAGTGAGAGCTCATAGTACAGTCTGTGCACATGTTTCTATGAGAGATTTGGGGAGTGAGAGTGAGAGTGAAGGAAGTCAACCTGTGATGGATGCGATGGCAGATGCTAGGGTAAGAGTTGTCATCAGCGTTCCTGGATCCTTATGGAAGAGAGCCAGGTATGCGGCTTTGATTGGGCCTACTGTGGCTGTGCTGTTTGCCACAGCACAGCTTTGATTAGTGCCTCCATGAAAATGTATGCCCTATGCTCAAAGAAAACTGGGGGAGTAACTACCTGTCAGGATATTCACAAACAAGGCTACTTAGACTACAGCGAACTGTATATTTTAATGTCTAATATTCCCTGCCATTTCGTTTCATTTCATTGTGGGGGTTTGCCAAAATCCCTGCTGATACCCCACCCCACTACACCCTTGCAAAAGGTCCCCAGATAAGGAGGAGGTACACTCCTCTACGCCCCCAGATACCCCCCAACCCCCCACCCCTTCCCCACACACAAAAAAAAAGATAGGTGTGGGAGACGGCACTCTCTCAACCACACAACAAAGGCTCTCTGCCAGATGCTGTGAATACCAAAAATCCCTGCAACACAAACACAAAATATATAAATTAATCAGAGTGCAGGTAAATAAATAAATAATGTATATGAGGAGCTAATTAAATGTGTTTATTCCTGTTATCATATGCTGCCCTCATTTCCACCACTTGAAGTCATGAATCATTAAGTGGCTGCTAAATTGGTCTCTGGGGCCGTCCTAGTGGCAGGGGGCGGTCAGATCCTGTCTGGCAGAAGGCAGGTGTGCAGCGGACGGACGGATGGCCTGTGCTCCCGTAGTCCTCGGACAGCGGCGCCTGACAGAGGGGAAGCAGGCGTCATGCTGGGAGGTGAGTGGCCGGAGGAGAGCCTGTAGCAGAGCGGCTGACAGGACCGCCCGTCACTAGGCCCGGCTCCGCTTTGATTAATGAGGGCATTTGAAAGACAATTAGTGGGAGCAGATTTGCCTTCAACTACCTTATCAATCAGAACTCTTTTAATTCAATGTGTAGCGCCCTCTGCACCAGAATGAGTGTGTAAGCATTGTGCGTCAGGGCAGGGACAGGCTGCCAGTCAACGGGGGGGAGGAGGAGGAGGAGGAGGAGGAGAGACAGTCGCTAAAATACAAACACAAGAACTTCAGAGACTTAAGATAGAGAGTTGTTTTCGAACATGGAGCAGCCAACGCTTCATAAGCTGCATGTAAAGATGAGATATACTCTGTGTACGGCATTTCTTAAAACGAGTTGATTCCTTTTTGTTTTCTGCATTGTGACAACTTTGCTTTTCCTAATATTTTTGTCAAATTGTTAGACGAGTTATTATACATATACTTTTCTAAACTATTTTGGCCCTTATGCATCCAGGTATATGTATAATGTGTGTTCGTCAATGCAACCGTTGAAATCCTGGCTTGTATTCAGTAACTCTGTCCAAAATGACTACCTGTTTTTTTGTACAGTGCACTAAATTTAAGTGTTCAATATTTTATGTGAGTGTGTAAATGTATTCACTGTTTGTCAAAAATTCTCTCAAACTTAGCAAAAACATTGTGCTCATGGTGAGTTCACCACTTTCTGCCAACAACACCATGATGAAATCCACAGTGTTTTTATAAAGGGCACAGTTAGCCATTGATAAGTGAGCGTGTATGTATTGTATAGAAAGAAGCTGAAGAATATGCAGGCAAGTTATTTTAGAGACAGCCACTGACAACTTGTCTGAACATCACTTTTTAATGGAGTTATAATCCACAGTCAAGGCCACGAACAGACTTGATTGGGTGCAATCATTTTTTGGGGCTATTTGCTGAAACGACTGGCGAGGACAACCTCCTTTTACACTCTCTTGATTACGTGCTAGCGATTTGAAACGAGGGAGGAAAAACTGTGCAGTGAAACTGCTACGACTAATAATCAGAGAGCAAAATAGTGGCGCAGAGTAAAGATGTGAAGTGCAGGCCCACACCATCTGTTAGCAGTATAACTACCTAATGTACTCAACCTGGTCTTTCTGCTTTTATGTTGTAATTATACCTGTGGGTGTTAAAAAAATAAAAAAAAACCCAGGCCACGGTCTCACTGTGTGTGACCAACATATTGATTTGTCACCTAAACAGATTCAGACAATCTCACAGAAATCGTGGAAAACCTGCTCCACAGTTTTACTTCAGAAAGTTTCCACAGCACATTTTTACTAGTTTCTCTTAAGAACTGACGGCGGCAAAGGCCAATATTCAGGAGATGTTTTTCAAAGTTCATGACAGCTCAGGAAAATGCTCAACAAACATACATATTAAAAGTTCACTTCATTGCCGCAGCATTTCTTCTCGTTCTATGCAGTCACCTTCCTGCACAATTACACTTGTCAATCATTTGAACTCAAATTATTTGAACCACTGGAGAAATGATGTAGATCTGCCAGTGTGCTTAAAAGGCTGAAAGATGTGTTTTCATAAAGCTGGAAACAAGCAAGTGAGGAAGTGTCTATTGATCCCACTGCCTGTAAATAAAACAGGGGCAACGGGCAAAAAGAAACAAAACAACTCTGGCGGAGACAACATGGGGAGAAAAAAAAATCAATAGGTTGCCTCACTGGTGGGTCTTCTCTGGTCAGACTATTCTCTGTGGGTTAGGTTGTCTGCAGGCAGTGAGGAGGAGCGTACACAGTCAACATCCTCTTGATTTCCAAATTTTATTTTATAATGGGGCTCATGTGCATTTAACCCACTCAGCTTCCTGAGTAAAGGAGGCACAGCACAGAGTTGTTGTTGTTTTTTGCCGGGGCTTCATCATTTCGCAAACGTATAACAGTAGTAAGCAAAAAATGAGTTATGAGCTTATGTTCATAATTTAAAGGGGCACTCAGTGTACTTTACATGTTGATTTATGAGTAGCACAGTCTGTTACAATACCTGTATAATGTCTTCTATGGATCCAGAGGAGCTTCCTCAACTTCGAAAATATTACGCAAATGAGTTGTTGCCAGTAACTAAAATATTGTAGCATTTGCAACTGAGTGTTACCACTTTTTATTTTTGTATGTCAAACATCTTCATTTCGGGGCGGTGGCGCAGTGGTTAAAGCGGCCGCCCCATGTAGAGGCTACAGTCCTCAACGCAGGCGTCCCCGGTTCGAATTCCGCGTCAGGCAGACCTTTCCTGCATGTCATTCCCCCTCTCTCTGCCTCCCCCTTTCCTGTCTATCTCACTATGTGCTATCAAGTAAAGGCAAAAAAGCCCAAAAATATACTTAAAAACATCTTCATTTCTTAAAAAACATCTCCAGTAAACAAGATGTAAACACAGTAGTGGCATTTTATCATAGCGAGAATTTGACAAATCTGTCAGACAAGACATCCAGTATGTCAGAATCAATATTATCATTCATTTAGAGTTGTATTTCAGGCCAGCCGTCAAATCTAAGTCCAATATTCTCTCCTCTGTCAGGTCTGTTTTTGGTCTCTACCAAAACCTGAGGGAAATAATCTGGGTTTTTTAGCTTCTAAACTGTGTCTGTCTGTCTGCTGCTGAGTAGTTAGCCTACAGTAAAAACTACTTTGCTAAAAACAATGCTAACGAGAGAGAAGTTGAAGTAGAGGCCAGAAAACCAAAACAATGAGCTAAAACATGCTGTAACGCTCAGTAGAGCTGAGAGGAGTGAGACAGATTCTTGTGATTGTTATGTTTATAGTATGTTTGATGAGTGGATTTGTTTGTGCTGATGACTGTGACAGCAATTGTTCATGTGTAATGTGTTTAATATCATATGTCTCTCTGAGTTTTCTATTCTCACTCCAAAAAAAAACTGTTATTACCTGCCCAAGTTGTTTCTAATTGAAACTATTACGATTGACAGCACAGGACAGTAGTGTAACTTCACAATTCACTGAACAGAATACAGTAGCAGAGCTCTTTTATTGATCAAGTCGTGCCGTAGTTTCCACACACGCCACAGTTTTCTGCACATTTCAGAGGCTGATGCACGGCCACACACGGATTCAACTGCTGTATAGACACTCTTCCACATGACAGTGACATCATGTGACAATCCTTGGGCTGATGTCAGTGACAAGGGAGTAAGAGAATATCAAGGACTGAGGAACACACTCAAATATAGATGAGCGTTTACACTCTTGCGGTACCTGGATTCTGCTGTTGTGTGGAGTGCATGTTTTGCTTTTTGGTGCAGAGAGACAATCATGGGAGCTCGTTTCAGAGGAAATTGAACTACATGTTTATTTACTTGGCATAAAGTTGGTTCAATTTGTTTGAAAAAGACCTCTTTTGTATCTTCATTTCTCTGGATGAAGCTTCATGTGGTGAAACCTCATTTAATGTAAGTGGTGTAGCTTAGCTCATTGCTTTTTCCATGTGTCTTGCCCAGCAGTGCAGATGGAAGATTTACATGGGATGTGAATTAATACTGTCTGGTGTTTACATGGGCAGACACAGTTAATCAGAACTGTTGTAAGACATATGCAAAAGTCATGCATTTATCTTCCTCAGCGGTTAGTCGGCCTATCTGTTTGGTTAGATCGTTTACATGGTACAGTTTTTACTTTTGATTGGGATATGAAAATGTTTAAACTGTCACTCCACAATGGATGGAGCTTTCAGTCGGTTCGGACCTGTTTACAATGATTTAGATGTTCATATGGACGGTTTTTATTCTGTTATGATTTAAGCATATTGTAATCAGGCGCCATGTAAATGTATCCGATGTCAGTGGGGAAATAATGTAAAAAAAAATATATATATATATAAATAATCCTAAAAATAATTCATCTTTGGCCTTTTTCAGTTGTACACAGAGAAGCAGATCCCATAGTAACACGTGGCCATACGGTATGTGGGGAAGTGACATCATCTTGAGGGCAAACATATTTAACTGCCCCATTTCCGATGGCCCATATGATGTGTTTGACTCCACTGTGGTTACAACCAGGCCAGTTGTGGACTTTGAGCTCTGCCTGTCTCCTCTCCTTGTTCCAGCTTAGCAGGCAATGAGGAATGCTGCTGCTGCTGCCGCCGCCGCCCTCCTTTTCCCCATTAGCTGTTTTATTTCACGGGAAATTTACTTCCTGCTTGCTGTAATTGGTATGTAGGCACCTCCTGATGTGGGCATTAGGATTTTTAATACAATCTTTTACACAGGTGAGAATGCGCATATATTACCCTTTCAGTTGCACATTACTTGATTGTCATTCACAATTATTTACCCACAGACTGTGTGAAAGTTAAAGATTGTGGCTAATGTTATTAGCTAAATACAGGTGAGCGTAACTCTGTTTCCACACCCTCACTGCATAATGGTGATAATAATGTCATCTGAAGACTTTTAAACTTTGGTGCAATTTTCTACAGCAACGCCACTGAAATGGAACCAAATCTGAAAAAGCAGCACAGTTTGCATGTTTCGCTAAAAGACAATGCTGTTTAAGTATCAGCATGAGCAGACCTGTTATAAATAGCAGTGCATTACGTCAGAAAAAGAAAGAAAAAAAAACCCCAAACAGATTGATTTTTATCCTCTCTCTTGTTCCTGAAGAGACTTATCCCATGTGGTGACACCAGTCTGAATTCACAACAAAAACTGGCAACAACCGTGGGGGGCCACGTACGCCATGTTCTATAAGAATATTTGTCCATGTAGCAAGAGAAGAAAAAAAAGAAAGAAGAGTTAATCTTACCTCCTGGTAATTAACTCCGCCTTTGCCCTTTTAATTCATAGCATTTCTAAGGGTTTAGTTACTGCGAAATGGTAGCCAATTGTTTGCTTGGAATTCCAGACACATGCGGTATTGAATGGTGAAATTACAGCAAGTCTTTCTCCAGCAGAGGCCAGAGCTGGGTGCCATAATGATATTCATTTTCAAACGGGAGAACATTCTAATGGGCAATTAAGATGATCAAGCCTGCCAAGATACACGTGAAGAACGGAGTGCTGGTGCCAGTGATTACGTGTCCTCCGCCCCTGCCTCCTTCCTGCGCTGGCCCGAGCTTTGTCTTATGTGTGTGCATAAGTAGCAGGGAGGGAAAGAGGGAAAAGGCTCCAAAAGCACAATATAATTGAACTTTCCACATTATTTCTCACTAATATGTGCTGCCACTTGGTCTCATTAGTGGAATGATGTGCTCTGCCATTCTGGAATGAACTCTTTGCCCGAGTAATTAAGGCTCCTAAAGTTTCTAGTCCTTTGTTTAAAGAATTCGTCCTTGTGCTCTCCATGCCCCATCAGCTGCCTAATTAGCAGGGCCTTTGTGTGATTAAAAATTCTCACAGAGATTCCGTTGGATATTTTCCTCTGTTAATGAGTGTTTGTGGACAGCTGGGAACGGGCGCAGGCTCCCTGCTCGTAGGACCTCCTGTGCATTGGGCAGACCTCTGTCAGGGCCCGAGAGTGAGAGCTGTCATTTCCGTAATGGGGATGGAAATTGGTCAAAACCCACCAAGGCCCCCGCAGGAATGGAAATGCCTTGAAATATAAATGAGGATGAATATTCATATTTCTCCCACTTCGATAAAAAAAGTGCTGAGTATTAATATACATGTCTGTCAGTTAAAGCAGCACCGGGAAGGAACTCTGTGTCTCTCTCACTCTATGTGCTATGTCTGCCCATTAACGCAGCCCTTGGCTTCATTTGCTATTATCCTCAGGTTCTTTTTCTCCCTAAAGTTGGGGTCACCCTCTCCACTGAGAATTGCCCATTGGAGGTTTTCCTTTTGTTACAATTCTCCCACTTAGTGAGTGTCTCGGAGAAAAAGAGAGAAGGCCCTGAAAGAGCCAGAAAGACATTTAATGAAGCCCACTCGGAAGTAAGGTAAGCAGGGGTCAAATCCAAATGAAACGAACAAGCCGGCTATGTGTACAGCTGGAGGACAGCAGAAATCCGCAGGGAGAAAAGGAGCGACGTTGGGAGGAAAGGCCCAGAGAAGAAGAAGAAGTAGTCCACGCTGGTTTAGCTGCCTGGGACAGATGCCCTTCAGCCTCGCAGCCCATTCCTCGCCTGCACTCTGTCTTCATTTGTCTCCTGTTGCAAAGCAGTGAGAGAGGGGAAAAAGAAATGTTAATGCATTTGTTCACACACTGTATTTTAATAATGAGCTGAGTCTTTCTCACATGGAAGATGTGTTCACTGTCCACTGCTAAAACAAACACTGCCCTGCTATGAGGAGAGACGACGTCCTTTAAAGCCTAATGTGTGAGCCTCAGTGTGGTGGGGCTGGAGGCAGAGTGAAAAAAAAAAAATCAAAGTAATGATACGACTTGACTCACACATGGAGAATCTGTTGAACCAAGTGATGAGGCGATGAATAGGTTTTTTTTTTAAACATCATTATAAACACAGACAGGCATAATGAGCTGATTATATTTCTATTTTAAAGATGGACCTCCAGAGAAAAAGATTGTTATCTCGTCGGAGGATTTACACCTGAAAGGGCATATTTAGCTTTCAAATTAAACTCTATTCAGATTCTGCAAGAACAAAGGCTATACTGAAATCATTATTAACCTCTTTTCAGTGTGATTTTCAGAATCACTGTGGATGCACTGAAGTGTCCACGGTGAAGGTGACAGAGATTAGATTGATTATTTAATAACAAGTGAGCCAGTGATGATTTCCTGTTTGCTGGGCTCACGGGGTGAATGTGTTGATGTTTGTCTCCTTGCCATCTCATCTTAATGCCATTTGCATGTTTTTTTGATCTATAAAAGCCTTTTGATGTATTAACTCCCCTCTCAGCATTAATAGATAGTCGTGTGTTTTTTTTTAAGAGTGTACCTGTAAACCTCCTCACAGGCATCACTGCACAGTGAAAAGTTGAGTCCTATTTGGATGGAGTTAAATTTCCTGGATGCATGCAGCTCTGGGTAATTTGTTTGTTTTTAATTAAAATCTAATGTAGCACTCTCAGGGCCAGGCAACTCTGCAGCTCTGCCCAGTGACTGGGGGATATTTAATAAGCTGCAGTGCTGAAAGTTGTTTCATTAGGTGTGAAAAGGGCTGATAACTCAATAGCCAACAGCCAAACATCCTCTCTGTGTCGGTTTCCTGCCTCTTTAATCTGTTTTTCATTCTGCCTGGCATGCTGTAGCAGTACAGGGGACTTCACAAAAAGGGAAAAGACATTCATCACCATCGGGTCTCCAAAAAACCAGGGTGACAGTGTGAGCCAGCCAGTTTGGCTGAGGAAGGAGACAATCAGACTGCAGAGCACGGCAGCTAAAGCACCTTATGTGGACTTAAGATTGCATGTGAGTTTATGTGGATGCATAACTGTCTGTTCCATTTGTACATTTAGCTCCAGGAGTGTAATCATTAGTTCTTCCAGTCACGAGTCAATGACACAAATCCCCCATAGCCTTCAATGACATGTTCCACCCATTTATTTTTCATTATTTATTTCATCCTAATCTTCATACGCCGACATGACTGTCGAGTATCAATGTAAACGCAAACAGTCTGTTAATTTATTGGTACATAGAGATGATGTTCACTGGGACTGAAGAACTCAGCCACTCATGATCAGCCATCTTTTAAAGCAGGCTGTTTGTTTTTTGATTTATTATTGTGTGGCTATTATGATTATTGCATGGTTATATTGTGGCTATGACCCCATAACACATGCAAATAGGACCGCACTTGTAGCGGATGCAAACTGGTAGGGGTAGAGTATGGTGGTGGCTGAGAAGGGGCAGTGCAGTCATTACCCAAGAAACACACAGATATGGAAACAACAAGCAAAAAAATAAAAACTACAAGAACTAAGAAAATGATTTACCTGCATCAAACACTAACAGTTTTTTTGCCACAAAAAACTTGATAATGTTTATTTATTTGCTCAGTGACTTGTCCATTAACCGTCTTAATGGACCATGTTTTTGCATCTAAATGCTTCCAACACCGAGCAGCATCGGTCAAATTTCCCATCTCCAACAATGTAAACATTTGCAGTGATTGATTGATTTTCAGTCCTATTTAATATCTATAATTGCTTTATTATCTCTGAGTTTTGACTTGTCTTCACAAAGGGCTTCAGCACCCTGTGTGACCTGGGTTATTACTATGATGTTGCGATGCCTTTAGTTTTGTCACCGCTGAGCGTTAGCAAATGATAGAGACATTTCCACAAAAAAAAACAAAAAAAACACCGACCTCTAATGAACACAAGCGTCTGTTTCAAACATACCAGTGTACAGCTCACACAGGCATATCACTCCTTGTCTGCAGAGTTGCTCGGCTGTAATATTCTGGGCATATCATTAAGGTAAAAAAATCCACCACAGAGTTATTTTTCTCTACCTGAAAAATGTGACAGGCCAAGTATCTTGCAGCCTCTTTTTTCCATACCCAACAGATAACACAGCCCCTAATTTGCTGCCAGAGATCTGTGGCATAGTTGAGTGTTCCCCCTCCCTCCCTCACTCCTTCAGGGAGGACTTCTGAGGCTCTTACAGTAATAAGGCGACAAGTATGCCTTCACGTTTTGAACTACATCAAGCCCACTAATCCTTGTAGATTGAAGCCGCCCACTGATTTAGATTGTCATTATGTATTTCATAAACGTTCCACTCTGAGGTTTTATATTCAAAAAATCTGGAGAGGTGGAATAGACGGTGTAAATGGTCCTTTCATTACCGCTCATCCCTCTGTATGCAGAGTTTAAACAGGGCAATGTAGATGTGCTCACTCAATGGCTCTGTTCCACCTGAGATGAAAGGCTATTTACATCCAGCGATGATGATGATGGCTGTGGGAGCCGGCGTCGTTTCCAGGCGACCGGGTTTCCCCCGCTCACCGTCATTTGGCAGGCTTTAAGGAGCGCACACCGTTAGAGCTCTGCAGACATTGTGACCATCACGCCTAATTGAACAGAGGGGCTGCGCCTTAAGTGAAACAGAAGTATAACAACTGAAGAAATGAACCCTCTCCCTCTCTGCAGATTGACGTGACACTATAGTGACAAATCGCAGGTCACCACTTAATGTGTGGAGCCAAATGAGTGTCTAATTTGAGAAACGCTGAGTCTAATCTTTGAACGTGTAAACTGTATCTTTAAATGTGTAAACTATAGGAAAGTGGACCATAAGAGTGACTGTAAAGCCGGAAGGGAGGCTTTTTTTTCCCCTTGTCCTGCTCATTCTTATTTCATTCGGGGTTGATAAGTTGATCGCTGATAAATGTTATTCATTCCAGTGAGTAAGCCAATTAAAAAGGGAGTTTTATCTAATTTGATAGTTAGACATAATTTGCAAGAGTTTAGACTGAAGAACTCTCAGTTAATAGTGGGGTTTAATTTAATTTTCCACTTTTTTTCTGGAGTATTGGATTAAAAGGATTGAAACTTTGTCCTCCAATTGCACGACTCTACTGGGCTATTTAATTAGCCATTTTTTGCAAGTCAGACGTGTGCATAAAGCAAAATCCCATATCCCAGAAAATAAATGAATAATTAAAATAAATGTATGCTTAAAGGCAATTAAAGCAGTAACCGCTTTAGCAGCTACATTAGTACCACTTGTCCTGGGAAGTGTCTGTGAGGAAATGCAACTCTGTGCACACACTCTGTGTTACAGACTTCAGGTCTTGCAGGTGGAAAACAGCTCCACAGCAAACCTGAAGTAAGAAAATGGAGCAATTGAAACAGACTCCTCTATTTTTCATGAATAAGGTCACTTATCAGTGAATGTAATGTCACCAAGTTCTCTTCATCAATTCCATAACAGTGTGAAAGTGAGAAAAAAATAGTTAGGTCATTTCTTTGTAATACACCCCTGGGCTTTTTATTATGACTTCATTTCCGTTGTAATATTGGAACGTCTCTATAATTGTAAAAGTGTAATAGACTCTAATATAATTTCATTTTGAACCCTGAATGGTGTATGCCATCTCTGCTCAATTTGAGTAGAATAATGATTTTTAATGTCCACACATGGCTTCCTGTGACCTTATTCAATCTCTGGGCTGATCAGGAAATATATTGATTCAATTACAGTGCTGATGACAAGCGAACAAGGGAGAGGAGGGAAAAAGGTCAGCATATATTTGAAAATGTAAATCTTAACAATGTCTTTTGGGTTTGCAGAAAAAAGCCATTATCAAATGCCATTTGGCTCCAGTGGCATGTAGCCCTCTGCCTTTTTCTCTCACACCAATGGGAATAGTCAGAATATTTAGGATATCCACAGTGGATTTTTCCTTTGTCAGCTCGTGAGTTATATTCTGAGCATGTGCCTCTATTTTGCTATTTGCTATGATTGTGTGGAATATAATGACCCACATTATTTCTTTAGCATTACATGTCCACAACTGGCCTTTGGAGACTTCCTAATGATCTTGAGGAGGTAATGACTTGGCAATGCTTTTGTATGTACCACACAGTTCTTTTGCTGCATAAGCTGCTCTATAAGTAAATTAGCCTGGTCTGTACTCAAACATTGAACAAAGCTCTCAAATTCATTCCTTCTCAAATTACATGCACACCACACCGGGCTGGACTAATTATTTGTTTGGTCATTAAAAACTCATTAAATTTAAATTGTTCATTTGCATACCACTGTGTGTTGCATCATAAATTATTAATTGGAGATAAATAAATGAATTCAATTAGAGAAATAAGTAATGTAACATATGCAGCAACAGAGATCCGGTGCTTGTCTTTGTTTTGACATTGAGAAATACTGTGCTCCTGCTGCTTTTCCTGTTATTTGAATTCAAAGTTTGTGTGTAGAAAGGGATCCTTGTTTAAAAAATGAAAAAAGAAAAGAGAGTGACTCTACAAAATGTGAATTCCAGAAAACAGATTTGAGGTGGTGCTGATGATGAGTGCAGATCACAGCTGCACAGCCAAGATGAACATACTGGTAAATGCTTTCTTCTGAAAAAAAGTGGAAAATATTTTCCTCTCTTATGTTTTACATTTCACTGATTAACTCCCCCCTCCCCTGCTGTCACTGTTTGGCTTTGATGAATTTGAATAAATTGACTTTTTCTCTTGCTGACAAATATTTAAGCAATCCAGCCAAAGAAAGGCAATTTTCCTTAACCCAACTCATTACCTCACATCTGTATGTGTTTTGTGGTTGGATCATCTTGTCTCAGGGCTGGAATAATATTCCATCTCATTGCAAACAATTACTCTGCAACCCAACTCGCATGCTTTTACTTCGTGTAGGTTTTTTTTTTTAATTGACTGAGGCCGTTGCTGGTCTTGTTGCTCTTGTTGTTTCACTTATTTTATATGCCCACTATTTTCCAGTTCCAGGGATTGGTAAATGTTCACCCTTTTTCAAATCACTTCATTAATTAAATGGGATTGGGAAAGGTTCTGAGCTAATGGATTAGACTGGGGATGGCTGGTTCAGGCCTTTTACCAGAGGTCACATTTCATTTGCTGCCTATGTCAAGCGACCAGCAGCGGGGCCTCAGAGGCAATCTAATCAATGTCTGCGTGCCGTAGCCCTTGAATGAATCCATTAAAGTTATGTGAATGCATCCTGCACAGAGGAAAAAAAGTCTCCTGATACCTCTGATAGAAATTAGCCATGAATTAGGAGAGAGGCTGGGCTCATTTTGGATGCCAGCCAGAGCAGAATTAATAGGCCATCAGAGCCTCTTGTGTGTTAAATCCCATTTGTTCGCCCGTGGTTTATGAAAGCTCCTCCTCTGTTGCTCCAGGCCTGGCATGAGACCCCTGAACACCCACCGCAAAACTTCACTCATTAAATAAAGTTCTGGGAGGAGACGATGCAGGGAGGGCTGCAGATCGGGGACGGAGCTACAGTCGAGGCTGGTGTTGTTGAAGATGATTCTGAGGGGCCGGACTGAGCTCGGGGTGTGATTGCATTTGGGGTTTGGATGGGCTTAGTCTGTGGCCAGGAATGGAGCTAAGAGGACTTGAGCGGGACACTGGAGGGAGGGGGGGGGGCGACAGTCATGTGGGCCTCTTCAGCACCAACTTTATCTCAGCAGTGTCCACTAATCCCACAAATTGATCCTCAGTGTTTCTGTGTTTAAGTGGAGGAAAAGCTCTGACCAAATCTCTTTGGAAAAGGGTGTCTGAAATGCCTAAACCTATCAGAGGGAACGGTTTCACCCCTGTAATTTTTCAAGCACTTTGTGGCACATGATCATTATTTTCTGTATGCCTGAGAACACGCAGCATCATATGGGATAATTACTGGACATATACTTTATTTAAAGAGTAACAGCTTTTGGCATGCCTGACTCACAAAGTCAAGAAGTCACCGCTTGGAGTTTGTTGCTTAGAAATAAACTATGTTTATCTGTAGGATTTTCTTCATCACTGTGAGTCTGATTGCTTGCAGAGTGTTTTCCATTTTTCAGCCTTAGTTTGACCAGTTAATTAACAGCTTAATTGAGGGATTCTTGGTATATCGCCTTTGAACCTAGTTAAGCTGTAATATACAAAAGCAGTAGGGTTTGTGAAAGCAGCTACAGAATAGAAGACTATCATGTGCAGATCTATATTTATTTCCTGTATGAAACCAATAATCAATTGTTTCTTTTAACCCTGACCATGCCACAGTCTGAACGACACATTTATAATGAGTCATAACAACAAAGGTTCTCTAACCTTCAGGAAGTTTTTTATTTTTTAACCCAAATAATGATCTTTTCCTAAACCTGGCCATGTAGTTTTTGCACCCAAACGTAACCGTCACTATTGTTTAAGTTTAACAGTGTTTAGAGTTGTGACTATGACCACAATGGTCTGCTACACCAGCACTGTAGAGACGATATTTTATTTGATCCCCTCCCCCAAACAGCGATTGTCCAATCATGGCTTGTAACTATGCACGACATGACTCTTGATATGTAAATATATCAAAACAAGAAAAGTGTGAGGATATGTTTGTCTGCTTGACTCTACATTGTATATCTGGCTAACTAGCATACTGCATTACTCAGTAGTAACTGAACAGTGCAGTGGCCTATTTCCCAGTCCATGAACTGAATCATTAAATATCTACAGCAGGTTGTAAGGTAATGGGTTGCACTTTTAAAAAGCCCTGTTAATGATTAATACATGTAGTATCTCCCTCAATCAGTGGCAGGCTACCTGACGTAGCATAAACATGGGCGCATGACGTCCGTCCGACTACCCATTTCTCCGACCATACATTTATTTATTTTTGCGTCCATTAGTCCGAACTCCCATTTCTCCGAGTTAAGTAGCCCTAACCCTTAACCTTACCCTAAACCTAACCTTAACACCGTAGAATGGGTAGTCGGAGAAATGAGCCGTCGGACTTATGGGCAGTCGGACTGATGTATGCTCCCCCATAAACATTATGCTTTTAGAAATACAAACAAGTATTAGTTGTATTATTTATAACTAGTTTTATTTATTTTTTCACAATATTATAGTTGGACAGTAAGTATCCAGTGGAGCCCTTTCAAAGACTGTGAAACCAGCATTTTCATACTGTTCTCTCAGCTAATGTAATGTTAGCCTAATTTGCAAGTTAGAGATAAATCTACTGGTTAAATTGTCATTTTTGTCGGCAGTATCAAAGGTCACCACCTCAAAGTCTGAAGCCTGCTTTTGTCTGCCCCAGTCATCAAGGACCTTTTGAAAAAATTACCACTAATTTTCTGTGCGTGTAAAGTGCGTGTTATCCAGAAAGCTTGACAACATTACAGCAGTAACTAATGGATGTGGGAGTTATATTCTGGTAAAAAAAGATGCAACATTTATTTTTATTACAAAAGATTTATTAAAATTGAGCATTTTATAAAAAGTATCTGTAAAAGTTTGAAGGCTGAATGGACTCTGAGGACATCTGAACTTTTCTTCTGAGATCTTGCTGCCTCATTTGAGCAAGCAACGAAAGCACTGACTCACCTTGACAAAAGCATTGATAACCTCCAAATAACCTGGTCCCGCCCCAAACAAGCAGCCAACCAAAATAACACAGGGATGTGCAGCTCAGAGGGGAGGCCCCAAACTGCTGCTGCACAGACAAGTTTGCATACTGAACCCACTGGAGAGCCATTACAGCTCAACCGTTCTTTTTACTGCGCTGATAAACAACTATTCCCAAAGTCCCAGGGTCTTCCATTGTCCGAATTTACATGAGGTTTGGGGGCTACAGCGCATGTGAGTGATAGAGGTCAGAGCCAGTGTGTATTCACAAATGCACGCAACACAGGAGAATAGTAAGCGCAGTAACTTTTTTTTCCAAAATCTTGCTGTGTAAAGCATAAAAGAAGGCAAACTTTTAAAATGCTTTAATGCGCAAATGCACTTTGATGCATACTGTATACACTGAAACATGCACATAACAATGTTTATATGCACATGCACACACATCCATACATGGCTACTCTCGTGCTGTTATAGACACAGTATATGTAAATGAGATCTAAAATGGCTCTCATGCTTTGCCCTCTTCCTCCAGTGCCAGAGTCACGCATCATTGTCAGCAGCCAGCAAAACAAGATGAAATAAAATTCTAAGCCGTCCTGGCAGTCAAGGACACCATTCCCTCACCGTAATAGCCTGTATCGCCTAGCCACTCCATGTGTAGCTTTTCTTCATTGCTCTGGGCTTTTATTCCTGGCAATAAGCTCTTTATCACTCCTCCACACAATTCATTTAAAACCACCGTCAAGAAGCAATCAAACCTTAAGTAAGAGGATTCAAAGTCAGTGTGTTATTGTTAAGCAAAGTAGCATTACTTCATTTCCATAATGCACACAGACAGAGATGCCAAATAGGTAATAATAAAGAACAGTACACAAGAAAATAAACAGTTAATATATTTTTTTCCTCCTCATTTTTTGGTGCCCAAATTTAAATGCAATGCTTCATCCACGCCTGTTGTTTCCTCCTCTCTTCTTTCTCGCATTTGCCTCCCTTTTCTGCCTCCAGAATGACATTATGTTTGGGTTAGTTGTCTTTCTGCCTCAGACACCTATGATTTAGCAATTCTTGACATATCCATTACACCTCACAGATTGGCTGTTCTCCTTTCCCTGTGTCTTGGAAACCTATAGAAATGACATGCACCCTTCCATTTTTTTCTCAGATGCCCTCGATTCACAGGTGGTGCATTTAGAAAGAAGTGGATTCTAATTTCAGGAGTGTTCCCTTACTATTAACCATAGCTACAGGAGGGACATCAATCTTGACAAGGTCTTTTTGAACCACGTCTAAAAATGCAATACTATTGTTGTATTTTTCACCTGCTCTCCACAGCCTGACTGTAGATAGGCATTTTTGACTGCTGGTTATATGATTTAGTATCTGGATTATTTTCTTTGTCTCTATTACAGTGTTTGGGAAACGATTCACATGTCATCATTATGTGTCTTTTATATGTTGATTGTTTAGGTAGAATAACCTGCCTCTTCACTTCTGCAGCCCGCGATACAATTGATTTCATAACAGGTGCAATAATAGATAGAATCAATGTCATCATCACCACAATCACCTTCATCCTCTCGGCAATGTTTATTTTACTGTTGAACCAGCTCCAGCTTCCACCTCCTGCTCCTCGGTCCTCGTTCACTGATGTTTACTCGTGGATTGATCCTCATCCTCATGTATTTGCAGCTCTATTGAATCTTGATTTTTACATTCTTGACCATTGACATTAATTGATCCAGTGTATAAAGAAGTTCATCAGGCAGCGACTGAATGGATTTTATAAAACCACAAGGCCATAGCAGTGACTCGAGTATCCATATTAATTACGCTTCGATTTCCCATAGAAAACAAATTGCTTGTCTTTTGGATATTTGAGAATCTTTCAGAATAATTTTAAACACACACACACAGTACAACACACTGACTTACTACAAAATATCTCTTAATGCTGGAGACCATCACTTTAGCACTATGTTTATTTTAAATACAACAAGGTCTTACCTCACAAATACATCTTAGAAAGAGGTGATTAGTTTCAAGCCATTATTAAATAGCCCAATAAGTGGTAGTGTTTGTTAAACATGGTTTTAAGTATGATGGTTTAATTCCATGTCCACTGTTCCCTCCCTCTAGTGCTTTCTATTTAATACACCAACTTCATCACCAGGGAGATTAAGGCTAATGCCTAAAGGAGCACAGCCCAAAATTGAAAAGAATTAACTGTAATTAGCACACTAACAAATGGCTAATACGATGGCAATTGTTATACTTTTTATTATATAACCTGTAATCTTACTCTGGAGAACCTCATTTTTAAATTATAGTGAAATGGTTGTGCAGTTATTATAGTATCTATCATTTCAATTTGGTAAAAATCCATATATCACGTAAATGCATGGTAGCAAAAAGGCATTTTCTATCACAGCTTTGCTCTGTTCTCGCCAGGGTCTTTACCTTTTATGCTACATCCTGTAGCAAATGTTAAAAACAGGTATGCCTACATCAAGCACAGAATCATTACACCAACACCACAGCCACAGCAGGCAGTACAGCACATAAAAGACCCTGCTAACTGTTCCTTCGGCCTGTAAACTCAGCTAATTAACAGTAGCTTCATGCTTTTTGAACGTTGCCAGCTCTGTGTGTTTCCTCAAGGCCACAGGATGTAAGCCCTGCAACAATCTGCAAGCCAATTGTCACAGAAAGAAAAAGTGAGACAGGCAGTACTGAGCAGGGATTTACTGGCTCTGATAGTTATTGGATTGGTGTTTTTTCCCCCCATCTTTTCTCACCTTCTGCTTGCTGTTGCTGCTCCCATCACTAGTGTCTTTCCAAACCAACAGTAATGAAAATAATAATAATGATAAGAATAGCATCACTTCAATCTCACTTTCAGTGATTACATTGTTCCACCCGTTTCCGTTTCTGCTTAAATTATATTTAACTTCATCTGCTGTGGTCCGCAAACAGGATTACTGGTACTTATCTGAAATGAAAGTGCATTTTTAACGCAGTTTAATAACGAGAGTGGAAAATCCAGTCCATAGCAATAAAGCTGAAACTAATTCATTTCAATGGCTGTCAGCACAGAGTGTTTCTATTATTCCTCACATGCCCATTCCCACTGTTAAACACTGTAAAAAAAAAAAAAAAAAAAAGGAGGCAGAAGGCCATTTGTGTAATCTGCTGCAGCTTGACATGAGCATGGTGATCACAGAAACACTGGAGAATCTTCATCCAGCCTTTAAGAGCCTCTTCAAAGAGCCACTAAAAGGCTAACTTAAAAGCAACTGAGACCATCAAACTCTGCAACTTTCCTGAAGAGTCTTGAGCGGAGTGGAGGGTGAAGGGCCGGACTGGAAGGATGGAGGAGAGTGAAACTGCCGGGTGTCCTCATGCATTTAAAGTGGTCAGCAGTTTGAACCTGTCTGCGCCTCCTGTTCCATTATGGAATAGTAACACAAGGGCCTGTTTGTTCGCCAAACACAATTAACAAGGTTTCTGCTGCACATCAATACCGCTATTTGCATAGGGTATTGATCTGAAGTCCTTATAATCACAAAATGTTAATTGCACCAATTAATTCTCAATCTGTTTGTGCCCTTGTCTGGCCGCCTTGAGCCCTGAAGGTCAGTGTGAAAATGAACTGCTCTTTGATTCTCCTCCAGGAAAAGATTTTTTCCCAAGACAACACAGTTTGCTACTTCGAAATCAAAAGGCCCTACCATCCTTTATCATTGTTATCATTCCCTGTGAGTAGCAGCTAATGGGTTTGAAATCTTGTGATCTGCTTTGTCCTTTTAAACAAGGTTTTTCTTGTCTCGTTCATTAACCAGGGCTGCCTCTATTCTCTCCGCAGCCACGGCTATTTACACCTCAAAGACACAGTATCCCCCTTTATATTGACTAATAAGTCATTTTCTGAGACAAAGCATTGCCCATTTGATTCATAACCCATACGCGATGTGTGAGAGTTTCCCTGTCTCTGGTCCTGCTGCTACACCATGTTATTACATACTGAAACATGACCTCCTGGTTTATTGTCTGTTTGAGATGATCAGAATAATAAGTCAGAGCTGTCTGCTCTGCTGCTCCTCTGCCTCTGATGTGTAGTAGGTAGGCGTCCATCCTTTGTTGTGCACCACACTCTTTTTTTATCCAAACATGACACTTCATATATTGCTTGTGTCATACATAGGAGTGTAAATATGTTTGATATATAGTATAGATAAAAAATATAAATAAGTCTCTATAAAAAATATATAAATGTCTAAGTATATTGCTTCTTTAAGTGGTGAGAATAAACTATATTTTTGCACAGGCTGTATTTACCAGTATTGATCAGAGTCAGCGTTAATTGCTTTCCACTCTATCTTGATATGGTCGACAACAAGAACACAATTATAGGTTTTGCAGAGTGTTTCACTCCCTGATATCTGTACATAACGGTGCAGAAGGACCTGTCTTCTAGTCCCCGTCATCCATGCCTGAACACAGCCAAATGACAAATGAGCCACCCTGTGTGAAAGATGAATTTCAATCCACTACACCTGTGCCACCCCTCCAAATGAAAGGACTGATTGCCTCCAATTGCATATTTAAAATGCTTAATTCCTCCATTAAGAAACCTATTTACATGAATTAGGGACAATTAGCATTTTCAGACCCACTTCAACTTTGTTCGCCCCCATCCATTAACATTTGAAAGTGTCGGCTGCCAGACACAAGAAAGCCCCTGCATCTGATTTGCACTGACCCCCTATGACGGCTGCCTGGATGGACTTTTTTATCTGTACCACCTCACTAAAGGAGGGGGCCGGTCCGGGGTCTATAGTAAGTCACCTCATTATGGTTAATCAACAAAAGCCAGTGAATGAAAGACAACAGAGTGAAGGGCAAAGGGATATCTAATGGAGAGGAGCTTAGGTGTAGGTCATCAACCTCACACACCTTTTATCTAAGGGATATTACATTAATTTTATGGTGCTGAGCTCATGGGTTGTCCCTCTAATAGTCTGCTGCACATCGAACAGTCGAGGGAAGAGGAAAAATCTGTGGCCTCTAAGCTGTCAGCGGCTAAGTGAAAATAATGGAGAAAAAAGTTGATAAAAGAGGAGAGGATGAGTATCTCAGTATGCACCTGTCAGGGTTCTGAAGTTATTGGACCTTGTAGCTAAATGCAATCTACACAATGGAAAACGAGGCCTCGGTGAAGATTGTGTGTACACAGCCTTGAGTATTTTCATTGGTCAGCAATTACAGTGTCTGATTCAAAGCACTTACACATTAAGATGATTTTTTTGATGGAGAAAAGCTGTCATCTTCTAATGAAGATGACAGAGTCTGTCTCCCTCTTTGGGGAATTTATTAGAAAAAGGAGCCTCACATCATGTGAGTCATATGTAATGCTTTTTATTGCTACAGTCACAGGCAGGGGAAGAAGAGAGAGCTTGTTTTGATGATTATATTCACTCTTGAAAATATATTAATATCTCTTTGAGTTGCACAAATCTGTGTGTGTGTGCAGTCTACATGTGTGTGTGTTCTTATGGGTCTGCTTCACTAAACCTCATTTGTGCATCTCAAAAAGTAAAAGCAATTTAATGTGGCCATGTTAGACTTGAATGATGAAAGTAGTCATGAAATACTTCAAAGTTTGATCATTTTGATCCAAACCTGTCTAAAACCTGCATCTTTAAGCCTCAAACTGACTACATTTTATGGGCACTGCCAGATTTGGCGGAGCTGAAGTCAGACCAAGACCTAAAGCTAAAGAGTTGTTTTGTTTGTTTTGTTTTATTTCATGAGTGACTATTAACTGTTGCCTACTATCACATTGGCTACACACTGTCTCTTTTCCTCTTTCCACTGGGCATTTGCATATCGAATTGCTTCATCTGACAAAGATGGACGCGGACGACTGGCACAGTCAGAGAGAATAGGAGAGAAATCTCAAAATAAATTACATTTGAAAATAATCAAGCCTGTCTTAAGCCTGAAGCTTTGTCAGGAATGGTTGAGCTTGTGTTGCAGAGCAGAGCTCTGTGCAGCTGCAGCTATAAAACACACATTGTTTTGGACATGAAAGGGTTAGCTGACGGTGAGGTATAAAAAGTAGTTGTGATAATTACGAGGAACATGACGATTCACTGAATATCTGAAAGCAGACCTTGAACTTAATTAATGAAGTATGCAGCCGAAGTAGGATGAAAATGCCAGCCATTAAGTCCATGCTATATTGTATATAATGACAGACCGTATATAGTGTATGTAATGATGAAAATGACACACAGAGGAAATGAACAGAGGGTTGTTTGCAGCACAGTAACTATGCAACCAGAACCATGAACCTCTTCATTGTTGTTTGACTCCACCAACCAGCCAAGCTGCAGGAAATGTAGTCACAATGCCCCCCTACTGAGTAACAGCATCAAATAATGGCCAGAGGTGTTTTTACAGGGCATGATGCCACAGTGAAGTTGACCTTTGACCCTGTATATAAAATATAACTTAAACATTTTTCCTTTAGACATTTGCATTGCATTTTGCCATTATTAACAAATGACTGTGTGAGTTATAGCCAAAAAGATGTAAGGTTCACAGTGACTTTGACCTTTGACCACCACAATTTTGTTAGTTCATCCTTGAATGCTCGCGAAGAAATTTCTCGAACGTGTTACTGAGATATCACGGTCAAGAGGCCAAAACTGGGCTTTGTAAGATCACCATGACCTTTGACCTTCTAGTCAGTTCAACCTTGAGTCCAAGTCAATGTTTGTGCCAGATCTGAACAGATTTCCAATACGTTCACAAGAATGGTATGAATGGACCAAAAACCCAAAAATGTAATGCTTCGGGCCTCGGCATAAGAATGAATGAATGTGGTCAAGAGTTCTGCGATAGCTAGAATAGAGGGCTGTAGTGTGAAGGCACTTACTTGGATCAGTTGAATGCCCCCCTGAATAGTTCACACACCTCGTTGTACAACAACAAGGAAGAGGTGGCTGAACCTCCGGTTTAAAACAGTCTGCTCTCCTGCTCGCTAACTGACGATGTGCACTGCATGAAACAGTTACACTGGCTGTGAGGATGGAGAGGAAGTGTCTGCTCATGCTACTATATATAAACACAATCATGTGGTATATGAATTATAGCTGGCAGCCCTTATGTCAGCCAAACACCCCCTGCTCCTTTAAAACCTCGTGGAGGTTCATGATGGCCACCATCCAGGCTCTGCAGGTTGTCCACTCGCTGTGTCTCAACTCAGGGGCTGCATCCTTCAGAGGACACATTTAAGGGCCGAATGTGTCACAGCGTCACAGTGACGTGACAAGCCCTGTCCCAATTCGACACACTGCACCTATCCTTTGTGGCCTCTCGCATCCCAAGATTCTTTGCGCACTGGTTATTACTAGCCACATCGCCTGCTAGCTATCGTAATGCTGAGGCGGCTCCGCACTGTAGCCAAGGTAGCCCGCTGAGCAGGGCTCTGATGGTTGCATAGTCCGAGGCGAGGAGCTAAGTAGCCGTTGGAGGTGTAAAACAGCCGCCACTTTCAAATGTTTGACGTTAGGATGTTGGTTACGTTTGGACGTAATCAGGAAATGCTCCAAAGGCTAGACTGCCCATCTACTAACAGTTGATGTTGCCTCCATAGACCGTGTAGGCTGGGTCCTCTGAAGGATGCAGCCCCTCAATTGGGACTTTCTAGCCTTGCTCCAGCTACAGCTCAGTGAATGGCATCTGCCTCTTTTTGTGTTGTTCTCCTACCACTTCCTGCATCACATCTTACCTGATCTACCTGCAGAAAACCTGTGAGGCTACAAAATCAGGTCTTCTCTCAGATCATATTACATTACTTTAATGTATTGTTAAATTAAGCTCTTTGATGCAATGTTAAATAGTGAAGTGATTCTTCCAAGGCACAAGTGAAGATTTTCATAATAACTAAACACAGTTTAGTTTTGTTTCCATTCAGTGTTTCAAACAAAAATCCTCTACTCTAACAGTTTTCACAACATGCAAAATCAGTCTCTCTCTTCGTTTGCAAAGGCTTGTGTTTTCAATGTGTTGATGTCTTTGATTTAGCTTTGACAGTAGTCGACTATTATTTTTGATGGACACTGCTACATTTATGGTAATTCTGTCAACTATATATACAAATCTCCTCCCTCTGCACTCGTCAGACATTTGCATCCCATCACACCTATCTTCATAGCTTGTATTATATAGAGCTGTGGATACAAACTCCACATAAACCACTCATTAACACATTGCTCAACAATTCAGTGTCAGTTTGTCATCATATACTGAAGTGGTTGTAAAAACATGTATCATTTAAGGATTGGACACAGTAAGTGGATATTTATGAAAATGTGTAAATGAAAAGCACTGGACTCAATTAATTGGCTCAACAAAACATCTGCAGCAGAAGTTACTGAGATATAAATAAAGTGTGAAAGACAAGACAAGAATGCAAAATGTCAATATACCTTAAACAAGACAGTGCAACTGTGATGTGAGAAAAGATAATGTGGCAGATTACAGCACATACTGTATACATGGTGTGTGAACAAACATCCACAACATCCATCATATTTTTAGCAAGTACAAAAGTTATTAGGCGTCCATTAGCTTGACTCTCTTTACTTTTCCAAGACTGCAGCTTTGTAAACCAGCAAAATGATGGCAACTCCCTACTTTTGATGCAGTCCATCTGATTCTTGGTCTATTCCTTGATTATGTTTATTCTTTCGATCCCCAAGTGTCCATAGGTCAACAGCCGTTCAAGGTTTTTTTTTCTTTAAAGTTTTCCAAGTTGTGAATATTGTCATGTGAAGTCCATTGCATACAGTTGTGTAACATCTGCTTCCTCTTCACTTCTAACATCAAAACAACTTAGCAAAGTTCCACATAGGTAGCTTTTGGTTATGCTTGTTTTCTTTAGTTTACCACTTATAAATCTTAAGTGTCCTTGCAATCTTCTGCTGAGTTTCCATCCCATGAGGGTCAAGTGAAGCGAGCGCACCTATTGAAAAAGCAGATGACAATTCACCCCAAGTGGTAGCTCGAGGCCTTGAGCCGTTGGAAAAACCGAGGGGAGTCATTGGTTAATGCGACTGGTTCATTCAACTGTCACTATCTCTAAACAAACATGTACTGCTGTGGGGGCTTATGAACTTATGGAGTCCTAACCAATGAGTGAGCCAGTTAACCATTTCACTGCCTTGACACAACGACAACTACTTTCATGGTTTGTTACAGTAACCCTTTACTTTCTGAACCAAACTTAACAGAAAATGAGGCTTGAATGTAAGAGGTGTTTATGTTAAATGTGTGTTTGTGTTTTCAGCCCTCGCTGAGGCCCTACAAGGCCCTGACATTTCCATATCTGTCCACCTCCCAAATATATTCTCTTGATTTGCTGCTCTACACCATCATGTCAGCTCACATTTTCCAATGGCTGGCTTCCCTCCGCTCTCCTTGCCTGTGTCTACTCAACAATAATTACTCCATGACTCATTTAGTATAACATACAGAGCAAATTTGAAGCACAGATTTCTGTCTGAGTAACCAAGTTTATTGCACTTGGTTGTACTGCGAATTGTGAAGTCGTTGCACCTGACAAGAGATGTACCTGTTAATGTTAGTGCAACAAAATGACCCAGCAGGATCATCCACTAATGTTGAATCTCACCATAGATAAACATTACTGTAACTATAGGTCCATGTGTTTTATGCAGTCCATCCTCCACTGTTTGGTCATTCATTTCCAAAACCTAAGCAGCTCTTCAAAACATCTCTTCTAGTCAAAGAGTATCGTACTCGTAGTTATTGCACCAACACATACTGTAGGCTTTCAACTCTCTACATTTACTTTATTTTTAGGTGGTGCACTTAGCTTGTAACTCTACATGCACTGATTTCTAACCCATCCAGTTTGGAAGGAGCCAGGACGGAAATAAAACCAAGCTCATTTAAGATAATAATTCCAAGAACATTGCTTAAAAAACTGTGTTTTATATTTCGGTCTTGTTGTAATTTATTTCTTTGTTACTTTTGCCAGTGCTGTTAGACCATCAACATCAGATGAAGCTGCTAGTTATGTACACCACTGAAATACAAGTCAGTTTTTAGCATATGTCAAGGCAGATCAAAGGACAATCAAATGTTATTTGATTACTGGAATTTATGATGCCATATTAGAGCCATTGTAGATTATTTTCAATTGTAAAGTTGTAAATAGATGTGTTTTTTTCCTCTATCCAAAAAAACAAACAAACATATATACATTTTGCAAGGTTGGACCAACATTACGGTACTTATTTTGCATTGTAAACTCTGCATTTTAGCTGGATTTCGCAATAGGAAAATACATATACAGTATATTTATGTCATTTTAGCCTATAATCCACCATATCAGTTTGGTATGGTTCTTCCAACCTTGCAAAGTGTAGAGATGTGTTTCCTTCCTTGATTGGCCTCCTCCTTCTGACATATTTCAGAATAAAGCTGGTAGTTTCCATTGTTATGAACTATTCATGGCAATAATGGTAATTGTTTTTCTTGCAAACATGCTGCATGCAATGGAGAGTCTGAAGGACATCTGTATCAATACACTCACATCTACACAAGGTTGTGCTGTAGTAGTAGTAAACACAATACAGTGTAGTGTGTTTGAATGCACTATTGTCTCTATTGCAAAGACAAGTCCTACGTACTATCATAATTGTGCTATTGATTATACATAACTCACTTTGTCTGATTATGATTACAATTTAATATTGTATTTCCACGTGCAATGAATTCACTCTCTCGTTGTCAGTCTTGTTGACTTGTATGATCTATGATTCATCAATACCATTGATTCTCCCAAAGTTCATCCATCCATATGTGACTGGCACATCAGTATTTTACATAAAAAAGATTGAGGGGAGGCAATCTGCACGTCAGCAAAATGTCACCATAATTGAGCTTGGCTGATGTTATTGTCCCTTAACGAAGTTCTGACTGTTTTATAAACAGGGCTGGGACAAGAGGCATCAGTCACAAGGGAGACTGTTAACATTACCAAGGACAAGAGCATCACGCATTAAACAGGAGCAGCAGATGTGCTGCACTCTACCTCAGACAGAATTTAAATGCACTTTGCCAGTCCTATCTATCTATCTATCTATCTATCTATCTATCTATCTATCTATCTATCTATCTATCTATCTATCTATCTATCTATCTATCTATCTATCTATCCATCTATCCATCTATCCATCTATCCATCTATCCATCTATCCATCTATCCATCTATCCATCTATCCATCTATCCATCTATCCATCTATCCATCTATCTATCTATCTATGGCAGGAGATATGTTTTCATGTTCACCAAGTATTACCACAATATCACACAAAAATGACAGCACAGTGAGGCTAATTGGAAAAAGGCCTATCACTGATTACTAACACACTCTGTATGGTGTGTCCGTGAGTGTGCATACACGCGACCCATGTGTGCCTTGCGTGGGTGCATGGCTATTCAGTCCTCACACACCTGTGTATCTCTGGCAATTGCTGTGGTGGTGGACGCCGCTGTGACAGTGGGCTGCCCTCGGAGGTCTCTGGATATCCAGTGTAAATCCAGCCCAGTGGAGCTGTGAAAAAAGCTAATAATATGTTATTGCAGTCTAGGTCCCCCTGTCGCCTCTCCATCAGAGCACCACTGTCACCTTACACATGGACCACGGTGTGATAATGGACAATAATGCGAAGTAGCTGAGAGTGAGAAGTCCAATCTGCCTCCTGAGTGGTAAAAGGGCTGAGAGGAAAGCAGCCCATATGCTGTGTGAGAGCTCCTGACTCCAAGGCCGCGTGACCCCCTGGGCATCCCTTCCAAAAGGTAAGCATACCCCTGATTGATTATTATCTTATTTCATAAATTGTGAAGGTTTAGTCTTGACGAGAGAGGGCATGTGTGTTTTCTCAATGCAAGACTCTCTAATTGCAGCTGAGAAGCAAAGCTCATTTGTGAATACCGCTCTACAGCTTTGTTTTTGTTATTACAGATTTTTAGACATTCAAATACTTAAACCAGCTCCACAGTAGACCATTGCTTAATTGTTTCATCATGATGTGTTTATTCATATTTAATGTAGAAGCATTTTCTCCTGCAAAAACATGGTCATTAGTTGGCTTCACAAAGAAATAAATAGCCAGATTTGTTGTGAGAGTGGTTAAATCTCTCAAAGAGAATCTAAAATCATGTTATCAGTATTGACTTCAGGCATGTTTGCAGTTAGCAAAGCACGACGGCACATAAGCCGATGAGCTATTGTTGTGCTTTCTTTGTTTAGAACAAAGTTTTAGAAAATAACCTTCAGAACATAAGTAACAACTGTGTTTTCAAACCTAAACACATTAAATATGCTTCCTTTGATCAACCTAATATTTCTGGTTTTGCTTACAGTGAGATCTTTCCCTGCAGAGAAATGTGAAAACAAGTACAAAACATAAGCAGCAGCAGCAAAACAGTAGTTTGAAAAACAAAGTGGTCCAACTTTCAGCCAGACTGAGGCCTCTAGTGGCAGCTGACGGCAACATCCTCCCCACTCAAACTTCTCTCATTAGTCTAAACTTTTACGAGACTCCATTCATGAAGAGTTAGCGTGTGCTTGTTGAACTTGATAATCGACTGAACTATTCTTTATAGCTTATACAGTACGTATAGGAACCAGCATCTCTGTGGGTGGAAAATACAATCTAATTCCCTCATAGCTCCACAGTATTTCCCCCACATCTTTAATAGAAGCGCAGTGATTAACATAAGAAAATCGTTTCCAGTTGTCACACAAGCATCACAACACTTTCTAAACTCATCAGGTTAGAGTAAATATGTGACAGCAAATTACACTCTGCCTTTCTAACTGTAATTATTGTGCTGTTGAGAGGGCACGAGGGGGGCATTTTATTTTCTGTCTGATGATTGAATTCCTGCCTCTCTTCCTGTGCTGAGTTGTATTTTGGTGCGTGACCACGGGCTTTGTGGTTTTCCAAACCTCATGGGACCAATTCCCATTATTTACTTGACTGTGACCCCGTATCATGACCCCTCAAGTCTCTCATTCTCCAGGAGCCTACTTTTAAATTGCCCATCTAATGGCAACCTGCATTTTTACTGAACTGTAATGAATGCTCCAATTACACTGAAGGTGATGGAGGCGATTTTCCTATGATAGAAGGGGTGATTTGATCTCCCACACTCCATTTCACTATCTCTCTGCTCTTCAGGCATTCCCACAGACCTGTGGTCAGCACTGGCTGTTGGGAGGAAACTAAGCCTCCACTTGTGGTAATGCACCCTCTGAGTGCACTGCCAAGCCGTGCACCAATGAGGTGACTACAGAATTAAGTGCTTGAAATAAATGAATTCATTCTGGCAGAAATGTGTCAAATGACCTTTCCGCTGCTCATTACACATGGTGCACATTACACCAGAGAAATGCTCCTGTTGTCTGGGCTCCTTTGTTTCCCCCCTCTTCTCTGCCTTGTCAAAGGGGAATGGTAATTAATTGAAATCATTTCCATGTGTAAGGTTGTGCAGACCCTCCTCAAGGTGTGTCAATGGGTCGATAGATATTTGGAGTGTATAGTGTAGTCAGGTGATAAGAACTCCAGTCATACTTTGCTAAATGACTGCAAAAAGCCCCATAAAACCAATTCAAGGGCAGAGACGTCTGATGGCAGGAAGTAACCGAAAGCGGGGGGGTTAAAGGCATTGTCCCCAGCGGACAGTGATGGTGGTCACTATCTGCAGGAATTGAAATGTTTTGGATCATTCAAGGCTGGGCACATTTTTCATTTTCTACCCTTTTTTTCTCTTCCCCCATCTGATTAAAAGGTTGTTTGTGAGAAGTGAATAGTCTCCTTGGAGGTGGTATCCTCCTGCTTAACTGAATGCAGGGCATTTCACCCAGCTCTGTGCACAAGAGAGGAGAGCTTATCCTAATGCAGAGGCTGCCTGTCTGCCTGCCAAGGAGAGATGTGGCTTTAAGAGGCCCATACATGGTGTTGATTAGTTTTACTGAGCGGGTATGCAGAGACCAATAAATTAAATATGAATAAATTAAAAATGTACTCTAGCAGAAAATTGCCATGAAAACAACCACCTCCCCATTAAAATATGTATAGTAATGCCTTTTATGTGAAGTAACTTGGGATTAGATATCACTGTAAATTAACACGCCATCCAACCGTAGTCAAGAACTTTTCACTTTTAACAAGGACTTATAAAAGAGGTATTTACTCCAGTGTGTTCAGTAATTAATTTGATATTCAAATGAGCTTACAGTATGTATTATAATTGCAAATATCCCAAATAAGAGTAGTTTTAAAAAGGGGTAGGGTCAACAAAGATTGATGAGGCTTGCTTTGAAATTGCCATCTGTTTCAAATGTTTACTTGAGGCGAGCACCCCCCAACCCACCTCACCACCTCACCCACCCATCAACCCACCCACCCTCTCTTCTGTGGAAATAGAGGCATCATGGTTTCATCCTGCCATTCGGCCATATGTATCTGTTATTTTGTGGGGTGGGGGGGTTGGTGGGTGTGTGTGTGTGCGTGTATGTGTCGTGATGCAGCAGCAGCAGCAGCAGCATACATGAACACACACGCATCTCCACACACAACACAAACACTGAAGGGGATCAGGAACATCAGCATGTGTGATGAGCTCCCACAGATAACGTCTCCGCAACATTTCCATGACATTGTAGCTGTGTTACCTCATTACCACAATGTCACAGCAGCAGTGTGAGGATGTTGTGTTTGGGGGTGAGGGTGGAGGGAGGGGAGGGGGGTTCAGCTGCAGGTATTGGGCCTCTGCAGATGAGCTGATTAATTAAAGGGAGCTCTATTAAGGTTATTGAGAGGGACCCTCCCCTCTTAGCAAGCCCCCCTCTCCTCGCTCCTCGGTGGATAAAGGTGGATGGCGCAGAGGGGGGGGCCGAGGGACGGGAAGCATCCTTGCCTCTTTTGACATTAGCCTGCGTGCACCCTCTTTACACGCCCCGTGACTCTCGCCACAAGTGCCTCTCTGCACCCCACCTTTGCAGGAGTGACACTCTCTTCAGGCTCCAAAATGGGACTGCAGAGTTTTTTAATCCCTCCAGCCCGTCAACCCACCCACCCTTACTCCCATCTGTCAGGAGAACTGCTGGAGGAAAAGGGGGGGAAGCTTTTTTTAGGGGGGGCGCATCCCTTGTTCCATCCCGGCGAATTTTCTAATTTCCTTTGCCTCCATGCTTTGTCCCAAATTCACGCCCCTAACCTATCCACCAGCTTCTTTCGCTCTGTCCCCCTCCCTCCCTTCCTTCCATTCGCTTCTCTCTCTTGTTTTGGCCAAAGGAGTAAAAGTAAAACTGGAGGCTCCTGTTTTCTTGCAGCAATAAGAACTGACAGTGTTTTAACAGCATCTGAGCCCACTGTCATCATATATGAACAAACCCATTCTTCCATATTTTCTTGATGTGTTTCACTCTCTTCGAATTTGTTCTACCCTGAGGCGTGTACAAGCACTGCTATAATTTGCTTTAGGTCATATTCTGCTTGCACAAATCAATTTGGAGAGTTTTTTTTGTTTCCCCATAATTAATTAAAAGTCTCGCTCAAGACAATGAGGACCATATGCTTGAAATCCCATCTCCTCTACTGACAAAAATTAGCCATACATGAGGTTATCTGAACAGACTTTATGCAAATGGAGTGGGGTGATCTAAAGGGAGAAGAGGTTTAACTCACTAGGTGAATAATTGCTGTGTGTTTTTTGTGTCTCAAATTATCTACAAACAAAATCAAACACCAAAATAAAGCACGTCTTCACCATTTATTTTGTTGGAACAGACCATCAAGACATAACCATTCGACTTATTAATTAGTGACACATTACATGGACATTGCTATTTTAATGGGCAGTGACTCAAGCAATCAATTCTAATTACACATCTTCATGCACAAAACTAGGTAGGAAGCTTTAAGGGTAGCACTCTCCTGTCAGATTAACTGCAGGAAATGAATTCAGCGACTTGCTACAGCTCCATCTGCTGTTTATACCAGTCTGAGTAAACCCAGGGTATACAGTGTGTCAATAATGTTGCAGTAATGTTGCAGTCATTTTGGCAAGCAGCTTGAATCAAAGACAATTCACGTGTTATTCATCTATTTTCTCAAACTGTCTGTGTTTTAAGAAAAAATCGAATTAGTGACAATGAAAAAACAGTTTTGCATATCTATTCTACGCATCAAGAAACATCAACCAACACCGGTATATTTACCTGGACAGCATAATAAATACTGTGTCCACACTTTTAAGACTCATCCTTGAAATGCAGAAAAACCTTTTGAAAACGGCTTCAATGAACGCACACTACATTTACACATACCCACTAAAACACAGCCTGTGTATGAACACAGGGCCCCATTGTTGGCACTCATTCACTTCAAGATGCAAATGGGTGAATTTGAAATTCAGCCTCTGTGTGTTATGCTTGGCTACTTTAATGTTGTATCTATGCTGGGGATTATTCTCTCTACAGCGGAAAAAACCTGTGTTTGAATGGCAGTGCCCTCAAAGTAGCTCCTACTGCTTTCAATGGCCTCCAAATGAGATTAGACCCGTGGCTGCCCTCAGTCCCAATCCTCTGCATTCAGATGGAGCGTAACCAGCCTGTGTGACAGTTTTTCTGTTTTGACACTGAGTGGGTGCAGTCACTGCATATAGGGCGTTTTTTGGAATTGAGAGGTCACAGCAGAAAAAAAAGAAGAAGAAAATCCCTATTCTCACTTTGGTGTTGTAAAATGATAACCAGTACAATCTCCTGCACTGTCTGCCATTTAGCATGTAATTACAAAACAATACAAAATATTTTGTAATTGTACTGAATGTGAATATGCAAACAGTTCTGTGTTTTATTATATTTGGCACATTACTTACAAAAATAAATTACTGATTCAAAAACAGCTTCAAGTTGCAATCACACATTTCTACAAATGCTAATTTTAAAGGAATTAATTTGTACATTTGTTGTTGAAGATATTCTCCAACCACATTAATACATCGCTGACACCTAGCTAATTATTATTTTTTCCCCACTGTGATAAATTAACATTCACTACTTCACAGATTTAATCATTTTGGAGTGACTATTACTTCCTATATGGAAAAGGCATACACTGTGTATTTAAATGAGGAGATGACATTATTAATGAGAAGATATACTGCTAAGAGTAAGTAAATCACTTAATAATAGTTTTAAATTATAATAATGAGCCTTGCTGAGCACAAATCTCCAGGGTGGCTGTTTTTATTCCACTGCTTTATAATAAAAACTTCCAATCAGATGCCACCAGTAATATCTGACAAACTCATTTAAATCTCTGTGTCTGCCGGCCACTATAAAAAAAAAGTATGAGTCTGTATTTGGCTCAGATGGTTGGCTGTGTAACAATAAGCATTTGTTACCACATCCAGGAGAACACCTCAGAGCAGGAGCCTTTCCTTTGGCACGAACAACTGCTGAGTCTGGACACTCGGCCGCTTGGACTCCTTGTACTATTTTCACACCTGCATGTGAAGCCCTTTTATTTGACACTGCTATCACTGCCTAAGTTCTGGTCATCACCATAATGGTTGCACCATTCACAGTAGTTAACATTCACATTTTTTGATTGATTGCTAAATCACAAAATTAATATAAAATAAGCAGAATTAAATAGAGTGAATATAAAATATAGTCCACATCTAGTCTTGTGTTCTCTCCAAACTCTCACTCCTAAGCTCGTGATCATGAGGCTCATTACTTTTAGGTTTCCTCTGAATGGTTATGAGTCTTGGAGCCGGCTGGTGGTTTGCGGGGCCCGGCCCTTGCTCTCTGGTTCTCTGCCTTACTGAGGTCAGGGACTGATTTCTGTGAGTTACTGAGGTCCTTCTTCTCCTGAGGCCTGTGCTGCTTGGCGCTTTGCTGTGCGGTCGGTTTCACACCGGCGTGAGACTGCAGGAATACGATTCATATTCATCTTACATGACAGAATTAACTATCACATTCATGTAGAAAGAAAAAAAAAAAGCAGCTGCATGGTTACACCTCCACTGACATCCTCTGTTTTAGGTAAATCTGGCACCATCTAGTGGCGGCTGAATATAAAAAGTAATATGCATGGTAATGTAGAAACATGGTGGCTGTTTGGTGAGAAAGTTTCTGTTTAAAATGCAAAGTAGATATTTGTAGTTTGAGGATTCTTAATTTAAAACCTGTAAAATGTAAAACTTCAAAGTATGTCAAGTGCCAGTAGAAAACTTAAATTGAAGAATAAAATTAAATTGAACTGAACAGACAAAGTAGCAGAAGGTCTCACAAACCTGTGTGGTGGTGGTGGTGGTTGTCTGAGACAGTCCTGAGGTGTCCAGGCCATTCCTGCGTTTGTCCTGCTGGAGGCCGACCCCACTGTTTTTACTCTTTATTCCAACATACAAGAGCAACCCAAAGCGAAACGTGAGAGATCTGTACCTGGATTCCATGACCATACATTATAGATGAAGCCCGACCTATAGGATGGTACTTTACTTTTTTTTTTGTTGAGATCCACAGTTACTTATAACCACATGGATAGTGACATTAATGATACATAAACAAACCAACACGGTAACATTAGAGAGCACAGCATGAATGAGTAATTGTCTCAACTACCAGACATAACGTTAACCACAGACAGTGATTAAAGCAGAAGTAAGCGATCCGGTCGTTTTGGCTAACTTCCTGTCAGCCGATGGAGTTAGCAGTCCCCGCCCTCGTCCCTACGTCACCACATTCACACGCATCCCTTGGCTGCACACACAGAGAGGACCGCCCCTTTATGCCGTTCTCTCTCCTCATTGGATAAAGGTTGTAGGATACAAGGAAAGTTTTCTCCTCGGCTTACAGCAGAGCAGAGTGACTGACAGACCCGTGTTTCAGACCAAACACTCTATATAAGTGATTGCTGTCGGAAGATATAACTACTTAAGACTTATATTAACATACAATATTCTGCTTACTTCTGCTTTAATAAGTGCTATATAAGTAGAGACTAGACCAGATACAGTACCGTCTTGGTGGATGTGGAGGGTCCACAGCTGCCGTCTTTTTCAGGGCCAACTTTAGCAGGGCTCTTGTGGTTACTGTCTGTTTCTGGCGAAGCTGCACTTGGGACCGGGGGCGGGGTCTGGGTGTCCTGAGAGGAGGCAAGGGACAAGTCCTCCAGAGTCTTTTCTCCTATTGTGGATAATTTTAAATAACATCAACATCGAATAATCCCACGTGGCTTTGGTTTACCACTCTCTCCCTCCATCCCCACTCTCTGCCTCTGTGCACTCCACTGTAATAATCAAATCCCACATATTTATGTGCATAAAAATTGGCCGCTGTGTTGGTTTTAATAATTTGACCTCATTTAGTAACACTGGTATATTCAACAGTTCTGTGTGCACTGCGTGAAAGAAAATGTTTCCAATTGGCTGGTTGGTATCTGTTAAAATTATATATCAGGACATCTCAATTATAGTATTTTAGCAGTTCAGCAGTTAAGGAGAAATAAGCAAATAAAACTGAAGCCAATCGCAGCAACACCACTAACGCTTCATGCTACATTTACAGTTAACTCACACTCCTGAACTGAAACCAACCGTGAGTTCAAGAGACTTAAAACTTAAAAAACAAAACTTTTAAGATGATTTTTTTTCTTTTTTTGCTTCCTCTTCATGATTTTCATACACCAGAACACCTTGTCAAACAGCATGTTATCAAACTGTGACCTGGATTATGTTATTTGATGTAAAATAAATCATCATCATTGCCTTACTCTCCTTCTCTTCCAGCTGGTTGCGCATCATATCCATCGCATTGGACTCTATAACAGGCACATTAGTGTCACCCTGTTGAACAAAGCACCCAGTAAGAGCTCCTCATGTGACTCATTTGGTAAAGTTTATGAATGCGGCGGGTGGAGTCGGCGCCTTACTGTAATCCATGGGTTGTTTAGTAGCTGGTCGGCGGACATGCGGTCGGCTGGGTTCGTGTTCAGGAGGCACATCACGACAGTTTTTGCTGTTGAGACAAAGCCAGTGAGATTGTTAGTAACAATCTGAACAGATAAACAGCATGTATCCAATGTGTATATCACTAAAGAGGGATTACAATTATTACATTTATTTATGAATGAGAGGGGGATTAAGTGTCACCTGAGTCACTGACTTCGGCCCAGATGGGTTGAGTAAATGTGATTTCTTTGCTCATGATCTCATCAATTAGTTTTGTCTTTTTTCTGGACACAAATGGAGACTCTCCACACAACCTGCAAGGACACACGGCTCAGGCACATCTAGTCACAGTACGTGTGTGTGTGTGTGTGTGTATAAATATATGTATGTGTATCTACTTACAACATATACATAACGATTCCTATGCTCCACAAATCACACCACAGGCTGTAACCGTGACCACTCATCATTTCAGGTGCTGAAATACACATACAAATGTGAGACTTAACTTTTATCTAAGATTTGGAAATTTCTAGGATAAAATTGACTGGTTTAAACTGTTTTCGACTACCACTGATGTTGGTGATCAGTGTTTCAGTACATAAATCAAACATGTTTGCATCATTTTGTTGATTCCCAGGGTGGTAAGGGTGTCCACAGTTGGTGGCATAAAGGGACCATAGAAGATAATGCACAAATAAAAATGGAGGTGTAAAAGACTGCAAGTTAGAACAGTACTGGCTGCAAAATTTTGAGGAATGTTTTGCATATCCATGTTGCCATTAGCTAGTCTGTGTTTTCCCTTCTTTCCTTGTACATTATTACATTTTTTGGCACATTACCTCCACAAATTGTTCATCAGTGGAATAACGTGAAACCAAATGATGCCATATAGTAGCTAGCTTGCTCTACAGACTCCTTAGCACCATGTAGTGAGTCTTTATAAGTGCATGTGCGTAGAAAAACAAAATTACGCTCACTGCATATCAAATCACCATGTGTCGGATTTTAAATGTCTCACATTGGCTGCTCTCCATGGTAGAATCAAAAATGTGGTGTCATACCCATATAGCCCAGAGTCCCGCAGGGCTCTGTCATTATGTTCTCAATCCCCACACCGGTCCTCACTGATAATCCAAAGTCCGTCACCTAGGCAGAGAAAAGCACTTAAGGAAAAGGTGATAGAAATAAACATGATGTAGATGCGCTGACAGAACCTGTACTAAATTCTGTGTCTCAGGCCTCTTTGACAGAAACACAATGCTTGAGAGCAAACAGTGACCCTTGACTTTTCACACAAATAGCTACACAGGTGTTAAAGCTGTAGCTCCTTGTATTTACAAAGAGGTATCACATCATCACAAGAGCAAGAACATCCAGAAGAGAGGACCAACGGCTGTGATAGAGTACATGTGGCAACGATTTCTCACAAAATGTACAGTGTGAGTGTCTATGCAGAAATAGACAGGGGTGTTTATGCTGTGGTCAAGTCTTGTTTTAGCTCATACTCATACAACAAGTATTTGCTTTGGCTGGCTCGTTGTCAATGCACAAAACATGCTGTGCTCAGCTGGTGATTCGTTTTAAGGTCTTTTCTTTCTGAAGGTGTAATACAAAGGAAGACCAGAGGGAGTCTATCATAATGAGATGAGTATTTAAAGCTACTAAATATAGAGGAAATAAAAGGAAAAAAAGTGCCCATCGTGGTCTTGTAGAATGGACAAGAAGGACTGATAGAAAGTTTCACCATCTTACCTTGATATTAATCCTTTCATTATCATCAGCATCTGGAGAATTCTTCACAAGGATGTTCTCAAGTTTTAGGTCGCGGTGAACTATATCTGTCAGATACAAGGAGACAGACATCATGAGTTTAACATTGGTGTAAGTGGCAACTGGATTTACTCAGCTGGCTTTTTGGATCAATATTCATTCAGGATTATAACAACATTATAACAATATGGATCAAATGAGCGGAAATGGAGTTGCTCGTAATAGTAAGAATATCACAAACTCTACAGTCGTCTTGGACAAGATGTCATATAGTATTTCTTCCAGAAGCTGAGAGGCCAAAACAGAGTTAAAAGAGAGTGAATGTTGGATTTACATTTATCAGGTGGCTAAAACAACACAGCTCCAAACTTACTTACTCATGACAACATGGCAGGTCTTACATCTTTAGAAAATACATGTCATTTTGAACCAGCTATGTGTCAAACACACACAGACACAGTGATCTGTTTATTTTTGCTTACAGTAGTTCCAGGATGAAGGGCATTGTTAACAAAACTTGGTGGAGTGAGAGAAGGCAGGAGGAAAAATACAATTTGCCCTGGGCAGTTCTTTTCACTGCACTGGTTTAAGCAACCAAATATATAACACAACAGGGTTGATGGTGTGTGAAAGGTAAGTGAGACCAACTGGTGTGAATACAGCCAGCTTCTGAATTTTTTTTCATCCAATGCTGCAGCTTTCATATTTGTCAAGGTTATTTGGTAATTATACAAACTAAATAACAAGTGCTTATTTAACATACATGAGTTTTGCATTTCTTTTAGTTATTTAATGAAATAATAATGAGAGGAAAACACATTATAGTTGCTTAATACTACACCATCATTGGTGCATTGTGTTTTGGTAATAATTATCCTGGTTACTTCTCAAAAAAATGTTCTTCTTATTTAATAAAACAGTTGGATCTGCAGTGTTAGTAGTTAAATGAACAGGCAAAATTTACTATGTTGTTACCAGCAGGTGTGTTGAAGCTGTGTTAAAGCTCAAAATACCACCGAGCACAAACAAAGTGCAGTTAAGTCTAACAACAGAGGCTGACAAAGTGACAAAAAGAGAAAGAGAAGGCAGTGTTTTCTCATTAGCATCACGTCTCTGTAACAAGGTGAGGAAAACTACCACGGGGGACTTTCCATGAGAGAACACACCTATTAATCAGTATTGCTCCCTAGTTTGTTGTAAATCAGTCATTAGCCACATGTAATGATGCTTTATTGCCAGACAGTGTCCTAAATTACCTCTAACCACAGATTTCGCCATTAGAAGGGGAAAAGGCCTTTCCAAATGAAACACGTAGATTTAATTAAAATGTTTATTATGTTGTTTCCTGGCAGTTGTTTATTATTTCTCTTTTATCAAAATGAGCCATGCTTCTATAATGACTGAGAGCTATAATGGCAAGGAGTCTCAATGGAGTCAAAGAGGGCAACACAGCTGTGTAATAATGGCACTGTAGCCCAATAACAATCTAAGTGAAGCACAGTATTTCTAATTCCAGTGGTGTATTTATCTAAAATGTCCCAGACTAAAACATTATCCAGTACCACTCAAGTTTAATTAAGGAGAGAATATGATGCATGTGAAGTAACTCATCAACAAGTTCAATACCATTTAACACCCATATCATCACAGCAGCAGAAATAATAGATTTTAAGATACTTGTTTCTTTCTAGATCATTTTGTTAATACTATCAAAATGTCAACCTGCAGAGTGACTTTACTTCTTTTGTGAAGGTAGGCGACGGCGTCAGCTAAGCTACAGATGATGTGCCTCGTCTCGTCCTCGGTGAAGAAGCCTTTCCGGTGCAGCAGCTGCCTCAGTTCACCTCCATCACACAGCTCAGTAACCAAATACATCATCTAGAAACAAACAAAGAAAATGCATCCAAACCACAAAGTCAATTTGCGTGCGCTTAACAGGAATATTTATGCAGAGGACACACGGTAATGGGAGATTATATGTCATATCATCACTCACGGCCGACTCTCTTAAATAGGCTTACTTTGAGTCTGTGAGGTTCAGGACAGCGATGCTTACCTTGGGCGTGTCATAGACTTCCTTTAGATGTATTATGTTGTTGTGATTCACTTGTTTGAGAATGTTTATTTCATGCTCCAGCATCTCGACTTTCCAACTTCCTGCCTGAAGTGACAGAAGGTCAGCTGATGGAGTTTCAGCACAGTTACGGCCCAACGGTAAACTCTCTCTTATTAGAACAACTTCTTATCACGCTAAAAAACAGACTTGCCACGGGGACGCCAAATGTACTCACCGCTGGTCTGCAAACCTCCTTTATAGCCCACTTTGTCTGTGTCCCAATGTGGGTTGCTTCATAAACAACTCCGAAGCTACCTTGACCCAATTTTCTTCCAAATTCATAAATTTCCTATGGGGGATAGGAAAGAAAGGCAACTTTACTACATTTGTAAACTACACCTGCTCCTGTCAGTCAGAGACAGCAGAGGATTTCCCTTGAGCTTGTGTTTAGGACTTTAGGATCATTCCACTGTTTTGGATTACAAAAACATTATGTCTTCGCTCAAGACCTGAAATCCGAAGTACATCCTAATTTCAGGCGCTCTGGAAAAAAAAACCCTGAAAGCTTCTGGTCCCTGGAGTTGCAGAATATAGTATTTCTAATCAAGTTACAAATGATTAAGTTGCTGCTGCAGTTCCTTCAATCTCAGGTCTAATTAACTTGATCATTATCTGTGTGCATGCAAGGCTGAGCACTGGCTGTTTCGAATTTGGCAAAGGGAGCAGTCAAATTCCCTCGTGAAGAGAGGAAGGGGGGGGCTATACAGCAGCAAAGTGAAGTTTGATCCCCTTCTGGTGCAGATAGAGGGAACTATAGAGGTCACCAGTGACTATGTGTGACTTCTTCACTGGTGGTCCCACAGCACAACACAGGACTGTAATGGGATCATGTAGTGTATAGAGGGGCTCCTTACCCTGAGCTTAGCATCATTCTCCAGGCGTTTGACAGGCACCTCCCTCTCCGCTGTGTCCCTGTTGGTCCTCGGGGACACCTTGTCTAATCCACTAACATCTGCTTCTGTCATCTAGAGATGGAAGGGAGAGGGCAGTCATTATCGCCTTGAAATTCCTCATCAAGTCATGAGATAATAAGGCTGCCCGTGACAAAATAGATGCATTTCTTTGACAGTTTCGATGGAAAAATCTGTTCAATATTGTTTTTAATGAAGTCATGGAGTGGGATTTCTTAAAATGTTGTGTTTATTACAGACAATAGATATGATTATTATCACTTTACATTGACTACTGATTACCAAAAGTCCATGCACAACCTTAAAAAACAAACATCCATCATCCAAGCATTACCTAGTCGGCCAAGACAAAAGACACTTCAACTGTAGGTTTTCTCATTCTTTCATGACCCAGTTCACCATCATGCCTAATTATGGATACTAGATTGTTCTCACTGTGTACACCATCACCACTGCATGTAAAAGTCCAAAACCCAAAGACATTACATTTCCAACAGTACGACACGAAACAGAAAGAAGCAGCACATTCTGACATTTGAGATTTTTGACATTAAAATGACTTACAAGAGTAGGCCTACTATAATATATTGTCAATTATCATGCGAATGCTCCATTATCTGTCATTTGACTAATTGCCTCAGGACTGAGAGGTTAACACAAGTATTCTCAAGCATTATGTAATTAACACAATTCTTGTTGAAGGTTATTTTACCAGTATTATAGATATTATTTTTAATTTAGTTTCTGAAGACTGAATTAAAAAAAAAAAAGTCTACACTTGAAGAAGTACACACTTGTAAAGGCTCTGTGAGTCTTTACTACTTTACTTATTCTAACTTGTCCCTTCTTTTATCAGTGGTTTATGACCAAACCGCTGTCTCTGTCTGAGCCCATATTAAGTTTAAGCACAATTTACCCAGCTTGAAAAACAGTCTCTAAAGCCAAATTAAATGTAAAGCAATTATCAAGTGATGACTGGGAGCGATGAAGTGGATCCACCACACGCACAGCAATTAATTATTAACAAGGAAACGGTGTCTTTAACCTCTTCACTCCGATGCATTATTTTAGCCCTGACAGGGCTCTCATAACAGGCCTGTCTCTCCCATTATCTCCTGTCTATTCTCCAATCAAAATGATTGTGACAGCCTCTGGAAGTTCCAATCACCTCAATCACAGCTCATTTGCGGAGGACAGAGGCATGTGATGAGTGTATCACTGGGGACTGTAACCGGAGGAGGAGGGTCCTGTGCGCCTCATGTGTTTCCAAGACAGAGGTGTCTGGTCCTTAGCCCCAGATCCCTGATTCAAAGGAAATGAGATATCAGGGTCAGGTCGGGCCAAGTAGCCCGGCCTTAAAGTGGGTCACTCACGGACACAGGTCTTCAATTGCTTTAAGCCCGGGTTTGTCTGTCTGCAATCTCTAGACTTGTGTTTCTAAGACTGCGGGTCAAACTACAGGTCAGAGCACAAAATAAATTACTTACTTGTTTTTCATTTTGTTTTGTTGTTTTCTTTTCCTTTTTTTCTCCTAAACTTAATAACTTAAAACTTTTTCACTGCACCTGACCGCTCACCACTCAAACCGAGGACTGGAGGAGATGGAGGTGGAAGATTAACCCTGACATGATCAGATCTGGGCCTGGATGCACCCAAGAATTGCAACTATTTGAACCCTGATCAACACATGGCACCACTGCTCCTGCTGCCAAGGTTAAAACAAAAATATATAAACGCCACTGACAGAACCAACAAATCCAGCTGTAACAAACAGGCAGGAATCTGCTTACTTACTAAATCCCACCACTCTTTGGTTGAGTTTCCAGGAGTCGTACATGTAGATGCATTGACAACTCAAAAATGTGTCCAAAAATGAATTCGTTGCATGACCACATTGTTGAAAATAAGTGGTAGGTACAGGTTGCGCCTCTGTGCCACCAGTGCACCTAAGATGCCCTCCATTATGGCTCAATTATCTGTCATGTACCAGAACATCGTGTGCAATGTGACCAGGTGTTGAATGAGTCTTGATAAAGTCAAGTGTAACAGTATTAGCAAATTCACTGAGTGGATCTCTTATTCCAGCTCGACACGGATTGAGGACTAGTCAAAGAATAAATATATAATATTAACTAGGTCAAATAATGACTAAATTGGAGTTGACGGCACAAATGACCAATGTCAAAAACGTAATGGTCTTTGTTCACACACAGACGCCCTGAAAGATGAGCAAACATCAGTACACACACAGCAGCTCCAAGGAGACAGGCCGACGTCCACCTCTTACATTGAATTTGCCTCATCTCCAGTTTCACCAGGAGGTAATTAGAGCTGACGGTTCATCACAAGTCAAGCCCATACTTGCCTCATTTCTCCATCATTCTGTCAGACAGCAATTTCTGTTTCTTTACTCTACTGAGTGAATAAATACACAAAGTACCTAATGACTGGGAGTGTGGGGGACACTGTCGGAGAACTGAGCACACAAAATCAATGTCACTTTGGAACAAACAAAGCACAGACATACAAAGGATGACTCTGATCTTGTGTAACTTTTCGTCCCTTAAACCTGCTTGTCTTTCATTAACTTGAGTTAATGTATATTTACTCTTTCTCCCACCCTCATCAGCCCCTTAGAGGCTCCAATGTGCCTTACATTCCCTGACATAAAACTGTTGAACAGGTCAAACACTATTCTGACAATCTTTTTTTTTTCTACTGCCCTGTGCCACTGCCACTGATCTACAAGGTCTGAAAAGCTCCTCCAAAGTACAAAGTGGTGAAAGTGAATATACCCCATTTAAGGCTGTAACAAATTGTCTGTTGATCAATCCATCGATTGACGTGAAATTGCAAGGACAACCGTTTCTGACCTATAGGACTTTGTCAACCAAATCAAATTGCTTCATGAGCTGCTTTTTCCCATCTGTAATATGCATTTTTGCTATCGTCTACCTAATAATATTATAATTATCATTTACCCTGCAGGATATAAGGTCATTCCACCGACTTTGGTCATGTGGTCATTACAGGTAAATTGATGGTAATCAATTGTTTCTGTTATATTGGGTCTGGTTTTGGCTTTTAAAATGTGAACTTTTCTGATTTTATCTGGTTGATGTTTGAGTTGAAGACTGATATAACCTTCAGCTGTAGTAAATTAAATATTTAGGAGCATTTTCTCACATTTTATAGCCAATATAGCTGATTGAGAGATTAATCAATGATAGAAATGATAGCTGTTTGCACCCCTACAGCTAAAGGAGACCGACCAAAATTCAGCAGTGGTGCCACCTGGAAAGAAATAGCATTATACTGGTGACACCACAGTTTCAAAGCAGTTTCAACTGAACCATCAGGATATTACATTATTGCTTAACTTGTTTTCCTTAATGGCACAAACAGCAGAATGAAGGAGGTGTTAGCTGCTCTCTAATGACAGCGCCTCTAGCTGTAACAAGTAGCTGCTAAAACACAGGCTGAAAATCAAACAAAAGCAGAATGTTACAAACTCCAATTAAAATGTACACCGCTATCCGTTTTGCATGAGCCCAAATATTACATTTTCCTTATGTGAAACTTAATCATTTATTGACAGCTTGGCTTTGATGACAAATGATAAACTTCACAGTCCTAATGAAGCGTGGAATTACATTACCTGATGAGGCAAGAAATTGCATGTTTAGAATGCAAATATAGAGCCCATCTACTGCGCTAAGTTATGGGGTGAACCTTGATATTATGAGAGAGAGAGATTATCAAAGCTTGTGGTCCAAATGTAATCAAGTCATTAAAGCACCACAACACACAAACTACACAGCTGTGGAAAAAAAAACACCTGAGAGTTAACGATCTACAGGACGAACAAAATTCCTACACCGAGCAAACAGTATACCTACATGTAGTGTTCCTGTAATTGGAAATTACAAAATGATTCATTTGTGAGGATGTTCCTGATACAATTTTTGAATATAGAAAATGTTGTTCGGCCAAATTGACATATAGACAGTGAAATATTTAGTTGAGTTTTTTTTTTTTTTATTTGCATGCTAGCTCTTGTTTTATAGTCTTAACACCACACATCACAGTTACGTATTGTAAAGTCAAAATTTTATGTCAAACATCTTTCAAGAGACTCAAAAATGTCACATGTTATTTGTATTACAGTCATACAGAAGCACGTCTGGCAGGGGGTGGTATCCAGGAGGTGCTTTAAGATCCTATTCCCATATTCAGAAAACAAGTAATGGATGTAGTGTCCCTATAAACAAATAATTTAAAGGCCCCTCCAAGAATTCCTCCTGTCTTCAGTGGTCATGTTTGATAAGTGTCTATTGGCAAGAAAACATGCTTTGCCCAAAAGGAAGCAAAAGATCAAATTCTGCTATTTGCTCAGAGCACTCCACATGTCGCTGGGAGATAAGGGCCAACAAATTCAAATTTTCTCATTGGTTTAATCCTGGTTCAAGCTAATCTCTGCCCTTGCTGGGCTCAGCTTTGCGAAGCTAGGAGGGCAAACATCTATAAAAATGTAGGCCATAGCAGAAACAAGAGCAAATCGAATTCATTCCGATGACAAGAGAAGTCAGCACATTCATATCAGAATACACAGATGTCTACACCCTCAGTTATAAATCATTCATTGTCCACCTGCCGGGGTGATTTTGTGCTTTTTCAATCAGCTGGCCAACACATTTACACTGTGCTCTACTGCAGCTAAGCTTACGCTTTACACTTCAGGTGGACACTACAGTGGACAGAAATTTGGAAGCCATTTTCAACTATTTGGGCTGTAGTATCATTACTTAACCATCAGGTAGCGCTTTTCAAAACTCTTTTCTACAATTCCAAATGATTATTATTGTATCTTTTTATCATTTTGAGGTTTGTATGAGAAATTCAAAATGGCAGACAGAGGAGGAAATGCACAACGTTGGTCAGGAACAGCTAAATCATTATAAGGACAGAGAATTAGACAGGCAGAAAAATGATTTTTCATCTAAATAAGATAACTAACCCTAGCCCTTTTTGCAGTTTTTCTTGTAGTTGTTTTTCCATGAATGAAAACAGATGTGTCCACTCCAGTGGATGCTACGCACTAAAGAGTATACCCTGCCAATTAGGCCTATATATTGAGATTACCTTTTTTGTGTGTTTTGTTTAACTTTTGATAGAATTTCAAGTGAATAGTTTTGTTAAACGTCAATATTGAATAGTCTTTAGATTTGACAAATTATTTCAATTCTTACAGTCTGTGTCTTCACCTAACAACAGGTTGCTCTCTCTCGCTCACACACACACAAACAGACACACACATTCAGATCTAGAATTATATGTCCTCTCTATTTTTATTGTCATTAAATGCTGTTCTGTGTTTATACATATCTAAACATATCAAAACATTGAGCTCCATTAACTGCATGGTGTCCAATACAGTGGACAGATTCACAACTCCTTCAAAATTCAAGGTTTTGAAAAAGAAATTGCATGATTTTTTTTCTTTTACTTTACTTTATCTAATTATTCATGCTTGAAAGGGTTAAACTAATTAGGTTTTGTTGTTATATTGATCTGTGATGGTATTTTCCTGCTCTGTAATGTTCCTCGTCATATTTGTGCAATTAAATGTCTCGTGGTTAATTTGAAATCCTTCGCTTTCCTCGTATAGCTCAACTCATCAAATGTCACTCTGTCACTGACCTTCGTGTAACATTAAAACACTAATTAATCTGTTGTTATTAAATCCTCAAACAGCACAGAAAGCCTGAGGAGCGACAGTCATTGCAGGTTGCATTCACGCGTTGTCTTGGCAACGAAGTGTAAAGTTGCACAAACCTTTTGTCAAATGGCTACAAATAAATAAAAAGACAAACACGTGAACGTACCATGAGACACACTGAGGCAGCAGCTGTTGTAAGAGCAGGTGAGGAAAAGTTTCTCACCTTTTAGAGGAGATCATTTCCCGCAGGTTGTGTCTCCACGCAAAAAAACTTTTTTTCTGCGAGTGAGTACGGGAAGCGAGGAGGGACAAAAACTCCAATGAATGGACGCGGCTCCTGCTGGATTCGAAGACTCGGAGCGTGTGTGTGTGTGTGTGCGTGCGTGCGTGCGTGTGTGACAAACCTCACCACAACTGGACCTGCACCGGGTTTAAAACTCTCAAAACAGCCCTGAAGCTTTCTGATGTGTGGACACACAAGCCTAAAAGGAAACGAGTTGTTGCCCAGTGCAGTGGTAATCTGTTGTAGCCTGCTATTTTATTGCTCGGTCCTGTGTCTCCATCTAGTGGTTAAAGTTGTTGCTGGAGCAGTTGATTCATTTCTTTTACTGAATTAAAATCTTTAGAAATTTGGCATTCAAAATAGTAATTTACAAGGGTATGTTACATTATAAAGGAAAGACAAGAATAACGTTTATTTCTATGATGAAAGCAGCTGTGACAGCAAACTTCAAACAAACTCAATATTCAGTAAAAGTAATAATAAAAAATTGTAAAAAATAAAATTAAAATAAAAATACTGCATCACAGAATTTAAAATTACATCAACAATTTTAAAAAGACAACTGTCCGAGCAATGTTTTGTAAGTTGACAAATCAATTACTTGACAAATTATTTCAGCTTTACATAGGCTAAACATCACATCTGATAAGCTCTTCAAAGATGGTTTGTATGTAAAAAGTATTATTTTCTCAAATGAAGTAGTAACTTTGAAGAGTTTAAGAAAGATGGGGCATGAAAATACCCAAGTCAAGTACCAGAGCATCAGATTTGTAGGACAAATTACCTTAGAAAATCTCCTGAGTTACTTTATTGCTGCTCTAATGTTCTTTGTTCTGATCTTACTCACAACAACAACAACAACAAACCGAGAAACTGTTTTAACTGAGGCTGCAGCTCCATCCTGGTTAAAATGGTGCTGTTGCATGTGATTTCAATCAGTGGCAAAGGTCATTTGTAAATGTTTAACCTCAATTGTTATTTGGGCAGCCTGAACTTCAGCCCAGGAATGCCATTTAACTCCAAACTAGTAAACTAAAGTTTAAAACGTACACCTGCTTTTCTGTAGATCTACTGGATGTTTCCCTATATGAGATCAAAACATGTTGCCCACTGTAACTCAGCTATGATCTGCAAATTGCAAAATGGTTTAATGGTGGGAATGTTTCTGTTGTGAGATAAAAAGTTCAATTTAAAATGAGCATACCATGAGCCATTATAGTAATGGGGTTCAGAAAACCATAATCATTTGAAACCACCATTGTTTTATAGTGAGGTGGAGTAAATGAAGTGAAAAATTTAATGTCATTCTGGATTTATTTCCTCACTGAAACATTGAAATTTCAATTTCAGAAAAACTAAAGTGTGCAGTATAAAATGTCCACATATTGTTGACCAACACAAAATGCCTGGTGTATCAAAGTGTGTGTATAGTTACTGTCATAATTATTCACCACTGATTTCCTCTATTAGACGGACTTCCGCCTTTTACCAAAGACGTTATTGATGAGTTTCACCATGGACTTGGAGCCACTGTAACGTCTGCGGTCTGCACGGTGCTTAAGGTTTTCCATTACACGACGGATGAGCTTCGTGAAGACGTTGGATATCTCCAAGTAGTCCTCTCCTGCAGAAACCTCCTGGAAGTGGCAGGTGTGCTCCTGAGCCAAGGATCGACCCTCCTCCTCATTCACCTGCCTGGCGTTGCACAGGTCCTGCTTGTTCCCCACCAAGAAGACTGGAGCATACGCCACTCTGCCATAGAGAGAGGTCAAAGGTCAGCCCAACATGCTGCAAACAACTACATCATCAGGTTAGATTAAAATGCTTAGCTCTTTCTATGGCGTGTTCACTTTTGAACATTATCAATGCAGAAAAATGCTTTTAATTCAATGTAGTATTATTATGTTTTTTCATTTTAAACCTTTACAAACATTCATATTCTCTTGTCTGCATCTATTATAATAAATAAACACATACAGTACATGGTTATTAAGCGTAACTCAATTTTAAATCAGTGTGTCAGTATAATTGATGTATTTTATTATATTGTATCTGTTCGGGTAGACTTCGAATTTATTGTTGGTCTCTTCTCATAATCAAAGGGGGAGAACAGTTCAAGTGGTGGGAGTCCAGCTCTGGTTTCATTAAAGCACAGTAAAGGTTTCTTATCTGTTTTAAATCTGTCTCTTAATATTTTAGGAGAGAAAAAGAATCTCAAGGAAATTGGTCCTCGAGGAAAACTGTGACTATTCACCACTGTTGCCATCTTGCAGGAAATATCTTATGTATTTTTTCCATTCCATTTCAATTACCGTGAACAAGAAAAGTTTATAGAAATTATTCAAAGATTATTTGTCTAATTTACCCAGTTAATTAACTCAGAGGAGCTGTGAGGTTTCAGTCCTCGAACATTTAAAATGCCTTCAACCTTGTGCTCATGTTGGCTCAGTCTGACTACAAAGTGAAACTGTACACCATACTGGGATACTTGTGCTCATCTCAGTCAGTACAGCGTGTTGGAATGTAATCCTGAACTCACAGCATACCACATTGATCTTCACCCCGATAGGCCAACACGCGTTCATCTCAGGAATGGTTCTCATTAGTCCATCAAAGCAAATCCCTCAGCTCGGCTTCATTCCCGGCAGACTCCGGTCACTCACCCCTTACTGCTCTCCTCTCGGGCCTCTCTGATCTGCCGCAGGATGCTTTTGGCTTGGAGGAAGGACACTCGGTCACTGATGTCGTACACAACCACAAATCCATCTGCCCAGTTCACAGGCTCCTCTAGGATGCATCTGCTGCTTCCACTCTGCCACAGCAAAGGTGGAGATGATTGGAGATGAAATGCACAGCACAAGTATCCCTCAACCACAAATTACTGAAGAAAAGTGTGAAAAATGAGAGAAACGTGAATATTTGCCAAAATAAGCAAGAAGTTGGTGAAGGAGACAAAACTGGTGTGATCAAAAAAAAAAAGCTCAGTAAGTAGGTGCATGTATGTTTGAGTAATAGTCACAACAACACAAACCTTTTAACCCTTAAAGGCTTAGTGAATATTAGAAATGCATTCAAAACAACACATAAACTCTTTATGGTACAGAAAAATATAACATTATTACAACCTGTGAACATGGATCAAATATTTCCAAGTTTATCTGCCTCCCATCAATGGACATCCTTTTATTGTATAAAGAATCTGCAAAGAAACAAGAAAAGTTCTTATATGCATATACAGTATATAAAGTAGCACTTTATGAAACAATTGTTAAACTGCTGTGCATTGCCACAAATGAAAAATGGAAATCCACAAAGCTTTCTGACAGAGACGCAGTGATCACAGCATGGTGCCAGTTTAGTCAAACCACAGAACAAAGATTAGTATAATTACTGCGGTGCATGAATGCTCAGAGGGCAAACAAGCTAATTGATTTAGGCCAGAAGTGAAAAGGTTTGGAAATGTTATACCCCTCTGCAAACTGTAATTCTATTACAGATATCCAGGCTGTAAGATAAACACTAAGTGGTGGTAAAATGTGCACGTCATTGATTCGAAACCCTTATGAAACAGACAGTAAAGGAGGTTTTGTTAAGTCACCTCAAAATGACATAATGTAATTAGTGTGTGAGGCCAACAGAAACACAGCGGAGAGCCATATATGACATTTCTTTATATGATATAACAACATTACTGGTTTATGGAGTGTATTTACGTACTGGAGCTGGAAGCATACTCTCCGATGAAACGTTTTGTCAGGAATCTCACCAGAAGAGCTGGAAGTAAGAAAGAGAGAGTCAGTGTTGGAGTTACAGCACATGCCAGCTACTCACATAATCATCTCATTGTCTGAAACCTTTATTTGGCATTGTCATAGAGACTCCATTAGAGATGTTTATGTGTCCTTATGCTGAAGGAAAGATTAGCTTTTGCATACAGTGTCTCTAATTATCGACCTACTTTTAGTACGAGCATGTTTGTCATTGTTAAATAGACTTGCAGTGGAACTTTGTTGCCTGGTTGGTTGTATATAAACATCCACGAAACAAACAAAACATCTGGATACAGGATGGTTGTTTATCCTATAATAGATAAAGTACTGTATGTTAGTCTGTTATATTAGATAAACACACAAAGATGCCACACACTCTAGTCCATGCAAAGTTTACAGAGCAAAAAGAAACATCAGCAAAACAGTATCTGGTACCTCTGTTCAGTGTCTGTTGTGCTCACCTGTTTTGCCAGCACCTTTACTCCCCAGCAGAGCCAACTTGATGTCATTCATGGTGATGTGGGCTGTTGAGCTTTCCCTCCTCTCCTCTGTCTCCTGTACAGTACGCTACATACCGCTCTACAGACTGAGAGACTTCGCCAATGTGAGGACGGAAAACACAAAGTCTCTGCCCCCCTCTCAGTTTCTCGAGCAGGGCGGCAAAAAACGTTGATCAACACAATACAGACAGGTTTGTAGAGACGGTAATTGAGAATGACAGTAACTCCATACTGCTGCTTGCTTTAAGCCAATGAAAGGACAGACATGTAACAGTTACATAATCTAAGCAACAGGCTATAAAATACCAGCACACGTTGAGAATATAACATGACAGATGACCTGAGTGAGACTCTATAGTTTCCCCTCTCTCGCTCTTCCACACGCAGCTGTAAAGAGAGACCCCAAACTTTGATTTAACAGACTGCCTCTCTGGTCAGCTCTCATTTTTCAGAACCTCCCTGTTTGCCCTTTTCATTGTTCACCAAAGGTCACAGGAGTGTCTCATTATTATCCCGTAATGTTTTACTCTGATTCTGCAGATTGAAAGGTCATACACCTTTCTTCTGGAATAAAACACAGCAAGATGCCCCCTGACCAAAAGCAGCGTATGTATTAACACCTGAGCCTTTGTGCTGTATAGGATCCTGAAGAAAAAAAGAAAACAGCAGAGAAACGACAGCATTGTATCCTTGCTCCTAAATAAACAAGGTTTTTACAGCACGCTGAGCTGATGTTGAACTCCGACTTGGACAGCGTCTGTGCTGAGGGGGTCCTGTTGTTTCAGTTTAACAACAATAACACTTTAATGCACCACCAGGGACGTGTCTTAAAAGCTTTCTCATGAAATTAGTTGAAGAAACATTCCTCCTTCCATATTATGACTAAATCTGAAACAGATATTCCAATACAAAACCCAGTGTCAGTTTCATTTACTTTTGTTTCATGTCAGTCGCTGGAGGACTGTTTCCTCTTGTGTTAGACATGCAATCACTATGTGATTTTCAGTGAAATTTTCTACCAATGTCAAAACCTCTTGTAAACAGTTTCTTGTGTGACATGCAGCATCAACCGCCAGCAATGCCTCCTGGGTTAAAAAGCCAGAAGACAAAAGAGTTCAATAAGCTACAGTACATGTCACTTTCTTTCATGTTTCCACACAGTCTACTTCATCGTTACGTGTGATGTTTGAAGTGGCAGTGAAGAAGCGCTTTGAGAGCATCTTTCTTCTTTAACTTGGTGCTCGACTGAATCCACAGTGGTGCAAAACGGCTGAAACATTTGTGTTTTCAGCCGCAAACTGAGGATTTCAAGGTCAGGAAATTCAGAGCCGACAAAATCAAACAGAGGGAATTGTCATAAGATTAATTAAAGATTAAAGAGGACATGGAGCTGCTGCTGTTACACTTGCCAAAACCCCCATATCTAATCTTATTGTTTGCCCTGAATCAAGTCTTCCAGGAGGTGCCAGCTGATTGCTCTCAGATCAAACCTCTGGCAGCCACGCCAGTATGATAGATGGTTATAGTTTGGGTTACAATTATGGTTTTAGTCTGATGAGAACCTCTGACCTGAGAGACCAAACTTTTCCTCTCTCCTCCAGCTCTCTAACTCTCTTACTACAATGACATCACTCTGTAAAGAAAGTACAGTTGCCTATCTAAGAGAGGTGTTACACATAATAAGAAATCATGAAGCTATGTGATTCCTCATTTTTAGAATGATCAACATCCTCAAAAAAATATGGTGCAAGTGTTTTTGGACTGTCTGTAATTCTGAGCTCAGCTTCGGTCTGGACAGTACTTCTGTCATCTTCCCTCAAAGAAATGATATTACTTTTACTGTAGTAAGAATGCTGCAGGGATATTGATCCATTAACTGTGTTATTGACTCAAATTCTGTTTATTTTGCTGTGTCCAAAAAACAGCTGCTTGTACCCTGAGTTGGACAGTTTGCTTTGAAACCTGCACAAACCATCTGCAAACCCACACAATAACATCACCTCGACACTCAGTGATCTAAACCACGTTATACTGTCCAACACAAATACACTGGATTTATTATCACTCCACCTCAGATGGGGATTTTGGCAAGGGATATTTCAGTCATCATCATCATCATCATCATTATTATCATCATCATCATCATCATCATCATCATCACTCAGTTTAATCAGAGAAGCCACAATTAAATTAAAGGAGAAGATATTAGGGAGCCAAAAGTCATGTTTTATTCATGGTCCCCCAAAACAGGCAAGATGCAAATCAAAAGATCTGAAGACCACAGCTAATTAATTTTGAAGAATTGATCTACAATAATGTCAGATTTCATCATAATATTTGAACCTCCACTTCCCAAAGTAAATTAAATTTGTATGAATTTCATTTGAAAGCATGCATATGTTTAGGGGAGAAGCTGGAAAGGGTGCAAACTACAAATAAATACAGTGCTGGTTTCATACTTACAATAATCTGTAAATGAAATTCTTCTCCATTTGTTCATCTTCTGTAACATAATCATTAACAAAGGCTGTGGAAAAATTATTCAAAAAATGTTTTTTTTTTGTCTTGAATGCGTTTTATTGTTATTAATATCTGTGCATTTACGGTTTACTGTTACAGTAAAAAAAATGAAAAAAGAAAGATCAGCGACAGTAACTAGTTTATCTGTCTTCCCTAAGACAATAGGAAATGTTATTACAGCTATAGATTTAAAAGGAAGCAATGTTACATACAGGTTTACTGTATATTCACTAGTCTCGGGAATGATGAAGTTACAGACAATAATTTGTGCATTAATTACTGTAAAAGGCGAGTAAAGTCTATCTTAAGCAGCAAGAAGCAAGTAAAGTATATTTAAAAACAAGAAATTGCGCTACAACAGTGCATATTATAAAATTACGCATTTCCTCTCAACAGTGTGGCTCTAAAAAGCAAGGACCCTTTTAAAATAATCCATAGTGAATGATATCAATACCTTACACTCTTATTTAGCCTGAGATATTTAGATAATGGAGGAGTACAACAATTATGGTTAAATGCAAAAGTTTAAATTTTCTCGGAGGCTTTAGTCTAAGATATTAAATCCTCTAACAAACATGTTTGTCATGTTGAGCTCCCACACTGGTTACAGTTCAGTTCCCTCACACACAGTTCACAGTTCACCATCACTCTGCTCAAAAAGACAAAGTCAATTGGATTCACTGATGCTTTTCATAAAAAGCTACCGGGACACATAATTATATCAATAATCAAACCTATGATAATTGCCTGCAATCATTTAGTAATTAAAATGACAAAGATAGTAAAATAAAGTTCTGTACAGTTACACATGTATAAATATGTCAAACATTTACGAATATGGTAAAATACAGAATTTACTAATATCAAAGTTTCAAAGTGCTGCGTATAATGAGGGCTATGTTCACCTAAAAAAAAGTACCACTTAATAGAGATGCAAAGTGAGATTAATGAACATTCAATTACAGTATCCTCTTTGTACAATATACATAGCATATGATGTAAAGTATGTGAGTCTAATTGTAAACACAGTAAGTAATTTCCAGTGCATCAGGGGCAAATTAGCAATGTTCAAAATATATGATACAGTAACAATGACAGCATCACCTCACTACTGTAACTTGGTTGAAGCAGAAGCAGCTCAACAAACTTTTCTCCAAATATGTCGCATATAATATGTAACTTAAACTTTTTTTCACTGTCATTTTTACACACTCTGATCAGCTACAGTTTGCATGGATGATTATCTTCTCATGTAGATGTTCAGCTGCATTACAGAATGGAGACACTGTGACAGCCCCACTAGCTGCTCAATTAAAAACAAAGAGTACACACAAATACAGCATATTTGTGCAAATTATGGCTGCACTCCGTTCACCTCTGGTTAGAAGTGATGTCTCTTCGACTTCAGAGAGTGTCTCCTCTTCCTCTTCCTGTGGCACTGCTCCCTCCTCTCCGGCCAGGGGAAACCGTTCTCGGCGGTTCTGTAGGCCTCGTCATACTCGTCGCTGTCGGAGTCGGCCTCGGCCGCCGGGAACACTTTGTCTGGGAAAACCTCTTTCAGCTTGGAAGAGAAGAACGCTTCGAGGCTGCGTCCTGCCTGGGCCACCTCGGAGTCAGGCTACGGTCCGAGAGAGAGGAAGAGCGATTATAAGTGAAGCACTGGCTGATTACGGTTATATTTATTTATATATTTAAACTAGGATTTGTTGAGATCATTTTATACAGGGTATCACTTTTTAACTTACATAATTGAACTTTGCACAGTTGCGGAACATGAGACGAACATCTGCAACAAACTGATCTGGTGAGTTATAATGTCGAGTGTTCCTCTTGTTGAGTTTGGCTCTGATCACAGACAGATCCATCGGCCTCTTGATGATCTGGTAGTAATGACGAGCCTGCATGGAAAAAAAAAAAAGCGTTTTAAGTTCTCATGTTGAATTTAGTTCAATTTAATGACCTCATAGCCATTTCCCCTTCTAAATGCAAGTAAATGTTCCACTGATTGCGTTATGTATCACTGTGATATCCATCTGGGTTTCAGTGTAACCTGTGGAGGTTTTGAGAAGAGTTATCAAATTTTAGATGTTTTTATCTGTGCGCTCCATTTGTCATGTATTTTCTATATGAAGAAGAAGAAGCATGTGGCAAAACAGCTGCTGGTGGTAAAGCACCAAGAAAAGTTGTGAAGCAGCAGTAAAAGAAGAGAATAATTTGACTGTTAGTCATGCCTCAAATTATTCCAAAGTTCAGCTTTTAAATGTCTAATGAGGAGTGAAATGCATTCAACACATTTGTCATGCCTTGAGGACGTTGTGTTTTGGTGAGAGAATTGTGCATTAAAAGATCCCACAGGGCACGTTAAAACCCACTGAGCCTCACAAACGTAACAGCAGTTAAAGTCGGTGTGTGTTTATGTGAAGAGAAACATGAGGAAAAACTACTGTGATGTCACTGTGTTACTGTAAATCTAATGAAAAATGGATGAGGAAAGCGTGATCACTCACAAGTGGACTGACGGGCTCATGGAAGGGAGCGCTCAGGATGTTACTGAGGATCAGGAGAGTCAGCCGCTCGCATTTCTACAAAGAGTCGACAAAACACAAAATGTGTCAAAAGAAAGCACAGTCACAGAAATCACATACAAAAACACTAAACGTCATTATTATTAATGCAGCGAGAGAAATGACCTACTCTCTGGTCGCATGCAGACAGCCCATGAACCAGTTTGTGTTCTCCAGATGTTCTCTCGTTCTCACAGTCATAGTCAACCTCTGGCTGCACAACATCCCTGCACAGGCTACAGAGCCAGTCTCCTCTGAACAGGGGAAGAAATAGCATCAGGTTAACAGCTAACAGCAGTAAATAAATAATATAAAAGGAGGTAGGTAATGTTAAAGGGATAGTTCAACATTTTTGGCAAATTGACCCATTGCCATAATCCCTATAGTTATAGCAGTAGGTTCATTACCTTTAATTGTCAGTGCAAGCTATTTTTAGAACAGCGGAGCAGAGCCGCGAGCTGCTCAGAGCTACGCTACGGAGGCTCATGGGATTTCTTGGTTTCCCTCATCAAACTCATCAAATACACAATCCAACAACTCCAAAACGCTCTGGTGGACAAGTTGTGACCTGCACATTCACCAGGCTATGATCTAATAACGGAACGTTACGAGTTGTTTTCGAGGCAAATGCAGAGACTGCTTGATGAAAAACTGCCCCTGACAGGAGCGCATCAGCTGTTTTGCATGAATTAACCTCAAAAACAACTCTGTCTTGTAACGTTCCGTTATTATCTCATCGCATGGTGAATGTGCAGGTCACAACTTGTCCACCAGAGGGTTTGGAGTTGTTGGATTGTGTATTTGATGAGTTTGATGAGGGAAACCAAGAAATCCCATGAGTCTCCGTAGCGTAGCTCTGAGCAGCTCGCTGTTCTACAAATAGCTTACACGGTAGGTAACAAACCTACTGCTATGACTAAAGGGATTATGGCAATGGGCCATTTTGCCAAAATGTTTAACTTTCCCTTTAAATGTATACAGTGTAAGGAGCTTACGAGGGGAAGCTTAGCAGAGATGGGATGTGGCAGGACAGGTGGAAGACTTTTGGACAGCGGTCACAGCACAGCAGGTCTCCTCCAATCAGACACACGGCACAGAAGTCCTCGCTCTCCATCTCGGCGCCGTCCGGCTCAGGCTGGACGTCGTCCGGGCCCCTCAGAGGCGCCGGGTTTGACATCAGAAGAGCCCTCTGAACAGGTCCCACGTGGGATTCCTCCTCCAGGTCGGAGCGAAGCGGCTGCGGGTCGTCATTTGTCAATTCAGGTTCAGAATCGACGTCGAGCTCAGACTCCACAGAGCCCTGAGAGTCCGGAGGCTGATCGGACGCTACGTTAGAGTCGGTCTCAGCCTGGTAACTGGGATCATACACGAGCTGAATGTCAGACTCTGTTTCAGCATCTTCTGACTCTGCATCAGCGTCCAGCCCTTGGCCGTCGTCTGATCCAGCTCCTGCATCTGATTCTGGGTCCGCCTCATATTCGAGACTTGGCTCTGAATCCCCTGCAATATCAGTGTCTCCACAGAGTCCCATCATCTCTCCTGCAGCTGCCGATTTCTCCTCAGACAGACATTCAGCCTCAGATGAAGACTCAGCGTTTGGATCGGTATCTGGTGAAGCATCTGTGTCTCCCTGCGGGTCTGGATCATCCCGGGAAACTACTGCGTCTTCTGAGACCGACCGCGGGTCAGAGTCAGAGTCCAGATCCAGGACACAGGAGTAATTCTGTGGCACATATTTAAGGTCTGTGGATTCTCTACAAGAGCTGAACCTCCCTCGGCCGTCAAACTCACTGCTGGTTGACTGGTTACGAGTTAGTCGCTCTGAAGCATAAGGTGGCGCTGTGAGTGAACGGGTGGTTCTCCTGGTCTCAGAGCTTCCAGCCATACCCTACATTTACAACAGAGAGAGGCAAACAAGAGGCTTTCATAACTTTTTCTTTAAAGGGATAGTTCAACATTTTTGGCAAATTGGCCCATTGCCATAATCCCTTTAGTCATAGCAGTAGGTTCGTTACCTTTATTTGTCGGTGCAAGCTATTTTTAGAACGGCGGAGCAGAGCCGTGAGCTGCTCAGAGCTACGCTACGGAGGCTAATGGGATTTCTTGGTTTCCCTCATCAAACTCATCAAATACACAATCCAACAACTCCAAAACGCTCTGGTGGACAAGTTCTGATCTGCACATTCACCACACTATTATTTCATAGCATGGTGAATGTGCAGGTCACAACTTGTCCATGAGAGCGTTTTGGAGTTGTTGGATTGTGTATTTGATGAGTTTGATGAGGGAAACTAAGAAATCCCATTAGCCTCCATAGTGTAGCTCTGAGCAGCTCGCGGCCTGGCCGTTCTAAAAAAAGTTAATAATTAAAGGTAACAAACCTACTGCTATGACTATAGGGATTATGGCAATGGGCCAATTTGCCAAAATGTTGAACTATCCCTTTAATTAAAAATACTGCCGTGTGAAAATATTGATATGAACAAGTAACAGGAAATTAGGTAATTCACTAACGCACTTTAGATAAAAGATCAATACCATTCTCAGTTCTGCATGTGAATATGAAGTTGCTACCAGCCAGCTGTTTGAAAATGAAGTCTGTCATCAATGAAACTGAAAATGTTTTGACTATGTTCTGTAATCCGATGGCTCACGTTTCCTCGACTGTATGAGAAGAAAGGGGACGTACCTGAGGCGCTGCATCGTGCCAGGGTCTCTGCTGTGGGGGGGTTTCACTCTTCTCCATGCTGCTGGCGGGTAACGGGTCACTCTGCCTGCGTCCGTGTGGGGGGAGCTGAGAGACGAGTATTTTGAGACGCTCTAAGCAAACCACTGGAACCCTGGGCCTCACTGAGTCCACCTGAGCATCTCTGCTACTGTTGAGGGAAGCGGATAATTATTTCATTATTATTATTATTATTTATTGTCATGATTTGTACATGGACAGATGTTTGTGAGTTGTGAGCTGTTACACACCTGCCGTGGCCATTTCTTGGCATCCTGCATTTCTCCTTGGCCTCATAATCGACATTTTCATTTACATATGTGAAAGAATTGTCTGATAAAAAGAGAAAGATGATGAGCACATTTTCACAGATTTTGCATTTTTGTTTATTTGTGGATGTAAGAAACAAATGCATTCTAATTATAAGTAGTTTTTCCAGCACCTGGCTCTGTCTTATAGGACAGCAGAGGAGATCTGTGGCTGCTGGGCGCGACCGTTTCAGTCGAGGTTTCCTTGACAACACAAAGCACCCCATCTGAAGCTCTCCTCTGTCTGGGATCCACACTGGTATACTGGGAACAAAAAAAAACAAGCACACACACTTTAATTCATTTCAAATTTGTATATAGGGCGAAAAGTATCAGATTTCATAAAGCTCCTTCTGAACCCACAGGATACCTCATATAACTTTTTCACATATGCAGTAACTGAAAATGTGCAGTTTATTGGTTAATAGGGTTCATGTGATATGATTAAAAGCTCCAAAATTGATCTTGTGATATGTCGGTTTTAAACACTGAAACCGATCCCATTTTTCTACAGATATTAGTACTCTTATAAGTATTTCTCTTTAATTACAGCTATGTGGACAATGCATAACTGAACTCATTTCTACCATACAGGCCAACAGAGCCCAAGTTCTTCCACGTGTGTGACTGCACTCTGACGCAGGGTTACCTTATTAACAGCTCCTGCCTCTAGGCCGTGATTGCATCCTGTGGGCCTTTCAGAGTAAGGGCTGGAGGACGGGGCTGCCAGTTCTGCCGGGATGCTCTGGGAGCGCCTCTTCCTCCTCGAGCACACCGAAGTAGAGTTGAGCCCGTTGCTCTGCACGTCAGACACACAGTCGTGGGCTGTCGCTGACACCTCCAGGGACGTGGATCTCTGTCAGAAACACACAAACATGAGTATCTGAGCAGTGGTTTCAAGCTAGATCACATGCACAGATGCACCTGTTTGTACCATTAACAACAGAGAGGAGAGAAAAGGAGCGGGATGTGTGAGGTGGAGAGAAAAAAAAAAACACCTTGAGTGTCACACATGGACACACACATGAACAAAAACATCACTCAGAGCTTATTCTGGGGCTGATTCAAAACAACATGGAGAATGACCCACACAGCTGCATATATTACTCTTATTGTACAGAGAATGAAAGGTTTGGTTACAACACCAATTATCATATGTAAATTCACCATCAGGGCTTCAGAGTGGCCCTTTGATTTAGCCAGAACTGCAAATCACTCTTATATTAAAATTTCTCTAATGCAAGTGTCCTGAAAAGCTCCTTTAAACGCCTCAGCTGTGTCTTCTGCTAATGGAGGCAGGGGGGCTGGAAAATCATTTAACACCATTTTTTTTCTTAACACGTGCCTCTATTCTTTTCTCTTTTTTTTCTCTTTTCTTTTTCTAGTGCACCATCATACATATTCAGGCCAGGCTGACACTGAGCACGTGCTCCTAAGTATCATGCGATTAAAACACTTACCTGATCCATGCCCCTTGGGAGAGGTGTGCAGGATTCAGAGTGTGGAGGAAAATAGACTGTAATCCTTCTCTCAGGAATGATTTGGGGGGGGTTGTAGGAATTTATCTCCAAGTGCAAACCAGCTCAACTCAAACTCCCACTGTTCCCTTAGTGACTCATTAATGACAGGTTAAGTACGTAAATGACTGCACCCATGTGGTTTTATGTCGCTTTCAGATGCTGTGACTTGAACGTATAAAAAAATATATATCTTTGTGCTTGAAATCATGCATCTTGAGATTTTTTTTTTTTTTTTTTGAGAGGTGATTATGTGGCTGCTCAACCCCCCGGCATCAAGTTTCACTGTGATGAACAGTGCTCTGCAGGATTTTAGGACGCGTTGCTATGAGCAGCTCTGCTTTAATTGTCAGAGCAGGTCTTTGTTTTCCCATCATCCTCTCTTCATAAAAGCAAGAGCAGGTTTCTGTTGCACCATCTGTTTTCAGGCTAGCTGTCATCTCTGGAAAGTGATCAATCTGGCATTAAAATAAACACCGTTGCTTTCAGTTTCAGCTGTTCAGACACAGACAGTGCAATAACCCTCTGCCATATAAAAAACCTTTCCTTTACTGGTTTTTGCTTTAACCTAAATATTATTTCATGACATAACTTTTTTAATTTGGCATTGTCTTCTTTGCTGTTTGTTCTTCATGTGAGCAAGTGTCTGAACATCTGTGTTATAAAGGAAATAGACCTGCCTATAATCGATACTTTGTGGTTTTTGAGAAGTGTGTAAAAACAGAGCTGTGTGGTTTACCATTTCATGAGATGTGAGATGGGTTCAAATTTTGTTTGAGCCTCACAGAAGCTTTGCAGGACCACGTGTGAAACGAAAAACCGAAAACTGAGGTGCAAAAAAAATCCCACCACATGTCCTACTTTGATGATCAGAAACAAATACATGTTCAACTCTGGTGCTTTACTTCGTGGCCTTATGAAGCTGACTGCTGCTAAAACAGTTACAGTATGTTGTGCTGAGCTGTGCACTTTATTTTTCTGCAAAGTTTATTATGCATGGTCCAAGACAAATGTGTGCAATATTTAATATGCAATACATTCAGAGTCAATGCATCTAAGCCTAATGTGTGAAAATGTGCTCTTGGAGTTTTATCATGAATGGTTTATACATTTGACACAAGCATATCAACTGATGCTTAAATTGAGTTAATCCCTTACTGTAGAAGCGTATATGAAATTAGTATTAACTCCCTTCTTATTTTTTTTCTGTCAGCAGACATATAAATGTATTTTATGGTCAAGTGCACCGTTTGTATTTTTTACTTTGTGATATGACTGAGGGCTTCAGAGCAGCTACTGGTCAGGAATGAACTCTCCATCTCAATGCAACAAGATAACAACTGCCTCTGCTCTCAAGAAGTTTGTGTGATATGACTGGAAGCAGCAGTTCAACTGAGTGTGAACCTTGTGGTGAGATTTTTCAACCTGGTATTTTTAGTTGTAGATAATAACAAGGTATCTTTACCAAAAGAAAAAGTACAGTACAGTATCAGTTTCTCACCCGGCCATCCCTGTGGTCTCTGAGGGTCAGCGTAGGTCTTGTCCTCTGCTGCTCTTTTCTCAGCTCTGCAGCCGGAGGAACTCTGCGTTGCTGCTGCTGTTGGCCAGGACTGGGTGCCATCCTATCCTCGTCCAACAGCTCTCTGCTTTCAGCCACTGCTGAGTGACCACGAGTCTCCTCTGCTCTGCATCTCTCCTCCCAGCTCTCCTCAGTCATCACATCTCTGTCCACGGCTGTGTGGCTGAGCTCCTGCTGCAGACCTGTGCTGATCGATAGCTTCCCCTGGCACTGGCCTGGCCTGCTACGCTCTGCACTTAGCTGAGTCTGGCTGTCTGCAGGAATCTCTCTCTGGTGTGGGTGATGAGAAAGATAAGATTTAGACTGAGAGTGGGTTTGGGAGTCAGCAGCTTGAGGCTGGGATGTAGCTCCTCGACTGCAATTGAGCTGGATCATTGGCACAGGTGATGTAGGGGGAGGACAGTGCGTGGAGCTCTCCGAGTCCCAACATCTCTGAAGCTGTTGGCTCTGGTGCAGAGAGGCAGAGATATGGGCAGTCTGAACACAACTGGAGTTATAAAGTGTGGCGTCCACCTGGCTCTTGTCCAGACTGGGCCGATCTGGCTGAGAGGGAAAGCCATGCAGGCAACACATCTGGGGCTCACAGCAGGTCTGATACCCACAGCCTGGCTCCCGTCCTCGGTGAAACACAGGCTGCAGAGCCAAGCAGGTGATGGGCTGAGGCCTCATTATACTGGAGCAGGCTAAACTCTGAGGGTAAGTGCAGTTTCCCCCTTCAACAGTCAGATGACCTGCAGAAAAACACAGACATAGTAAGAGCTATGTTCACATATAACATGTCATATGTCAGGCAGAATAATGATATAATAATAATAATAATAATAATAATAATAATAATAATAATAATAATAATAATAATAATAATAATAATAACAGTAATGGTTTATTTAGTGTGATCTAAAGGTTTCTGAACTGTGACAAACTGACATTTAGGAATTTACTGAAACCTCTCAACAAAAAATGCATTAACAGTTTAACTTGAGGTTTACTTCCATCATATTTTACATTTCTATATTGTCATAGAATAGTCATCTTGCTTCAGAAGCATTTATTTTACCTAAAGAGGAAATCTGCTTCATCCAGTAACTGGCATCCCAGTTGAACTTGATCTTGACAGGACTCCACGGGTCTGAGTGGAGCGATGGCTCAAGCAGTTGCTGCATCTGGAGTGAGATCTGCAGGAAGAATGGATAATCTGTGTATGAAAATCACAGTGATTTCCATTGTAATAATATAAAAAAAAGTTCAAAAGATCCCCTCTATAATAATGGCGAGACAATAATTTGGATTTTCTTTAAAAGCCACTGCAAAAAACACAAATATATTAACATCCTCCATTTGTAGCCACAACACTGGTTTTGAGATTAGGTTTAAAGACAATGGAGACAATGTGCTACTGCCCTTCAAAGAGCTGCATATCTAACAAAAGACAAAGTCACAGAATAAAGGTCACAACAAAGAGGTTGAGTTTTTGTCCTGTATATGGTTCAGGCTCCAAAAACGCTACATGTCCTTTCTAAATCCTCTGTTTGGTAAATGTCTGAATCTTTCAAACTCCATCCTTCCAGTTCATAGCACAGCTTCTCTGCTTAAAATCTGTAGTTTCTGAGCTGAAGCCAAAATAGTTAAGCTGATGCAACTTCAGTAATTTTCTCAGGCTTACTTTCACAAAGCTCCTCCAGAGACACAGAGGACATTGTACGAGTGCTTCACTGGCTCAGCACTGAGCTCTGAACTGACCTTTACCTGAATACTCAGTGGAGTTCCCCTTTTAATATAGATCTGAGAGGGTTTCCTTCATCAAAGAAGACAAAAAAGAGGCAAACAACTTGTTGTTCTACTCCCTCACAGGGATTAATTACACATTCCTCACAGGGCCGTATGTGTGTGTGTGTGTGTGTTGTAGTAAGACAGTGGACATCTGTTGACGGTCCTGTCACCGTACCAGAGCCCTGCTGAAGAGCACCGGGCCTCTGCAATGGTGGGTTGTAGCCCAGGTGACGAACTTCTGAACGTGGTCCAGCTGGCCACAGGTCTCTATTGCCCCCTGCAGCTGGTCCTCCAGACGCTGCTGGAAGTCCTCTGTGATTTTCTGTGAGGACACCCGTAAAAATGCACTCGGTTAGGTGTAATTACTGGCACACTGAGAGCATCACTGCTTGGACTGCGGGCTTAATCGATGACTCTTTTTTTCTGACAGATGAGCTGTTGACTTAAGCAGCTCTGACATATTATTATGGGGTCTCGTTTGCTTGCTTTCGGGACTGATTACATCACGGCCGTTTCAGATTCTTTGCATGTACACTCACGGCTGGCTGAACGATAAGAGGGAAAGAAAGAAAGAGAAAGTAATTACCTCCAGTTGCTCTATTAATAGGTTGGCTCGTTTGTTAAGCTCGTTCATCATAATCATCTTTGCCATTTTAATCTGGTTCTCTGCCTTCCTGTGTGCAATCTTTACTCCATGAAGTCTATGAAGACAGAAAAGAGAAAATAAATGGTTCAGTCCAGGCAGAAAAATCCCAAATGCAGGAGGGAAGAAAGCAGCAGGGGCATTTCAGACATTAATTTATGCATTAGCTTGCTATACTTCACACTGTTCAATGGAAGAAGTTGCTCAGACCTGGGAGTATGATTATGGCGACTGTGTGTGCGTCTGAAACCAACCTGCCCTCTATCTTTTTAGCATTGTTCTCTACTGCAGACCTCCTCTCCTCGACTTGCACCATCAGGTTTTCAAACAGCCACTGCTGATCCTGTAGGGCCTTCCCAATCTGCACCACCCTGTGCACATGAGAGAGATCACAGCACCAGATAGAAAGTTCATTAATTTATTCTTTGGGCATGCAGAACACCAGAATTCAATTAGTTTCCCCTGGGGACACGACATTATGCTTGTGACCTTAGAGGCAGCTACTGTACTGTAACATCACAGAAAACAAAAGCGCATGAATACTTAATAGGTATTAGGCAGGCCAAGGGTAGTGTATGCAGATACAGATGATAAAAGTGACAAGACAGTTAAAGGGTGTTGTTGCTCAGAGGAAGTTTTTAACCTGCGGTTAGCCCTTCTCTGCAGTGTCCTTGTGCTGCGTATCTCAGCACTGACCTGTGGTTTTTGTGGGAGGACAGGTGACAGCTGCTACAGCACAGAAGGTCACATGACTCACAAAACAGCTCCAAGGGCTCCTGTCTGTGAGAGTGGCACATTAGGAGGGAACAAGGATACGACCCCGGGCCTAAAAGACAAGAGAGAGGGGAGGGGGGAGATGGGGGGAGAAGAGAGGAGCATTAGCAACACTTGACAAGCGATTCACACCCAGAGGTAGAGCCGGCCCTGTGCAGCACTTTAACAAAAGCAAAAGAAGTATTTGGAGAGAGCAAACAACTACAGTGCAGCCAAACATTTAATCTATCAAACTAAACAGGTGAACAACCAATAGAGCAATGCAAGCTGTTTCCCTGTATCAAGTTAATATGCTAAGCTAATTTGAGGGCCTTGAGATTTTATATTTACCACACAGACTGTGCATGGAGTGTTTTCTATTGTCTCATCTAACACTTGGCTTGAAAGGGAACAAAAGAAAAGACACAAAGTTTTCCAGGATTTAATGTCAGACAGTTCTGAAGATGCTGAGACTCGATATTTTTAGTTTTCAGTTGTTTATTCTACTTTTTACTATTATTATTTTCAAAGGGGAGTTTGTTCTTTAAAAAAGTGACCACGACAACTGAAAGATAAATTGGTGATTGGTAAACGCATTTACTGTATTAGGAGGTTTTCATAGCACAATAAAGTCCTGTGCACTTTTACCAAAGGGTTCAACTGTGGGAAACCTCAAGTTGAGGTTGCAGTGAGAACGTGTTAAACAGTGCTGTCAAAGATGTAAATGAACCGTATCTCAGTGTCGTCCAACAGGCCTTTGATGCACCAACAACCGCACATGCACACACAGAAATGATCTCTCACTCGCTTCTAAATAGGTCACTGTATGAACTGAGCTGGTCTATCTAACTATAGTTGGATCAGGCTAATGAACGCAGCCCTACTGCTCTCTGCTGGCCAGCTCACCTCAACCAACCCCCCTCCTGCCTGCACACCGAAACACGGCTCTGTGGTAGAGAGCTGAGCATCACCCTGTGTGCATCGACCTGATCTCACTGACCACATCCTGTCTGTCAGCGCAGTCACACGGCTTTTCTCACAAGTAAACAAGCAAAACAGTAACACTCCCACATCAAAATAAAGGTGTCTAGGATCTGCTTGTTAAGATCTGTCAACTCGTGCAAAGCAGACCTGCACAAAAGCAGATGGTAACAAACCTGCCAGGCATACTTGAGGGTCTTTAAATAGCAACGCACTAATATTAGCAAAAACTGAAATTGTGCGAGCAACTTCAGAATCTGGGACGTTGTGTTAAAGAAGGGTGTAATAAAACACAGGGATCTCCAGAAACTATTATCAACCATCGCAACTGTCATGCATTATTCATTGCAATGACTCCTACAGAGACATGATTAACAAACAGAGCACAGAAATGAAAACAAAACCCAAACAGGTTTTCAAATGACAGAGAGGCAGACAGAAAGACTGTGCTGCACCACTAATAATCTGTCATACTGGTCTGGAAAGTGGCTGTAACAAAATCCTGAAATGCATAAATAGCTTGCCTTGTCCAGTTGGTGGCAGGGAACTGGAGCCTCTCTGGTGCAGGTCGGGACACTGGGTGGCACTGGGCCTCTGCTGCTGGTGCATGTCTGTGTACTGGGATGTAGCAGGAGCTCTCTGATGCTGATGCACATCTGTGCACTGGTAACACAACCACTTGTTGCAGAGTGTGCACAGACTCTGGGCGAGTGTCGGCTCTGTGCACTCTGAGCAGCTCTGACAAGAGAAACAAAGAGAAACCTCTGCTGTTCAAAATGTACAGTGCATACACAACCACACACACAGGATTACGTGATAATAAGATGAGGTCGCATACATCTGATATATATGTGTGGTAGCTCAACTTTGTGCTACATCACACTTTCAAGACTTGTTATTTGTTTTCAGGCTTGCAAATGCCTCAGAGACATTTTCGAATGATACTAGTGAGCTCTTCATGAAAATTAAACTGAACCTGTGCTAAACCCTCATTTGTTTAAACTATTATTTTATTTTTCCAATCCTTTTAAATAACATACAATAGATTGTAAAAATTTAAGCCATGAAATCTGTTAAAATAAGGACATTTTTATTATTACAAAAAATGGTGAAACTTTTCTTACTCCCTTGTGTTTATATTGATTTTGTTTCACATAAAAAGACACAATAAGATGAGACACACTCAAGCTATTTTCACCTGACCAGTACTTAATTATTCCCTGTGGGGAAATTCACCCTCTGCAGGTGACCCTTCCTACAAATTTAGGAACAAGTGAACAGCACCTTGGGACCAAATCCAGTTTTAAACCCTGTGCTGCATCCAAAGGCAACAGCAGGAGTATTCCTTATTTTTAACATATCTTTTTGGGGGTGAAGAGAGGAGACGAAGACAAACACAGAAAGCACATCAACTCTGCACAGAAAGGCCCCACATTGCTCTAAAGGTGATTCAATCACAGGATCAACAGTGTAAAGTCAGAAACTGCAGCAAATTCCTGGTGAATTACGTCTCTAGCTAGCGAAAAGGAGACAATAGTGAAAGTAACACCTTACCTTCTCCATTTCAGTGCTTTAAAGAGAGGAGCAGTTGCCTTCTCAAATGGGAGAGAGAAGAGAGTGAGCAGCCTGACGCCTCAGCAGCGGTAACACTGAGGCTTCTAGCTAAGGCAGGAAGCAGCGCGCACCGAGAGGTGGCCCCAGAGGAGACGGCTTACATGACAGCCTCACGGTGCTCTCTCCTCCCCCAGTTCATCCATGTGTAGGACCCCCTCACTGCAGCAGAGGAGAAGAGTGTCACATTCAAATTCATCCTCCGCTCGCTGATGAAGCCAACAAGAAAAAAAAGAGAAAGAAATAAAGAGAGAAAATCTAATCCTTTTTCTTAAATAAGCCTGTGCATAATAATTGGGAATTAGGGAGATAAGATAATTATTTTTTTGTAGGGCAAAATATCCCCGCAAGCCTTTTCCAAAATGGAAGAAAGAAGACCAAGTGACCTACAATGAGGGAGGAGGGAGAAATTGTAATGTAAGCAACTTTTAGTTCTTTGGAGCAGACATCATGAGGAAAGATGAAGTGATGTGAGGCTCTGGTTGTGTCGGGCTGAGACAGGACGGGCCGGCTGTGGCCTTCTTCCACTGGGACATATCCCAGCGGAACTACACACTAACGTAGCACACCGAAAACCGGGTCAGGCTCTGATAAGCTCCAGATGGGACTCCTGCAAGTCTCCAGCACTCTGAAATCAATTAAGATTTTAACACAACATGTCAAGAAAATGAAAAGCACAAGGACAGAGAAGGAGCTCACCGCAGACAAAGAAGAAGGAAACTTGAAGACAGAGGGGATAGTGTGAGAAAAAAAAATCTGCAAAAGAAGCAGTTGCATGGTGATATGAAAGTTGAAGAAAAAAAAGGAACCAGACAACAGGATATCAGAAATTAAAACACACACATCATCTTTTGAAAATAGCTGAGAATTTGGCAACTGTAACATCTGGAGCTGTGACTAAAAGTCTGCCTAACAACAACCCCTGCAGCCTGACCTACAAATCTGACAACTTTCTCATCCTTGGGTGCTTCAGTGGGGAGCTCAGAGCAATCCCATTCCCCACTGCGTGTTAAAAGACCCAATTTGAAACACAATTAGTCAGTCGTTGTTGTACACCTCTCGTTCACTCAGCTCTGTGGTGTTTTCAAACTGCGCACTTGCCTTTCTCTGAACCTCCACAGCTTCTATAAGAGACCTCCTGCCAGCTCCCTCTGTCCTGCTACGGCATCTCATGAGACGTCACAATAATAGAAACCCGTGCCGTGATCTCCTCTTTGAGAGCTCCCACCTATAAAACGTCTATTAACACTGAGGTGATGAGATCAGAGTGGAAGGAGGATCATCTTCAACCCTTAAGTTATGAAGCCATTTGATGACATTCTCCAACACGTCTTAACTTAGAAAATGCAAAAAAAAAGGCCTTTAAAACTAAGAATTGTTTATCAGAGGAAAAAAAACAATTGAAATCATTTGTGTATCCTCTCTGAGTTAACTTGGTTAAAAAGCTTCAGTTGCTGCCGCCTCACGCAGAGACGAGGCCGTTAAGAGATGTTTCCTCATTTATGTTCATCTTCTCATTATGTGCTGCTTGAACTATTACAGTTGATGGGATCTCACCATGTGCCCCTCTTTGCAAACAGCTCTAAACCATCCACAGTGGTTTTACTTTCTGTGTTCACACTGACGGCTCACTCTTGTACAACTATTCTGTCTTATCTGAAAACTTCATTTAGAAAACCCTCATTAGAAAAACCCTAGTTATTAATTCATTCACTGTCAGGATGAAAATTAATTTGATACACTGATTAATTCAGTGTCAAGCTTATCATTCCTTTTCATTTACTATAGTACATTTTAATCTGTAGGAGCTGATGTTTATCTCATGACGTTTGGGTCAAGAATTGAATGGACAAATTGGTTCGGTAAACACCTTGTTTTTTTAGAAATCTTAAATCTAAACAAAATATGATCATATTTCTTGACCAGATTGCAGTGACAGCATTTTTGTGGGTCTCAATAATTTTACTACTTAACAAAATTTTTAATTTGCAGAATATATTAAATGAAATAAAGGGAAAAACAAACCTATAGACTTTTATTTAGAGCCTACTCAAACAGCTATCAGTGGGGTGGAGCTATCAGTATAATTTATTTATTATTTAGTACTTCTAAAATCCTTACTACCACCCTAGTGAGGTCATTATTTATGGGCACAAATTAGCTGAACCAGTTTTATTTTATGTAGCCCAAGATTACAAATCACAAAGGCCCTTGATGTAGATTTTAAAAGTTTATGAAGACGAGCTTTAATCTCACTACACACACAAAACATCATCACATTTTTTATGACTATGGAGCCTGGTATTCTTCACTAGAGAACAATAAACCCCTGTCTGGGTCTCATACTGAAGTCATGGGGAAACTACCATTATAAACGAATAGAGCCGCACAGTTGAATTGTATTACTCGTTGTATGAAGCTGTGGGAATTCGGGAATTGCAGTAATTTCCTTATGGCATGTTAGACGTTTGGCTCCCTGCTCCATCTGCTCATGGCTGTGTCAGAGTGACAGCACTTTATCAACGCGTCTACGTCTAATAAGCAGCATGTCAGTCAAACTGCAGAGAACCACCTGCCCCCGCATCCCTAATATCCTCTCCCCCCCCCGCCTGCCTCTGCATTGGCAGCCTCACCTCCAGCGCATCACTGAGCGTGAGACTATTTTTTAGAAAGTGCGCATGAGATTACGCCCCTATCATGGCATCATGGTGCGATCCACAACACAGCGAGAGGGGCAGCCTGCAGAAAATAAAAAACAGCTAAAGTCAGCGGCACACGGATAGTTTGGTGTGTGACGCTGAGTCCAGGAGCTGTTTGTGTACAAATATACAGTAACTGCGCTGCTGGAGGGAGTGCACGGCGCGTGTAAAAACATCCTGTCAGGTAAACATCAGTATGCGCGCGTGTGAGGATGCGAGCGCTGTTTTGTGTCCGGTGCAAACGAGACTGTCAGACCTGCAACTCAACTTGTGTCGGTGCTGTCAGTCAGGTGTGCAGCAGCAGCAGCAGCAGCAGCAGCAGCAGCAGCAGCAGCCGCGGCAGCAGCGTCAGTAGCGGAGAGTTTTGGTTTCTGTTACCTTGACCCGCGCGTCTCCGATGTGCGTCGATCCTCCCCATCGGATGTCGCTCTTTAGTCCGGCCAAAAAATTTTGGAGATTCCAAGTCTCGCAGTTAATCGTGAGATTTTATGCCCGTTCTCATGCAACACTCCTGACGTCTCTCAAAGCGGTAGTGTGACGATTATACTCGTAAAGTTTAAAAGAATGGCATTGTGGGTAACATCACTGATGGCATACGAGGTCGTTAAGTAGAAACACGTCATCTCAGGGAAACAACAACAACAACAACAACACGATGTGAACATTCACCAGTTAGAGGTGAAAACGAGCACTACACAGCAGTCATCAATACAAGTTTTGCATGGTTCCTCATTATGCATTATGATGTTGTTAATATAATCTGTGATATAGGGTGGGATCATTTAAAATATCTCAAGTAAATACCTCTAAATTGCACTTGAGTGCAGTATCTTAGTAAATGCACTTAGTTGCAGCAATGGACAGCTTTTCTTTGCAGATGAAGATTTTACACATATCTGCTTAAAAAAAAACAACAGATTGCTAGATGAGATTAGGTTTGATCCACACCACAGAATTTACAGTAGCCTACTCAGAGTTGGTTCAGTCAGTTACAACATTAAGATGCTTACATGTCACATCAAGACAAAAAAAATGATTCAAAATTACATTTTATTACAAAAATGTATTTGCTCTGCTGTTATTCAGAGCATAGCTTAAGCATCTACTGCTGAAAATGTAATGCTGACAAATACAATTTTCACTAAATTGCATATATTTTCTTATGATGCAATTCCACTGGAGGTTGCTGGGATATACAGTAAGTACATACCATTCTGGAGACCATTATAATGAGATTGTTTCCTTTAAAGTAGTAATAACAACAACAACAACAATAATAATGTGATTATTATTACTACTACTATTATTATTAGTGTGGTCGCATTACAGTGTATACTTCTTCAACCACTGGCTGTGCATGTGCAGCTTTTACACCTGATGCTCATCACAGTTACTTTACTTTAAATGTCACCTTTAATTGCTATGAAGGACACAAGCAGGGGGAAAACTAATATGGCGACTGGAGTCAACAGTGAGCCTCTCAGTTAGCAGAGCTGATAACAGCATGGCACTGACAGCCACCAGAATGATGTGTGCAGACGTAATTAGGTTACCAGCAACATGTGGTAGCTGGTGCTAGACTAACTGTGCCTTTTGGGATCTTGCCAGCTTCTCCCAACACATCGCTTTGGGGAAAGCTGTCATTGAGATGTGAGATGTAAAAAGAGGTGATTTTATATCATCTCGCAAAATCTGTTATGTTTTTCCTTTGCCAAATGTGCTATCTGTTGTATGCTTAGGGCCTTGATAGCTGTGGTTGTGTTAATATGATTGTTGTTGATAACAGGCTGTTGGGGCTGGTATGACAGGAAATGTCACATTCAGTTACTTCTTTTTGAAATCTTGGTATTAAAAAAAAAAGCAAGGTTATTCCGATATAACAAGTATCCAACACATAATAAGTGAAACATTTAGCATGTATGTTATTAGTAAACACAACACTGTGTACACTCAGGTATTTGAAGCATTTTAATGCATTTTTAATAAAAGATTGCAGAGACTCTATGAAGAGTTACAATCATTTTCTTCATTGTCTTGGTGCATGTACAGTTTTCGAATGGGGTTTACACTCCTTAAACAGAGGACAACACTGTGGTGAAATAATGCAAAATGAATACATACTGTATGAACTGTACATCTATGCCCATATAAGTCGCATACACTCACTCAGACACTCTGAAATCACTCGTCACAAGCACGCCTGGACATCAGTGGTTACTCTACAGCTCACTCGTTGTGTACCGTCCTGCTATCACTATCTCATAAGATATTATGAACATACACTGAAGAGTATCACAGCCAGTTTACAGTGAAAAAAATATGTACATGTTTACATTAAAAAAAAAAACATCTTGGCTTAAGACGAAAAAGTGAGAAGTCATCATGATGCAGAGATGTGAGACATCCGGTCTTCAGTTTGTTCCCCTCAGTTCTTTTTATGGAGAAACTTCATTTTATTCCCTAAAAACAGTTAAAACAAATCCATTAACTCACGTAAAATGCAGAGGATACATTTAATTCTGGTTACAGAGTATATGGGGATTAAGTAAAGCTAAGACTACATAAGGTTAAATCTGATTTAATCCTAATTCTAAATCTGAATATCAGTGGGTTTTCTGATCAGATTTTTAATATCCCCTACAGACATGTTTAAAGATTAAAAAAAACAAAAAAAACCTGCTTTGAATAATAAATTGTGTATAATGTGACTTTTCAGCTAAAATAAACTTTAATTACATGTTAAAATAACATCAGATCCTTTATGCTTATTGAAAAAACTCTAAATATGTAAATGTTGTTGAAGTATTTAAGAGAGAGGACTGAGAAAACAGCCTTATATTGTCAAAGTGAAACTGAAGTGAAGTCAAACTATAAGAACAGCCACATTTTTGACCTTATTATTAGTGCAGACAGACTTATCAGGACCGTCATGTTAGATACTTATGAGTTAAAGTCTGGATTGAGGAGATGAGCAGCAATTGTAACTATGTAAAAAAGTTGGTGTGCAGCTCTAAGACATTGTGTGAGATTGTAAAAAAAAAAAAAAAAGAAGAAGAAGAAGAAGTTAGACAGAAAATATTTGAAATGTCTCTCTAAGGGATTCATGCTGCATGCTGCATTTTTAACTTGTTAAACAATCAAAAACTCCTGGAATCTGAAGGCGTGTCTGCTGCAGGACTCACCAAGGCCTTTGAGGAACTTGTTGACTCCACTCTGCTCAGTGTCTGGTAGCTCCTCCAGATACTGATCCACCCTCTGCTCAAACAGACCTGGAGGAACAGTCAGTGGAGGGGTGAGAAAATAACTTTCAGCCACTAGATGTCAGTATCAGTACAGAAACTTCTGATGAACAATGAATAGTCAAAGTAGTAGAGGTGGAAATCCATGGACACTACTGACAGCCTACCTTTAGCCCTGGTCTTCCTCAGCTCTCGATCCTGAATGAACCCTGCAAACATCTGAGACTCCATGAAGACACCAAGAAAGCGCCGGATGCTTTTAGACGCCACAGACTTGCGGAAGGCCTCTCTTTGGAAAACGCGTTCTCCGCGCTCATTCTGAGCGATAAACAGTGAGTAATGGCCGATGGTCTCCAGAAAGAAGCGGATGAAGGCCTCTGACACCAGGCTGTTCAGGGAGTTATACTCTGTGGACAGAAACGACAGGGGATTAATCACAGTTCAGTTATTCACATTACTCGTATCACTATCTAAAATAAAGTAATAAAACAGATATCTCAAACTGTGTGGCATGTTCCATAGAAAAAGCCAGATTTTCAGAGTAATATTAAAGAAGAATAGCTGGTTTGGCTGAACACTCACAGCCACATAAATCTACCCACAGCCATTGTTCACTGTGCGGATATTCAGGGACCTAACCCATAACTCTTGGTCGTATCAATATGAATAAAATGAACCGCATTATATGACATAATAATAATGCGGTTGCCTCTTTATTACTTCTATTTCTCTTACATCGGTGCTGTCAAAGTATGCCAAAAGTATAGAACGAGACCAGAGCTGCTGGAAAATCTGAGCAAGTTTTTGAAAGCACAAAGCTGCACGGAGACAGAAAAGATTTGTACGTGAAGTTTCTGATATAAGAAAATCCTCTGAAGGTGAATGAACTCTGTGATAAAGAAATCTTCCCTGAACAAAACATCAAAACACTCAGTGAAAGTTAAAAAGAAAAAAAGAAAAAAACCTGAAGACTGGCACAACCAGAACTGTAACTGTCAGGCCAAGGACAACTTCCTGCACTCCCACGATGAATTAAAGTGCGATACTGCAGGTGTTTGTTATTGTCCTGTCATATTAGCTGTTTTGTGCAGTGAGTAGCAGCCATCAGGAGCAGCTCCCAGGCCTGACGAGTGTCTTCAAGAAGCATAATATTTGTGTGCAGCAGTAAAGTAAAAGCAGAGCTCGGTCTTTCCTGTCATTCATGAGACAGGGCTGCAGTGTTTTGCTTTGGTTGGCAGGTTCGTGAGAACAGGTTGTGACTGACATGCAGCAGATGTAACACAAGCACAGACAGTGTTAACTGTTGGTGGAGAGCACACACAGAAGGTGCTGTCACTTATTAATGCAACGATTGGAAACAAGAAGGTTTTTCTGTATGATTATCAGTTGAACGTCCTTGCGAAGCATCGTGGAACTTTATAAAACACTAAACCTATTATTGATCCCCTCGGATTAAACCTGCATAAACACCCAGTTTCCAGACCGGGAGTTGAATCCAGGTCACCAGGGTGAAAGCCAAGAACCTTGTAGGAGGTACAGACATAAAACCAGATATTACCCTATAGATGCAACTTTGCAAAACAGAAAAGAAAAAGAGCACCTGATTATAGTATTAGACACATTGTCCAACTTGGGGTTGTTCAGGGTCTCTGCAGATTTCACCAGCTAAAATTTAAGACTTTTAAGACCTTTATAAGGCCATTATAGATGAAATTTAAGACCTACAGTATCATGACAAATAAAAAATGTACAAAAGAAATGCAGAGTCACAAAATTAGAAATTGATTGCAATATATAAGTTGCATGTTAGGCTTGTTTGTAGCAGGTTGTGATCTTTCTTTTTTGTGACTTTCCCGGTTCGCACATGTATTTTTTTTAGGGGCAAATGCGAGTGAAATGCTCGCCTATGGTGGGCATAAGAAAATTTAAGACCTGTCTTAAAATGATTTAAGACTTGAACACAATAATTCAACAAATTTAAGACATTTTAAGGCCTAAAATTTAGATTTTCAAATTTTAGATTTTTTAGACTTTTTAAGACCTCGCGGATACCTTGTTGTTTCACCTTGACATTACTTGAGTGATAAATCCATTGTACCCATGAAAAATTAAGCAAAATGTGCCACCAGTCAACTCTACCCTGACCTTTCATCACCGAAACCCTGTTATCACCTCTGTGACTCATTTCCCAGCGAGTTTCATGAAAAGTCTGGACTGAACATGTTCTGCTGTTCTCGTTAGAAAGAAAAACATCTGTCTTGGTCGGGAGACATGATTTGTCACTTATTCACCTTCGTCTGACTCGCTGTCAGAGTCCTGATTGATGATGTCATTCCTCTGCTCCAGCGCTTGCTCAAGAGCCGCTTGAAGTTTCCGCGGCAACAGCGAGGCCTCGTCGTCCATCTATAAACAATCAAAAACATTGCAGCCGCCAGCGATAAACAACAGTGTTTAGGAGAGTAACGTTCAAAGGCTCAGAGTCAGTGAACAAACCACACGTTTTACAGCCATGTTTAAAAAGAGACCATGTAACTTTTGAAATAAGTAAAAACAGTCCAACTCAACCAAATGTTTGCTCACAACTTTAGATATAAAGCTTTAGATGGGAATTGTCAGACAGTTTACTGACTTACTAATATTTTAGCATGTTGTATGTGAACATTTAAATGGTAAAAAAAAAAGAAAGAAACTTGTAAACCATATTTCACCAGCAGACACATTTGTTTTTTTCTTCCTTTGTGTCCCATTATAATTTCCATAATGTCTATTTCTTTTTTCTAATCTTGTGTTTCCTGTATTTTTACCTGCTTAGATGCAGGAATGAAATGTCTATTGATGTTTTAAAGAAAATCTCATCTATCTTTAGGGTCAGTTTGTTCTTTTATCTGTAAGTTTTTGTGGACTAACCTGTCGGATGAATCGGTCAGTTCCAAGGTCGACCATTAAAGCCTGTGAAAAAAGAGAAGAGCATGTCATTCTTCAGAGGTAATGGGAAAAAAGCCTCTTATCTCCCACATGTAGAGAAGAGCTGTTGATTTCACCTGCAGGAGAGCTACATCTGCTCCACTCAAAACACAATCGGAGTAAAGTCAAGAATCATAAAGCACAAAAAAGTTCAGATCTAAAGCACCTTTCTAAAAAATGTTTTCACCCGTCAGTCAGCAGCAGAAAAACTAATGTAAGCAGACAGATGATGCTGCTGACAGCACATTAACAGTTCAGTGTTAACTGTGAATGACAAGGTCTCGGTGCAGTAGATGAAATTGTTGTCACTGCGTAAACAAAACAAAGCTGTGATAGCTTCTAAAGACAAAATAATTATTCAGAAAAAAATAGAATAGCTAAACTGCTCATGAGAAATGACAATCACAAGCTCCCTAAGCCCAAGTTTAGTTCTGCTTTTTTTCCCCCCTGATGAAATGTTTCAACAACCAAAATAAAATAGTTTATTTAATACTTTTTTTTGTCGATCAACCACAGGTACTATCTCTGTTTTAATAAATCTGCACTGATCAATACTGTCACACATATCAAACAATGGATGAACCTAACTATGTGTAATGTACTGTAGTGTAATGTGACTGGGGTCAATTTAACCAAATGAAGACGTTATTATCACCCAGTGCTGCAGGTCACATCAGCTACATGAAGAGATTTCAGCATCTTTTACCAAACTGTCACTGTTACTAGCCCTGTTTGCAATAAAGTTTTGTGAATGTTGGCAACATAACATCTTAATCAAGTGATAATATGTCAATAGTGCGTTCACAGCTTTTTCTAATTGTACAAAAATCCAAAAACAACAGCAAACAATTAACCACACAACCAAACAACCAATATTAAAAAGACAAATAAATCTGATTGACAAGAGCTGTGACACTGTTTACGCAGAGAAGGTGGTAAACTTTTCAAGTAAAGACGTGGACTGTTCGTCCACCTCAAGGTGTAACTGTCCGTCTTTACAGCTTGAGCACTTGGTGTGAAAGTTAGTATGCACAGACTATTCTCAGTGGATTTAACTCTTTCAGTGCAGTACAGTGCATGTGTCAACCTATATTAGAATAAATCCAGCTAAATAAACTTATAAATTAACTTATTGTATAGATTATAATGACAAGGAAGCTTGATAGCTAATTTATGAATAGGGGGTGGGAGTAAATAAGTTTTACTTCTTCCCACTCCTTTTCGGATATGAAAAAAAAACAAGAAAAATCAAATTATTTTCATTTTCAATTATTTTTATTTTTTCATGTGTTGTCTTTGTAAAGTATTTATTTGTTATGTCTGTCCATTACTGTATTATTTCTTATTTCTTTTAACATGTCCGAAATAAACGGAAACTAACTAACTAATTAATGCAGCTTTAAGTTGCTCTTGTCCAGTCTTGAAACAAGGCCACAGCTTTGAATCCTCTCTTCTGGTTGGAAGTCACCAGACTGATCAATTTATAATGCAATTAGGATCAGTCTGTATTATTGTAATTTATCAGCCATGACACTAATAGCCACTATTCCAAGAAGTGGGCTTCAATCAGAGAGGGACAAGAATAAAGTGGCAGTGACAGAAAAATCTGAATCATCTAGATGAAGGACGTAGGAGACATCAATCTGTGAGTATGGAGGCAGATCATGAGAGAAAATCCAGAGATGTTGCACTCACCTCCTCTACAGGCAGCTCTTTAAGTTTAGGCAGCGAGCTGGACAGCAGCCCCACCAGGAAGGGCGTGGGACAGCAGACGATATCCAACATGGACGCTGGCAGTACGGGGATGAAGGTGTGTTGCCAGGAGAAGGGGTAGAGCAGCGCCACCACTGCGAGCATGCAGCTGGACAGGGTGCTGATGATGAGCGTGCAAAAAAAAAAAGATAGAAAAACAACACACCATCAATCACCTTTACAAACACACACACACCGACCAACGCCCTGCAGAGGACACACCAGATTAAACCAAACAGGGTCAACACAGGCAGATGTTTCAGTAGATAATGAAAAAGTTTATTTTTGAAGGCTGAGAGTGGGATGAAATGTTGTCGGGTACATTTTCCTATAAATATGAGCTACTGTTATGAACTTCTGTAAAAAGCAGGAAAACATATAAATAGGTCCTTCAAACTGTGGAACTGGGCTGCGTTCTGAACAGCATTTCCATCTCTAAGCTCTTTCCTGAGGTTATTTGACGATTTGATCCTCTTTTCCCTGAATGTTACTTTTATATGAGCCGTAACAGCTCAGCTATGTACCACTGGCTTTGACACTTTGTTCTTCCTGCGGCTCATGTGAGGGACAGCGAGATCCAACAGAAACTTCGTACACTCGAACACAAACACAACGACTTCTGGGCAAATGAATGAACTTTTTATCTGCTGTACCTCCACCTCCCCCGATTGTGGAGTTGAGACTCCAGCTACTTAAAACCACAATGAGGTCCAATAAAATGCATTATTGTGACATTACAGTGCTCGGTCTACGGGGGTGGCGTGACTCTGACATGCTGCTATAGTTAAGCTGGAAGCTTGTTGACGCAATACCAAAAAGGACCAATTTGGTTTAACTCCGACAGCTGTGGTATAACATCGAGATCACAAATAGCAGCCTGTCTTTCTCACGATCCGTCGCTTGTTGACAGTGGCTGACCCTCCTCCCCTCTGTCCTCTACATACTGTCCGGTCCATGTACACAAAGAGAGTGAAAATAAACTGTGGGTCCAAACGCGCACACACTCACACTCACACTCACTCAAACACACAAATGAGCACTAAATCAGTATGGATCAAGAACAAGACCAGGGATCAAACATGGTATGCAAACGCACCCCACTTGAGAGATATACACTTTTAATGAGGAATGTTTTCCGTGGTCGTTGTCATCAACAGCAGATTGAACATCCAAGTAAACACAAGTTACTCCCTTTTATGTGACCTCCTTCACACTGTGTGTTTCAGCCCACAGAAACTCTACTGGAGCATTTGCACAGAGAGCCGAGACCAGCACCAGAATCAGAAAAGCACTGAGGCAAATGACAAACCTCCCACTAACTTCTCAACAATACCCTTCCAGGTTGTGTGTTTGCCACAAGTCTGTTTCATCTTCACTTCCCATGAGTCAATTTGCCAAGATTTTAAAAATGTGAAAGCAGAATTACACCAGTGCAAACCCAAAGGCTACGATATAACCGCAGCATTCGGTCTTTTCCAGTTCACTCAGATCACGAAGCACTTGCAGCTTTGCTTTGGCCGCTCTGATTTCCATTTGCCTGAGGAGGGCTTGATAATTCCTACCAGATCCCGTCTCTCCCAGGTCTGACGAGTTCCAACAGGGAGTGATGGGGCACAGATCTCAAGAAAAACCTTCGCCACGGGCTACACGTGGCCCGACACACCACTGATACCAAAAGGATCAATTACACTCGTTCCCCTGACCGCACACTCTGGGGAGAAGATGAACTTGCAATGAAAACACGCTGCACTACCAGAGGTTGCCACTCAACTCTGGAAGGAGGAAGGGACATTCCCCCGTTAGATTCAGACCCCCAGACGGTTCACGTGTCATAGAAAAACAAGAAAATGTCTCCACAGATAGGTGAAGCACAACATCAGCAGAGGGACATTTTAGATTCACTGTTTTCTCTTGGTGAATGAATTTGGTGAAGTTTCATTGTTTTGGGTTTGAATATGAAGATAAGTATAGGGTTGCAGAGTGGTTGTATGAAATTGGATTATACTTTATGGTGGTTTTTAGCCACACAAGAGGACAGGCTCTAGGGATGGGCATGTTGGTTGGTACATGACTTTGGTCTAGACGCAAATACAGCACATTAGTGACTATTTGGTGGCTTGCCATAATTTCTTTTGTTGAATCATTTGGTTTATGACCAAAAACCTGAAAAACTAATTACATTCCCATCAGGCGCTCAGCTGTACTTTCAGTTTAATGCTTATTAGCAAATGAGAAGGGCAAAGCTGATCCTGGTCTGGCTACTGTTGCATTTTAACTAACACAGATGGTTTTGAGTGATCCTAACTGAAGCCAACAAATCTATCTGTGGATTGGTTGGAAAATAAAAAATTACACCAACCGCACGTGCATAAACTAAGATTCATTTGATTAATTTCAATTTGATTACACACACAAAAGTCACATAAATTTATGGTCACGCACTTGGGAAAAGAGACAGGAACCAGTTCTGCAGAGGTGAGGTCTGAGCAGGGCTGTTATGTGTTGAGGTTTGGGAGCTAATCCTGACATATTAGCTCTCCTAGGTCTGGTGTAGTGTGTGTATGTGTGTGTATGTGTGTGTATGTGTGTGTGTGTGTGAGGCAGAACTGGCAGATACTCCAGGAAACATGGGATCGAGAGGCTTAGTCTGCGAAGCCCAGAGGGGGAGGGAAAATCTCAGTGTTTGAGAAAGAGAGAGGGCGGGAGACAGAAGCCTGCACCAGCACATGCTTCACAGCTCTGCTAAAGAAATGCAGTGTGTCTACCACCAGTCCTGCCGAGGATAAGACTGATTCCAGAGACGGAGGACAAAGAGGACGAGACTAAACCAGAGCTGTCAGACAGCGGCGGGCTGCGCTGCAAAGCTCTGCAAAACCATTCTTCACTGTTAAAAGCTCCTCCCAAGCCCAAAATAACACCTAGCCTCATGTAAAGGGCAGCAGACTACACACAAACCTATAGGGTTTCTATGACAAGCTACATATGGTGAACTTCAATACACTAGCAGAGCGCTCTCTGTTCCCTTAGTCCCCAAATGGTTTTCCCTCACTTCCTGTCTATAAGCATCTCCAGCCACCGGCTCTCGGTCTCGGCTCCACAGAAGGCAACAGCAGAAGCCATTTTACAATGAGAAATGGCTTCCTGATGGGAAACTTTATACATGTTCTTATTAAATCCACAATAGCGTCTGAGTTTGATCAAGGCTGTCTAGAGAGCAGATGAATGTGTGCAGGTGTTTGTGTATATGTGTCTACATGTGGGTGTAAACATTCACGAGACGGGACACTGATGTAAAAATCAGCTGGTGAGGCTCCGGTGATGGCCAAAGCTTTTCTTGACTCGTAGAAAAAGAAAAAAAACGGCAACATTTCACATGTTTACAGTGTGTCGATTTCACTCCATGTCCGAGCCAAACACCACATGGGAAACCGGTTAAGTTGTTAAAAGCGGTTTAGTCGAGGTGCCAGCTCCGCAGAGCATGTTACAGAAAGTGTCTAAATGAAATGACTGTGAATGAAATAACTGCCACACTTGTTGATTACAAAAAATACCAGAAGCTGTGGCAATAATTCTCCCTGTCATAGGATCACAGTCACCATCATCGCTCATAAGACTATACATCTGCAAAACGTGTTGCTGCTCTACATTCCTCCGACTCGGTTCCAAACCCTGGATTATTACAAAAAGAAAACATGTCACCGCACACTCAACATACATTGCACTTTTAATCACGCTGTTTAATAACTAGTTCTAAGTTTGCAGTAATGAGACACTGCAGTGAAACTCAAACAACCTGCTCTACCATGGAAAAGTGAGCCTGATTAATTTACCGTGGTTATGAAAAAACGCTTTCAAAAGCCATTGTTTAGTTTCCTTCTACAGTCTCCGCCCTCTTCCCCTCAAACATAGACTTCTCATCTTTCATTATATTGTCTTGATTACCCTCCGTTACTTCTTCAGTCGACATATGAAACATGTACTTTCTGTAACAAGGCATCCTGGCGATTAAATATCATTTGAATCTATTTAATCAAAATTTAAATAAGAGAAAAGTATTTAACAGACAATGAAATTAACTAAATGGGCAGATCTTTGAGAGAAAGGTGAATAAATCAGGTGACAGTCATTGAGCACACGCGTCATATTATATAGATATGATGATGCTTATTTTTCCTTTAAGTGAACTGCAGTATGAGAAAGATCTATGTCTATGTCTATTGCAGCTACGGAGAGTTCAAATTGCAAGTTAAACAAGCATTTTTCATTTGCACAGTTTATTGGATTTATGCACAGGAAGGCACGAGATTTTTTTTTTGTATTTCTAATCTTAACAATGGAGGAGCACAGCAGGGAAAGTCATCCAAATCTACTACGCAGTAACACTTTTACTGTAGGAGTATTTCACTGCCATGCCAGAAGATAAAGCCAGACATGCACATACAATTTGGCAACCTTCCTCAACTCTAGCCTGAGGACTGACCGAGGTTGTTTACACAAGTCTGCAACACTGACAAAACTCATTCAACATCTGCAGGTCAATTGAGTTAAGCTATTACAGAGTGACATAGTTGATGATGAATTTATCTGATTAGGCATCCGACTTGTTATTACAGGCATCAGATGGTGAATGACCACTTAAAAGAAATTGTCTGTGCAGACTTTCATGTAAAAGCAACAACTTCTGTGGAAAAAACAACAAAGGTTTCAGTGTAATATTACGAGAGTTAAGTGAACGCAACATGCCAAAGAAACAAGCGTCACAGGACCCCACAGAGAACTATTGCCTAACATGGCGTTTCCTTGTGGTTCCTGTTTGTATTGGATATACTGTACATGTTAAGGGGAAGAAGCATACATCATGTTCAGCTGGTGAGGTATTTTGGGAATGGATTATGTACCACAGCCCCAGAGGGAGCAGCCCTTTTTATCATAGAAGTCATTAATGCTGCAGTGAGGCCCTGTCACTGTTTTCTGAAGAAACCAAAACACAGCTCTGCATGCACACATGGAGACATGCACATTTTAAATCTGCACACACACGCACACGTAGTTTAAGCAGATCATACAGTACAGTAAGAGGCATCAGTCAAAGAGACTGCATATTTAAGCCACAAAATTATAGAACTTGCATTTGTCATTTTCTGTCTTTGTAGTTATTTCAGTTTTCTGTAAAGTTTTAAATGATGCTTTGCTTCACAGTAATTCAACGTTTGTTGGCAAATTTAAATTTGCCTGGTGGCTTGCCAATGACAATGTTAATGTTTAGCAAGGATAGTGTTTACCACCTCCATCATCTTGGTGTAGCATTTTCAACAGTTGCATTCTAACAGTTGCTACAGTAAATACTGTAGCGCTGAAGCTATTATCAGAAACTATCTCTAAGCAAATATGAAAGTCATGATTTCATGAAAAAACACAAATAACAACCTGATGGTGGTGCAAAAGGAAAAGTCACTAGGATTCATCCTCTGGGAACCACAAAAATACACTTTTTTTTAAAACTGTGATTTGAAAGTCAAAAGCATTTCCGAATACTTACTGAATGATCTCATTCTCTCAATCTCACCTATTTAATGTGTTTATTTCCTCAGGCACACAGATATTACGATGGCATCATAAATGACTGCTGTGGCGAGATATCACACACTCTCATAATTGCCCGTTACTAGGCAATATATCATGATGATATTGTAATTCATGATTCCCACCCAATGACTCCTCGATGTTATCATCACCTCTGGTAATGAGAAGATTAGGCCGATTTCCCCCGGGGACACAGAGGGTGCCACTCAAACGTAGGGAGTGAACGTGCCATCATAAGTCAAATGGTGACAGTTGAGCCACAGATCATGGAGGGCAGAGTCGCGGACACAGGAAGTGCATTCCTTCCCCTCACAGTCACTGCCCCCACTGATGTTTGTTTAAACTGGGCTCTGATACATGGAGAGATTACTTCTCTCCTCAAATCTCCTCCCACTCCACCCTTGCCTCCAATACTCCAAAAAGTCCGCCTCTCTGCTCTGCAACAAGAGGACAGACTGGGACACTGAGTCCTTTGAGACTCTTTGCATCTTATCAGACCCATCCCACTCTCCTCTGGTAGTGACTCTCATTACTGTGACCCACTTTTCTCCTGGTATCTAAACCGTCGCCGGCTGACTGGCTGGCCTATTGCCTGGCTTCATGATACTAATTAACACGCAATAATTAAAGAGTTCAACACACACAAACAAAGGCGAAAAACCACAGCACAATGCCGCTGTCATGTGCCTGTGAGTCCGTGAACAAACATTGCAACTATACCACAGACAAGCTGAGAGACACATGCTGACTGTCGACCTCACAGTGTAAGTGTGAACATTTTTTTGGAAGAGATATGTCTTGAATTCAGACAAGTAAGAGCTGTGGAAAACATAAAAGTTTCATACCACTGGAGCTCAACTATATAATATGACCATGATCGGTGTTGGGTTGCCCTTCTATCACAGTGCTTCATAGGTGATGGGTGATCAATTAATTAAAAGGGATTCCCTATTTGTTATTAGAACATAACATATTTTGGCCACTTCAATATTAGTGACAGAGAAAACCTCGAATAGGAAGATATTGCAAAGAGGCAAATTTAATGACTTTCTTTAATCTAATTGAAACTGTATATTTTGGAAATGATGGTCCATCTGCAGGGAGATTATAATTAAGAATAATGATAGAGCCTCACCTGAGTTTATCGGCCACAAAGATGACTCGACGCTCCAGCAGCAGCGAGGCAAAGACTCGGATCACCTGTCGTACGCTGAGACACCTGAACAGACTCTCAAAGTCCACGTGCTCCAGTCTGGAGTCGGTGGGCCGCCTCAGCTCGATGACCTGAACGTGCACCAAAAAAAAAAGTGACTTTTGAGTCATCACAGCCTCTGGATCTTATTAACTAAGAGGATTATATTCCACACAGATGTATTTAAATCACGTGGAACAATTATTTGGGCACAACTGAAGTGGTGAAATGAAAAGCAGGTGTTTTCTGCTTCGTCAGCAGCTCTGACCTCATTTCCTGCGCCAGGCAGGAAGGTCTTCACTTTGATAATCTTCCCTGGTGCAGGGAAGGGCGACTCCATTAGGCTCCTCATGAAGGGATAGACCAGGGCCGCTGAGACGCCTCTCCGTCTCTCCACCTCATCCAGGATCTTAACCAGGAAGGAAAGTGATATATTTCGACTTGTTTAAACATCAACACAACATAAATCTCACTGTGAATATGCTAATATGAAAGGAGCCTTGGGTTTTTATCTAAGCTGTATAAAGAGCCAAGGAAGGCAAAAAAAAAAAAGGAGAAAAAAAGTGCACAGTCATCGAGGTTATTGACCATGGCGGCAATTAATGGAAACATACTGTTATGTGTTTGACTACTGGGACTCTGTATTCTTTTTCTGTTTTGAAAAATAGCAATTGAATGTCTTTCCATGCCTGTGTGATTGGAAAATTCCACCCTGTGTGCCTGTCGGCCTGCTGCCGTCCAAGCTGCCTCCTGTCTGCAGAGCTGATTTGAGACTCTCTCGTCATATGATATCACCTCTCTCGCTCTCTTCATCTCTCTGTCTCTCTGTCTGTGTCTGTGTCTCTCACACACACAACTCCTACTGAAATCAAACACTGCCGTCCTCTCCCATTTACCAGGAAAGCACTTATCAAGAATCAATATGTATTTTATCTGTATTTAATGTTATCATCTCAGGTTTGTGGCTGTACTGTTGACTTCTGAGGTTTTCTCTTGCACTTTTTCAAACTCATACGGTCATAAAATATCACGAGACTAAACAAGACAGAGAGTTTTGCGTTTAATTTGTTTGCAAGTCAAAATAAAAACCACCTATAGCTAAAGTATATTATTACTTCATCTACAGGGCACACACAGTTATTATGCTTTCACTCAACATCCGAATTGACATTTCAGATTTTTCATTTCAGGTCCTTCATATTTCAAACTTTCGTGCAGCCTTTGATCACAGCTTGTTGGCAGACTGAAAGACCTCACAAGGCTCCCATTATTAAACCATGAATACAGGACATACAGCGAGCGTGCACACTGTCTTTGAACTCGCCCGGGCTATTTTTTTTTTCTTTTTCATATTGTCATATAGCAGCAACTTTGTTTCCACAGTCTGGTTTCAGTCACTTTGAATTAATAAAGAAATCAGATAAGGCTGAAAAAGTCAAACAGAGTGACAGATCTGCTTCATGTTAAGACAGTGAGACAAAAGTGAAGGAAACATTTACTCAGGAAATCAGATGGTTAAATAGAAACATACTGGAATAAGGTTCAGCATTGAAGAGGCGTTCACTGCTGAAAGTCATTTACTTCAGCTGTGAGACGGGTTAACCACAGCTACAACACCACACTGGCTGGCTGTAGCTGTCTATCTGCATGTGTGTGTGTGTGTGTCTGTGTGTGTGGTTTGAGGACAGGACTGAACTCACCGTGGAGAACAAGTCAAAACAGCCCAGCCTGCTGATGATGCAGTACACCTCTGGAAGGCGAGGTCCTTTCCCAGTCGGCTGTGTGGGAGAAACCACAGAGAGTCATTGGACACTGGTGTTAATAGACCTGATGAAGAGATATTGTCTGCACATTCACAGGTGTTTTGAAAACATACCATGAATGCCCTTAAAGGGGCAGGACAGCATTTTAGCGTTGCACTCAACAAGAGACAGATTGGAAAAGAAATGGCCAAAATTAGAGCTGCAGATGCCAAAATGTGAACGGAACTTGTATTATAAGTATTTTAAACTATTTATTGCACCCCGCACTTTCTTTCTTTCTCTTCTCTTGGATATGTTTGCCTTTGATACTGTTTTAGTGTATGTTATGTACTGCGTATGTATGTATTGCATGTACAGGGCAGCTGTTACAACTCCCTTGCCTAAGACAAATTTCCCCTTGTGGAACAAATAAAGTTCATTTGATCTGATTTGAAGTCAATTCCCCAAATCAGTGCTATATTTTCTGCAATGCAAGTAAATATTAACATTTGTTAGACTGTCCATGTCTTTATCTTTCAAATATTATACCCCTATCCCGTACAACAACCTCTAAGAAAGTGTAGTCTCCATGTTAAAGTTACAGTTTCTCAGGCTTTATTAAGCGATCATACATTCATTTTCACAGGCTGAATAATACTCTAAATTTAATTTATCTGAGACTCAACTATAAAAAGGGTCTGACTGTGATAATATCATATATGGTAGATGAGTTGTTTAAATACTGACGGTGAAGTACTGCATCTAGTCTGTCATCTGAGGTGAAAGTCTTTCATGTGGGTACCGACTTCCTAAACACAGGTGGTTTATCTGCTCCTGCTGATCGTATCTACTTTCCTCTATACTCTCATGCACCATTATGTGCTTCCAGACACCAGGCGCACAGACACTCAAAACACACAGACACAAATGAACACAGGCTCTCAAGAAACGCCAATCCACTTGTCCATATTAGGTATACAATTTTCTCCTCTTGTTTCTCCTCCGCTTTTCCAAATGGATGATTAAATCAACTATGTGGTGCTTGATTCAAGTCCTCAGGAATGCGTGGTTACTGCCAACTGCTGGACAGACAGCAGGGAGGAAACAAAGTTACTGCAGGAGAGCAGCTCACCTCTTCCTCTGCCTTCATTAAAATCTGCCTCTATCAAGATGAATCTCAGATCAACAGAGCAGATGAAGCATGAGAGCAGCAGCGTGGAAAAAAGGAAAGATGTCCAGCTGTAACCCAGCACATACATACATACACATACACACAGGGAGTGAAGACGCTCCTAGTAAACCTTTGAGAACATACACACTGTAGTACTGTAAACATACTGTGAAATGCCAAATGACAAAACAAAATCACCACCGCACACTGATCCCACACGGTTACGCTCTCCACCCGCGAGCTAAATGGGAAACTCAACAAAAAAAAAAACTTCAAAGCACTCTCCGGCCTCATTATGAAGAGGAAATGCTCCACAATGACAAAGTTTGGATTTTTCATGGTTTCTCTTTGTCTTTGCCTCTCCTGAGAAACTCTTGTTAAATTGAATGAGTCAATCATAGCTTTCATTTTCAATTATCCTTGTATTATATTCTCCTCCACTTTATGGCGATTATGAAATATTTGCTGAATCAGCCCTGTCTGAGTAGTAGTGTGTGGTTATTTCTCTGTAAGATACATTTATGTCAATTCATATTCAAGAGATTTACACATTGGAAATCAAACCACTTAAGTGCATTTTTGTAGTGACTAAAATTCTAGCAATGTGGTGTGAATGTTTGCTATTCCAGATGTTTCTGTTACTACTGCTAACCAAAGGTATTTCCTGGGAAAGCTTGAACAACAACAAGAGGATGGGAGGTCCCTGGACTATGATGCTGATTAGCTTCCATAATAATCAGTCTGTGGATGTTATACATGCCAGTTTTAACCAAAAGAAATTATATATCTATCTATATATATATACTTTTAAAACCATAAGTAAAGTAAAACCCACCTCCCACTTTTTTTTGTCTATATGATCTGTTTCCTGCTGCCACAGTGGATGGCCATGCTCCACAGGAAAACAGTATCACATGTTCACATAAAAAGCTCAGTCACAACAAACAGGGCTCAGCAGGGTGTGAACAGGGAGCAGAGGACTGAGAGTTAACCAGTGGCTTACCAGCAGGCGTCTGCAGTACCCGAACCTCCTGCTGCCGTCCTCTCCCGTCAGCATGAAGGAGAAAGTCTCACTGTGTTTAAAAAAAAACAAAAACAAATGTGTACACATGGAAATTGACGCACATGATTTTTATCCTACATACTTGAAAGATAATCAAAAAAGATAATCTGTGTTAATGGTTTTTTTAAACTACAGTTCACAGTTAATGTTCCCTGTAAAACTTAATTTACATGTCTGTCAACAGCCGACGCTGTGTAATGTGATGACGCAAAGTTCAAAGCAGAGTCAACTAGCTCTACTCATCATGAGAAACACACAACTCAGACAAAGTGCTCTGTGGTTTTGGAAACAGAAGTCGGAGAAAACAACCTTAATGACGTGTGTGTTGCATCATGGGAAGAGTAGCCAGTTTATTCTGATTCATTCTAGGGACTAAAAGTAAATAATATCTTGGTCTCTGCTGCTTTGATTTGACTGAGATGTTTTTGAAACAGGTTTAAAAGTTATGCACGGTCATACCTGTTGTACTCAGAGACAGGGCTCCAGTCTTTTGCATCTGGGAAACAGAACTGAGGAATGGCTTTGAGCCGCTGCTCTGCCTCCCTCATCTGCTTGGTGGGCCTCTCTAGCTGTGAGAGGAGGAGGGAAGAGGCATCGCAGTCAGCTTCTTGTCTTTCAGTGTGAGTCTGACCACTAAATGACCAGGCTATCATTTCTCCCATACAAGGTTCAACCTTTGCCCCCTCCAGTATTCATTAACAAGTCCCTCCTCTGGCCCGCTGAGATCTACTTTTCCCAGGGGGCACGTCTGCTGAACCAAAACTTAAATAACAATAAATAAAAACACTTCCCTGCCACACAAATAGATTCTGGTCTTTTTTTTTTTTAACAATAAACAGGCGCCCAGGGCTCCACAGGCTTTAATCTTAATTGACAGTACAACTTTTTATTGTGCACATTCTAGACAATAAAGTGTAAAAAGCCAATTGCAACGCTAAACATCCTATTTAATGTAACATTATTTCCAGCATCCACAATTGTGCAGGAAAAAGCTCACATGTGGGAAAACGCTAGAGAGCCTAATAATACGTAATTAGCTCTTGTTCTAATCCTGTGGCATTAACATTTACATCTTCCAGACTGTTTAATTATGACTTAACTGGATTACATTTGCTTGTGGAGACTGAAAATCAACAGTTCATCTCTATCCTAATCTCCAGTTGTCCACACAATGTTAATTATGTCAAATACGTTTTAAAAGCTGCCATCGTTACTGCTGTTGTCCACATGGCTTTTGGTTATTTGTTTAACTGTATATTTTTCTACCATCCACAGTCACCTGGACAGGATAAGACAGCAGAGCAAGTGTTTTTAAAATCAGTTTCTCCTCATAATAATGTGGCTCTGAGTCAGTATGTGTGGAGCGATTTCTAATTCTTGAGTTAAAACACCTAAAACAACTAGTGAGGTCTGTGCATGTATTTTAGTTACTGTTGATTTTTCCTCCCTGTGAAAATAATTCAGTCGCTGAGGATTCTTGTTATGTCAGGTGTAAAATGTGAAAGAGCAGCTGCAACAGGATTCAGGTTTGACTTTCATGCTTTTTACCTTGGGGAACTGGTAGGTGACCTCTGGGGAATAGGAGTTTTTGCTGGGCTTCTTCTTTAGTGAAACAACCACGAAATACTCAAAGAGCTCTCTCTCCTGCCACTCAATGAGCTGCAGCTCCAGTGTGCGGTAGCTGGGGGCCCGGCGAAGGATGGACTGTAGTTTCAGCAACCTCTGGGTGTGAGCTGAGGAGACAAGTGAGCATTGTAACATATCATCATGATGTTAAACAAAATAAAATACACTCCAGTGTGTAAATCTAGATCTCATGGGGAATTACCCATCAGCCAATTGGGGGAATGCGCAGATTGGTGTAATTCATTTTTACTGACGCCACTAAAGCGTCCAAAACAGAGAGAAAACATCACTAAATCTCATTAGTGTTCGCTCCTGTCACGAAATCTGGACATGATAAATGCTGTGTGGTCTCCTGGTAATCTGTGCATATGGCAAATTACAATTCTGTGGTCTGTTCGGTCAACCCAGGTCACACTGTTGCATCCAAAAAACTGGAAAGGCTGTTGCAAAAAGCGCTGAGAAAAACAACTCTGAGAGACCAAAAAAATTCAAAACTCGAAGAAGAAGAAGTGTAAGCACCTCACCCCATATGAACGCTCACCTTTGAACCTGTCATCGGAGTCGCTCTCACTCTCGCTGTTGTCATCTGGGGGCAGACATGACACAGACAAGAAGGTTTGCTACGGTCAAAGGTTCAGTTCCACAAATGTGTTTACGTCAGGGGTATATAGTGAGAACTCTATGTGGGTGGCTAAGACACAAATATTTACTCACTTATCTGGCCAGTGGATAAAGGGAACACACAGAGCCCTTACCCCTCAAAGAAGCAGTCTCAACATTGGACATGGACAGCTTCTTCAGCCTCTTCTTCCCACGTTTAGTGCAGTAAATGGAGTTGATCCTCTGGACCAGCTGTGAGCAGACAAGGGGAAATTCTTTGTTCTCTCTGGGAATCTAAAGTTTGGCTTTTCTTTAATCCTAAATATAGAAGAAGTAGGGGGTATACCTGGCCAAAAGTAACAGTGTAAAACAATGTAGATGTGCTTTAAGGGTAAAATTGAAAAGCTTCAAAGAGACTTCTTGAGAAAAGGCTCCACGAGGGCTGAAACCCACGCAGTAATTACATGCATCAAGGCAATGTGTTTTAAAAACATCTTTTCCAAACTGAGGAATTACCGGCGGTGATTCAGAGCTGCTCGGACGGTGACTGTGAAACCTAAGCAGATCTGCGAAGCAGGAAAGGACAAGAGAACACAGCCAGAGAGCTCTGCTAGGACTTAGCGTAGGTGTTTGAGTAGGATCTAGCCGTGTGTGTACCTTGGGGATCCTCCAGTGCCTGTGTGAGGCGAGGGTATCGCTGGTGCTACAAAGGCTATCGTCCAGCAGGCCACAAGGTGAAGGTGATACACCCCTCTGAGGGAGAAGCAGCATTTCATCGTGGCTGTAGCGTTTGGATAACTGGGACAACCGGTGGCTCTTCCTGTCGCTCTGACCAGTCAGACGTAGGGACTGGCTGCTGGGTTTGGAAGGCAACTAGTCGGAGGAAATAGAAATATGGAAGCTTTAGTGACTTTTATTCATTTAGAGTTAATTAGATTAGATTAGAAAGTCTGGATTATCCTGGAGAGGAAATTAGATTAGTAGGAAAACATAACCCAGTCAGCACTGTTTATTTGTAGGGTTTTATGAATCATTATCAAGATATTTTCCTTTTAAGTTATAATCATAAAGATTTCCATTCAGTAGTTTTTACTGTTAACAGTGGGAGCCACTATTCTCACAGGAAACAATGAATGCATAAACCTCAACTTTACTACTTCTAATTTCATGTCATTAATATCAGCCTCACTGTTAACTGTTCACTGTCAAACAGAACTGAACATGAAAAGGGTTAAAGCTGTTTAGCAAGGGGACTTTTATTGTGAAGCAGTCACTGGAAACACAATGTATTTGTTCCAGAGGTTAGTGCTGACAGCGACAACTCATGAAAAATCTATCAACAAAAGGGGAATAATGGAAATAGAAGAGGCAGCAGAGGACCTGTTGTGCAGAAACCCGTTATAATTTATGATTATGATGAAACAAAACAGATTTGTTTGGATACAGCAGACACAGACGCTGCACCAGGAGCATTAAACCACGCTTGTTGTTACTACCAGTAATGATGGAAGTCCTCTCTTTGTTTAGTGAGACAAGCGCTTGAGCATTGAAGAGAGGAAGCTAAATCTGCAGACGGGCCTTTCTGTGAAACATCACCAGGTCTAAACACATCAGACTGTTTCCTGGAGTGCCGCAAATAAGGTGTGAGTTTCTTGAAAAGATCTTGTCCAGTATTCAGCACTGACACACACTGAGAGGGATTCACAACAGCCAGAAAACACATCTAGCCTACTACAAGAAAAAAAACACATCAGTGCTGCTGATTCCTGCAGGCAGGCCCATGTGTTACCTGAGGTGGAGAGTTCAGCTTCCTGTCCATGTTGCTCCAAGATCTGTTGCTGTCCAACAGGCACGACTTCCGACCCAAACTCTTCCGTTTCAGGTCAACATCCTCATACGGGTTCTCCTTCTCTGTAGGGATGAAGGGAAAGGTTCAATGCAGTTCAGATAAAATGTCGGCCAACAACGGTCCGTGAACAGATGCTGCTTTCCGACACAAGGCAGATGAGGCTGTGGGGTCAGAAAGGGTAAAAAAGACGGCAGTAAAGGGTGTCGGGGGCACGAGAGGGCCTCCCTATGGTTAGTCTGAGAAGAGATGAGTCATGAAAGGTAAGTCAAAGGTCACTCCCAGCTGGCTCAAGTGGACTCACTTTTTTCAAAACAGTTACTGTTGGCACCGGGCCCCGCAGGCCCCATGGGCCCAGCTGAGACTTCTGGACACAACACTGCTGATGAGTCACTGTCCAGGCATGCAAACTGTCTGCTGTAAGAGATGGAGCGGAGGCTCATCTTCTTAAGACTCTCGAGTCTGGTAATAAAATTGTTCAAATAACCCAATTATTTTATTTTTTTCAATTTTCGAGTGAAACGCTTAAGTAACAATGTGGGAATGTGCATATAGCAAGAGCAATTAGGTTTAAAAACCATAGTTCATGCTCAGACCAGGATTCAAATTTTCAATTCATTGTCTTTAATTAAAAAAAAAAAAACTTTATTCCAAGAAGTTTTAATAACCACAGACAGACACTGCTCTGCCTCAGTCAATGATCGCAAAAAAGGAAAGACAAGGAACGTTACACTGCACTGCTCTCACTGATGTCACCTGGCGGAGGGCCAACTTCAATAAAGCGAAAACTTGTGTAACACCACAGTCCATGTCTATTCAGACATGTGCTCTGAGAATAGTTTTTTGGCAGGGTCTGAAAAAGGTTGTGAGAAAGTGAAGAAACCACAGTGAAGAACAAAAACAGAGCCAGATGGCGTCGAAATGCATGAGGGGAACTTTTGAAAGAAAGAAAAGCAGCGTTATCTGTCAGCACAGAAGGAAAGAACAAAAATCTATTTGGTAGCTGGGTTCCTTCTTCTTGAGTGCTTCAGTGGAAAACTCGATGAACTCCGCTTCTCAAACAGCGAGTGAGTATTTTAAAAACATTGAAGATTAACCTACAAGCAGGGCTTTGTTCTATTATCTATTTTAAGGTTAATTATTGAACCTGTCTGGGGTAAATACACACACATCCGTGCACACACACGCAGCTGACATACACTGGCGGGGACCTTTCGAGCGTCATGTTGTGTCACGCAGTAAATTAGCTTACTGGAGTGATTTTCTGTGCATCATTAAAACCGAGGAGCAGAATAAGAGGGCTTAGTCTCACCCCATGTAGCCCTGCTACCCCATTAAACTGAAGCAATACTGTAATGAGAGCCTGCTGGGAAAATGATATGTCTATATAGCTTCTTACGTACTGGAGGGTACTAATCTACTCCTCTGATTACTAACATCCAGACCTCGCTCTAACACACCCCCAGACACAGAGCATTACACAGGGAGGGGACACACCTCGGCTGCACACTGTGATTGTACATTTTCGGTGTACACAATGGACTCTGTGGGCAGGGCGAGGCACTGAACAAAACTATACCAACAACAACAGTGTCGGTATATCAGCTTATCTGTAAAGTGGACAAGCCTCGGTGGAGTGGCACCACTCAACCACTCAAAACACAGGTTGCAGTTTTGGAAGAACATCTGGCAGCATCACAAAACCACACAGTTTGTCAGTCATGACTCTAGTCTGCTTGTGACTACACTGGGGAAATTACACAGCATTGTATCGAGAAGAAAAAAAAACAGTCATAGGTCCAACTGTGTGTTATGTAGCCGAGGTGTTGTTTGATAAAGTTTGAATCACTCATTACATACACCAGTCCCCTAGATTAGTTCCCAGAGCAGACAGCACCTGTGCAAACTAAGACAGTAAATGTAACACACTCTGGAGCTGGATGATGCAGACAGCTGAATCATAGCACTGGTTTGTGCACGGGGAGTGATTCATCAGTCTGTGTGTACAGATCATTTACTGGCACTCCATCAATCCCATTTAAAAGCACTTACAACAATTGCTTGATATCGCAATCTTCCACGCAACTGTAGTAACACACACACACACGTACGTCACAAACGACCTGCACTCTCAAGTCAAACGTCTTGACATCAAGTGCAGGTGCCAGAAGTTAAAGAGTGAGCGTCCTCCTCTTCAAAAACTGTCCAAGCTGAGGAAGTCAAGTTGTCCTCTCGACATTCAGGAACTATGTGGACTTCTCAGTGTTAGATGCTTGTTAAAAAATAAGGGCACACAGGGACCAAAACATGGCTTATTTCCTGCTGCTGTGGCTGCTCCTCAAGTGGATCATCTGACCTGTAAAACCACCGCATAGTAGTAGTGGTGGTGGTGGAAACTGCTCTCCTCCATTACTGTAGGACTTCAGCTGGAAAGCTTTTGTTTTGAAATAGCTGGAGCAATTTCAAACTCACTCAGAGACAATGTTTTTGTCGGAGAACAAACAGAGATTGGCAAAAAGTGCGTCTCCGACTTGAGAACTCCACGTTCACGGTGCTGGATGAACAATGGAGGCTTTGTTGGGATTCACATGAAAATCAGTCATGCCCTGACGCTCCCTCTGAGAATACTGCACATCCTCAGCTTCAACAACAACAAAAAAAAGAAGCTCATGAGCAAACTGATCACTGATTCAAGAACAACATAGCTACTTGAAATTCAATCCTCGTTGCAGATATAAAAATCAGTCCTTATTTGGTCATCGCTGAGCATTTGTCATGAAAACTATGTGCGAGTGTGAAAACTGGAGAGACTGCATCTGAAATCCAAGCTTCATCATGAGACTATACTCACACTGACACACATTTCCACCACATTAAGTATGCACTGGGGGAGCTGGCAACTGGACTGTGCAGAAGGCCTGGGGTCATTTGCTAGTGGAAAGGAATTTGGCTCCACACCATGTGCAGATTTCATACACACATTATCTCAGAGAAGAACGGGGCTGGGCCCGTTTTACAGTGAGAAACATAATGTGTCACGAAGAAGGGTTGCAACATGGGAGGATGACCAAATCAGTATTTAGCAATAAAATGAAGCTCTTCCTTGCCATGGGTTTAGTCAGAGGGGGCTAATATTGATAACAATACCTGCTCCCTACACCTCAGCATGAGGCTGATAGACGCTGGAGGAGGAGGAGTTACTCCCACTTACATTCTTATTACAATAGGCCATGCTGCACAGGGGCTTTCATTTTCACAACAACATCTGAACTGACAGTAACAACATCATGGTCACATTAAGTCTTATCTTGAAAGTTCCTAACACAAACCAACACGCATGTCGATACTGTTAATTTATAATAAACAGGTCATGACATGCGCAAAGAGCTGGAGTAAAATGCAAAATCCACCCACTGAAAACTCTACACACAGCGCTGCAGTTTCACCTGACACTGCACCAAGAATGCAATATCAGTACTCAAGATCATAAATAAACTACCAATGCCTTAATTTCAACAAATGTTTAAAATTACAGGATTTCCCAGGTATGAGTCAGTACTTATTTTCGTTATTGATAATTTTCTTGATTCACTGATTGTTTGTTTTGTACATAAAAGGTCAGAAAATGGTCAAAAACGTTGAAATACAGTTTCCCAAAGCCAAAGTAAATACAAAAATACAAAAAATATTATGTTCAATATCATAGAAAACTAGAATATATTCACCTTAAAGATGCTTTTTTGTCTTTTTTTTTTTACCCCAAAAAGTGACATAAATTTACAAATACATTTTCCTGTTTCAAAGCCATTGAGCTGATGTGCTTACCTACTATGTCCTCATAGGCATTTTCCACTAAAGTGCTTTTGGAACTGGGTCGAGTCCGTGTGTCTGTGGTCAGTGTGCCATTCTCTGCTGGTGAGGACGGATATGAAGATGGTAGACTCGCAGCATCCTCCGACTCACATGACTCCCTGGGAGAAAAAAAACAACAACAAGAGAAGGAGTCAAAAAAGACCAAGATGCAGAAAAACTGTTGCATAAATCCACGGAGACCATTTTAAAGAGAAGGAATAAGCAAGATTCAATTCAGTGTCTGCCTCAAAGAGGACAGATAAGAGCGGACTGAAAAAATCCAGATGCTTTTAAAAATAGCCCAGACAGACAGTTTTACTCCTAACAGTCTCCACTTGCCATCTGGAAACAGAGAAAGGTTCAACAGGTGGTGAAGATACTTTTAGTGGATATAAACACACGTCCAAACCCACTGTCTTATCCCTCAAAGCCTTAAATCAGAAGTACTAATTATTGAATAAAGAAATAAAAAAGAGAGGCACATCATGATCAAAATGGGCTCAAATCACAAGGAAATTCCTGATAAGTCACAAGTAAACATGCAGATATCTTACTATTTCCGTGTTCTTTGTACAATGAAAGGCAAACATCACATGTCAAGGCAGCGCTGGAAGAACTTGAGCTACATTAGTGCAGGGATCTACAGTCATGTCGCGCCATCGACAGCTTGTGGCTTTTAAACTTGGTCTGAAATTGCTAGAGCCACAGGAATGTTAAACACAGAGTCCGAGGGAAGATTGTTTAAGGATTTCATCCCCATTTCACATAGGGGCAATCTGGGGAGGCCCCACCCTCACACAAAAAAACACAGGACATCTGATTGTGAGAGCCTTAATTCAGAAATAAAGAAAAAATAAACTACACTAACCAGAGTATTGTCAGTTATACGCAAGGTATAAGTGAACTTCTTCTCAAGGAAGTAAAAACTCAAGATTTGTGTGGGTTTAAATTATAAGATCTCTTTATAGACCAACATGGATCTCTGGGAGGAAGCTGTGTAACGTTTCAAATGGTCTGCACAATACATCAGTTATTTTTAGTGCGAGTTGCTTTTATGTTCAATATCCTGTATGCACTGACCTCATGACACCCTATGACGCACTTTACCTGAGGTGGAAAGTATTAATAACCTTCAATGGTGTTTAAACTAAAAGACAAATGAGCATAGATCAGAGTAGTTACTGATCACTGATCAGTGACTTGTTAAACTACAACACTAACAAAGCAAACACGTCTGTCTGTGATGCAGATTCCTCCCAAGCCCTTCAGACATGGTTGGCTGTTTTTTTGCAAAACAAAAATGGCTCAAAGGCATCCTAATTATTTCATAGCACCAAATAGTTGTGCATCAAAGTATTTCTCTCCTGATACAGTCATTTTAATGTAAGGTAACACAAAACATGAAAAACTGAGTTGGTGCAAATACAGATTCTGTGTATGTTACCCCTAAAAGCAAGGCTTTACAGAAACAGTTGGTTATCTATTGCTCACAGCAGCAGTATATACATACAGCAGTAGTACATACAAGAGAAATGACACAAATCTGCAGGACTGCGGGAAACAAACTGATACAGCCCACTACGCTTGAGCCATAGTGTATTTACATGTCAGTTACAGGACAGACACAAACACACTGATATCCTCACCTGTCCTGGATTTTCACAGGGGCGCTCCCCTTGGTCTTTGGCGCTCGTGTCATGCCGGGTGCAGGCGTGGAGGGCAGAGGCGGGGGAGACTCGGAGCCTCTGTTTGGAGGTAGTCCATTGGATGGTGAAACGCCCTTCTGGTCCTGTTTGGCGTCGTACTCAAAAGTGCGTTTGGGTTTAGGTAAGGGGTTTACCGGTGTGCCGACGGAGCTCTGCTGACCGGGCGGTTCTGGACTCTCAGACCGGGCTGAGCTCACACTAAATCTTTGTCTGAGTTTGGAGAGCTTATCAGGCATCAGAGCAGCATCTGGCTCAGTGGCCACCGAGCAAATGCTGCTGCGCTTACTGGTGCATGTACTGTCCAAGTCGTCGCCTATCACAAAAGACTTTTGTCTCGTCTTGTCTGGAGCGTAGCAGTTACTCAGATAACGTGGAGGTGGTGCGTTCGGACTGTCCTTCAGGGCTTGTTCTATCTTTTGTATCCTGTTGAGGACTGCTGATGTCTCCTTGCGAGCAGACAGGGAACGTACAAAGGGTCCTGAGGACTCTGTCTTGCTTATCCTTTTCTGGAAGCGACCTAGGCCGTCTTTGTCTGAAACCCCTTCCTCTTCCTCCGTCTCTGTGTAGGAGCATTCGGAGAAAGCTGTGCTCATCCTGCGAACCCCCTTAAAGTCAAAAGTCTTCTCGCTACAGGGAGAAGAGAGCAGGCTCGGGCAGCCCTCGCTGCCCCCGACTCGCTCTCCCCCTCTTTTATCCAGACACAAGCTCATCCTAGGCAGAGCGACCCGTCTGCATTCCCATTCTGAGATCTTTTTGCGGATGGTGGCGGGGGGGACACCGGCTACCGACCGGGTGAGGGAGAGGGTGCGCTTGTGGCCTTGGTTAGAGGACGGTCCCAGTGAGAGTGTGCTCCAGCTCAGCGGCCTACCGTTAAGTCCATCTCCCGCAGAGAGCTCTCCTTGTGTGTCCTTCTGCTCCTGACCTTCCTGACAGCACTTGGTTTGAGTGGGGGGCTTATAGATGGAGAGCCTGTTGTCCAGGCAGCTGATGCTCTTTGACTTGGTGAGGCAGCCTCGGGGCTCGGGGTCAGCTGTGAGAGAGGCACCGCTGCACAGGCTGGCTGTCTTGCCGTTCCAGCCAGCACGTACCAGGAACCTGCCGTCGGTGCGGACGTACCTACTCTGCTTCCCAGAGTTCTCGCTGTCTCCGAGGAGCGGCTGCTGGCTCTGCGCCTGGCTGGCAGAGAGGACAGGACACGGTGATGTAGACCGGCACCTGAAGGAAGACAGAGAAAGAAAAAGGTGTGAACATTAACTGTAAGTACACACATTTTCTCTGGAAACAAAACAACAGTTCAGGCTATGAATACAAGAGGTGGATAATAAGAGTTGTCAACGAATCCACTCAGCCCCGCAGCATGAAAAGTAACAAAGCTCAATGTGGAACAGATGGGTGAAAACTTTAGAGAATCAGCTGAAAGTTTTGACTTCTCTTCCAAGATCAAAGGCCGAATGAAAACCTGAGCCACTTATTTAAAAGACCACAGGAAAGTATTCTGTCTTTGGCAGCATGGGATTAAAATAAAGGCCAAAGGAAATACAGGCTACATTAAAATGCCACTGTGGATTTTTCCACATAATCAAAATAACTTGCGGAGAATCACCCTGGACCTCACACGGACACCACAATTTATTACAGCGGTCTTACCTGTTCTGGTCTCACTGCTCCTCTCTGGTCCTCAGAGCCTTTCCTGATCCCTACAGCTGAGTGATACTAGGTGCTTCAGTCGTCCCACTCTCACTGCCGACTCTACCAGTGTTCATCACACACACACACACTACCAGTGTTCATCACACACACACACACACACTCACGCACACACACACTAACACACTTTCTCACGGTCCTCACCTCCTTAAAGATTTCCAAGCAAGACAAAATTTCCGTCTAGCTCCACGACACCTTACTACTCATAGTCTTTGTCATAACTTGGAAGTCGACTGCCTCTTGCGAAAGCGAAGCTTTGGGGGATCTGATGTCACAGCCATGAGTTAGAATAACAAGCGTTATGGAAGGAGGAGGAAGCTGAGGGCTGCGGACTGTGATCCAACAGTGCAGGTTGGGACAGATCTCGCTTCACACCTATGTGCCCTTCCCTGGTTTCACTCCTCCTGCTCCAGGGTGGGGAAACTTTTACAACAGCTGCAAACCTGCAAGCTGCAAGCATGATGGATGCAGCTTATCTTACGTCCCTTGAAGAAATATGAGATTTCAAGATGACAAACTTTACTGCTTTAGCCTCCAGAACTCTTTTTTAAACACACAGCACGGTGACTACTATGACTGACATATCAGTTGTATGAACTGACCTGAGATGATTTATGGGAGAGGAAAATAGTAAAACAAAGTGTTTTCACATTTTTTTGGACTTTTCTGATGGCTTGAACTGTTTCTGAAATGAAACCATTTGAGAGTCAGGAAGAGAGGAAATATTGCTCTGGTGGTCCAGATACAAATTTATGTGTAGAACCCCGAGCTTGATCCATCTGAAATGTAGAGTAGTTAAAATAACACTGGTGGAAATATAGCAGCTAGTAAAGTACAGGAACCTAAAGATTGTATACTTAGCCTATAGTTACTTTCCACCACTTCAAACTTCAAACCCCAGTCTTAGTCAAACAGACCGTATGGTTTCATGAGGAAAATACAGTTTGAGTGTTCTGATATAAATCAGCCGTCCTAAATATGACATGCTGCAGTGGTTCATTGGGGACTTATTAGAATTTGTCTGGCAAATTAAAATCTTACTGGTTCCCTGGCAAAGCTCCTAACTAAGCCTCTGCCAAGGCGTATGGCTAATGCAGAAGGCCAACGGTGACTCTGAAGCTCAGTATCAGTGGGAATGTTTTACTAGCAACCAGACCAAACACTAAGTAATACAACTCTACTGCCAGTAACCGAGCAGTTTATTGAATAAATGACGACAGTATGAATTTTCAATTTTCGGGATGATGGTCGTGGGGGTTTTTACTTTCTTTTTTTTTCATTTCACAAATGAGACGCAGGGAGGATTCAGCGCTCGACCTTGACTCCACCAGCGTGACAGTAAACAAGCAGTAACAAGATGAGGTGAAAGAAAAGACTCGAACTGGCCTCTTGTTGTGTCTTGTGAATGTTTCAAAGAAGTTCCATCTAGAAAAAGACACTGAATCTATGTTTTCTTTTGTGTATAGTGAATTGATGACAATATTTATTTTAAATATCTCACAAATATATGTTTGCTTTGCTATATTTTTCATGTTTTGTGGACTTCCCGTTGGCTGTTTGTACGCCATTAATCCCATTAACCACAGTGTAATTAAACCTGATCTGTTTACAAAGCTGCAGATTGAATCAACTGTTTAATCATAAGTTAAATCAGCCGCAGAGGAGAATATTACAGCCTTGATTCGCTACAGTTACTTCTTATGGTGTAAATTAAAGTGCAAACTGCTGTGCAAAATCACAAAAAGAGAAAATATGTGCAGAACCTTTGTCTATTTAGGGCTTGGGGACTTTTAGGGGTTTCTAGTGGTCTGGATCCTGCTTGTAAAAATAAGCCCAGTTTAGTCAGCTTCAGCTGGGCCGGCCACACATACTGTACTGTACAAAGAGCTGGATGCCAGTCACAACCTGGCCTCTGGCTTTCACTCAGGCTTCCAGGGCATGCTAACCACAAGCCACTTCCTTTTACTGACCAGGATGGAGAGAGCAGACTTGCTCAGAGCACCAGCACTTTCACTACTTATAGTTCAACATATGTAAACTCTACTACACCAAGCCTTTTCGCTCACTTATTAAGTTATAAACAGTCATAAATCTCCGACCTAGCAATCATTTTACTCAAGAGTTTTATTTGTTTACATATCAGGTAATGATTTAATTCCAGTTAATGTGCATGTCTAAGTATTTAAAACACCAGTCGAAGTCTCTCTCTCTCCTCTCTTCTCTTCTCTCACAGTCCTTTGAATATGTTTTGTGTTGCTAAAACACCTCTTGGGTTTGCTTTTAACTGCGATCACTGAGGTTAATAACAACATTAGGCACTTGGCAAAAGAAGGCCCTCTGTTTGGTAAATGCAGCAATTATTCCCTGACAGAAGATCACAGAGCAAGAGGAGAACACGTCACAGGTTTCTTCTTTACTTTGCATTGTTATTTTTCCCACCATGTTGCTGCACGTCTCTATGTGTGTGCCTCTTGAGGCTAAACAGTTCAGTGCGGGTGTAATTTGTCCCAGAGACAGATTCATGGTTGATCTCATGGTTTCGGGGCACAAATAGTGCAGCACTATCTAACACAACTAATTCCTCTGCATGTGTTAAAAAAAAAAAAAAAAAAACACATAGCCGCGAAGCATCTTTGCCTCAAGATCTTTAAACATGAGCTTTAAGGATTGTGGGTAATGTGAGGACCATAAGCTGTTAATAAGGCTTTACCACAGTGTATCAAAAGTATCAAAAGAGACTTGGTTTAAATACACAATTATTATACTAAAGCAATCATCCCTTTACAATCACTATGTTTGCACATATTCAGTGGTAAATGTGCACCTCTACCAACAAATGAATGAAACTTCTCGATGATATTAACATTAATATTAACAGTATAATTAATGTTTGTCTTTGTTACTGCTGCTTTCAGCAGGCCTAGTTGACACAACAAGCAGTTACACACAAAGCAGCTGCCACATGCTACGTCAGATCCTGTGTTAAAAGTGTAAAAAAATATTTTGTTTCTGCTTTTATCACCAGCCACGCATTTATATATATTTATATAAAACACCAACAGGTGCACAATTTCTAACAAAATAACCATCAGTCTGTCACAAGTCAATGTGACTGAACAATGAGTATGACACTTCCCAGCTGTGTATGGGACGATGATCATCTGTAGCTATAACTGCCTGTCACCTTTGAGACTTTTGAGCTTGTTAAGAATGGACAGGGTGATAGAGTGTGGGAATGAATAGTCTAGATATCACATATCATTCTCTAAGTTTGTTTTTGCTCTCCCTGCAGGACACTGTCAGCTCTCAACATGCTAACACAAGCTTCAGCTCACTACTCACAGTTCAGAGTTGGATGGGGCCCTTGTCCAGGATACAGGATTGTACTTGCCAAAGATTTGGGAGAATTATCACGATTGAAAATCACTGGTGGTTCTTTTCCATGAGTGAAATACAGAAGAAAAATGACTTAAGACTGATTACTGATGGGAAGACATGGTTGAAAATGAAACACTCCAAAACCACATGACGTAAGTGGAAGTGAACGTTAACCAACCCATAGTGTCCCACATGTCACTGACCTGTCGGGGGCGTCCCGGGGAGTTTTACCCCCTCCTGTACGAGCCACAGCCTTGGAACTCTTGTTGGCAGTCATGTTTGTCTGCAAACCGCCCACTCACCTGATGGACAAACACAAAGATGTGAAACAGTTGAAAAACGCCAGCGTGCCAAGCATTTCAGCAAAGACAACAAACACCGTTTTATTTGAACAGTATTAAAACTAAGGCTCCACAGTTGTTTAAGTTTTCCTGCAAGCATTACTTGGAAATGACTTAAATACAGTATATTTTATAGAGTTATATCTTGTAGAGAAACAAGAGATCCAATATTGTTATGATTTTAATCCTGTGCTACATAAAAACGAGATGACCTACATTCTTCTAACGAACACACGGGAAAACTGGGAGTGCCATCACTCTGAGCAGGTCAATTCATGACTCTGACAGGTGAACAAAGGTTCCTGTAAAAACAGCGGGGTTATAATAATATGATCAAAATTATTATACTCTCAATCCAACATTCACGTGCCCCAGTCACAGATTAACATGAGAGCCCAAGGTGACACTATTGCACTTGACAACTTTTCATAAGGCGAGCTAATAAAAACTCCTAGAGAGTACCTCACTTCACCACATCTGCCATGTTGAATCTCCAGTGTCAACATTGCAGACAATTTTCAACAAACCAGACGTTAAGTGCCATAACTAACACAGCATGCAGACACAGTTGTGCCAGATGAACTGTGCAGCAGCAGACACAGATATTCCGCCACATAAAACCTGTCTATTTTCACATTATACAACACCGAACTACATCACAGGAACAGACACAGCTAAACACACAATACTTAAACAAGGTCCTGATCCATGTTTGGATCACAGCCATAAAGGAAATTTGGATAGAGAGACATTATTGATGTAGCTGCTGCTACCCCACTGATGGTTCTATTACACATAAACCAAGAGAATAGATAACTGCGCAGCCTGATGTGTCCAGAGGCACAGAGGTTGGAGTAGAGATTTCGAAGCTATCATGTGTTTGTTACGCATGATTTCATCAAGATAAGCACATTGGATCATTTTGCATTTGCACTAAAAGTAGAATTTCGAGGCTGCAGACCTGCTGCCGTCAGGTAACAAGAGTGGGTAAAGCACTAATGTTTAGCATTGCCTGACCAAAACTGAATAATTGAGACCGATACTTGAGAGTTTCAAACATTTTCAATGTTACAGCCATGTTGTCATTTTGCAGGATGTTATCCAATAGTTTTTGGCTGGACCTCTGCAAGGCCAAACCCTATAATTGCTAATGTCCATGTGTGATTGACTGACTGAGTGATAGAGTTGAACGATCATAGTGGGACCATTGGTCAGCCAAATGCCACATGACTGAGGTGGATAAACAGTCTCTTTGGTCAATTACAGCCCGCTCTGTTGGCAATTTAACACATTTGTTTCTACATTTCTCAAAATACGTTGACCGTTCCTCAAAAAAAAAAAGTAACAAGCAACAAATCTAGAAACTTTATGGACAAATCTTGGATAGTTTGGAAAGATTTGCCAACAGTTTTGACAGGAGGTTGTGCACTGAGGGACAAATGAGAATGATATTTTGTAACATTCTCTCCAAGCGATGATTTTACAAGGGAATACAGCCTAAATCATGACACGGTCTTTGTCATGAACTTGTACATCCAGTTTTATACAATCAGGATTTTAGCAGCTGTCTGGAAAGCGTTTAGAAATCAGTGTGTAGTTTTAATGGGCTGCGTTCCAGTCACTGTTTCATACTTTTGTTGTCAGACAACAGAAACAGAAAAACATGTATATAAGAACAGGGGTTATTTAAAAATTAGGCAGTGTGTGTGAGCACAGAGAGTAGTAATATCTAGCTCTGTGGACAATCTTGGCTGAGGATCAACTTCATTTAACATCCTAATAATATAACACTATGAAAAATCCTTGACAGCAGAAAAAAAAAACTGTTAAGACATCTTCCTTATAATAAACATTTCCTGGACTTAATCTGAAATGAGACCATCAGTCCCTTCAAACTGGAGGCCGTTGCCCTTGAAAATCACTTTTTAAAACGCTGCATTGACCCTTTCAAGAAGGCTCAAAGCTATTGTTCTGGTGCATAAGGAGGTCAAATAGAGATCCCTAGAGATCAGAGGTGGAGGATGGGAGGGTGCTTGGCAGCATGACTTGTTTACAGGAAATTGTTGTATGAAGAAGCCAGCCAACCAGTAGTGCAGCCGAGTCCTATAGAGACAGATGAGGAGAGAGAGGGAGCATTCCTGCTGTCAGCTATTTCCCGTAACTGTGACTGCACTAAGAGGACTGGCCATGCATCATTATTTTCACCAAACACAAAGAGAGATGTTGTCCTCTGCGTACAACCGTCCTCTCCAGTTGTCACTCTGTGTTTTAGATGACTATCGGAAAATGAAATGATTTTTAGTTTTGGCACTCAGGTCTGCTGTCACAGTCTTCGTGCAATGGAGTCATTCTCAAACTATTTCTATAGATCAGAGAGCCTTGGGCTTTCATTTACAGCCTTAGCCTGATGGTTGTTTTGTGAGGAGATGCTTTGCTGATGACAGTGAATCAGCTAAATCATTTATCTGTAACATTGCAAATCATTCTGGAAAACTAAAATTGGAAAAAATAATCAAAGCTTGAGTAGCACAATCTTTCCTGCCCTCTAAATGAAATGAAAGTATTCTGCTTATACAGAATTCAGACACCCAGGCAACTGTGTAAGACATTATTTCTGATAGAAATAGTGTGTTTTTGGAAGTAATTTTCAATATTCCCTCTGACTTCCTCTCTGAATGAAAACATGGACCTTCTGTCACTTTTCACTTTGTAACGCCTCAAAGCAAATGTAAATTAAAAAAAAAAAAATAGGGAAGGAAATGAGAAAAATCAGCTGTCAGGAGTGGAGAAGATGAAACTTCATACTTTAAATGAAGTCAGCTCTACACACCTTAGTTATATTAAGTCAAGAACAATGTTTATTTGTTTAACGTCATCATTTTTATTTTTATTTTGGACTGAGAGAGCTGCAAACACAGAAATGGGTCACAGAGGCCCAAGATGGACTTTACAGTGTAAACACCAAGGCGTTAGCCAACTGACTTCCTGAGGTCCGATACCATCTCCTTACACAAAATCACAGCCTGTAAACAACCAGCTGGAAGAAAGCTCCAGAGAACCTTTAAAGTGCATTCAACCACATTCAAGACAAATTTTCTCTGGAGATATCTGGACCAAAGACGAGCTAACAGTTCACGGTGAGAGGAGCTTTACGATGATGGCGAGCATTCCTTCAATAATGATGATGACACACTCGAAATTGATTAGTGTTTATGTGTTCGGTGTTAAACAGAGTGACACAGGCCAGAAAAGTTTGAGGGAACACTTTGGTGGAGCTGGTGTTATTCAGGAAATTACAGCGTGGAAAGCACCAGGTCCTTCAGTAGATCTTAATACAGTTGATACTAGGGCTGTCAAACGATTAATTTTTTTAATCGCGATTAATCGCATTTTTTCCATAGTTAACTCGCGATTAATCTCTATTAAAAATATTATATATGGCGCTTTGGACTTTCAACCCTCCAAAGTGTTATAATCTCTAGACAAACAACTTTTAGACCAGACCTAGCAGGCCTAGTACCTAATCATAACACATGATGCATGAAACTCACACAGAATTGAAACGAATTGCATCCAGTGGAAATTGCCCTTTACTTTGCTACGCCTCTGCCTGGCCATGTGCATTTGTTGACAACAGAAGCCGTCAAAAAATCAATACATCGCCACGTGCATTTGTTGACAACCGACGATGTCAAAAAAATCAATACATGGCCATGTGCATTTGTTGACAACAAAGCCGTCAAAAAATCAATGGATAGAGCTGTGGATATATGTTAGACTGTGTATATTTGTGTAGCAACCAACTTGAAGGTGCCTTACCGCCACCTACTGGACTGGAGGTCCCACACTCCAGTCCTCCAGTCCAGCAGACAGAGGACAAAATGGGCCGCGATTAACCGCGATTAAAAAATTTAATCGCGTTAATTTTTTTAATTAATCTAATCGCGATTAACGCGTTAACTCTGACAGCCCTAGTTGATACAGATTACAGAGTAACATTATCATGTGTTTGGAGTGTGTATCTGGCCAACAGAAGGCAAATATTCTCACTCCTTTTACCTCTGTTTTTGGTCTTCACCAACTCTTGGGGTAATTATCAGGCTCTATAGCTGCTAAATGCTCCACTATGTTCACCAGACAGTTGCCAACTGTGTCAGCTGCCTGTTTGGTGCTGAGAAGGTAGCATGCACGAGGGTAATTTTCAATGAAACAAGCTGAACGCTGCAGCTGGAAACAACAGTGATGAGAACAGTGGAACTAAATCAAAACAGTGAAGCTGAGCCAGAAAACAATAAGTTAAGAAAGCTCAGTGGAGCTGAGGGAAACGGCCAAGTCATGTGACCATGCTCTGTGACTTCATCGCTTTGAGCAAGTTCTTTCACATTACACTTGGCTGTTTCATCTACAGTTATTTAATATAAAGTGTAATATAATAATCAAAATATGTAAGTGTGTGAGTTTCTATATAGGAAATACAACAGTTAAATGTTGGATTTATATAAACACACAGGTATTTCATGAGTTATCTGGTCTTATTCAGGTTTATCATAGGTTTATCTATATGTTGGATTATTATATACATAAAATAGGGATATTTAATGGAGGAAAAGTGAGGAAAAAGGCATAAATCTGAATACTACTTCCCACTCCTTCGTGAACATGGTTTGAACTAAATTTATACCCTATGTTCAAAATAAGTCAAATAAAAAGTAACAAACTCATTAATATTTCATTAACCATGAAGTTATTTGACCTCATCCTTAATGGCCTGCATTGAAAATGCGAAAGTTCATGTAACAAACATGAGTAATTATAAAGTCAGGTCGGCGACATGCATTGGCAGTATGTGACTGATGTGAGAACACCACCATGTATTGTTTTCTGTAGGAGCCCACACACGCACTGGTGGTATCTTGATGTAAGTCACTGTCATCACATCTTGACAGGACAATAATAAACCCTTAATTTCCAGAAGTTACTGCCATTACTTTAAACCCAACACAGAGAGAAGAAAAAAGACATCCGCGAGTTTCCCCGTCTTTGGCTCTGACTTAAAAACAAATCTGCGAAGCCAAACTGTCAATTGAAGACATTCAATACCACCATCTTTGTGGCCTAGCTTAACCACTTTAGGTTTTTTTGTCATGCTGATGTCCAGAACTACTAATTGATTACGAGAGGCATATCAATGACGCATATTTTCCTCAGCAACAAGAGCATATTCATGAAATGAGACTACAACAGTGTCTCCATTAGACTATTTGGGCTCGGATAAAAGGACCCTTTGTGTTCAATACATCCTTGCGAGGGACATGTGGTTAAAAAGTAAGTCTTTTATCAGCTGTGTGTGTGTGGGTGTGTAAGTATGCGCATGTGTATGTGTGTGGGTTTCAAAGGGAGAGACTCAATTAGGTAAAATATCTTTCAAAATAGAGTCTGCACGTCCTTGGCTCTGTCACTTTTGACAGATCATCTGATACACAGTTTTCTCCACTACATGCAGGAATGTACTAATATTTGCCCTATCCATCAGGCTGCGGCTGCATTTTAAATATTAAAGAATGTTTTCAGAGGGTGAAAGAAAACACAGACAAGGGGCAGAAACACCTGGACCTGATGCCAAGAGCCTCTCTCTCTCATTCAACAAAGACTGCACAGAAAAAATGCGCTCCCTCAGCACCTGGCCCCTGATATTCAGTCTGCAAGAGCCCAGCACGATGTAATAGTTTTGTGACGTCACAATGGGACAAACACTCACTGACCTGTGGCTGGGTTCGCTTTAAGATCTTTGTTGATCCTGAAATATGCACAGGCAGACACAACAAGGTCCAAAAGCACAGGCACACTAATACTGTCTTCTTCTGCTTGCATCTAGGCCGACTCGTCCTGCTCGTTTCTGCTGACCAGCAACCTGACTTCAAGGTTTTTAAAACCACTGCAGAGTTTACAGGCAGCCAAGAGGCAATGGGCAAAGGAAGGAGTGAAAATCTCTGCAAATTCTCAACTCTTTCCACACGTCACAACTCACTGGCAGAAACGAGAGCATGAGCCCACACACTGATACATGCCATTGTCTCAGCAATCTGCAGAAAGACCAGTCTTGTCCCTAATGGACAAAAAGAGACTTCAGCTGGTTGATTCTCGGATCATGCGAGTTTTGCCGTGTGGGACTGGAGTGGCATTAATATTCCTGTTCTGGGGGATGCAGCTCTTGATTATCTTAATACAGTCCATGTAAAGATATTTACAACACACTGTACACGTGAGATTTACACACATACAACCTTGTAGTGGAGGCTCAACAAGGTGAAAAAGCAAAAACTTCAATCTGAAACTGAAATACTGCAGCACATTCTGGATATATGCCCCTCTGGGGGACCGTTTCAGGCTCCGACAGCCTTTATGTGTCTGTATGTAAAAGAAAACCAAGGTTGATGCTACTGGCAGTTGCACATAGCCATACCTGTGTAATTAGCCCTGTACGCCACCACATGGTTTGCCATGCTGCTGGTGTGTAGTTCAATTGACCAGGTGGAGCCAGTTCTTGGAATCGTTTTTCTTTTTTTCCCTTTTTTTTATCTCCTTTTTCTGCCATTTCATCTTTTTTCAGTGTATTCATGGCATATTTTCTCCTTGAGGAAAAACCCTTCTGTGTAACCTAGATATGTGCATGCACAGCTGCAGAGGCAGGCATGTGGAAAACAGGCTTATATCCATCTGAGCTGCAGCAGGGGGGCTAGAATTTGTGTCAGAGAGCAGACCTTTGACACAAAAGTCTTTTCCAAGGACGTAAGAGGATAGACAATGAGATGTATTCTTGTTTGTCTGTCTCAAAGTCAGAGTTTAACACTGCATCAACAAAAACAAAGATTAGCTGTACATTACCAGCGATCTAGCTCTATAAACATGAAGTCACTGACTGACTGAAAGTCATGGATTTTCACCACTGGTTAGTGTTGGAGTTTCCCCTTTGGTTGTTGTGACTTGGTACAAATGAGCGTAGCTGTGAATTTTATGCCCATGTAGCTACTCTTTTTGGTTTATTTGTTTTAAAATAAAAGGACAAAGCAACAAGTCCAGACTCTTTGTGGACAAACAGCTACTTTCCATATGAGAAAGTTTTTCTGCAAGTGCAACTTTGGGCTTTCCCTCCACATGTTCCACCTCACTGTCCTTTCTAACTGAGGTGTTTAGTGATTTTGTCAGATAAAGCCATGGTTACAAAATCAGGACTTTGGCAGCGAAAAGCAGCAGGAAGTGACAACTGGTTTAACACGTAGTCTTGATGTTTCAGCCGTTGTATACTTGTTTTGTTGTTAGACAACAGAAACAAAAAAGAAAGTGAATGAGAGGAGCTTTATTGGGAATTCAGCTGTATATCAAACTACTCTTTACTTTTTGCTTTAAGCAGGTTAACATTTCAAAATGGGAGACAGTTTTTTATTTCCTTTTTTTAATCAATGGTAGGATGTTTCAATATTAAAAAGAGTTATTTTACAGTAATCTATAGGACAATGATGTGCAAAGTCATCCCTTAATCAAAAAATCTGCTTCTATCATGATAGCATTACGTTAACTTGGGTAAAGTAAAAGGAGACAAACGTGTTAAGGAAAAGAAATGAATGAAAACTCAGTTTAAATTGCTCAACGGCATCCAGTGTTTACATTAGGATTACTACGCTTAAGTGATTTCATAAGTGACATCATCATGCATATGATGACAACTTTTGTTGCTCAATGCTCATCCTCACTTGCATGAGTCGTTATGATTGTAGGCTAATTCAAGATCCTTATTACCAGTTTGTATTATTATGTGCTCTGCCAGTTCACCTGAGAGTGCTACTCTGAAACAGAACAACAGGTATGACTTAGGTGTGAGGTTTAGGACAAGTTAATGTAAAACCCAAAGTAAACTGAAACACGGTTCAGTACTGCCAGTGCCACAGATTAAAGCCAGACACTGGTATTATTCTATTTAAGTGAACAGAAAAAGCAATACCTACATAATAATGTCTTATTTTAAGGTTCCAGCACACGTGAATATGTACTTGCACATCAGCTCAAACGCCTCCGTGAAAACCAATGAAACGTGGAAGCAGATTTTCTTGGTATCAAAGACGACATTCACTCAGTGGTTCATATCTTTAGTAGAGCTTTGGGGTAAAGTTAAGGGAGACGGTCTTGTGATCTAAAAAACACTGGATAATATCCCTGACTGGGAAATCTGCTAAAACCATATGTTACAGAAGTCTCCAGAGACCCCCCCCCCCCACCCCAAACCCAAGTCTAACAGACCTGTGGCTGAGGTTCCCTTAAACAAGATGTTGAACAGAACCGTTCTTTAACAACTGCTCTGTGGTCAGACCTTCACTCTCAGAGACTCCCAGCCATGTTTAAGTACCAGTATCAGCAACCCTCAGTAAATAATGGATGGTCAGACAAAAATAAACCTTTTACTGGGATGTTGAGTGAGCAACAGTCTCCTTAAGAGTGACTGGGGACAGGCCAAGTTTACTCCTGTTGTTAGACTGAACGGACAACAGAGGGAAAAGTTCCTCAATAGCTTTATGTTGACAGTCCCGTCCAAAGAAAGAGGGGAGGGTCATTGTTTGATCTGCACAATAGAGCTAAAGGAAACCAGTCCCATCATAGGGTTTGCATTATACTATGTCAGATAAGATCGTAAGGATTTAAGATGTAATCTATTGAGAGCTCATATAAACATGAAGGTTGGATACAAATCTTTCAACAAAAGTACTGGAGCAGGCTTTTGTCAGTGTTTTTTCTAAAGATGTAAAAGTCTTATTGGGTTACGTTAACATTTGGTTACCTAAACCTGAACCAGAATCCACATTTCAGAAGATAAATGGTGAAAAAAGATAAATAAATGAATAAACAAGTATGTTTCAATGTTAGAAAATCATTAGTCATTCATGGGTCCATATCTGTAGACTACAAGACAAAATGTGGTGTTTTATTATTAATTCAATGGGTGTATCTGACAAGACTGCAACTGGAGCTAAATGATTGTCAGTCAATTCTATCAGTTTATGTAATTCATGTAAAAATTACATTCTAACAGACTGTCAATAACCTCAATCTTAGTTTTCATTAATGTTTGTTGATTAAATAAACAGTGTAAAGTAGCTAGTGTTAAGGTGTCCTTATTTTCCTGGGATGTTACAAATTTATCTACATTATTGATTATAGCTACAGTTAAGGTTCATATCATGCAATACATACACACACAAAAAGAAAAAAAAACTCCCAAAGTCCAAACTTCACCACAGCTAAGTGATGTGATCTGCAGAGCTGCTCTGTTTCTACTTATCTGCTGGTTTGACTTTGTGGATCTTTAAGCGATAATAACTTGGTCTAATTACAATCCACAGAGTTACAGCCTGAATCCGCTGGGACATTTCTCTTCATTCAAAGGGGTCAGCTAAAAACACACACTCTCACTCTCTCTCTCACACACACACACACACAGACACTCATACACACAGTCTGTTGTTTTAGCCTGCTTACTGCAGTTCATCGTTTAACATGTCGATGACCAAATATGGTCACACGGAGATTAAGACTACATTTAAACGCACCTTGCAACTTTTTTTATTATTATTATTAACAACACCTTTGTTAGGGGCTTTTGTCTCGGAGCCTTGTTATCGGCGGTGAGCACAGCTGCTAACTAAAAGTTTAACCTTCCTGTGAGCTCGTCTATACCGGTTCAAAAAAAAAAAAAAAAAAGAGCAGGCGGCTTTTTTTTTTTACCTCCGAGTTTCTCCTCACATCCATGGCTGCTGACATTTTGAGATTATAATCCCTTTCGCGTCGCACAAATTCCCGTTTTCGTCTACGCCTTGAAAAAGTTTGGCCGCTTTTGCCGGATACCTGCCCTTCTCAATAAACTCCGACTCATGTCTTTCCAACCAAAACCGACAACAAAAAAAAGAGGAGGAAAAAAAATCCAGCCTCCCCTCTTACAGCCCTGCTGCAGGAGAGGAAGGCTGGACTTGTTTCCATGGACACTGGTTGTTTGCCCCCCTCACTTTTCTCGGGATTTACCCCCCTCCTCTTCCCCCCCCCCCCCCTCCTCCTCTTTCTCCCCTTCCCCTGGCATTCAGCCTCTGTCCTCTTGTTTATTGTCATGGTGGGCTGAGGAGTGTGGATGAATATTCAAGAGTCTCAGTCCCTGCTGCTGCTGCTGCTGTGCTGCTGCTGGGAAGAGTCCATGTTGCAACACATTGTCATGCTGAAATCCTCCACCGGTCACTGGGAACACAGTTCACCAACACAAAGATGTCTTTCATTTTGTTGGAGATGAATGTGCGACCAAGCAGCACTAAAGGAATGTAACTAACGACAAATACGAATCTGAGATAGGCGGCTTGTACTTTTACTTTGTTGTTTAGTTTTCGAGCAACTTCATACTTCACTGCACTTTCTTATCTGTACGAACATGTGCAGAAATCAAAATGAAATATGGCCTTTGACCTCACGATGCTCCTCCCAAGAGTGAGAGCAGAACTGGGAAGGCGCTTTCCTCTCAAACTGGAATACTTTTGGATAGAAGGACCTGAAATTACTAAAGGGTCAAGAAAATAGCTCTTTCTCTCTCTAATTACTATACTATGACATCTCTCTCTAACTCTAATTTTGAAATTAAACCTTTGTCGTGATTGTTTTTGACCTCTTATCTCTTATCATTTGGATGCTGCGTTTTCAGTGTTGACACTTGTTATCACTTGTTTATCTAAGAGTTATCAAATGTGTCATTAGCATTCCTATTTGCTATTAGTATTACATTAAGTTGGGTAAAGTTAAAGGAGGCAAATGAATGGAAACTCACGTGTTTACATTAGCATTACTACTCTCAAGTGTAGTAGTAGTAGAAATACGTTAGTATAATCAGTAAAATATACAGTACATAGTGTCAAAAATATGATTACTCATTATGCAGTAAAACGGCTCATATTGGACTTAGATTATTATAGTCAATACAATATATTGTGCAAGCATTAGTTTGTTGTTGTTGACAGTTGAGGTGAGGCCATTTGAACACTATTTTACAGAGTTTTGTAAAATGATGATTTTGATTAAAATGTTAATCTGATAGGTGGCTAGTAACTATTGTTATCAGATGTAGTGGAGTAGGAAGATTTCCATTGGAAATGTCATAGAGCAGCAGCATAGAAACAAACCACTTGACTATACGAGTGAATGCACTTTAATGTTGTATCAGGTTGGGACAAACTACCTTTAAAATATTTGTCATGGTGATCCAATAATTTATACTGTAAATCCTGCAGCCCTAACTAAAAGAGTGGACTCATCACTAAGTTTTTTGCTCCATACCACTCGGACTGACTCTGCAAGTAATGTCCTGTTCACCTGCACATCACTGCAGCAAGATTAGAGGTCAACAACAACAAAATGGTCATAGAGTCCCAGATAGTTTCCCTTATCATCATATCAATGCTATGAAACCTTAAATACACAGGGGTGCGTCTCCCCAAACCAGGTGTGGTACAGTAAATGTGTAGAAACATCTCAAAGACAATGAAGAGAAATGGAAACACCTGAGCTAAATTACAGGTGTCACAGCAAAGGAATACTTGGGTCAATGTGATATTGCAGTCCTTTTCAATGAACATGCAAACATTTTTAAAATTCTGCTTTCACTTTGTCATTATGAGGTTATTAAGTGTTGACTGACTGGGTTATGGTTATTTATAAAGCACTTATGATCATATTTCGCTGTATTTCACAATAAAAGACAAAAACAAGACCTAGGATATAAACAGAATGAATAGAAAAGCAAGTCTGTGAACTTTTTTTACAAGCTGCTGCTTCCAAGGTCAAAGTTGAACAGCCAGACTCACCATCAGTCTGTTTTTAACAACAAATACTGTGAAAAATCAAAAGAGCTTCAACTTTGATATCGCACAAACCCATGAAAACCCTTGTGGTTGTGAACAACTCCTTCTCCATTCCCGGTGATCTGTTTAATGCTCCTTCAAGTAACATCTTTACACCAAATGTTAAAGCGCTACCCATCCATAAAACCTCTTCTCCCACGTCTCTCGGGGTGTCTTATCATCCCCCAGACTTGGGAACAGAGGAAGTCACAAAACCCAGACATCCGTTATCACAGTTTGTAGCATCAAGTCAGCAGGAAACCTATAGAGCTCTGCCACTGTGTAACTTCTCTCAGAGACCCACTCAGAAACCAGCAAGGTCTCGTAAAGACTCTCCTTCCTGAAAACATGACCGATCCCCAACTGTCTGAGCACAAAAACACAGAGGCACTGACTCCTGACTCCTTTTAGTGGGATGTTTTACCAGGACGTAACCTAAGCTCAAACTCGTGGAATTCATTGTTCCATTGATCGCAGTGCCATCTGGATTTCTCATTAAAAGCCACATCCTCTTCTTGCATGACATCGAAACATCAAACAAAGCTCAGAACAAAACACAACATTCATCTGCTCCCAGTATATAGTCGCAGTGCATTCATGAAATTCTTCTTGCCATGTCCCCTTAAAAACTTCATACATTTCAGAAGTTCCAGGAGTGACCACAGAGCTGCGATACTGGGAATCTTTGACTCTCTTTCCCGTTCTCATGACTATTCACCTGCTAAAGCCGCAGCCACAAGGGAATAAACGTTTATTATCTCATGTAAAATCACTAAACCATGTGTGTGTTTGTTAAGGATCCACTGTGAATCCCAAATCCTCAAACATTCAGGGGGATTATTCCTCGGCTCTGTGGGGCTTTTGCCACCTACGCTCCAAAGATTGATCTCAGGTCTTTCCTTTCAGCTTCTGCACATTCCTCAGGTTTGAGGGGAGCGTGGAAATACTGAACCCATTTAAAGAAGTCAGTCACAGCCCAATTATCTGCTCCAGTTTTTAATGAAAGAAAGATATATATATTTGGAGTGATAAACACCACATCAGGTTTCTGAGACAGACCTGAGGCAGCTCTTAAAACTCAAGGATAAAGCTGAGTCAGGCTGACGTGTCTAGTCAACACTTGTGCCCATGGGACTGAGATACAACCTGACAGCGCTGACAGCAAAGACACAGCTTTTCTGGTAAAGGCATCCTCTTCTCTTTAACAATAAAGAAGATTAACTGCAAGTGTGGGTTTTTTTTCTCTCTGCTGTTGTTCAGGGAGAATAGCCAGGAATCTGAGTTTTAAAGAGTTCACAGGCCCGATCACATTTAAAACCTGTTTTGACAGTTCCTGTCAATGCACCAGTGTCATGAAGAAACACCTATCAAACTCATATCCCTCCATCCATCTATACATGATTTATGACAGAAAGTATACCTACATAAGACTGACCATATATGTGTATAATTACAAGAATGAGGATGTCCTTTTTAGTTATTAATCCTTGACAAATTCATTGAGTGATCGCAAAAAAAAAACACTTAATCCGGTCAGACTGAAGACTGGATTCATTCCCATCCTGGTAAATCTCACAGTAATCACTGGATCATTTGAACTGGTCTGTTTTGCAAGTTTCATTGTTCTCTCAAAAATCAAGTAAACACCATGTTACTGTCTCTAAAAATACTTTGAATAGCTGCAGCCAACGGTTTCACAACAGGCAGAGTTGAACACAAGGACGCTACTTTGTCTATCTGCTCGCATTTTAGTGTCTCACCACACAGCAGCCACAACATCTGTCTGACTACTGACTGAGGAACCTTGAAGGCGAATGTAATGTAATGGTGTAATGTTTCACACACTCGGGTTTATATGCATGAGGCTTTGTGTATATGTATGTGTGTGTGTGTGTGTGTGTGTGTGTGTGTGTGTGTGTGTGTATGTATGAGGGGTTGGTTATGTGTGAGAAACCTCAAAAAAAGTACAGTTGAACTTGTTGGGTTATAAAGGAAAACCTAAACGCAGGTGAGTGTATCAAGAAGAAGAGAGCTGCAAAATGTCATTGATTACTTATAGATCAAATCCAAAGGCTGAGGCGCCCCCTGTAGGTTGACCAGCACAAATGCAGCAGTAAAGCTCAGAGCAACTTATTCTCCCACCCAATCACCAAACAGTGAATTAAACAGTTTGCCAACATCGATCAAAGTCACAGTTTGTGAATAAGGCAGATGTCACCCATGCAAATCGTGTCAACAACAGAAGTCACTACGGTTTACAAAGACTCATTTATATTCTCTCATGAACCAAACCATCTAAAGATGCTACAAATACTGCAAGTTACTAAAACAAATGTAAAAGAAAACCGTTACTTTTCTATACACAGGGCATAAAATGAGCTGGTACTTTTGTCCTACCTGTCTTTCTTTGTTGCTGCAGAGTTTTGGTCAGTGATCCATTCTTGAACAGAGCCCCGTGTCGCTGTCTGTCTGTGCAAACTGAAAACTGAAGTTTTTTCCTTTTTTTTCTTGCGGAAAAATCGCCTCCTCCGAAAAACTGCATGAAATGAGAGCAGGAAAAAAAAAAGGAAAAGAGGATTGCACAGGAAGTGATGACGCAGCTGGATGGAAATCACTTCTTTAAATCAAAAAAGATGATGATGAGCTTTGGGGTTATCAAATATTTGCAGACAGGGCTGCTAATGTGTAGTCAACAGTTTTTACTGATGAACTGAACTGGCCGTTTCCCAGTGGTTTCCAGATGTTTCTGATTTCATAAAAGTAACATGAGAGTTTCTATCTGGATATACTAAAATTAGCAGCATGTTATGACTACAATGGCTGGAGTTATTCAAGGTACTGTTTGCCCACATTAAATCAAAAACAGTTTTTATTGGAATTTGTCAAGACAAAGAGAGTCCAGAGCCGAGTCCCTACTGAGTATTTTTCCAGTGTCAGATTCGTACAGATCAGAAAACTGTTGCCAACACAGTGAGCAGAAATCATCAAAAGGGATTTATCGAGTCGCAAAGGCATCAGTGTGTCCTGCCAAGCCAAGTGTCCCGTGACCCCAGACCTTCAGAGACCCAGAGTGGTAATTAATTTGTGGTAATTAAATGTGTTTGGTAATAAACACCACTACCGTGCAGTTACACACCAAAAAAAAAGTGCAGGCCCCTGAGTCACCTGTGTTTCTTGCCAGATTTTGATGCCTTGTAAAATCCAGATGCTCCAACTGAAAGACAGGTAGCTGGTTTTTTCTGCAGCAGATGTAAAGCATGAAGCAAAAAGAAGTGCAAATGCAAGAATCACAAATATTACATAAATTTATTTCAAAGTTAAAGGTATCACATGTACAATAGTTAAGAACACTTTCAAAAGATCTCCCAAACCTTTTTTTATCCACTCTCATCAAGTGCACAGCCCAACTATACACAAAATAAACTTCTTTGCGCTCAGAGAGAAACACCACACCGATGTTGGACCGAGGACAAAGAAGTGACAAAATAAAAGACTATACATTGGATTTGTATAGGCAGTTGAAGAGGGCACTGACTTCAATAGGGTCTTCAACAGATGAGGATCAATAAATAGCACAGCTACGATTACTATGACATCAGCAAGGAATTGCATCGATTTCTGTAACAAGGTTCAAGTGAAACTACCGTCCGACGTCAGATTTAATGTAATGCATTAAGTCATGGATTTCACACCAGTTATCAGACATGAGACATAATGGTAGGAAGGAATAAAGGATTGAAAACACGTTTATAAAAGATTTACTATAAAACATGCATTTTCAAAGAAGGCTGAAGGATCTATATTGTACACTAGTTCCTTTGTCCTGTGGTAAGAGCAGTACTTCCAAGTTATATTAGTTTTTGGGTGGAAAATATCCACCAGCTACATGCTAACAGATCATTCCTGCAGCCAGGAGGCCAGTTAACCAACCATGATAAGTGGCACCAACCAACATCTGGCTGTCTTATTCTGAAAGCCGGACTGGCTTGTAAAATTAAAGGACTGTTCCGCTTTGGACTGATGGGACTCCGTCTGACAGTGGCCAGAAAGAGTTAGAGAATATATATGAAATTTATCTTGTACTTATTAGTCTTCTTCACCTTTGCATTATTTTTCATCGCAAATTCTCTGATGACTTGGCACTTCTGCAAACTAGACAGCAGGCGGAGAGTAAATTCTGTTTCTGGAAAATGTTACTTAAGACTGTTCATTCAAGATTGTGCAAAAAGGAAAAATGAATTTACTGTAATCTCTTGTGCTGCCTGCAGAATAGTAACAAGCTGTAACGACAGTACCCAGCTTTTTATTTAACACCTGGCAGGGGCTTTTTTTTTTCTCACCACAATCACCTCAGAAGTGTCACACTTGAGATATAAACCACAAATGAGAGAAAGAACGTGATATAAATTGAGAGCTCTGTCACAGTGTTTTTTGATGCTTTTTTCTTTTTGTCTTTTTTCTTTTCTTTTCTTTTTTTTGCTTCATCAGTAACTCTTGCTCACAGGGCAGTTTAACTGAGAACAACATGTCGGTCGAATACAGATTTCCGCTGTTCCTGGACCTGCCTCCTCCAGCGCTGCTGGGCATGCTCCACTTTGTTCAGCATGTTTGGTCGCGAGTGTGAACGGGACAGAACATTGTGAGCGTTGGCAAAAGGCTGTTGGTCCTGAAAAACACACAGAGGTGAAAATATAATGAGGTGAAAATCTCAGACATCCTGTAGGTCAAACTTAGGTCAGTCTTTGATGATCCACCAGGAGAGTGAATACAACAGGAGTGTAGCAGGTCCACAGAGCGCTCCACTGACTTAGCGTTGCACTCCTATAACAGGATGGGCAGTTAAAATGGACCAAAACTGATAACATCTTTTTATTCTATCCATTCTTCTTCCTTATCCAAACAAAGTGTCTCACTCTGCCTCCCTTCGCTTTTACTGCAGTCATACTTTTAAGTTAGAAAAACTGTTATTTCACTCAGTTGGGCTTCATTTCACTCTTGTCTTTGAACTTTCATGGTTTTATATCTTTTTGTTAAGCACTTTGTAACTTGTTTTGAAACAGTGCTGCATAAATAAAGCTATTATTGCAGTCGCTATCAAGCAAACCACATAATAAAAAAAAAATGCCCAGAACAATAAAGGATTGGGAGGATCACTGCCACATTTTTACGGGAATTATCAGCTGGGAAGCCCCTCTGTATCAAAGACCGACTAAACATTACAACCCACCATTTCCTCTGTAATTAATGTAGCAGCAGTACTTCCGTTTTATTCATTTTCTACCAAATTTCTCTTCTTGTATTTGGGTCCACATTACAATACAGGGGTAAGATGCTGTGCTACAAATATCAGTTCTCAAGGTTTTCTGATAGATGAGATAGGGCTATAAAACTGTTTTTTTGTGTGTTGTCACACAAAAAGCAGAAGTAACAAATAACAGCTTATTTACCAGAACACCATGATGCTGACCATTGTAAAACTTGTGGTGCCGACTTCTGCAAAGTCACATTTTTATAGAGAGTGAAAGATTTTCTAAGAGAAACCTCTCGTGTTACATTTCCTCTTGCCTGAACACTGCCAGTGAAAACACAGTGCGCTCAGCGAGGCAGCTGCAGTTCACCCTTTACCCTCGAGCAATAGCAGTCAATGTTTCCCTTTATTTAATATCTAACTATATCTAAATACTGCCTCATGCTGAAGAACACCAAATTGGTTTGCTACTCTTTAATGGTGCTTTTTTTATATTAAATAATTAGGAATGGAAAATAGGCTAAGGCACAAATCAAGAGTGTTTTTACATGTGCTGCACTTCCAGGATTATGCTAAAACCTCAGTCAATAATTAGTTTCCTTCCCCATTTGCAACTATATATGGACCAGTTCTGGCACATCTAAATGTAATTTTTAGATCATCTGGGAAAATAAACAAGTGATATTTCACATTTTAGACTGATGACACATTATCACTACAGCCTATAAGGATGTGCAATTTCACAGTAAAATTTACATAGTTTCAGTTTAATAAGGACATTTGTTAGACTGACACAAATCTACAAGCAGTGATCTGATCCTGCTGCACTTCGTCCTCACACAACACATACTTTCCCTCTCTCGTGTCCCATGTTTCCAACATTAACTGGTTTTCCAGCAGAAATCTAGCAGCATTAACCAGGTGCCTTTTAGTCCTTTAAACTCAAAAGCAAGCGTTTATTTTCACGTTTCAGAACAATATTAGCACGATGAACATGTAGAGTGTGTTGTGAGAAAGGTTAAAGCTGCCTGCACAATGTACTTGTCTGAGAGCTTCCCCGCTGCAGGCGATTGCCAGTGATTGTGGTCACTAATGGACTCTCCAGTGGAGCCTCCCATAAAATAAAAATCTGATATGGAGTGAGACAGCATTTTCAAAGACGATACACCACTTTGTGTTTTGAGCAGCAGATCCTAGCGCAGAGTATTGCTTGAAGCATCTGTTCAAATGGGACTGGCTGCTGTAAAGCCCCATAAAAGCTGCCGACATGGTGATGTTATTTGATATTTTCATGTTTGTTTCAGATTTTAAATACCTGTATCCAATTTAGTATTTACAGAACTTCATAGCAATTTGGGCATTTATAGCTCAGCACAAATCCACCCATTCAATGCCCTGCCCAGAAACAAGTGTTTGAGAGTTATTGCAGGGACACATGACCTTGTTAAAGTTTACCCACAAATTGTAGATCCCGCGTGATATTTTGTGCAGACGGAGGTCATTTACGCACACAAAAAAATTCTTATGACAAGAGAGAGTTCAGAGTGACTCATGTTGTGCGTACAAGGATGGGAAAAAAACAACTATATAATTCCCCTTTGTTCTGCTAAGCACTTAGTAACAAGAAATGTTCTAGATAATCCATCATTATTGTTTATGTATAATACCGTGGCATTAAAAAAATTGTGTTTTCTCAGTGGCAATGATGTGTTATTAATTATGATGAACACATACCCCAACGTCATCATCGCTTTGGATAAGCTGTGAGTGTCCAAACAGACGCCTCTTCAATATGGGCTCCAAGAGAGTGAGGTAGACCATGTAGAGCAGCAACAGGCCCAGGATGGAGAGGTACATTATGATGGTAAACTAAAGACAGACGGTGATTATTGGTCAGTATGACTTTCTTTTATATACTCAATTCAAACATAGAGAACAATGTGAATCAAATGACAAGAATTTAGTGAATAAATCCATTGATCAACAGATAATCTATTAAAAATAAAGTCCAGGATGAATCCATAGAGTAAAATATGAGGACTGATTGTATTATTGTAATTAAATATCATTGGGATTGAACAGAAATCAACAATTTTTCACTCTTCTGACACGCACATGATGTCAACTCACCTTAATGGTTCCTGAGCTCCTCTCCTCATATTTACACTCACAGCGTAAACAGTAGGCCTCCACATCTTTTCCATCCACTGGCATGGGTTCAACTACATGGAGACAGTTACTGGAACAACAAGAGGACGGCATTATCAAGATGACGGATGAAACAGGAAATGAACAGCTCATATCATTTCAAGAAAAGTGTAGTGACACATCATTATTAACATACCAGTCTTTGAGCGAAACATTTTGTTTGTAGATTTGGCCCTCGATATCTTTGTAAGGTGGGCAGATGCATTTACAGCGAATGTCTTCTGAATTCTGTAAAAGGGAGGTTACACATTTGATCACATACGTACACACAATTTACTTTTCTAGCAATCTAGAAATTTCACATTTTCTTCTCACATTTTGTTCCATTTTCTTAATCTAAAATCAGATTAAGATAATTTCTGATTTTATTTTAGTAGGTGACACACAGATGAAACTGATCATCATTACCATTATTATCATAATAATATTATCCTAATAGTAATTACTGTAGTATTGTTAGTTGTCATAGTCACTATTGGAAAGCACAACCCTATGGTATTTGTACTGTATTTTCACATTTCAGAGATTTTTGTTGTTGTTAATTCCAGTACTTTTCTTGTTCTTTTACAGAATCAAATTAATTAGGCTATGTAAAACAATAACAAAGACAGTCTGAATTATACAAAATAATTTAAATTTGCTTCACTAGACAATAGACGTATCAAAATTTATACTGCAACGATATAACATCTTATTCTGAAACGGGCCACTCTACATGCTACTGAGAGTACTTTTGCTTTTGATACTTCCTCATAGCAAAATTAGGAAGTATCAAGTAAACAGTGGTGAGTCTGCACTGTGATACTGTCTAGTAAGGGCTCTTTGCACTTGTGCCACCACTGGTACTGATACAAAACCATTGTTTTCATATGACAGCCATATTATATCAGGGTTTTTTCCCAGATGTTTTATCTTGTTTTGGTGCTTTTCTGTCGAATCCCTGTCACTTTTTAGTGTTAGCTATGGCACACTGCACCCATGACACATAACAAAGTAGATTAGTAACCCCACAACAGCCAATATATAGGCGACACACAGTTGGCAGTTTAATTGGTACAGTGAGCAACATTTATCACAATTGCTACTGTAAGGGCTTTACGTTACAACTTTAATATTTTTGCTTTAATTGAAACTCGCAACGTTAGCTAACTTACAGCTTTATACCGGTATTTTTTGACAGGTTGTCAGGAGTTAATTTCATATGACACTGACTCGAGAGACGATAATTCCTTCGTGGAGGGGTTTACAGAGGGTTTATTTCAGTCTGTTAACACCATTTTATCTTGATGTAACCACATTAGCTCGCCCGGCGGCTAACGTTTAGCCTTACCTTTGCTGTCACTTGACTCAACAGCACAAAACAAGCCAGAGAGAAAACCTCGACAACAAACACCGTCTTCATCTTCACGACCCGCGTAACAGATATTTCCTGTTCCCAACGAACAAGCCGGCGGTCTGCTGCTGTTCCTTAAAAACACAACAACAACTACTACAACAACAACCGCTGCAGTAACACATCAACCGTAACAACTAACGACATTAGCCATCCAGCTAATTCAGGGATAAACAGCCTCAGCGGCTTCCGAGCAGCTGACTTGTAGCTTCCGGAGGTGGTCGCTCGGTTCTGTTCACCGGGCTGCGCCGACTGTCTTCATCCTGAAAACACGGTAGTATGCGGTGCGGTGACATGGTGGATAACGTTGCATAAAAAGACGGGTCGATTGGGGTTTGATCCTGGATTTAAAACATACAGTTCAACGTTTAATCGTTTAGCTTGAATAAAACATTTGAGAAGATTTCGCAGGAGCAGCGGGCTACACTCCGCCCTCGTCGGTGCCGCGGGGGAGTACCTGAGATTTAAAACGAACGCACCCCTTGGTTCGACCTGATTGATAATCAATGTATGGTCCGTGGACACCAAGAGGACCTTCAGTTTGATACAGCACAGTGGATGACAATACATAAATTGTATGAAAAATCTATATATAATATGATTTATTATATTATTATTATTTTTAAAATCATGTAAAGCACTTTAGCAGCTTTCTGTATGAAAAGTGCTCGATAAACTTAGATTTAAATGGTGAACAATACATTACATGCAAGAACCTTAAAGCTCAGTCTTACAGTTTTTCATCATTTGCTTTAAGAGAAAAACATTTTCCAAAGCATTAAGCTCAAATCTTAGTTTTTGTCCTTCACAACAGAGTATAATTTCTCCTCCATTCAAGCCAATTCATTTGCATTTATATACTATTTCTATCTATAACATGGTATATGGAGCTCTTACTTTGTTTTTTAATCATAATGTAGGCTAATTTGTGAAAAATTGTGAAAATTGTGAAAAAGCAATACATTTTGACCTGTGTGGCTAAAACAATGACAAAACAACTTTTCATTTTGGTGGCACTGGCCAATTACCTGAGACCAAAGTTCCTGAAAAGTAAATGAAATGTTCTGTGTGAATCAGGAACTTTTGCTGACATCCAATAAAGTTGTAATGTACCATGAAACTGTTGTGACAATTGCAATTGTGGGTCGAGCATTGTGTTTATCCAGATACCGTCTCGCTGGTTAAAGTTTAACTCGTGTAAAACAGCAGTAATGTTGCGTGAGAGTATGTTCATAGACGATAATTAAAAAGTCATTTTTTGTAATAAAATGAGGCAGGAGAAAAATAACACAGAATAAGTGTCCTATCTTTATTTACAGCATATTAGATGTACAAAACCATAAACAATATACATACATGTATCATCTAAGACAGGTGAATAGCTCAAATCTATTTTACAGGACATTTAATTTCTTTTCTTGGACTCTGACCTTATATTGTTCAGTTTCTCAAATCCCTTCACTCGAAGACGTGAGTGGTTTTCTTTGGTTGCTAGTCCACAATAAAACATGTACTGGTGCATACTGGTGTCATTTTGCTGAAGCAGCTGATGTCTCATGAATGCATAGGATCCACTGTCTTTTTTTTTTTTTTTTTGGAAAGTGAATAGGTTTTTCAAGGACAGTAGCATTCATTCAGACACACTGGAATATCAAATACATGGGCCGCCAGCAAATGCAGCAATGCTATACTGACAAAATGTATGTAGCTGTTACATAACATCAGCATTTCACCTAAAACTTTTTACATCATATACAAAAGAGTCATCAGAATAATTGCTTTTGTGGTTCCACTACTTCTTCAGTAGTGCTAATTTTCCCAAGAAAATATTTGTGCTATATTTTGTTTCTGACATTTAGCAGTATTTTTTGTCAACAACTCATCTCTACCTGTGAAAGTAGCCTATGTTAAAACTAGTATACAGTATCACTGACCGTCAGTGAACATCTGTTTAGCTACCATATTTGTTTTTATGTTTTTTTTTTTTCGTTTTTTTTATCACAATGTTATCAGCAAAAAATCTCATAATGTTGGCATGTACAGTGTTTAGCAATACTGGAGTACACAGACTTGTAGTTTGGATTTACATCCTGAGATGGTGACTAAATGAGAGTATAAAGTCTTTACAAATCTTCTGTTGCTTGTTTAAAACACATTTCCAAATTTCCAAATAAAGGGAAGAGATCCTGATCCTACGCTCTGTACCACTTCACTGCTCATATTCTCCCCCTTTAAAGCTCCAGTTAAAAGTCCACTCGTCTGACTTGTCCACTTCCCCCTCAGGATCAGTTTTATCAAGTGTGTGGTCCAGCCTAGTGTTGCTCCATGTGAGAACAGATAACTACAGAATAGTCTTATAGAGAGAGCTTAATGGAAAAACAGATACCGCGGCCAGTATCTTCTCTAAGTTTATTGTGTAAAAATCCAGAAACCCTGTGGGAACCCTTCTTAGGGGCGAAGGAATCTTAAGACTTTGGAACGCAGGAAGCGGATGAAGGATTTAGGGAACATTTCTCTTGACTCCTGGGCTGTGTAGTTGAAGAAGTTCTGCGGGTGAGCCAGCACGTCAAACAACGCCTTCATGAGCTTCTTATCCTGTGGACAACATGTAGTGGATTAATGTCGAGCAGAGCTGCAAAGCATGAAGATAGAAACACAGCATCGGCCTGTGTTTTTACATTACTCCAATAGAGGGTGCTACATGCTCACTGGATCCAAGTACTGCAGGTACACAGATACACAAAACAAGAAACTGAGGGAAATACCTTGAGAATTTCCTGGTGATTCTCTGAAGCGTATAATCTCCCATCTCTGACTATGTCTTCTATCAACTCTTGGTAGTCCTCTGAAAACAAATTAAGTCCATGAATTATTAGTGTAGCAAGAATAATCAGATATGTGTAACAAACAGAAGCTGCAGTGTCACCTCTGCAGGGCTAAACAACATATTTCTCTCACCATCATATGTCACATATGGGACCTGGAAGCCTTTACCACTGTTTCCCTCGTTGGACCTGAACTGTATCCAAAGCCTCTTGGAGCGGGAGGTGAAAGCGATGGGACGTTCGTACGTCTGACAAGTCTCGTAGGTTGTCACAGAGTTGGACAGAGCTGTGAAGTAAAGATATCAGCACACAGGTTAGTATATATAATTACATCTGCGGAAATAAAATGGATTATAGGATTTATGATAAGTTAAAACTCACAGCTCTTTCTCATCACTAAGTAATCTCCACACTCATCCTCAATAGGCAGGAAGATCTCTGGAACAACAATAAGGATTCTGCGTTTGGGTGGTGGGTTGATGGTCCAAGTGCACTCAACGTTGGCTGGATAATTCCCCGGGTAGTTCGGAGACTCGATGAAGCCAGTGAAGTCTCCCAGCTCTCCTCCACACTGTCGGTCTGTGAAGTGACACACACACGTGACAAATATGTTTTACTCCTCTTCTTCAAGCAGCGAGGTGAAGTATCTGGAAATGAATCCTAAAGTGCTGCACTGTTACATACTTTTGCACTGCATGATGTTAGTTGATCCGTCAAAGTCGGTGGTGGTATTTCCAGGACAGGCCATACAGTAGTTTTGGCCAAACTCCCCTTGATATGTGCCCGTTGGACAGCGGATGCAGCGGTGTGTGCTGGTGTTGTAGTAATGTCCTGGAGAGCACTGGACTGCAGGAGCCAAAGACATAGATAAGGTTGATGTAACACCTCAAATATCATCTTGAAAATAATTAAATGATTTTAGATAAGTTGCAAGATTACATGCAGCCAATAACATCTTTCTCCCCGAATCTTCTTGAGCTCTAGCAGGTGTAATGAAATGTCTATATAACATAACAGCTGCAGAGGGCAGCAGAGCTCCTGTCAGCGCCCTAAAGAGCCCCATAGACTCAGCAGCACCCACATGATAATATTGTGATGGCCAATGAAAACTAGGTATAAAAAAAACCCACAGCCACAGATGTTTCACCTTATCTGATAAATACACAGATTTAACAGTCAATCCCTTCACCTTTGGTCTCACATTCCTGGAAGGTAACAGCACTGCTGCGCTTGGTGACCAGATTCCCTCCGCAGGGGAAGCAGGAGGTGCGGCCCACCTCGGGCTGGTACGTCCCCAACGGACAGGGCAAGCAGGGGATGAAGCCGTCATGAGAGTACTGACCTGGAGAGCACTGACCTGAACACACATACACACACACAAATATTTGGTCAAGTCAGACTGTGGACTGTGAGACATGGCAAAAAATTTTGACATTTTTAATCTCTTTTAATACAAAGATTCAGAGCTGCACCTCTGTCGTTTCTGTCAGTTTGATTTCAAAACTTTTTTTATCACATGTGGGATCAAAAAAAAGAGAAAAAACTCTGCCTTTCCATTAAGTTACACAACTTGTGACAAATCTCAAATGAATGTTAATGCAGAGATGGCATCTCCGAGTGCACCTCCTCTCACACACCCCCGGGTGACTAATACAAACTAGGTGCAGTGGGAGTCTGCTGATAGCTACCCTTGTTTAGTCTGTCAGGGGAGATGGGATCAAGGATTCAGCCCCAAAGTGACTGTGATAACAACGCAGGAGGAGACCAAAACATGGTGGCTCCTTTTAGCTTTTATTCAGCCGAGTCCACCTTCTGAATTCAAATGCATCTTGATAATCTGAGCTTCAGCCTCTTTGGCTTTACACAAAGCAGAACATCTGCCTGGGAGAGATCTGTATCACCGCACTATTGCTTCCTGTGTGGCTCATATACACAAAGCAGTTATTTACATTTGGGGCCTTTATTGCTTTTTCCTGCTTTTTGTTATATTATGTTTCCCTTTGGTTTATGAATGCTCAATTTTTTTTGTATCATTGTTTATTGCTCAGTAGCAACATATTATGTCACCTTTTCTTTCTCATCTTGTTTTTCTTCCTCTGCCATGGGAGTCTATGGCAGCTCATTGAAACACATGGTAAAAAGTGAAGTTTGGGTCTCATGAAGTTTAATGTCGCTGCATCATGTATTTAGCCCCAACAACAGGTCATTTTGAAGGTGAGGTAAGTTTTTTTTTGCTACTCATCTGACAAACTTTAGACCAAATTAGATTTTTTTAAAGTGTCTTTTGTCACAGACAATTGATAATGGTGGTAGAGTCACCACTTCCTGAGGTTCATATCTCAGCAATGTTGTTATGAATCAAAACTAAACCCAGTGTCATCAGGCGGTAGCTCAAGAAATCTCATGCCCTTTGACCTCTAGGCTTGCAGTGCACTATGAAACATTGCAAATATGTCTGTTTATGTGCCTTCTCATCAAAGAAAGGCCAGTTTGTATAAAATCCATTTGAAATCTCAGCTGATTTTAATTTTAATTTTTAATTTTTTTGTTCTATTTTAAATCAACTGACAACACAATGACATAATGTTTCAGGGGCGACTATGGGATGCTGGGGCCCCACATCGCTATATTGTAGTATTAAGGGCTGTACAGTAGACAATATTACACACTAAGATATGGCTTTTCTATTCTGATTCAAGTATCAGTGAGTGACCTGAAGCATAGTACATTTTAAGTATCAATACTTATTTACCCAATACAAATCATGACAATATTGTTCATTTTTTGTATTTGACTTGAGTAATACATTTGTCCGCTGAACACGGTGACTTACCTCCACACTCTGACATGTTTCGGGCTCCAACCACCTTGGAGACTTCTCTTCCTTCAGGTCCAGGACAGACCTCACATGACATCTGTCCCTCCTCGTCCTGATACGTCCCGGCTGGACACAGCACACACCTTCCCTGATCCCCGTTGTAGAAAGTCCCAACACTGCAGCTCACTGACACACAACAGGGGACAAGACAGGTAGCTTGAAAACACCTCTATAACACACAGACATACACACACACAGCAAGTTTTAACTCACTTGCAGTGTTTCTCTACGTAATGGTCAAATTAAGAGTTGTGAGTCACTGTTCTAAATATTTCCGTTATTCTCTGAAAAATAATACTGATGCAGTATCAAGCAGAAACAGATTAAGTTCTTCAGAGGCGGTGAAATCAAAGAATTTTCCTCAGAAACTAAAAACAAACACTAAAGACTCTGAAAACAGACTGATGTGTCTGAACTTGTAATTAACACAGATTTAGCCGACAGATCAGTGTCACGTAGCGCTTGACTACAAAAACCATGAGAGTGGAGATAGACGGTGCGAAACGCAGACATGAATCAACAAATATAGCAGCGCGCCCTCCGGCTACACATAATCAAACAGTCGTAACCGCACTGTAGGTTTACACTATAAATACAGCGGCTCAATTGCATGACAAGACCATTAAAGTAAAGTAACCCAGACTTCATCAGCTGCCTCTCAAGTGTAATCAAATGGGACCATGTACATACTTGAAATGGATAAACACGTTGAGGAGCAGCCAGTGAACTTCTCACCACCTCTCACACATCAAAGATCGTAACTGATTCTGATGAAATGATCCACCGGCGGACGGTTTTAAGAGCTTTACTTGCACAGTATTGAACATAATGAACATCTCTGGCCTTGTTTAGCGTAGCAGACAGTGTTGAAGTTAAAGAAAGCACTCAATAGGTTTCAGTGAGATAACCTCTGATAGATAAATAACCATAAACAGTAGCACACCATGGTTACTGACGCATTGTTAAGCACCAACGGACATTTAATCTGACTTGATTTTTATTCTTAGTATGTTTGGTGAAGTTTTTTTTTTGTTAATATGTAATTACAAGTCAACAATGAGTAATTTAATCTCCATAATGACTTAAGGTGAATTGACTTAGTTTTTGAACTTGATGTTTTTTTTTGCCAATGAACATAAACAGGTTAATAATCCAAATTCAATAAAATACTGTAATGTTTATATGCATAATTCATTACCAGGTCCTTAAAGACACATTGAAAAGTTTGTTTATTAGTTATGTCTGTTGATATTTTTTTTTGTCATTTTTTGTCTGATTCTTTATACACAACAATGCAAAGCTTGAATAAAAAGTTTTGCCTATTACATCTCAACTCCTAATTCCTTAATTTAAACTAAATCAAACAACTGTAGAGGGAAACACATGTTGTTGTATAAAACCCCACCATTAACCTGTTATAATGTTTTTGCAGCCCACCCTAATAAATCCATACAAAATCACTGAGACAAAAGAGCAGCAGCCCTCTGCACAGCTGCCTTTGTGCCCTGTATCTGACACATCTTAATACTTGATACAACTTGACTGAACATCAGGGAGGAACTTTTAATACCACAATAAGCACCTTCGCCTCTTTTAAAAGCAAACACAGAAGCAAATCAAAGAGATTATTTCCCTCTTATCTCACCAAAGTGCAAAGGCTTGATTAAAGGGACTAAACCAGCGTTTTGCTTTGGTTCCTCCCATTCGGAGTGACGCCTGTAATTAATTTGGGAATTACTGCGTCTGTCTGATGGTTTTAAGAACTTGACACGAAAACTGAAACTGAAAACAAGAATAAATCAATTAAAGCTTGGGCCTCAAGCACAAGATGTGCCTCCGTAGTTGCCTTTAAGCTGTTTGTAAGCAGAGAAACCATCATCTCCAGAAGCTAAACACACACAAACACAAACTTAGATCAATTATACGAAGCGCAGCAAATAGTTTGATTTTCCTCGAAAGAAATAAAATGTAATTCTCTCAAGAGCAGTTCATTTTTTGAAGCCTATTGTTTATTCTAAAGGACCATGAGGAGCCATCTTTGCATTGTCCTCTAACAGCTTTTATTTGACAGAGGGAAGCAGTGAGAGAGGAGAGAGAGTGAGAGTGAAAGAGAAAAAAACCTTGAAGCCTTTCAAATGCAAAGAACGGTTCTATAGAGTCCTCGAATTGATGGCCCCAAAGAGGTTTAAAAGACCTTTCACCTCTATTCAAGTCCTCAGTCTTTGCCTACTTGATGACATAGGAAAACACTACGGTATCACAGTGGTTAGAGGCTGAACCCAATAAAAGGGGTCAGGTTTCTGAATCCCCCCATTCTGCTCGGCCCAATCGCTGCTCGCGCCCATCAAGCGGAGTCCCAAACAGCTGATGCTAATTGATTCCCATGGTGTGGCTGAAGTCAATTCTCTTTAGCAGTTTAGTGGCTGGGGGTCATGCAAAGTGGCCCCAGCTGGGGGGCAGGGGGGACACAGCACTCAAACTGCCAGCTTGAATCAACAGCACTTCCTAAACATCTTCAATGTTAAAACAAACATGCAAACAAGTCAACTACAACGGTCAAACACACTTGAACGCGTGGTGGACGTGTTGTGCACCAATCGCAGCATCTCCGAGTCCGGACCCGCACCGACGCTTTGTGTTCTCGTTTCACTTTTTTGTATGAATATGTATGAAAATATCTGGTGTAGACATTTGCTGATTGCATGAAAAGATCAACAACAGCACATATATACAAGTGGAAAGCGAAATATTCATAAAGTTAATAAACAAAATCAATTTTTGAGTATAATTTGCTGAAAACACAATTTATTTGAAAGTGTGCACAGCATCCAGGGATAAAAACTGATTTTGCACACATTAGAGAAGAAAAGTGGACAAAGATGGAAGCATATTTCCTCCGAATGCACAGGAGGCCGTGTTGTCGTCCCTCTGAGGCAGTGAGAACAAACCCCAAATGGTTTTCAATGGAGTGGGCAAACTGAAAAGGACTAAACTGTGCTCCCAACTAAGCCAGAGCGGGAGCGGTGGGGGAGGAGGGAAAAATATAGGTCCTTTAAAGAGCTGGAGGTTAAGAAGAATGCCTCTCACCCCCCTACACACACACACACACACACACACACACACATCCCACACACACACACACACACACACACACACACACACACACACACACACACACACACACACACATCCCACACCCCCACCCCTCCTCTCCCAAATTACATGTCTACACCCCTGCCATGGCCAATAGACTGCTTAATGTTGACCAGAAACCGTAGCGGGGGAGTTAAGGAATCAAGACACTTAAGACCTGTGTTGCTGAAAGATAGGAATAATGCACAGGCACAGATTAGGTTAAAATCCTGTCAGTGCGGTTCAACATCAGCAACAACCTCGATGTTAATGTGCAGGCCGGGAGGTTTGGTGTTTCAGGGAGATATATACTACGTAACACAAAGCTGGTGATTTTGTCGCATGTCAGGCCTAAAGTTGTCGTTCCTTTTCTTACTCAGTGAAAACTGTAAACTTCAACACACTTGAAGATTGGGTGTAGTTTATGAAACGTCTCGACTTGTTTGCCGTAGATGTGCACATATCGAACAAAGCAAACACCATTTGAACAAATATTTGGACGTCTCAAGACAAGAAAGGCACCAGTTTCCCCTGGCTGATATCAAGAGGGCGTTCGTCAGGCAGCAAACTCACTGTGAGGCCCGAAATTAGGGGCGCACGGCCAGAGAAAACACATGCCAGCCTTCCGCCCCGCTAACGCTGACAGCATGCGGTCGCATTCATTCATTTTCTCCATCGCAAGTCGTATATAAAACACAGTAACCGGGAGACCTGCCCCTCAGCCCTCAGCCCTCATGTTACAGCTCTTATCCCGAGGAGATGCTGGAACATCTCACAGCTCCGAGGAACCAACAACAGCCTCTCTGTTCTCCCATCTGAGCTCGCTCAACCCTCCAACGAGCTCATTACAGCATGTCTGCAAACCAAATATGGCGCTCATCTGGCCAACACCTGCTCCAAATCCAATCATTAAACCAGCTTGTCTAAATATATCTCACTGGCATGGACCATTTCAATTACTTCAAGTCAAGACTATGAAGTGTGCTGCTGTGTTGCCCGGAGCTGCTCACATCCAACAGCTGCCTCGCTATAGGTGCTGGACCTGCACTCACGGGAGATTAAATCCATCAATATCTAAAGTAGAAGTGATGTCTGGCTGAATGATAAAGTAAACAGTAAAAACCAAACTCACCACATTTCCTGCCCACCAGCACCTGTCCTGCCCCGCAGTGTCCCGCCAGCTCCGCCGGCTGCTCCGGATTCTTGGAGAGCTCGTAGTCGGACCCGGCGAAGTGGAGGTGGAACTGCTCCCGGTTGATGGACTTCCTCAGCGTCCTGATGGTTTTCCTGAGCCTCTTCTCGGAGCGTCGGCGCACGCAGCTCAGGTCACAGCTCTCTGCTGAGAGAAGCACTTGATACCACAACTGTCTCCAGTGCAAAAGTTTCACCTCACACGCCACTGAGAAGACTGGGAATTCATGCCTGGATGCCGTCATGCTCACAGAGGCATTCACATAAAAAAATAACCCAAAGCCAGAGAGGGAACGCTTCTTGGTCACCATTCAAGTAGAAATCAAGGAATTAAACAGATAAAAAGCACTTTGCCCCAAACCCAGAATCCAGAACCCACCACCACCACCACCACCAGAGCCACGGCAAAACAGGAGATACTTTAACAGTTTGGTTTGTTTAGTGACGAACAGACAGCGGCGAAGGAAAAGAGGTGGAGGACGAGAAGCAGAAGGTCACAGGCAAGCGAGGAATCGGGAAGCGCAGAGAGACCAACCAACCTGTTACCTCCTCTGGGTTCACATCCAGCTCAAACTCAGCTGTAATGAAGGAGCCGTCCTCCTCGCCGGCCTTCCTGCCGTGGCGGCTGCGCGTCCGCTGAGCCGATGAGGTGCAGCGCAGGCTCACGTAGCTGAACTGGACGTTTTCGGTGAAGAGGAACCTGCTATCTGTGGACATGGGAGATAAACACACACACACACACACATTCATACAACACACACAAACAAATGCACAATTGTTAACCTTAGATTGGATTAGATTTAGATTTATTGTCCTTTTCTGGATAATTGTTTCCACCTTGTGTTATGTGTGTGTATTCCTCTTGTGTTAGGGTTTCCAGTGACCTGTTTTTAGGTTTTTAATGCATAAAAGTATCACATAAATTTTTTTTGACTTTGTCAGGAACCTATATTTAAACAAAATTCAATAATGCTCTGGTTAAAATGATGACATTTGTGGTGTTAGGGTTGGTTTTGACCCGGTTATAATGATAAAAGCAATAATTAGAGTTAAAACCGAAATCATATGTGCAAAACCAACCGTTTCATGGATAAAGAAGCCATCAACATAACTAAGAGATGAGAAACAAATAGGATGATAAATAATAGTTTTTAGTGTGTTTTACAAATGATTTAAGACTTGGGTCACAACCAACCCCAACACAAGAGATGGGAGCAGAAGGCTAACAATAGGAAGGTTAAATTGAAGCCAAGGGGCATACTGACAAAAAAGGCCCAGGGCGCCCACACCAAAAATATTTCAACCAACATTTCCATGGTTAAGGAAGCCTAACAATGCAACCAAGGGATGAAAAACAAATTGGATGAAAAAAAGTTTTTAGTGTATTCTACAGCTGATTTAAAACACGGATCAAAACCGACCCTAACACCAGAGATGGTAAAAGAAAGCTAGCACAAGACGAAGGTTAAAGAAATTCACAGACCACATTTTGCTGTGCATGAGGATGGAGAGGCTGAAAGAAGGATGGGATGTCACTGTGATAATTCCCTTTATTTGAGACAATTATGTTCCTTTTAGTGGCTGCGAGGGGAGTTAAACAAGAGGCCGAAACCCTCTGGTGAAGCAAAATAATCTTACAATCGGAAACCCCATTTGATTGATGGCTAGGTCAGACCTAACTGAAAGGCATGCTATGGCTAATTACATCCTCCCCTGTCACTGCCAGTCAAAGTGCAGCGCTGAGACATTCAAGACACTCCAAACCACATCACGTTCCCCACAAATTTCTTTCACATTTGCCTTTGGTTTTTGCTTTTACTTTGAAGCGGCCATCACGTCTGCTTTATCCTCTAAAGACTGTGGCTTCAGATCCTGGCAGTTCTCGGTCAACCCTAAATGTTTTTTAAAACCAGCAACATGAAGAAGCTGTAATTTTAATCCTCGTCTATCTGTAATCTGTCTCGCGTTTGGAGACAGTGATGGAGTTGCTGTGTGGAAGCCTCTGTACCTGAGTGTGCCGAGTTCAGGCTCTCCCTGAGCTTCTCCTGACTCCGTTTCAGGTTGCACTTCGCGGTGCCAGACTTAAACGTGGCCGTGGTTTTAATACGTGGAACGCTGGCCATTTCTGGACCTGTGGGACAGAGGGGGAGAAAACTTTGTCTTTTTTTCATCTGCTGATATACAAAGTGAAAATAAAGACAGCCCAACTTGTTCCCGAGTTACAGTTTCGTGCGGCAGAGCAGAAAGATCGATGCAAATCTGCGATGTTTTGTACTTGCCTAAGCAATACAAGCCACTGTTGTTCCTTTGTGCGTCAGCCAAGCAGGGCAGAGGCATTCCACAGGTCACCGTGTAGGAATCCTCCGTCCCTGAAAACACACAAGAGGCCGTGACACACAGACCAACACAGACAAAAGTTAGGGCCACAAAAGCCAAATAGGAGAGCAAACAGGAAGCATGTAGGGACACGAAAAGTGTCTGACAACTGTTCACACATCTATATCAACTACATCTACGAACAGCTTAACTTAGTTATGTTTCCATAAGCTTTAGCTGCACCGCATCACTTTTCCAATACAAAGCTGCATCAGGAGATATCTGATCTGTATTATGATGTTTGGCTCTTATTGTGACAAAAAAAGCATTTCATATCATATTATTTTGTTGAGGATCTTATTCCTCATCATAAAAACCTCTTTGACTGAGCTTTACTGACGTCCGTTCATCCATTGCAAAGTTTCTAACATGATGATCACGAAAAATATCCTGATTTAATATATATATAATATTTTCATCAGCTTTTAACAGGTTTATCAAATAGGATATTAGACTTTCTACAGCTGCTTCACTGTAACAATTGTGAAATGTTATTTGGTGGAGGACTGATTACAACTCCTTCAAAAACAGCTGTATGAAGTCAGTTTAGCCATTATGTCTCTCAATATGCTAAACTGAGTCTAAATCTTTAAAATTCTGGGTTTCTGTTCGGGGCAGAACTGTGATGTTTTTATGTGTTTGATAAATAATAAGAACAGGAAAATATAAAGGTGCATAACAGAGCTGAGAGTGACCCCTGTACTAGTGTAGCTCTACATGTGTCAGCTTTGGTGCATGAGATGAAAACACTCAAAACAAGAATAACGACTTCCTCTGCAGAGTTCATCCTTTGGAAATTCCTATACAGGTAAATGACGTCACATGGAGATCTGGCTCTGCCGACTCACCGCTGCTGATGTGAACCTGGGACTGGCATGTCAGGAAGCAGCGGTCCCCTCCCTCCTGCTTACTACAGTTCAGGGTGGGCTTAGAGGGGGGGTTTGCAGGTGGAAAACCCTCGGCCTCTGGATAGAAACCACAACAAAACTCCAGGGTAAAAAAGAACAGTTTTGATTGTGACAGTGAGGAAGAGCATGAACATGAAGTTGAGGTACAAAACATCCGACGGCGCCGTAGCATTATGGGATGTTTCACTCAAGCAGGAGAAAAACCAGGTGACAGAGAATTAAAGAGAAAAAAGAAAACAGAATTCAAAGTATCTCCTGTTTTTGTCCCCCACGTTTACGTCCGATATCTGGGATGTCGCACACTTTTTCATCACTATCTCCACACTCAACAGATGAGCCTATGATACAGGAAGATACACCGGCTTACCAATGCAGTCCTTTTTGTTCCAGTGCAGTTTATAGCCAGGATGGCAAAAGCATTCAAATCCACCCATGGTGTTCTCACAACCCTGTTCACAACCGCCATTGTTCACACTGCATTCATTTATATCTGAGAGGAGAAGGGGAAAAGCATTATTATAATTACAGACTCCAGTTTTCCAGCACATCAATGATGCTTTTTTAGCCTGACACATCTCTGAACCGAGCACTCGTGTGTTACGCTCAAGTTGTTCTGTGTAGCTTCCCTCCACCTAACGTAGCCTCACCTCCGCAGTGGGCCAGTCCATACATGGTGTAGCCTTTGTTGCACAGACACTGAAAACCACCGGGGGAGTTCACACACGTGTGATCACATGTCCGCTCGAAAAAACACTCATCTATATCTGTAATCAGAATCACACAGATGACATAATAGCAGGGCAGTCAGTCGCAATCTTCATCGGGAGGGATTTCCCACCCACACACATCATCATCATCATCTTCATCATCAGCATTTGATCCTGAGCTCAGTGAGATGTGACGTGTGCACGGTGCGACGTCTCGTAAAAGTCCACCGGCTTTTGATAGTAATTACAGGTAGAACGTAGGCAGTGCTTCAATGGGATGTCTTCAATGTAATTGCATCAGGTCAGCATCACTAAAAGGCATAAACTCAAATCTAAATCTAAAGGTCCCATTAACAAAAAATTATCTATGATTGAACACAGATGAGAAGGGGGGATTTTCAAAATTCATCTAGATAACCTTTGATTTGTTTAGTGAAAAATATGAGATTAGGCCTTTAAAAATAATGTGATCACAAAGGAGAACAAACACGGAGGTGATGGACTTCAGAAACATCTCTTTTTGTCTTTGAAGTGAACACACAGTTTTCTCATTTTTACCTTGACAGGAACGTTCATCCGTCAGCAGCTTGAAGCCTTTTCTGCAGTTGCACTCGAAGCTGCCGATGGTGTTCCTGCAGAAGTGTTCGCAGCCGCCGTTGTGATGCTCACACTCATCAATATCTGTGGGGGAACAGGCGACACGACATGACAACACTTTAGCAAAACGTCTCATATGAATGCACTCAGTATTGCGCTCCTCTCTCTCCGCGGAGGAGTTTTTTATCCGACAATCTGACCTTTGCATGTTTTTCCATCCGGCTGCAGTGTGAAGCCCACGGGGCAGCTGCAGCGCACGCCTGTAGATGTGTCTTTACAGGTGCAGTCACACCCCCCATTGTTCACCGCACAGGTCTCTGAAATTACAACACACAACATGAATGTATGAGAGTGACCTACTTGTAAAAAATGTTACCGTTATTCTTCACTGTTGAATACCAGACCTTGACCCCTGATTGACCGAACATTGTTCTCTCATGTACTCACAGAGTCTTTGAACCACCACATCTTTGAAATATAAAAAGATAAAATTCCTCAGAGTATTTAATTTTGTGTTAATGTTTGATTTCATGGATGGATGGATGGATGGATGCCTACACAGGTAAAGTGCATGTTGACTAGGCTCACCCTGGTAACATGTATTATTTATTACACAGGACAAGGCTGCACATATGTGGCTGGCTGTGTATTCAGTAAAATGCACAAACACATAATGTTTTACATGTGCGTCGTGACCCAGAATCACACAACTGATAAATACTATATAACTATACAAGAAAAGATTCACACTCTGCCCTTCCCACATGGGAGGAAAACGTGAAATGTACCACACTGTCACAAATGCATATTTTTCAGGGTGGAAACCGAGGGCGAGAAGCCGAGTGCGTGGTCATTTCACAGTTTGCTCCAAAGGGCTGAGGAATGCTCATCGGTTTACTAGACATTACTCCTCTCTCCTGTTTAGCACCCCTGAGCCGTTCCTGGCAGCTCAACACGCCGTCAAGTTAAAAAAAGAAAAAGACGGTGTAAATCGTTACCCATCAGCAGTCTTCGTTTGACACGTTTGTCCACCTCAGCGAAGGCTGTGGCGTTGTGGTCTGAGGACTCTGTGGTGGCTTCATCTCGTTCTGTGACACACACACAGACACACAACCAGTCATTGTTACATATATTGCTACACAAACTTGTTACTTTTACCAAATAAAACAAGCGCCGTGACTTTCCTATTGACTTCAGCTCTGGGTGTTTGTGTTGGCCACCTCTCAGTAACCAGATGCATGTTTACACTTGAGACATTCAGCTTGCAGCGGCTTGGCGTGCGCCAGATAACGCAGCAGATCGCTAAAGTGAATCTGGAGACAACGTAGCACTGATATGACTGGACCTCACACACACACACACACACACACACTGCTGCTGCTGGAGGGAGAGAGATATTACCCAATATCTGACGGCTGATCCTTATCCTTCATAACCATTGTGTGGAAAAATGCACACTGCCTAACAAGGACAACTGACAGAGAGATATGTTTCCAGTTACTGTGTTTTCATTCATTCATCTAGATAGCCCCCGCGTTACTAAAGACACAAAGTCCAGTTCGTGGTATAAGCCGCTCCTGGAATGTGCACTCCCTGTTTTGTTATAATCTTACTTTGGAAACATTTGTTATCAGAAGAAAGTCTCCAAAACATCAATCACACCTCGGTCATCCCCATTCGCTTTATATTTATGTATCTGAGATGTGGGGAAAAAGCTGTTAAGCTGAGAAACCACTTTATGCTCTCCTGAGACAGATGCTTGAAAAACCTAGCCTGATGTGTTTTGGTATCTTCAGAAACTTTTTCAGCCTCCTCAGGATTTTGTGATAACCGTGTGTCTGTTTCAACGATGAACGTCTGCACGGTGGGGTTTAAAGGGGCTGTTTGTTTGTGAGATGGAGCTGAGACGTCTGACGAGCTCTGCCGTCCGTGCTTACCTACACACGACCTCTTGTCCGGCTGCAGGGTGTACCGGGCGTGACACCTGCAAATGGGACCGTTCTCCGTGTCCTCGCAGGTGTGCTGGCAGCCTCCGTTGCCATGGTTACAAGTCACTGTAGGGGTCAACAACAACGTGCAAAGCATGAGCCACATTATCAGAGCAACATCTGAAGCCAAAATGGATCTACAGTGTGCGTCTGTGTGTGTCTGTGTGTATGCGTGTGTATGTGTCGACCACGTACAGATGCAGCCCCTCTGGTTCCTGGCGAGCTCGAACCCTGGACGACACTCGCAGGCCACGCCCCCTTTGGGCGTCTCTTTGCAGATGTGGGCGCAGCCGTGCTCCTTATTCATACAGTTGAGGCCCTCTGGGGACCGAATGAGGGAGAGAGGTACACAATGAAACTCTCCTACAGTGACTGACCGGCTCCACACAAAGGCACACATAGTGAGAGATTAGTCTGGCATCCTCAAAGACACTGATTGTTCTCACGCCTCACTCAATTCAAAAACATCCACCACTGTGTTATTTTTAACACTTCGAGGGGAAGAAAAAGAAGTTTTCTCAGAGCAGAAGCAAAAAAGTTGTGCTAAAGTTGATTCTGTGAAAACAAAGCTCCTCCAGCTTCTGCAGCACGCTTCCAGCTGAAAAATGAGATTATGAAGAGCCATTTATATCGATAGGTCACAGCTGAGTGGATAGGTCCACAGGGTTTTAAAAGGCTTGTCAAGACCCGATGAAGTGGAAAGTACTTGCATTTAAGTTGACTTCAATCAAGGAGACAAAACAAAGGCACTTCAGACAAATCTGTGACACAGACCACATAGGCCCGAGTGTTGCAGTTATTAACTTATTTTGTTCTCTGGGACTCAGAGAACCTTTTTCCCACAGCGTGTTGCTGCTGAGGATAAAAGCTCAGTGACGGGAGCCAGCTTGAACCTGTCACCCCTCATTGTGCCGTCACTCTTAAGATTTGTATGTGAATATTGGAGAATTTGCAGGATAATTCTCTTGTCTGTTTTTTCATGCCTTAATGCGATCAGCAACATACAAGCATCTGCAAAAACGCAAACAACAGCGTGAATCAGACACTTCAAAAAACTTTCTCTTCCTCCAGAAACTTTCAAAACAATGTCTAAATCTGTGGGGGTGACGCAGAATATTTTCAGTTCATCAGTGCGCTGAAACATCTGTGTTGTCAAGTAGGTGGACACAGGCGCGGCTGCTGTTTACAGAAACTCACCCACAGAGCGATGGATGCATGTGTGCTGGTTGTCGCTGAGGAAGAAGCCCTCTTTGCAGCGGCACTCGTAGCTGCCCATGGTGTTGACACAAGTGTGCTGGCATCCACCATTGTTCAGTTTGCATTCATCCACATCTACAGGACAGGGGAGCGACTGCATTAGTGTTTATACAACTCTGGAAAAGTATTTGTCATGTCCAACTGGAGAATAGCTTTTAACTCATCTGTTTCCCAAACACAGCAAATGTAATTAGGGCTTTTCTTTTCTGACCACTGTAAATATTTATGAATTGTTTAAATTAATGCATGAACAAAACCAAAACTGTTTGTGTTAAGCTGCATTTTAAAACATGAGCATGAAACTTCACATTCAGCCCACACAGTCATGAACTCTTCGCCATCAGAGCTGATATCTCACTTCAGAGGGGTGTTCAGCTGACCTTACCTAGGCAGTTATGTCCATCATGAGCCAAATTGAATCCATCATAACAAGTGCAGCGATAATTGCCTGGTATATTGGTGCACTCGTGTACACAGCCACCATTGTACTCCAGGTCACACTCATCAGTGTCTGAGGAGTAAACACCACAGAAATAAATGTTCATCTATATAATCAACAGTTTAAATGCAAAAGACTTGAACTACAGAAGATGTGTGGTGAATATGAAGAATAAATGGGAACAGGTATCACAAATGGGAAGAGAGAAATGATGCTACAGCAGATTAAATGTTGTTGTGATGTTATATAAACGTATAACCTCTAAAAACAAAAATAATCAAAATAAATAAAACAAAATAACATCAAACGCCGTGATCTCACTTAGCTGAATCAAACAAGTCAACACAGAGGGAAACACATTACCTTCGCAGTGTTTTCCATCTCCTTTAAATCCTGTTTTACACGTGCACTTGTACGAGCCTTGGGTTGTCTGGCAAATAGCATCAATGTGACAGCCATCACTTCCCTCTGCACATGGATCTGCTGAAATCCACACAGGTCTTAAGGGTGATGATTATCCAAACACATTCAAATGCGCTATTAATAAAGCAGATAAGATGATGCCATGAAATGTGCAAAAAAGAAAGAAAGAAAGAAAAAGACAGATGAGAGAAAACTCACATGTCACCGATTAACACTAAAACTTAAAAGTTTCCAAGCAAGGAAATTGGAAAAAATCTATTAAAAACTGACCTAAGAGTTAATAAGTTACATACAACATAAACGTGTGTTAATAACTGGTGTATTATGAAGCACACACACCCCCCTGAGCCACAGTCAGTGTTACATAAACTACACGTTATAAAACTAAAGAAAAAAGATTAAAAGTCACCATTGGAGAGACAACAAGAGCGCACTCCTCAAAGCGTGCGTAAAAGTAGCACTCTCCACGACAGGAAAACACAACACACTCAGACACACTCATTCACACACACACTCACACACTCACACACACACTCTCACTCACTCACACACACATACACACTCTCACACCACACACACACACACACTCACACCACACACACACACACACACACACACACACGCTCACTACAGTCCCACCTCGAATCTCTGGAAGCGCTGCGCTTTGGCGACTATTTAACAAGAGCAAAAACAAACAAAAGTCCCTTGCGGCCCAAACAGCTCCCATGGTGATATGATCCAAGTTTAGAGGTCTGCTCAAAGGGACGCGACCACACTGAAGTCGTGACCGAGCGTCCGCCTCATTTTCATTCTAGCCTGTCAATCTGCCTCACAAGGGGCTTTTCAAAAGAGAAAGGAGTGAGTAAGTGTGTGTGTGCGCGTGTGCATGTGTGTGTGTGTGTTTAAAGGAGAGCGTGCATGCGCGTACACGTGAGAGTGTGGAGGAGAAAAGAGAAAAAAAGAAAAGAAAACAAGAGTTGCGTCAAGTCAGTCGTATGGCCGGTGCAAAACCGGAAGTGTTGCGACTTGCGCAAAACGCCACAACATTAATGCGCTCGAAGACGGTTTTATTTTGAAAGTTTTAACCGGAAATAGTTTGGTAAACCTCATGTAGCCTAATTGAGTCTATGTAGGGGCCAATTCTGTTTTATGTTAATTCAAGGCTTAATGCATTTCAACAGATTGAATCGACAAACACCTTTAACATGTAAACTATTTTATGTATTAGTTTCTAGGGCTATTTTTTCATCTACCAAAGCTACATCAATATACAATATAAAATCATATTATAAAAACATATGCATAATATAGTAGTTTCCAAAATAGTCAAAAATATTTTTGCAAAATCATTAAAACAGTGACAAAACAAACAAAGGAAACTTAATTGAATCAAGTTGAACCGCTCCAAGGTGTTTCAGTCATGGATGGTTCCAGTGCGCACAGCCGCCGTGTGGCTCTTGCGCACCACCTGCCGGCCCAGATAAGTATTACACGCATACATTTTATTTCGTTTTTGTCAATTTTATTTTATTTTTTATTACAATACACTTCTACTTTGTGGTACAGTATACAAAAAAGCATTGAAAAACATCTACATTGCATGTTCAAAGGAAGTGCACAAAATTAAGAACAGGTTTTCTGAAAGACTCTACACCAGTTGTCTCAAAAATTTCAGTAAAAAAAGAAAAGAAAAAAAGGTTTGCAATAAATAAATATAAATTACATGAGAATCATAATGAAAAGGTCAGGTAATTCATTAAGGCACATTTCACATCCCAAAATGTACCTTGCAAAAAAATATGGCAACTCCCTAAGGACAAAAAACAAGCTTATTTTCCAGCTTAAAAGGAAGCAGCATTTCTCCTTTTAAAAAGAATAATAGAACGTGTTCAGCATTTAACTACCCTGCCGCAGAAAAGTTTATATATTAAGCAACTTTACAGAATATTGTCTGTCAATTCATGAAGTCTGATATTGGTAACAATATTGTAAAAACAGAAAAGAGAAACCGTTGTCACTGCAGTATCGATTTGAGAGACAGTAAGCACACCGTTGCTGAAACTGTGCAATCTGAGCATTATTATACCATAAGAAATACCTTGAGACAATTATGAATCGTGATTTGGAAAATGTAAGATTATTGCTGAAATAATTGTTTTGTTTTTTCAATTTGGTTGAATAAACAATCCACCACTTAATACTAAAACAGCAAAAGTGGTAGACATCCCCAGAGAACTTCTCACATTCATAATGTCTGCATAGTTTGAACTTGGACAATTGCATCTGAATAAATCACAGCAATGACAATCACAAACACGTTTTCTCTAACAGCATTTTTCTGGCAAAAGCAGAGTAGCCATAAAACAGACTGTGTTTCCTGAATGTCCGCTTGCTTACCATTGCAAGCCATTAGTGAATGATTTAATGATGCTGCAAATAAGCATCTAAGTTTGTTTACAGTTTAAACACATTTCTGCACAGAGCACAGGCTACAGCTTTGCACATCTTTTAGAGAAACGTGTTTGAGAGAATGAGATGTGAAAATAAGATTAAAAAAACAAAAAAAAAACTTAACTGAATTAGCGTAAAAGTACATTTTTCAGCACCTTTCAGACACACAAAACATTTTTTTTTACAGAAGTAGTGGTTTGCCATTCCTGTCATTTAAAAAAGTTTGAATGGATCAAGAGCCAAAACACTGTATTTACAAATTCCATTTTAAAAACATTTGCTTTACAACATGCATTTTCATTTCATTGTAGGCTGTACAAAAGAAATAAATACAAATCGCTTTTGTCATTCCAGAAAGGCAAAGGAATGTACTGCATGCATGGTCTAACCTCATCTATGAGTCAATGTGCACAAACTGAACAAATTACAATGGAGTGTTTCAAACTCATGGCATGCTTAAGCTGTGAGAATGTTAGAAGATTATTTGCTCATATCTATACACACATTAAAAGCTTAATTCATGGAGAACAGTGTACTAATGATCCCTGGTGTCACTGATAGCCCTCTGTGTACTAGAAAACTACAGACTCGCGCATTTGCACATACGGAGCAAACAGAAAGGACAAAAACATGGCAGCAACGAAGAGCCACTCCTACACTCGCACACAAAAAAAGCTGGTATTAGAAAAAGCTGGTGTCTTTCATATGCACACTTACATTTTAACAAATTAGGAAAAAAGAACAGTCTTGATATGTATGAAAAAGTGACAAAACATTTATGATCACATAATACAAAAATAATCAAAACAGAAGAGAATCAGAAACGGAGCCTCAAATTTTATCTCCTCATTCTATAAATAACGCTAATGCCCATAAGTTTGTTTTTTTTTTTCATTTTTAGCTTTTCATAAAAAAAGAAAATTAACTCTATACAAAAAGTTAAAAAATTACCCATATAAAAAAAAAGGAATATTACACAGAAAAGAAATATCTAACCAACTGATCTAACAGGGGGAATGGGAGGTCTGCCACTGGAGACAAATCCAGGAGGATGCCATGGATAACCCTACAGAGGGAGTTAACGAAAAGCAAATCACCAGGTTTCTTGAGCGTCTTCCGGGAGCTGTGGAGGAAGTGTGTCTGGAAGATGTGTGGCCACTTGTGTGGACGCCAGTGTCTTCTGTTTTTTGGAACTGCAGCAGGGCTTGAAAAGACGAGGATCGATAATCACCTCGCCGAACCGTCCTTTGTAGACGATCCCACAGCACACCTTTTGTCTACAAAAAGGAGAGGTGAGAATAGACCATTATTAAATAAGTCAATATTATATAGTCAAATTATTTTACAATGGGAGACAAAACTATTTCGTAAATCTGAACAGTAGAGCCTGCCTTTTCCAGTAGGAACGATCCAAGAAAGAGAAGATGGAGGGAGTCGAGCGTCTCTGTTTAGACTCGATGTCTGAACCGTCGTCTGACTGGTTGCTGTAACTGGGAGACTGGGCAGGAGACACGCTGGAGGTCGTGCTGTGGGCATCTGAGTCTGCTTGGAAACAAAACAAAACAACACACGCTTAGAGGACTGTCATGAGATTTATCTGGAAAACTGCTGACAGTTGTGACTTACTAGAGAAATTCACCTACTTTTGATGTCTTTGGGGGAACTTTTGTTTTTTAAAGAGTTTTCCATTTTTTCCTCTCACCAATTATAAAAATGTTTAGATTTTTTTCCTCTAACATTGCTAACACACATTTTTCATCATTTTCTAGTGTTTTACTGACCTAACAATTATCAAGAAATTAATCTTGATAATCCTTTGTCTGATATACAGTGCAAAATATATTAATTACCAGCTTAGTACAATAGATGCCCGAGAAACTGATCAAATATTCATATTACTCATAATATTCACATTTATGTACATAATCCTTAAAGTTTGTATTCTGTTTAAGCTCAAAAGCAAACTTCCAACACAGAGCACGTCCCAATATAAGAGACACAAGATGCTCAGTCATTTTTAAAACCAAAATTTGACAATGTGCAATTGCATTTATATATTATGCACGACAAAGATACTTCAAGTCAACGTGTTTAATGTCTGAGCAGTTCTTAAGCAATTACCTAATATTTAATATCAACTTACTTTGTCTCTTTAACTTATGAAGTTTCTTTAGCTTGCTTTTCTTCTTGCCGTCGCTGTTCTTGATCTTCTTGGGTTTTGTCACCTTGAAGCCCGGCCCAGCTCTGGCATCCACCACCTGCGTTACATCAGCAAAAATATGTCAATTTAAAAAGTCCAACATCAGACAAATATTACTCTCACTATAGTGGGGATGCATCACTTACATGGTTCCAGTTCTTCTTGGAGCCATGAGGCAGTTTCTTCCACCTCTTCACCAGTAACACACAGGCGTTGCAAATGTCTCCAACACGATCCTCTGACAGTCTGTATAAATAATAAATAATAAATAAACATTAATGCACACACTGAAACACCATAAACAGAGTCATTGCTTATGTTTAACAGTCCCAAAAACAAGCAAAAAATTACAGACACCAACAACAACAACACACAAACGCCCAATGTAAATGTAAATAAACGAATGAATGGGAGCTCTTACCCAAAACAGAGCCTGAAGGTCTCCTCATACCGACTGCTGTCTGTGAACCGGGAGCTGGAGGACTTGGTCTTGCAGATGCAACATCCGTCGTTACTCCGGTAGATCTTTGACTTGTGAAAGCCAAACATAGTCTGTCTGTTGTTGGTCAATGATCTGGCAAAAAAAAAACCTGCAGATGTGGAACAAAAAAAAAAAAGATAAACAACAAACAAAGCTCGGTAATCCCAGTCCCAATCCCTTTACAAGCACAGTGGATGTGTGCAGACAGTCGCGCTTTCTACTACTGAAGAAGGGGGCGGTCCCTACCAGGCGCTCAGACACATATGAGCGAGCAATTTTTAAAACCATAATTTCAACATATCCTGTATGAAAAAAACAGTTTTATTGCAGTGCATCACATCTGCAGCTCATAAACACTTGGAAAACCCAAATTAACGTCGACCAAAGCAAATAAATAATGAAAAAAATAAAAAATCAACCAAGTGTCTTAAGGAATTTTTAAGCCGAGCCGCGGGAACACATTATAAACAGATAACACCGACATAAGATAAATATTATAACCAGATATGATCGGTTTCGTTGTCAAGGAAATAAAGCTTAATGAGCGGTTGGGTTAGATTTAGGTAATACAGGTTGCAAAGTGCAAACTTTCACATGCTCCCGGTCCGGTTAACGTGAGTGAGTTGAATCACAGAGATGTTAACACCCACCAACACACGCGTTTTACTATCGTCCACTGTCATTAATGTGACTTTTCTGAACATTTGAAATCTTGCGCGCACAAAAATGCACCAATGCAATGTTCAAGTGGCGATATTGGGACATCGTTTAGCTGCGTGTTCGTCTGCGGAGAGAAGTCGAAACAAAAAGCGGGGAATAGCGCTTTTCTGAAGTAAGAAACAAAAAGCTACCGGGCTACTACTACTCGTTGAATTTATGTGCAACACGCGTGTCTAAAAAACGACACACGTCTGTCGACTTTGTGCAATGCGTGTGTGTTCTCGGGATTTTATTAAAATGCGAAAAAGTTGCGGTAAACCCACGTTCCCCTTTAAATTCAAACTTTTCCCCGCTAGAGCGCCAAATGCGGTTCATTGTTGTTAGCTGTTAGCATGCTAGCTAGCCGAGTCTGCTACCTCCAACCACGCCACGCTCTCGTTCACTTCCACGTTATCCCATTGTCGAGTCGGTTACTCTTTGTACGTTTAGCTCGCTGCAACTGTAAACACACGCGTCAGGCTCGGATTACAACACGCCGCGACGAGTCTGTCCCCACACAAACAAACCAAGCACTATTTCACAAGTGTAAATTCCGTGTAAGAGAAATAACAGCGTACTTACGGAACAAAAACTTTGAATCTTCGCCGTATTTCTTTTCACGCACTGCGCATGCTCTTACTACTGCTGCATACAGCTGGCCATTAGAATCTCATTTGCATAAAAAGCCGTAATGAAAGGGCTGAGCGTACAACGACCATATAAGGAGTGCGACCGTTGAGTTTGAACCTCGAGTCAACCAATCACGGCTGTCCTTGCGTACTTTTAAGAAGCTGTGGATTCTGGGAAGTGTAGTCAAACGAGCGAGCGAACGCTGTTCACTCACATCGTTAATGGCCTACTGTCAAACTCCAAGTCCCATAAACCACCCGGCCTGAGGCTTTAAAGAAAAACAGCCTTCTGACATGGCGCGAAAGAGTTTGTTTACATTTTTTTCAGCCGAGAAAGCGCCCTCAGCAGAGATTATACTGTTTATCTACCAAAAAACAGCGCGTTTGCGAAAATTACCATTAAATCACGGCTGTATTGTCTTATAACTATGATTTTATTTGACACAAAGGTGATTATAATTATTTGATCGGGAATTCTGTGGCGGGGTTTAATTATTTTTGTGTTAATAAATACAAAGTGGGGGTAAAAGGCTCCAACTAACCATTCATCACTTAAATCATAATTTGCTTCACCTCAATCAAATTGCTTCTTTTGTTCTGTTATTTGGACCAAGGTCTAGAAATCAAAGGCATTCAGTTCAGTATTGTTGAATAAAACCAGTGGAGCTGAGAGCAGTGAATTTTTAAAATAAACTACATTCTTCAACCGAGAAAGCACACTCAGCAGATAATATAAATATTGTATAAACAACTGATTCACTCTACCACAATAAAACCCATTTTAACGCATTACAGATGCTTTATTCTTAATATATTTTTACACTGTACACTGTTGCTCACTTAGTAAACACTACATTACACAGCTATGTCAATAAATGTACAACCGTATTGGAAAACAAAAATATATATCTCCCAAGATGCTCATGTGTGGGTCGTACACAGACGAGTACAACACAGTCATTCCAGACATTGTTGGCACAGAAAAGAAGTCCTTCACATATCAAATCTCTTATTCTGCACAGTAAAGTTTGATGTATGTAACAGAGGAGGGGCCCGGTAATACCTCAAGACACCATGATATTGAGTTTGTAGGGGGCTGAATTTTTCTCGTGTGGATATTGCATAGCAAGAAACCATGATGACAAAATCTGCAGGGGGAAAAAAGCAGTCCTTTTTTTCTCCTTACATGAGGAGCAGGAGATCATCCTTCATTATGAGCCATCTACGAAGATCATCACGCTGTCTTTGTTCAGAGAAGAGGGCAGATGTGTAAGGGCTAGGATGATGGTCAGGGAAAGGGCTGGTTGGAGGTATTTACACGAAGGCTGTCATTGTGATCAACTTTGCACAGAAAGCTGGGTCAAGCATCACTTGGAGGACTTGTGTCTGGAACACAAACCAAAAACTTGGGGTACTTCTTGTATATCCCACTGAATATCCTGTCCATCATTGTATACAGTCTGAAGCCACACAGTCTTATTATCATGCAAGAAGGGTCGTTTTCTCTTCTGAAGGTATTCCATGTAAAAGATTTGCATACTTGTACATTTCTCAGGGAAAGGCCCAAATGTGATGACCTTTTAATTCCTCTATAGGTGAATCATCTCCCACTCTACAAACCTCCCTGTCATACACATACTTATAAAGCATACTTCTACATCATTTGCTTTCAGCTCTGCGTTATGACATTGGAATCTGAGTTGACAACAGAGCAAGCAACTTGACTGATTTAACAAAATAATACTGTTTTTCTCTGAAAATATATTAACAGCTTTGATCCTCGCTTTCCCTTAAATATAGCCATTGTCAGCAGTTCACGATAACAATGAAAATATTTAGCTTTCAATAAAACGTTATAGCACAAGTAGGTCATCGTCAGTAATGTGAAAATCATGGTTCATAATAGAAAACATATTTTAACATCTAATGGCAACATCATTGAGGATAAAAATAACAACCAATCTTGAAAGGCTCATTGCACTTAATATATGGCAAATGTAACAGTAGCTTTAATATAAGCCAGAAAATGTCCTTTGTTCAAGTCTGTTTCTGCATATAAAAGGTTCCATTATTCTTTTTAGTGGTCCCCAGTGATCTTCCTGGTCACGTACAACTGGTGGGAAGTTGGTCGGTTTGGTTTAGATTCCAACACCTTTGACGAGCGAAGCCTCCAGGGTGATGTTGAACTCCTGCAGAGTCTGTAGCACTCTGATCAGAGAGTTCACCAACGAGCGGTCCTTAATTAGTGCCGTCTCCTCGTACATCTGAGCAGTGATTGGACAGTCTGCGAGCAGAGCGATCCAGTGATGCAGCAAATGGTCCCTAAAAGCAGCAGAAAACACACACACATGAAGTCAATGGAGCAGCTTAAAACTATAAAAACATGCAACTGCAATACTCCAATATGAATAATTTAAAATCAAGGCAGTGTAAAAAAAAGTTTAAATGGTGGACTTTTTTTTTTACAGGCAACTTAATGAATTCTTCTAACCCTAATTTTTCAATAGATCAACTAATTGACTTAATTCGTATGAAGGAGTTTAAAAACAGAGCTTTACACCAAGACACAAAGGACTAGATCATTATGCAGCCAATACAAGGGCACATACACCCCTCCACAGAAGCATCATTGGAATATCTGATACTTCAAGAATCCTCCAAGGAGAGATCGTTTTCTCTTGACTCCTCGATGAAGGGTCAGACACAGAGCAGTGCATCCACTTCAGCTGCAGGGACAGGGTGTTTTATCTAAGGAATTATGTCTCATGGTGTTAGTGAGTGCTGCCTGCCTACCTTGCACCCAGGCAGACGAGCATCTGGAACTTTCCGTCCTTGCCGATGTTTCTGGATGTGTTGTTGATGGCGCGCATGAAGCGGCAGAAGTGGCGCACTCTTGTTTGCCAGTTTTCGTCTGGAGCTACCTCCCGCTGCTCTGCACTTTCAAAGTACACTTGTGCCTTTTCTGTTAAAGCAGATTTAAAAAGTTAAAATACAAACCAGTTAGCCACTGTTTGTACAGTAATACAAAGGTCTGTTTGCTGCAACACTTAATCTAAAATCTTTTGGGTTTCACATTGAAACACCAGACATTTCTATCACTTTGTATCAAATATCACTTTATATATTTCCTAGTATATTTCCTGCCTGCACAGATATTCTTAATACTATACAACCATCACTACACAAAATAATGAGTGACTGAAAGATGAATACACTACTTCAGTTTCATGTAATTTCACGACATTCTCCTCAAGCTACAAATAGCAAAGTGTATTTTCTCAAAACTGTTGTTGTTGGAGACAAACAGATGTTTTGGACAGAAGAGAAGTGGATCATGCTGCAGGAGAATGTTATTTCAATATGTCAGTATTAGAGTCTTTCACTGGCTTTAACTTAAACTGACCACAGCTGCTGTTTTGAGCTTTTTACGGTCAATTTTGGGTGGAATATCACATTCAAGACTTAAGGAGGTAATGTTATTAAGTCTTTACCCAAAAAGTCCCAGATGAAGACATTCTTAAAGAGTCGTGGTGATTTGAAACCGTGCTGGAAAACTTGCTCCAGAGCCCAGACGAGGCCGTACTCCCCACAGAGGAGAAGAGTCAGGCTGCCTCTCTGTGGAGAGCAAAAACAAGAAGATGCATATAGTTAAAGAAATTAAAAGTTGTTGTGTCCTTTCTAATCAGAAAACAATAAAGCAATGAAGCAAATTCTCAGGTCGAGCTTTCCCATTAAGATACCAACGCAACATGCCGAGTATTTTACTGAAAAAGAGGGAGGAAGGAGGAAGGGTGGAAGGAAGGTGCAGCAATTAGAGTGCCGGGACACAGCTGTCTCTCAGGTCATATTTCTTCTCAAGAGGAAACAGCATCTTTTGAATAATAAATCGTTATGTCGAGAGGGAAATGTATTTAGATTTCTGATGAACATTGCTGAATTAAACCGCTGACAGTGTACATTTTTTTATGGAAGAGTTTTAAGTTTTCAGTATGAGGGTAAAAACACATCCAAGAGGCAAGTGGGCAAGCTATCGTGACTGAAATATTGTATGACGCAACACATACACTATAACCATAGTAACAAACACAACAACAACGGATAAAGTGCGTTTTAATTTTAGGATAACCTTTAATTCTTGGCAGCCTCCCGTTATTGTTCTGTCAATTCAATTCAAATTTATTTATAGAGCACGTCTTGAGCACACTGACCAAAGTGCTGTGCCACACCAAGACAAAAATGATACTAAATCAAAATTCAAAATCAAAAATATATAAGAAACATGAACAGAATAGAGGAGACTGCTTATCTTGGGTTGAATACGAGGGAATTAATATACGTTTTGAGAGTCGATGAATGGGGCAGATCTGATTGACATGGGCAGGCGATGGGTCATGACTGGGAACACACCAGTAGGTCCTTGGTGTTTAATTTAATCTATTGAGAGCTTAAAAAACAAACAGCAGAATCTTAACATTTATTTTAAAATGAATCAGGAGTGAATGAAGTGACACCAGGATGGAGGTAATGTGATCCCTCCCCCAGGAATCACTACGAGGACCATCTGCAGTTGAGAAGAGGGCGACTACAGAAGCGAAGCCTGGAGGACATGAGATCATAGCTTTTATTCAGTCAGTCACTGAATGAGAGGAAAGGGGAAGATTGTACACAATTAAATAATCTGGATTTTACTACTGCATCTACATGTTCATCAGCCTTGAGGACAGAGAGTCAGAGATCATGCCAAAGATTTTAGGTCGGTGAAAACCAAGGTTAAAGGCAGCATGTGGTTGGCAAAGAGAATGGGGCCCAGGACAGAGCCTTGGGGGACCCCACACGACAGGTTTGCTGAGGTGAAGAAGCATCTATTCATGTTGACTGAGACAGACTTAAATTGGTTCAGCTCTTATCTCACAAATAAATCTGTGATAATATCGCTAACATCGTGCTTCAGACAGTCTAAGATGGTGTGTTAACAGTAGCACTTAGGTCCAGTAGAATAAAGATAGCACAGTCACCGAGAATCATTGTTTTGGTAAAGTAGCAGTTCAGACAAAATAAGTTTTAGAAAGGGTCATTCTGGGACAGATCTGTAGTTACTGAGTGATGTACGGTCTGGGTTCGGTCTATTAAGTGGGAGCACAGCGCTAAAGTACACAAAGGTGTTTATAATGAAAAGGATGCTGCTGGGACCACTGAAGTCAGAGGCCCGTCTGTACTGTAGAGAGGTGGAGTACAAGTGAAGGGGATTTCCATGATAGAAAAAAAAAAACCTTAAATACACAATGGATGAATTTTAAAACCTGCAATCAACAGTTAAATTACAATACACTTTAAGAATCTTCACTAGGTATCTCCTTTGAATTACACTACAGTCGTAACACAATTATCTCCCTACCTACTATGAATAGTAATTATTAGTATTGGTGTTTTGTAATTGGTGCCTCTAGAACAGGAAAAATATAGGGCACCATTCTGATAATAAAAACAACAGGAGGAATTCTCCTTTAAAGTGATGAAACAATGCATGAAAGGGGGCTCGGGGACCATCAGAGCAGAAAGCTGCTTTTTCTTCATATGTGATGAATAATAGAACTACATGTTGTGGCCTGTCTGGGCTGGCGTCTCTCACCTCCTTCTCCGGCTTGTGGAAGTGCTTCACAATCCCATTGATGGCCTCTCCCACTCCCTCCTGGATCTGACCTGTGTTTAACTCTGGGTGAGGAGGAAAAGGCAAACAGAGATGCTGTCAGACAATACAGACACACAGAGGAAAAACAAACACTCCCATCCAGGTTTTACCCACTTGTCATTGAGTTTTCTCATTCATGCATTTGGATTTTTAACCAGTGAAGGTTCAAGCGTTAATGAGCACAAAAAGTGGGGGACATTGGACAATCTCAAACTGAGGTGTAAAGAGGAAAATCCAAAAGGGGCAGATGTTTCCTTTCTGTTAGATTATAACAAATATCTACATACAACACGGTTACGGAGGAGTTTGCAAAGATGACCTGAGGAACTTACTTGGTTTGCTGTTTGGCGAGATGGTAACAAACCTCCTCATCATCCCCGGGGACTGCTGCATCGGGGGTGTGCGACACATCCTCTCATCGTTCTCTGTGGTGGGGGTCATCAGCTCTCCCACCAGGATCCGCTCCAGACTGCCGTCGTCCACGCCCTTCCCTAGCCACCGGCCGCACGGAAACCTGCACGACAGAGACGGCGAGTTCATGCCTTAGACAACTGTCTGGTCAAATCGATGGTCGGTGAAATGTTCGTCACAAGGTGTGCTTACTTGTACGTGTGGCCTGTGATTTCGTTACGGACAACAACACACTCCACAAGCCACTTGGCGTAGAGTCCTGAGTTATCGTGGCCCATTTGTACTGTGGTGAGTTTGCCCAGATTTTGGCACTGAGGGGAAAAAGAAACATGTTAAGTGTCAAGCACCTAAACCAAAAACCAAAACCACAACACAAGGCATTAGCTCACTATATTTTGTTAAATGAAAAGCATTTTACTGACACATCTGGAAGACACAACAACTGTGTAAAGGGAAATTATTACCCAATTATTATTATCCATTGTAAGCATTCAATAACTCTTATTACCCAATATCTATGGTTAACTTTGACTTGTCATATGTTATTTACAGTTTTGTTTCTACTGACATGTCACTGTCAGTCCACTCTAGTCCAGTAAATCAAAAAAGATGGTTTAGATCTGGGGTGTCAAACGTGCGGCCCTTGGGCCAAAACCGGCCCGGCAATTTCAGCTTGTTCATGATATGTTTTGTAAAAGGATAGTTCATGTACTGTAAACATCTTAATAATTGATTGATTGGAATTCTTTATTCAGTCACATCACACAATAGCAAACATTATCGACACAAACATTATCGACAAAATAAGCATAATGCTTATATTAATGCCTGTCCTACATACCAAATAATGTACTAAAATAAAGGGAAAAATTCAAAGTTCTTTATATTTATAGGTTATCATGCTAATATTTTAGTGGTCCGGCCCACTTGAGATCAAATTGCGCCGTTTGTGGCCCCTGAACTAAAATGAGTTTGACACCTCTGGTTTAGATAATCTGGGTAAACAGCTGCACCTCTGTTGCTCCTTAGAGAACTAAAACTACAAAAAAAAGTTGCAATAAAGAGGAATTACTCTTTATCGGTTACTAATCACCAACCTCGAAAGTGATCTCCAGAGTATTTCTGGGGACCTGCAGGACTCCAGTCTCTGCCAGCTCACCAGAAACACACACCCAGGGGTTGGCGGTGAACATAGAGCCACCCAGCTTCTTACTGGGAACAACCACCACATGGTAGGGTATCACTGGAGGAGAGATACATGAAAACATCATATAAGATCACAAAGAAGCCCTTGTTTAGTGATATTGTTGCCATGCTGTGTGGGATCAAAACAGCACTCACTGATGGTTGTAAAGACGTTGGTGAAACAGAAGTAATCCACAGCGTTAAAAGAAAGTAGGTGGTAAAGAAACTGCTCCTTCTCATCATCACAGCGAAGGAAAGCATATCGCTTGTACAGTTTTCTAAAAGAAAACAAAAAAGCTCATTTATTGTAACAATAATCATTCATTTTTATACCCAGAAATTGTAATTATTTTTTTTAAATGGTTCCACTTCTCAACTGTGATGATTATTGTAGGGGCAAATGAGCAGCAAAGTGTGTTGGTTGGTGGTGTTTGGTTTGATATAAAGTAGAACAAATGACTGTGTAAGGTCACAAAGGCAGACAGACATCCCTGTGACCCAGTTCACCACTCAGATATCAATTATGAAGAGCGCAGTGAATTATTTATGTGGCAGCGGACTGCAGGATGATGCTTTGAAATTTCAAAAGAGTGAATGTATTATAAATGGGCACCTAGCATATCATCTTAATTTCATATGAGACAGACATTCCTACACAAACAAATAGACAGAGTTAGGATAACAATATAGAACAGGTAGGACAAGATACTTCCTGATCTTTATATTGTTGTATTTAGACTCATTGTTGTAGTTAAAGCAGAAGTGAGTGGTCCGGTCGTTTTCGCTAATGCTGCGTTCCAGGCAGGCTTTTGAAATCGTAAATTACAGCTTCAAGTCACAACTTACGACTTTGTAGCGTTCCAGGCAACCCACTCGTGTTTTTCCGACCTGTTTTACTTGTGAAAGTCACTATAACAGCCACTCGTAACTTCCGACCCGTGAACTCGTACCAGATCGAACTGGTACGACTTCACGGTCGGAAAAATACGAGTTTCCTTGAACGCACCATAACAGTCCTCGTCCCTACGTCGCCACATTCACGGCGTTCCTTGGCTGCACACACAGCCCTGCATGCCGTTCTCTCTCCTCATTGGATAAAAACTGTAGGATACGATAAATGTTTTCTCCTCGGCTCAGAGCAGAGCAGAGTGACTGACAGACCCGTGTTTCAGACCAAACACTCTATGTAAGTGATTGCTGTCGGAAGATATAACTATTTAAGACTTATATTAACACAAATATATCACTTACTTCTGCTTTAATTAATACGTTTAATGATAAGTAAGAGGTTGTTTTTTGCTCACTTTGTCAGCTCGTGGTCTGAAAGAAGCTGCTTCAGGTGTCTGGAAAGCAGCTTCTTCTCCATTGAGAGGCGAACCCAGGCTCTGGCCTTGCCCACATCCGTCTTGATCTCGCTGATGTTCTGAATGTGTCTGAAAAATAAAATAACAGACCAGACAGATGTCAGAAGATGTCATTTCAAGAGCTTTTGCCCCATTTTTCATTGTGTGAAAATGAAAATGAGTTCATACGTCCGTACAACATGTCTGGAGAAGGTAATTAACTGCATCAAACACATCACTGAGTATCATGGCTTGCTATTTTGTCACTAAGTGTGTGACCACTACATTTTATAGCTGCAAAGGAAAAAATCCACTGTGAACTGTGTTTGCAAACATCAAAAAGGATTATCAACATGCAGGAAACACCCTGGGCCAGATGAAGCTAAAGGCAACTGGTGCTCTTCATTTCATGTACGCTGCACTGCCCACAAGAGCAATAATGCGCAATCGAACCATACTTGTTTGTCTGTGCACTTTCATGTATTGACATTAAACAAATGTTTGGGGTTGCTATTAACATTAACTTCCTTGTTTTAATTAATCTGCTTCTCTGTGTTTTTCTTTAATTATGAAATCCATAAAACATCATGCAATGGTGAAAATAAGCCAGTCACAAGTTTTCAAACCTTGATGTCTTTGAATTTCTATTTCTTTTTAATTAGCAGTTAAAAGGGGAAAGACATTTCATTTCCAGTGATAAGAAGCAAAGAAAATTCTCTTGAAACACAAATGTGAACATTTGGCATTTTGGCTTGATAAAATGAAACAGAAGTTTTTTGGCAAGTTTCAGTATTTGCTCATCATTTGACAACTGAAAAAAGGGATTTATCACTTCAGCATTACCAGTATTATTTTAAAAATCTTCAATTCAGTGATAGTCTGACACCAACCTATAGTGATATTCTTGGTTTCCGTTAAAGACAGTATCTGTGTCAGTATTGACGAATCTTTATAATTTCTCCTGACTCTGTATTTCTCCAGCACCATTCAAGCTGAATCACTGTTACAGCCACAGACATGAATGTCTTATTCTGCCTCTCGGACTCCCTGTGTGTGTGTGTGTGTGTGTGTGTGTGCGGGTCGGTCCCATGCCATCGCTCCGAGCCACTATCATGCCTCCGACGTCCAGACACATTCCCTTCCACTCCACCTGTGCCATAAGCTCGTCTGCTAAGAGCTCGTCATGTCTCCTCATCCATCCCCCCTCGCCGTCTCCACCCTCTACTCTCACTCTGCCCCACGTAACCCAGTTTCCTCTGCTCGTTATCTCCATAGCAACAGACGAAAACATCTACTACGTGTACTACTAGTGTTTACCTCTTACTTTAAAAACACTTAGCAACAGAGATATGAGCTCACCATCTTTGATAAGATAAAAAATGTGCAAATTTTTAAGATTAACCCTTCACTTTTAGTAAAAATATTTACCGCATGTTCAGACAATATCATAAATTATTACATCTCATTACGGGAGGGTGGTGGTTGCTTCCGTTGACGACCATGGCACCAGACGTGTGCGTGGAGGAGGGTCTGTGTATCAGCAGAGTAGAGCTGAGTGTGTGTGTGTGTTGCCCTGAGCTGACCCTAACCCTCCTCTCTGCTCAGTCAGACTGGCGGGGGGTCTGGTAATTAGGCTGGAAGTAACGCGCTCTTACACGGACTCACTCCGCGCCGCCAACACGCAACACAAACCCCCGGCTCCTCGGCTCTGGCTGGGAACGGTAGACGACATGACGACAGTGATGGCTGCCATCGCCTCCACGCACGCACACAGGTGTTAAAGCATTCATGGGAGACACAAGAGGCTCTCAAGGTCACTGAGATGCTGTTGTTTTCTATTGTATAAATGCTATAGAGTAAAAATCGATGAGGACAATGGGTGTGGAGTGGGACTGTGGTTGTGTAATTGCAGCGTCACTTGCTCACGTGTGACTGGGGACATTGATGCATTGTTGCATTGTCATCTCCTCCCTCTTTTTCAGTCTCATATCTGACTATCTCTGCTATCTGATCACATGCAGAAAGTTTCCCCACCTCCAGAAGTTAGAACTAGATGCCTCATAGTTGTTTGCCTCAGCCACTGAGACTAGTTTCAGGTTAGATCTCTGTTTATCCAGAAAAATATGAAACACTGATCACTGGTGTAAAAAGTCTGATCAGTTCGTCTTTGAGTCCAATTGGACATTTGTGAAGAAATTTCCTTCAGGTGGTAGGGAGATATTACATTCACAACACTCGAATCGTGTTTTGTGAGGTCCCTTGACCTTTGACCCCCAAAATCTCATAGAGTCAACACCCCAAGTGCTAAATTTAAAGAGATTTCCTTAGGGAAAATGTGGAAATATTGCAGTCACTGCAGTCACAGGCCAAAACCGTGTGACCTTTAGCCACCGCAAACTATCAGTAAATGTTTGGGCCCAATTTAAAGTTGTTCGGTCAAGGCATTACTGAGATATTGTGCCCATGAGAACTAGACTAGAAAAATACGCCGCTGCTTTCTTATAAGCTTTAAAATCTGGCAAACATGCTGTGTGTGTAGATCAATATCTTTGTTTATATACCACTACATGTTTCAGAGGACATATGTGGTTAGCAATTCATTCTAACTTATCTTAGTATGTGATCTTATCATACTGCCTTATGCTTGCACTTGACAGGACAAAAACATAAACCGCACTATCAGTCAAAGTACAATCATGTCAAGAGTTTGTTTTGTTAAACTATTAAGAAACTGGGTTAAACTGTTACAACATATTTAAAGTCTCAACTATTGAAGTACTTTTTGAGGCTTTTTTGTGTCTTTATGATAGAGGACATTTGGAAAAAACAGGAAATAGGGAGTGAGAGAGAGAGGGAACGACATGCAGTAAAGGCCTGCCGGGGGTGGAATTGAACCCGAGGCCACTGTTGCCTCTGTGATGATTTGTCTTTGATATGTGTTACTTTACGTAAAACAAAGGTCACACTGAAACAGTAAAGTGATTCATTGATTAATCAGGAAAAAAAATTGCAACAGACTTTCTTTATCAAGCAAAATCTTGTCCCTGCCTTTCAAATTAGAAAAACTGCTGTATTTCTTCGTAGCATCATTTAAAATTATTTCGTTTATTCGACCAAACATATGCATAATATGGGAATGAAACAAATATATGAAAAAAAGTGATATTTAAAATATCAGTAGTTATTATGATTCAGATCCATAAGTTAATTTGTCTATGGAGTAAAAATGAATCACAGTTAACCCTTACAATAAGATAGAAATAGAATAGAGATAGAGAAGGTTACATCCGGTGGTTAGACTGGTGTGGTTATGAAGAAGCCCTTATAATAGATACAAAATAAAAATGAAACAAATATATGAAAAAAAATGATATTTAAAATATCAGTAGTTATTATGATTCAGATCCATAAGTTAATTTGTCTATGGAGTAAAAATGAATCACCCTTACAATAAGATAGAAATAGAATAGAGATAGAGAAGGTTACATCCGGTGGTTAGACTGGTGTGGTTATGAAGAAGCCCTTATAATAGATACAAAATAAAAAAATAAAAAACCAGTCTGATTACATTTGGCCTAAAAGTTCTGTTGATGAGGATGAGACACAAGTGGCAAGAATGAAGCCAATATGTGGGTTCTTGTGTGAATTTATTATTTGTCTCTCTGAGAATCCATTTGTGGATGTAGAGACTCTACTTGGACAGTAATTATGACGGGAACACTCTCAACTCTGAAACAGGTTGTGACAACTGGATGCTGTTTGACGGTCTCCCACAAGGGGGCAGTCTTAGCCTTACTTCCCAGATAGTGATCAGCAGCTGGTGCAGATTTTAAACATCTGTTTGTACACTGGATGAAATGAAGTGACGCAATGCCTTTATTCCTATATTAAGATGGACATTGCTTCCCCTCTAAACTGTCCCCAGTCCCCCTCACCTCATGTCCTGGATCAGGGAGATTTTCAGAGGCGGCATGGCTAAACCACCACCATCAGATTTGCGGCGCTCGGTGTCATGAATGAAACCTGAAATGTGAGAAATAAAAAAAATCTTCAATGTAAATGAAAGTTCATTATCAATTGTGCACATTAAAGGAACTGTTTCAGTCTTTACCTGGAGGTCCTAAACCACCTGGGGTTGCGTTCTTCTTCTCTTTACTCTCCTGGTAGTGCAGAAGGTGGGACCACAGGGCTGATTTACCCTGAAAGAGACAAGATACAACAGAGTCACTATTTGTTCTTAGAGCACCCCGGGTCCTTTAACTGATTTAGAAGGATTGATCAGGTGCATCAAGACTGCACAGGTTTGCTTTTCCTGACCTGTTTGACCTGCAGCCCGTGGCTCCAGATCCTCTCCAGCAGATCACAGAGGCTCGCAATCAGAGTGTTCTCCTCGACACCAGTGATGCTGACCTCTCCATGACCCAGCTCCACGGCCTCCCGGCCCATCTTCTCCACCAGCATTCGCTTGGTCTGCAGAGGACACAAGCAGATTAACACACATACTTGTGTATTGTGTACACATAACCAACTGAAACAGAGTAGAGCCATAGTCTAACCTTATTCCTGCATTCCTTCAGCAACCCTTCAACAAATTTCCAGTTAGTCTGAGCGATGACAGACGGCGACAGGTTGGACAGTTTGGGCTGTCTGATGGTTGTGCCCAGGTTTCTGGCTTCCTGGATGTATTTCTGATAAGAGACAGAGAGAGTGCAGTCAGCAACCAGGTAAACCAAAAAACCACCAGAGAAGAAACTTATGTTACTAGTGTAGGTTTCTACACTATTTATTACAAGCAACAGGACTGGTCTCACTCCAAGGTAAAGGTAGAGGGAATAACTAGAATAACTGTAAGTGTTTAGTCACAGTTTGTTCAATAGTAAAAAGGGTGAACACTTTACGATATAGACTCAATATTCAATACATGTAGGTCTACACAGCCTTTTACATCATTACATTTCTGACACTATACACTAAATCTAAGCCATGTTGATAATTATAGTAGACTGGTGTTATCTAACTACTACCCCCTATGAGGGGTGAAACTCATGAAATTGAAATGATTCAAATATTAACCAAAAAAAAGCTAACTGATGAATAACTGATGACTTGTTTGGCAAGTGCATTAACTAATACTAGAAGAACAAATATTAAGTGCTTCATTGCTTACTTTCATTACATACTCTTATAATAAACTGCGTTTCCGAGGTTAATGAAAGTGCATCCATCACTGAAATGACTAAAATAAAAATTGATGTACTTTGAAAAAAGTACATCTATTTCAAAGAAAGAAGAAGAATTTACTACTACTACTAATTTAAATGCAACCAAAAAGACCAAATAGCAAAACAACTGGGATGATCAATTACTGTTTATCAAACTAAGCCTACAATTATTCAGGTTACGAAAACAACAATTTGAAATGAATGTACTTTTCTTTATTGATTTCATGTTCATGAGTTCCACCTGTCACAACCCCAGATAGATTATCAGCTACAAAGCTCAGCTGGTAGTAGATGTGTAGGAAGCAGAGGGATGGACAGGTCATGTTGTCTGTGGACTACCAACACATACCACGTCCACAGTCACCGACTTTAGACAGGGCTTGAAGGACTGTGAGAGCCAGTAGTAGTCAAGAAACAGCAGGAGCTGCAGCTCCGGAAACAAACACTCTACATGCTGAGAGTGTGTGAACATGAGTGCAAGAGAGGCGGAGAAAGACAAAAAAGAGACAGTGACCAGAAGTGTGAGGAGACAGGGTGAGAGCCAAGTCAAAATAAAGCTAACAAAGAACACATCATGCAAAATGAACAGAGACAATAAAGCACAAGGTGTCAATCTGTTTAAATGTGAGCTGAGAGAACAAAACCCCGAGGCGACCCCTGACCTCTCGCTGGTCATTGTCTAAATAAAGGTGCTCGGCGTGCTGCTTCTGTCGGTCCCTCCTCCTCCACTGGGCAGGTGCGCTCCTCTTGGTCCATCTGTAACACAAAGCAACACAACCCCACTCAGCTTTACACACAAACAGCTGATAAGATCAGATTGTATAAAGGTACATTTCGCTAACCCTTTAATTTACAGGCCGCTAATTACGTGATAATTACGTGATAATGTCAAGAAATAGCCAAGAAATAACAAGTAATTGCATAGTAATGTCAAGAAATAGCCTAGAAATAACGGTAAATTTCATAGTAATGCCATGTTTTCATAAAGGCAAAAGATTACAAGACTGCAATTGACCGTTATTTCTGGGCTATTTCTATTTAATCGTTATTTCTCGACATTACTATGAAATTGACCGTTATTTCTAGGCTATTTCTAGACATTATGACGCAATTACTTGTGATTTCATGGCTATTTCTGGACATTATCACGTAATAAGCAGCCTGAGAATTAAAAGGTTACCTAAATTTCAAGTATGGGGCAATTTCACGGGGCAAATTTTGATGTGATAATAATGTGAAATATTCACTTGTTGCTGGTGGGCCCGGTGGAAAGCACATCAGACTGCAGCCGGGGGAAGAAGCCCTGCTCGTAGCGGCCCTGACCGATCTTCATGTCCAGCAGGTGGGGGTGGAGGGCAGTGTGATCGATCTTTGTCACTCTCATCTCAATGGCTTTCTCTGTGGAGGAGAGGTCAACGGTGAGGTTACGGGACATTTTCATTTTGTTCCTTTACCCAAATCATTGTTGTTGTTTTCATTGTCCAGACGAGGGTGAGTAAGTGTCTGTGGCACAACAACGTGTCTTTGTTAGCAATTACAGTTTATGAGATCATCTGGTCACGACTTCTGCCTGTTCTGTCAAAGTGACTATACCAACAACTTGTCATTTAGCACTGACAAGTACAACATTTAAAGGATGTTGTATAAATACACTTTAAATACAAAAAAATATATATACATATATATTTTCTCATCATTATTTGACAAAAATGCTCATATTCTCTGCAGCCAATTGTGTTGAGAAACTGGCATAATTATGACTAAGAACCTCTTATTTCTCATTTAGCAACTGATTGACAACAGAAGAAAGAGAAGTTAAAATAGAAAAAAAAACATTTTGTTCTCAACACCCACAGAACCCAATGAAAAGACAGAATAAAAGGCCAAGAATTGTTTTTCTTAAAGAACCAGTTCATCCATGAATGCAGCTTTAGACAGTGTTTTTCTGATGCCTCATTACAACACACCCACACACGGATGAGTTTAGACCATAAATGGGTTACCTTATTATACAGTGCATGTGAGGTGCAAAACGCAAAAGATGCAAAAGAAGAGGGAGGGGGGAGATGATTTATAGATGATGTAAAGTGTAGTGTGAAAAAGGTTGGAGGAAAAAGTAGAGACTGTCTGTCTGAAGCTGCAATTCACAGGTACAAAGACTTACATCCCTGAAAAAAATCATTATCACCAATTCACCCACATGCTGTAATTATAGAGATGAGTTTAAGTGCATTTAATTGTTCACCAAGCTTAGTAAAAACTGACATGTGTGCAGTGCACAGAGGGGCTCACGGAGGAATCTTGTCTCTGCAGTGGTAAGTAAACAAAACACATTTACTGAGAAGATAAAACTGTAATAGTGCTTCTGACTTTGAGGGAGGGATTGTTTTTATTCATTATCGATCAGAATTATGAAGCTGTCAAGTTCAATGGAGGCTCATCCATCCTCTATGAGTGCACCTATCGTAAGGCACTGCACACATGTTCAAAGAGCTGCCACTCAGGGATATTTAAGGACACAAGAGCAAATATTACGACGGTGGGTCTTGTCGTTGTTGAGCCCAATGGCATGAGGTCCGGGAACAACAAAATCAGCTTTCTCATATCGCTTTTTTAGCAGGTTGTCTGCAAACGAGACAGCAATGATCAGTCAGTTAAGTAAAGAGATGAAATCTCCAAGTCTGCTCACAAGTTCACACCTTGACATTCACTTGGATTTCAAATTAAAGGAGTTTAAAGGGGTTTTAATTACATGCAAACATACTTTAATTGGCTTTGGCTTTACACAGGCTCATAGTCCAACATCATAGAAGCAAATCTTTTACAATTAATACACTATAGTGAAGCTATTCATCTTCTAACTAAAACCTTAAGCTTTATCTCAGCGAATCAGAGTTTTCCTCATTAGAGGTGTTTACTCCAGGACAAAGACCGGTCCAGAGAGCTGAACAATTCCCATACAACATTTGGTGCTTTGAAAGCAACCCAATTATTTTCAAAGATTTCCCAACATACTTTTTTATTGTTGTTGAAGCCTGAGTGCTTTCAAAGATGTGCAGACTGATCTTTTGTGCTTACCTGCTTCTTCGATGTTTGTGCATTTCTGGTACATGGAGGTGCGAAGTGTGGGCGTGCGGACGTTCAGCATGCGGATCTTATCCACGCGGGAGTCGAACACCCTCAGCGTGTGCTCCTTCTCCTCGTCATCATGGCAGAGGATCTTACTGTCGATGAACGAGGCGAACATCTGCGTCTCCAAGAAACGAGACAGGAAGGGCAGGTAGGGCTCTGGCTGGTCAGACAGGAAGGAGGCCTGCACACACACACACAAATTTAATAGATAAGAAATACAATGTTGTAAGCTTTGGAAAAGCAACACCCTTTACTTTTACCGTTAACAAACCATCTGCAGCATTTTACCTTGTCAAAGTTCTGCATCTGGTCTCGATTAGTGAACCAGGACTCTTTGTCTTGGCTCGGCTGGATGACAAACACCTCGTAGTCTGCGAACATCTGGGTGAAGCGGTTGGCGAAGACCTCGCGCACTTGGATGTTGAGCTGGTGCATCTTTAACTCCTCCTCATCACACTGGACCCGTGTGTCCTTAATGGTGCTGGCATCCTCTCTCACCTCCAGCTGATGTGCACAAACATTCATGGGCACACGCACACACACAGAGGAAAACATGAAGGAAGAGTGGGCAAACAGGAAAAATGAGTAAGAAAGAAGTGAGGAAGAAAAGAAACACAGCAGTGTATGTTTTTCATGTTATCTTATCTGGCTGTTACCACAGGCTGCTAATGAAGCAACGAGGTTATGGGAAAGGAAGTCAAGGGCATCTGGGAATTCATGGCCCAAATCAAAGCGACACAGAAGCTCTTTTTTTAGCATGTCAGTGGGTCAGCTGGACAGACGCACCAACAGGCCCGCCACTGTAGGCAGACGTAACTGGAAAACAAAGTCACAGTCCAGTGACATGAACCGAGAATCTGTTTAATCACCGACTTGTTCCCTTGGATTAAACTCAGCGTGAGTTTAGATAAGAATAATTATAAGTGAGGACTGACCTCGTAACTGGGAAACTATACACAGACAGTGAGCTAATCCATTCATGGAGGACTATTGCTGGCACAAGTGCCTAAGCTGATTAGCCTGCACATACAGAGACTTTCTCTAATTAGCAGCCAATTGATCCATGGCCCAGCCTTCAGTACTGTAAGTATTTCATTATACTACTACTTACTACAGCTGTAGCATACTGAAGCCAAATGGAGATGAAACTGTAAAGATGCCAACTACATCTGTTGATGTCAGTGTTTATAAAGGTTTCTGTCATTGAGGCTGTGAGATATCGACCAGAAGCTTTTTAAAGGCAAACGGAGGTGATGGACTGATGAAGTCTCTTGGATGAAGAGCAAAACATCTTCCAAGTCTCTCCACATACGACTATTGGAAGGAACCGTAACACAACAATAACGTGAGGGCAGTTACACAGGGAGCTATATGAATATCATAACCATGATTATTTTGGTGGAGAATTATTGTGCGCAAAATCCATAATGAAATAATATAAAATAACATTTCCTAATTAAAACACAATAAAGAAAAACATTTAATATAAACCTGTATTTTCCTGTATTGATAAAATTAGTAACAATGTGTGACTGTCTTGTACTGCAGTAATGGCTGTAATGTTATTATGCAGTAAATCAGCATTTTTTTTCTACTTCATGTAGAAATATTGTTCCTGCAAAGAATTAACATAAGATAAGATTTGCAGGGCTGGATTTGGATTGAATGTGTTAGTTACTGAAATACAAAGTATTGTTCAATCATAAAGTCATGATGTGCACAACCAATTTATTATTATTTGTTCATTCATTCACTTGCACCAAATTAATTCTGTCCATAAATGATAATCATCATAACTATGTAAATATTAGTCTTGGTGATGTAGTGAAGCTTTATTATTCTGCAATTTGTTTGCATTATTGTGATATTGCATTTTTATCTGATAATAATAATTGGACCAACATATTACATTGTCATTTGTGCAGCCATTTCTAATTAATGACATCCCATCATCCCTCACCTTCTCCAGGCTGACTCCTGTCCTCTTCACCAGAGCCTGCAGTCTGGCGATAGTTTCGTTCTCTCTCAGCAGGTAGGAGTTGAGGGGCGAGGCCAGGTTGCCGTTGCGCTTGTCTGAGACCATATCAACAGATCGGAAGCTCCGGTACTTGGCCTGGCTTTCGCTGGAGTGAATCTGTCCCTCTGGAGACACGCCGAAGGACATGAGCACCTCTGAGATCTCCTGGATGAACTCAAGCTTGTTGGGAAACTGGGGTAACTCCTCTGGCAGTTCGATGAAGTGGTTATCGATGTCCACAAAACACAAGTTAGCCTGGAGGACGACAAGGGACGAGATAATTAACTATCAGAACAAACATGTCTAACAATGCATTATACCCTAGGCACATAGTTTGTGTATAAATCAGGAAGTGAAAGAACTGAACTAACTGATGACTGTCAAACTGGAATGACAGGCTGAGAGTAGTACCTAACCTTGAAATACCCCTGTGAAATAGGCCTCCGTTCAAAACATCACAAGCAACTAGATACTTAAACAAATCTGGGAAGACACTATGATGCGTCTGTACCTCCTGTGGCAGCTCCAGCTTGGTGCGGTCATCCTGACCGTTAGAGTGGAGGCCCATGAGATAGGGCACAGGTGCATCCAGGAAGTGGAGGAGTGAGGCGGGCAGGATGGGAACGTACACATGCTGCCACTGGTACGGGAACATTAAGGCCGTGATGCTCTCTGCCACCGTCATCAGCCTCTGGTAATCTGTTTCACACACACACACACACACACACACAAAAGTGAAGGTTTAAGCCATATTTACAGAGCAGATCTCACAGTTTATTTCCTGACTTCATTATTTAAAACCTGGACAACTGCAATGGCTTTGAATGATCAATAGTATTTCAACATTTGTTCCTCATTAGCTGTTTCAAAATCACTGCTTGCCTTGTTCAATGACGTTACAGCTGGTGAATTCAACATTTACTGGACATGACTAAGAGACTTTTAGTATTTCTGGTAAACGTTAGAGCTCATAGGGAAGAGATCAGCTGGTGTAGGCTATTTCTTGCTTTGGTCAGTCTTAATAACATCTTGACATTAGACAACAATCAAAGTACATTTTTGGGACAAACTCAAAAATTGGTTTTGGTTGCACATCTCTTTCTTCGTGCGTCATCCCCCCCAACACTGCCTGATAAATGTTGTCTGTTGCCCCAACAGCATGTGACAGAAAAGTTGCGCAACATGACCGTCTGTTATTGCAATGGGATTTTTGTTTTTCATGCATCAGCTCTTTCTGAGTGTGAAATCCATCAAACCAGCCCCAAGTCGCATGATTAGCCAGCAGTGCTTATATTTACAGGAACCACAGTGAAACCACAGGGATTCATCCACACTGTTAGCAACGTTAGCTTGGTTAGCAAGCACGGCTGAGTTCATCTCCCTGATGTATGATTTTGGACAGCTGATAGAAGGATTTAGAAGCACAGGCTCCACCTTGTCATAACACAGTAGATAAGCAAGACAGGAGAGAAAGAAAGAAAGAAAGAAAACACCCAATCCTACTACAGTGTTAACTCTTCAGTCTGGTGCATGATTCAGAGTTTAGGGAGTGGATCCTGTGAACATTTGTAAACCAGACATATTGTAACAGGATAACGCGGCCTGTTCTATTTCAGAGACAACAGATGCAGCCGAGTCTTGGGTCAAAAAATGCTTCAATTTAGAAAACACTTCTAGTTTCCTTAACACCCTTAAGTACCGTAATATCCACTGAGCAGTAGATAATTTCTGGAGGGAGATTTTTTTAAATGGAGCATCAGTATGACATTGCAGAAATACCACAGTAAATGTCACATCTATAACATGAACTTGTGATATCTTTCCATTTTTATCCAGCTGTTTAACATCTGTTTGGCTCCATCGTGTCATTCTAAGAGGACGTCCTCTGCAGAGCAGGAGGATCTCTGTGGCCTGCCTGCGTCCGCTGCAGGATCCATCCAGACTCGTGAACTGTGAGCACAGCGTCTGTCAGCTGGTCCTGCTGCGGCTATAACGTTAAATTCCTCTGCCATGACTTCACACGGCAACACTCCCTCGTGTTCAGGGTTTCACACTCGAGTCAGCTGGTAAACATGCAAATATGCGCCCAGTCCTCCTCCTCGTCTCCTCTGCGTTCCTGCTCTATCCTGTTGACACCTACTGCACATTCACCAGCAGCAGCGGCGGCGGCGGCTCTGCTTCTCCTGTTATGGTGCCAAAATAAATACCATTCCTTCATTTGGTCATGTGCTGCTCCATGAGAAGAGACTCTCACCCCAGCCAGGGCCTCCTCCTCCTCCTCCTCCCCTCCTCCCCTCCTCCCTCGCTCCCCCACTATCAGCAGCTTCCTCTCCCAGGACGGGGACAAGAATACTAACATCACCCGTCTGCTCTCAAACTAGGTCACCATGACGAGAAACTACTTTAACTTCAACTCACAGGGTCACATCACGTGCTCATGCTGCTGCGCAAACACACAGCACACATACCATGAACCTTTTTGGGGAAAAAAAAAAACGTCCACGCTGAAAACCGCTGGCAGCTTGGAACTGAAGTGATGCCTGAAACGATTCACTTCACAAACCTGAGTGCAACTGCACTAAGAACTACATCAGGCTAAAAATACCCCCAACACACAGAAGTGAAACTGCTAGAGATCTTACATCTCAGCACTATTTTTAATCAAGTGGCTCGTTTGACAAAATGTGTGTTCGTTGTTAAAACACACTTAGGTTTTACTATCAGAGTAGTGAGATGCAAAGCCGATATCTACTTTGCATTTCCTGCAGATTAGTAATCAGATCGTAAATGTGCATATGTCTGTAGCCAAAATCAGGACTGCAAGTTATGATTATTTTATTTACTGATTAATCTGATGATTATTTTCTCGATTAATAAAATATGTGTTTGGTCTTTGAAATATTAGAGAATCCGAGAGCTCAGGATGAAAGCGTTCAAAAACCTCCTAACCTCCAAAAGAAATAAACAAACGCTCACATTTAAGAAGATGGAACCAGAGATTGGATTTTTTTCCCCCTTAATATATGATTAAACAGTTAATTAACTGAGGGTGAAGCTACTTTATCAAGTTAACTGATACAGCCTTAAGACCAAAAACCCCTACAGGCTACAGCTATGCCATTATAAAGAAAAACCTAACAAGAAGGATGAATACGATGTTAAAGAAAGTAAAAAATTAAATTAAATTAAAAAGTAGGCGTGTGATCATCTGTGTGAAACGACAACACAAGGTTGATTCTGTATGTTAAGACACTGTGCTGACAGGGGCCCTGCTTTTAAGCTTAATTTCATAACTCAATCTGTGTCTGAAAAGCGAGTGGAGTAATTGCAGTGTCTTCAGTTCTGATCTCTCCTGTCACTCTCAAATGCACAAATCACACACAGACGTAGAACGTAAATGCAAAAATTATGACAAATAATGGCTTAATTGCGGCTTGCCACAGCGGTTGACACATGAGTGACGGATGCTGAGCTTCCTGTTTGTGAGGGGAGCGAGAAGCAGAAACGTCTTTTTAAATGGCGACAATGACAAAATAATGGCCGAGTTTTTTTCCTTTTTGCTATTAAATCATCTATTTTTAGCACATAACACACAGTCGTCTCCTTATTTGCAGAGCATCCCTCTCTCCTCGGTGTGTGTTTGAGTGTCTCTTCCTAACAATCCCTCGTTTCTTCTCGGTGGAGGATTGCCAGGGCTTAGCTCTACAACGCATCCTTCACATGTTCTGCTGCGATGAGCCTCATGGGGGAGGAAGAAAAAAAAAAAAACCATGATGTCACTTCCAACCAATAATAATCATCCTGCATCACGGCCATCCTCCCTGTCTCCGGGTCGCCTAGCAACAACACAGCTTTCCCCCTTAAGAGCTGCTCCCCCTGGCCCCTGGCGTTTGGTAAACCATTTGCCTCCTCTTGCCATTGTAATGGATCCAATCACCACACCAGAGACTGCACCCTTAAATGATTTTTCTTGTGCTTGCCTTTGCACACACAACGGTGAATGAAACCTTTTCTAAAAACCTATGGATGGTATGGATTAACTGGATATTTAATTGTCATTATTAGGTACCGGTACTCAGCATTAGTATTTTTTATATAAAAAAGCTTATATGACATTAAGCAATTGATTGCGAGACCTGCTGTACTTTTCCTAAAGGATGAATCACACTCCATACAAACCACAGCTAATAAAAAATGGCCTGATTAGCACACAAACCTACACAGAAACTTTCCCATGAAAAAAAAAAAGAAAACCTCTTACATGTGAGCCCTGGCAGCGGGAGCTAGCTGAATGTACTGGTTGAGGGGACTAACATTTACACAGGCTGGTACTCACTCTGCATCACTTTAATGGAATCACTCAACAGGTTATGTAATCTGCAGGATAATAGTTCTGCCATGCATATCAAACATGTTGTAGCCTCAGGTTGTGTGTTTTTATTCCTATACAGCCATACAGCCATCTGGATATTTACAGACTAAAACATCTGTCTGTGTGTGTGTCCAAAAACTTAACATGGTGCCATTCACACTGACTTGCCACCGTGTTTGGTCAGCTGTTTTGGAGGCGTGAAAGGAGCTAGAGTTTGTTTTTCTCTCTCTAGTTCTTGTTTCTTTCTTGGCATGGCAATTTCTCTCAGTTTTCATGTGCTACACTATGAATGTGATGTGCATTAAACCCTCTCTGAATGAAGTTTTAAATACCTCAATGATACACGCTCTAAATAATGACAGACTCCTCACCTCACCTTGGAGTCTGGTCATTTAATACTAACTATAACTAATTTCAGAATACCAACTGGTTATGATCCAGTGAACCACTGGCTTTATGAAAAATTAATGTCAAAGTCATGCAAGGTTTTCCATTATATGTCTATAGTTAAATCTAAATAATAGACTAATGTTTGAATAATTTAAATCATGATATTAATGAAATAAAACATGTAAAGCAAAACTACATTTTGCCATTTTTCCATCCATCTAAAACAGGAGAGGAGCCTCAGCTTGTAATAGCTAACTGCTTACAGGATCACATGAGCTCACCTTTCTCTAACACAGCTGATAAAGACAAGTGTGGTGGTGGTGGTGGTTGGGTTTGGTTTGGGCTCAGCTCAGATGTGTGGAAGTGGGAGCCACAGTTCTGATTGGCACAAGTGTTAACCTGTTGACTGATTCTGACTCTGTCCTGGCTGTGAGAGCCAGAGGAGAGCGGCTCAGAGACATTTATATACTTGATGTGTGCATTTACTAGAGAAGCTCGACTATGTGGAGTTGCCATGCGAGGTAGCCGAGGAGTGGAGAGGCCCGAGGAATGTTTGCATTATAGAAGTGTGTGCACGGGTGGGAATGACCGGACAACCGAAGTGAATTGATTGTGTGACTGTTCTGTGCTGGATAGAGACTTCTTTTTAGTAATGCATGATTTTTAGTATCTTGCTTTCCCCACTTCCATTGACAAACTGCATCTGTACTGGACAGGATTTATTTTTAAAATGGTTGTAATGCGAGTAAGACGCATCGGTATTTGTAATCAATGCATGCATCCTGGTGCATTGAGTGTAACAGTAGAAGCCTGGGTAGTGGGTACTTACGCTGAGAGTAGAGCAGTATCTGCATCTCCAGCAGGGCGCAGGTGAACAGCTGCAGAACGTTCTCCACACCCAGGAGATTAAACATTTCACTGATGGCAAAGTCAAAGAGTGGCAGCTCAGATGTGCTCGGCCTCTGACACACAATCGGCCCGTAGACGCCTGAGAACTTGAGGGAACGCCCAGAGGGAGGCAGTGGCACCTCATAGAGGATGTTGTAGATGTAGCTCTCCAGGGGGAGGGGCGGGGGCTGGGGTGAGGAGACGGCCTGGTGAAGCTGCTGCAGCACCTTCCTGCAGGCCTGCGGGAAGGCCATGGGCGTTATCAGGCAGATGCACTTTGACACGTACAGCGTGTCGCGGCTGATGTCGTACGAGTTGAAGCGCTGCAGTCGCGAGATGGCGGGCGCAGCGTGGAGCATGGGACGAGGCGGGGGGTGTTGGTGTCGCTGGTCCTCCAGTCCCTGCGGTGAGGTGGGAGTGTGCAAGATGTCGTACTGCTCTGCGTTGTGCATGTGGTAAAGCGTCTGCATGGCGCTGCAGATCTGCTTACTGGTCACCTCCTCGAAGAAGGTGAGGGCGAAGCCGTAGGTCCGAGAGCCGTCCTCTCTGGTGATGATAAAAGAGTGGAACTGAGGCTCCCGGGAATCGACCTGCGTCCTGAACGACAGACCTTTCGGCATGCAGAGCTGTGAGGGGACGGAGAGACAGAAGATTGAGAGGGAAGAAGACGACAGCAGAACCTAATTCACTGCTGGAGAGAGAAACTGTTAAGCAAGCAGCTGTATGAGGGCAAGATGTGTGTTGAGTGAAATTTATTCTGGAGCAGAACTATAATTTAACACAATATTATCGTCCAAATTAAAAGATATTTTGGGCAATATATTAACAATATTTCTGGGAGTCGATGACAACATCAACACTCTGTCTGGAGCTGGAGTAGAAAGGTGATAAGTTTCTCACCAAGACTGGAAATAGAGGAAAAAGGTTCAAAAAGACACCTACCAGCTTTTATAAAACTCAGTGGTATGACACATTTAATTTGTTCAACAACAACTGTTGGTGAAGGATGCTGTATTTGACTATATCTATGTCAAAAAGTTGTTACACCATGTCTCTACTAAAAACATACAAACACAGTTAAACTATCCCTTTAAATGATGCTGACCAATTTAATCAATTTAGTAATATGTATATTTTATGTGTTAGTATTGTCTATAAAATTAGAACACATTTCAACGCATTAAACTCTAGCTTTATTTATGGTATTTTGCACACATTTGCAATTCTAACCCAGCTGTATGATTAAAGGATAAAGGGTGACATGTGTTTAACCGTATAGAGATCGTACCATGCCGACCGCGTCCTGGTCAAATGGATTCCACTCGACATTGTCTGGATAATGTGCGAGAACCTTAGATTTAAAGGTCCTCCGCAACGGACTCTGCTCAAAATTCTCACCTGAAAGTCAAACACACAGAGAAAGAGACAGAGATAGAGAGAGCAAAAAACAAAAAGGGAGATAAACCGTTAGCACAATTCTCCAAATGCAAATGGTTGGAGCAGAAGAACAGCTTGATCAGAAGCGGGCGTAAAGTGCCAGGCACAACAACCCCAGAGGAAAGAGCAGGTCAGCATATTTGCCTTGAGAGGAAGACTGTATTGCATCATGTAAAGCTGTCATCTGCAGGGAATCCATTCGAAGGTGAACAAAACTAAATATTCAAGCAGGCTGAAGCTAATACTCCAAAACAAATTTACTGGAGAGAAAATAAAATAAACCAAACTTTAAGGATATTTATGCTTCCTGACAGCTTTAATGGCAATACAAGGAACAAACAAAATAATTAATCATAAAAAAAAGGACAAACTGCGTTGATTTGAACCCAGAGTAAAGCAGAAGTGATGCACACACCAAGGCAGTACTGAAAAGTCATTCAGAGTGTAGGGGGGAGAGTAAACATTGACCAAGCGATGCCAGCACAGGCAGCTCTGGATTTCGTGTGTGTGTGCGAGAAAACAGAAGCGGTGATTGTCAAACATCAGCTCATTGTTCAGCTACTGCTGAAGGATGTGAGGGAGCGGAGGAGAGGGAGGAGGGGGCGAGAGAAACCAGGAGAAAGAGAAATCAGAGTGCGCAAAAAAAAAAAAAGAGCAAATCCCCACACCTGTGCTGAAAAAGAACTGGGAAGGGGGGGAAAAAAATCTGAATTTGAAGTAACACAAAAGGAGGGGGAGTGGGGTAAAAAAAACAAAAAAATAAGATGTGCCAGGTTAGAGGTTGAAGGGTTAAAGCTGAGCTCAGGTTAAGAGGGGGAGGAGTGTGTGTGGTGGGAGGGTTACCTTCGTCTGCCCCCGCCAATTTTCCTCTGGCCCCATCTCTGAATTTAGTAGCCTCTATATACTGGCATAAAGCTACACAACAAATAAAACAAAAATGTAATTAAAAGCCTGGTTATTATTCTGGATGGGTAGCGCATCACTTCTCAGTTTTTGTTGCAGAGTACAGACACATCCTCGCAGCTCAGCTCAGCTCTGCTCTCAGAACGAGCTGCACACGGACACATCACACGGGGCGTCGCCGTGTCTCTGTCAGGTGGGTGGGTGGTGGGTTGTGCTAATTCAAAGCAGGTGGTGGTGGTGGTGGGGGGTTATTGTGATGTGAGGATGTGGTGTTTCTGCGTCGTAGTAGCTTCTTCTTCTCTGGAGATCAAGCAAATCCATACTGCTCTAGTATGGATTATATTCTCAACACAAACACGTTGGAAAAGGACCAGGAACGCCATGCTATCGGCTCTGTGAGGCTCTACTCGGTGCAGCAGCAGTGGTTTGAGTTAAATGCTATGTCAGCATGCTAACATGCTCACAAGTGCAGTGCTAATATGCTGCTGTTTGGCTGACATGATGCCATTCAATATAAGGCACTATGGGGAAACCATGCACTTGTCAATTTTGAGATTTTGGACTATTTTGCTTCCTTAACATGTCTGTAGCTTTACCCAATGTTTAGATTTCTGTTAAAAGTATGCCTCATTTACATATTTAAACATCACATTGGACAAAACTTGTAATACAAAAAAATAATTGTCTAAATGTAAGTGATACATTTGGTAAGTTCCATGGTGATATCTGATAGTGATAGTGTCTCACCTTGTTGTAAAGCTTCATATAGTTTCCTCATGGAGCTACAATGTTGTGCAAGACAATTAAAACCCTAATGAATGAGCCAAAGGCCAAAGACGCAGCTTAACATGTAACATGTTCCTTGATTATCATGGGCACTGTAGTTTATTTTTAAGTCAATCCCATGTACAGCGTCATGTTGCTGTAAATACTCGCTGGCACATCGAATGTGTATTAATCTGCGTCTATAAATAGTTCCCCGACGATATAGTCTCCACTCCGGCTTGAGCAACATTTGCTAAAAAACCACAGTGCTCGGACGTCGTAGGAAATGACTGAAAAAGGAAACCGCATATCTACAATTTGTTTCTGCTGCAGGAATGAAAAAAAAAAAAAAGAAGATAATCAAGGTGCGAAAGATTGATCTAATGTGTGTAACTAACTACTGGTGGATTTGACTGCAGTGAATGGCAGCTGCTGTGCTGCAGACTGACTGGCCCTGGAGCCGAGTTAGATTATCTAACATTTTACATCTAAAGAAGACCCTTTATGTGCAGTCACACAAGGCTTTTTACTGTCCTCTCTTCATGCATAACATTTGCCAAGCACCAATAAAACAGTCCTACTGGCAGAAACACACAGTCATGCAGCATGTCAGAGCCAAATGTGTGCAGTGTGACACACATCGACTCCTTTCCTAATTCCACAATGTCGGCTTCAAACCGAAGCTGCTCTCGGCCTTGTGAGATGAAAAACCTGGACTTTCCTTTCTGGACTTTTTGTGGACTAGTTATTATGGGTGAGGAAAATTCATTTTCACTGGACTTACAACATGACTCAGTGATGACACACACACACATGCAGAGTCAAAACACAAGGACTCTTTCAGCTCAACACAGATTCTCCCAGCTGGCATTTGTCTGAACACGACTAGTTGTAATTCTGAGAGTGATGATTGATGGAAGTCTCGTCTTAATTCAGGTGAGACAGTTGTGGTTGACAGTGTCTAACCACAAGTCTACTAATGATCCAGTATCTTCTTAGTTGTGCAGATTAAGAAACATGTTGAGTAAGTGCAGCCGACGCCTCCAGACACGAGGTGTTGATTTGAGCATTAAAACAAGTTCACATGATGAGACTCTCTAGGTAAAGTGAATAGTGAAATGAATCCTGTTGAAGGAGTAAAAAGCGTTTGAAGGATTAAGTGGTTTAATCTGTTGGTTACTTTCATATCCAAAACTGCCCACAGGAAAGAAACTAGGCCAGGAATGCAAGTCAGACTAGAAACACGTCAGCAACCAGAGATAGGTCAGACAGCGATGTGGTCCGATAAGTAGGAGCGAGGGCAAATGATTCAGGCTGCAGAATTAATGTGTAATCACCATATTTAAGATATAATTGTTGACTTATCAAAAGGATAAAAAGAAAAGTGCATCACTGGAATAACAAAGTGCCTTGTGCATCTACATGTTCATCTAGGTACATAATAAGGCAGAAAGTGTGGAGCACTGAAACTGTCACGACAAAGTCAGTGATGTACGACAGTGACACAACAGACATCTGGAAGCATCTGGCTGTGACATGCACCATGATGCTGTACTTTGAATTATAATGAGAATTTAATGTATCGTATAATCCTCACAGTAACAACGTTACAGGACACTTGGTGAGTAGAAAACATTCCCCCTCTCTCTGATGTGTTTAGTTAGGCGAGGAGGATAAAACTGTGTTTTCCAAAGCTTCCTCTGTGGCGTCACTGGATTTAAAAGGAGGACTGCTGTGATTATGTCTCTGAGAAAACACAGACGACTACGTACAACATTTAGCCTAGATCTGACGTCTTTCGGTCATTGAATACTTTACATAGCAAAGCCTTATCTGTGAAGTGAGGCGGGGGAGGGGGGCAGTCTTTTTCAGAACTGACATCACAATATAATAGGGAAAAACAATTAAATGTTAATAAGAAAAAGAAAACACATCATCAAAACGATGAATGAATGTTGCAAAAAACAATGTTTTAAATTAAATTGTAATAATCAAGTATGTTAAAGTGACTGAATAGCCAAGACTTTCCACAGTGGCACTTATGATCGTTATGACATTGAACCTTTCCTCTGTTTTCCAGCTGGTTCAGGTTCAACCTGAACAAGACGACACAGGTGTTCACTTCAACCGACATCATCACCTGGTAATTAGAGCTAATTACAGGCCTTAGCTGTGGGGGGGGGGGGGGGGTGGGCAACTCAATTACATGGGCACCGGAAAGAATGACAGTCTTTTCTTTTCTTGATTTATCATATTTTCTAGCGAGTTCCGCCCATGTTGTTGCCATGAGAGTGCCGTGCCGACCGGTAGCTGTGGGAGGACGGCGTCACTGAGCTCTGGTGCCACGCCAGCCGTCTTCCTGTTTGATCCAGTGAAGGAGGGACCACTCGCAGCCCTCCTGCGCCCTCACACTCCCTCACACCTCCTGCAGCATGGCCCACTAGGCTCAGAGTCAGACATAAAAGGATGTGCTGCTCTGACTGAGAGGCTATATTAATACATGACTGACTGGGGTTGACTGCCTGCAGCAGAAATGTGCTGAAGACATTGCTAACACTTCAAAATAACTCAGCAGCAAAAAAAACAGCAACACTCATTCACCCGGAGGACCCGGCGCTGACAGAACCTGATCGCTCACTCTCAGCTTCAACTCAGTCTTCTCTCCCAGGGGGGAAACAATGTGGGGTTTTCTCAATAATAGGAAAACATTTCACAAACGGGTTCTCAGAGTCATTTTTTTTTCACTTGTTACAGTGTTGGAAAGGTTTCCGAGTCGGCCCCTTATTTTAGAGCTGAAACAATTATTTGCTATTTCAAACATTATCGTTTAAAGGGACGAGGAGTTTTGGAAAGCAAAGTGTTTCCTACTACATTTACCATGAGCCTCCGCGCGCACGGTGAAATTCTTCTTCCATGACCTGCCGGGCAGCGTCTGCGAAACCGAAAGTAAAGAAACTCTGGTTGGCTCGCCCAGCATTTCTGCCACTACTAATAATAACGAAATAACGATAGAGACAAAACAATATAGCCTATTTATCGAAAATGGAGCCATTAACAAGTGTGGGTAACGTAGATTCATCCACATTAATATGAGACTTTTTTATTGTCGCAGAATTTTTCATTCTGCCGCCGGAGAAACTCATCGTTGTCCCTTTAATTCATTTTTCAATATCAAAATGACAAACATTTGTTAGTTCTAGCTTCCCAAATGTCAAGACTTACTTTGTTATGTGACTGAATCTCTCATGGGTTCTGAACTAATGGTCGGAGATGAACGATTTGATGGCACCACAGTGAGTTTAAGGAGACCGCCACGTACATTTTTCACACATTTTGACATTTTATAGACCGATAGTTTTAATCAAGAAAAGAATCTGTCCATAGTGGCCAAGAATTCAAGCATCCTATGTCTACTGTCTACTGTCACTGAAGAAATTCCTTTAACTGTGCTGAATCTGTTGGAAACCAAAAGAAGTGGAACTACATATCTCCCTCTGTTCAATTAGAAACGAATCAAAGAGACAGTTTATGTTTGTCATGTATTGTCGGTGACATACAGAACACACAAAACACAAACTGTTCCTTGAGTTGTTAAGTAGAATTCGGAAACAAAGCCAGTAAGAACCGCAAATACCAGGCATCTAAGCCTGACAACTCGGTTTGCAAAACATCTGTTAGCAGCCGCAGGATTGGACTGCAGCGAAACTGAACCCATACACAGTCCTTCGGACAAGAACGTGCATGTTCATCATTGTGCCACGGCAGGAAAGAATGTAAACGTTCACCTTTCAAGAACAAATCTAAGCTGGAACCAAGACAAAGACTTATCAAAACAAAGAGCAGCTCTGATCGGCTCCACAGGGACTGAAAGGTTTCATTGTATATCGGAGAAAGACATACTCCGCAAGTCCTTTCATAATTAATATCTGAACATATCTGCCAGTATGTGGGTAGCTACTTAAATGAAGATTTAAGGGATTTGTAGTACAAGAAGATAAAGCAAAATACTAAATCCTAAAGAAACGACCTGAAGGGTTATTAGATGGGAGCAGCCCCTCTTCCCAGTAATACCCCATTGTTTAGTCTACTCCCATTTATACACATTTTTGTTTAAATCATATCCTAAATGTTATTTTAATTACCTGAACAGGATTCTCATTAACAATACAACAATCCTGGATGATCATTATTTAAATGTAATTTCTAAGAAAACCTGTTTTGTCTATATCAGGCATGTCAGGCCGGTATGAATATTATAATACCCAGAGAAACCTTGGCTGCTGTTGCCATAGAGAACTGAGGCAGGCGAGCTGCATAGATGGTAAATTCATCCAAACTGAATTGGACTGAAATTGAATCTAAGATGTAGATTGTACTGCCAGTTTTCTCACCACTGAAATCTTTAGCTTTCACCCTCATCAGTGGCATATCCACCAGAATTTTAAGGTCTGTCATTGGTTGTTTCTTGCTGCAAAGCACCATGGGCATTGTAGTTGGCCTACAGGCTTGTCCTTCTGACTTATACGCAAAGAATTTGTTCTGATTTGTGCATCTTTTGTATTGATGTGTTGCGTGTCCATCCAAGCCACAGAGGAGCTCTAACTATGAGTCACATAACGCCGCTCTAGAGAAAAATGAATGGGCCTTTTATTCCTGAAACAAGGAATAAATCTTCACTTTGCAACTTTATGATGAACTTAATTTCCTCATGGCGTAGTGCTTAGAAATAACGTTTGGTGTTAAGATCAAGATACAGTAAACCCTTAAAGTACTGTGAGAGGTCTAGTGACTGTTCAAACTGCATTCAAAATTTCCCTGGTGCATTTTCAAGCAGATTTTTCAAAAACACTGACAGGGGACTCTCGACAGGGCCATAAATAAACAGCCTTGAGTGGAAATATGAAAAAGCACATTATGCATTTTAAGCCTTCCTTGCATGTTGAGCCATTCATCCTCATTTGTTTGCTGAGTAGGGTTGGGGGAGAGAGAGGCTTGCCTGGGAAATTGAAAAGGATATTTAGCATCTGAATAAGCGGAGCCTGTGTACAAGTGTACTTCTGTCCCTCAGCTCCCTGTGTTTCCAGTGTCGCCTGTGAGGCTGGGGGGTAATACATATGCTAATCAGGTCCTCGCTGTGCTGCCAAACACTATGTGCTTCAAGGAAGTTCGGGTCATTTCTTTGGGTTTCACTGTACATGAATTACATCATCGCATCAGGTTAAACATCTAAATGTGTTCAATGACTGGGCGAAACCAACCAGAGTTTGTATAGCTGATTTTATCTATTGTTTTGAAAGCAAAGGTTACATTTTTGAAGATGTTTCAGTCATTGTGTATAAGTGGGTGAATTCATCCTTTGTGTATTTACAATAGCATTTGCCCATTAATGTCAGTAGTGTGTTATACATGGCTGCAACTAAGAATCATTCTTATTTATTTATTTTCTTGCTTAGTCCAATGCATTGTTTAGTCAATGAGAAGCTGTGAAGGAATAAAACTAGTGTTTTGATCATTAACATCTTGGCTTTTCTTACATTATGGTTTTATTGTTGTACAGAAAACTATACCTGTCACAATTCCCTAAGGCCCATGGTCGGCAGATTCATTGTCCTACATGACATCAGCTGATTGAAACCGATCAATTGGTGATCAAAATAGTTGCCAGGTGAATTTCTGCCATTTCACTGCACTTCTCAAAGAAACAGAAAAAGAGCCCACTCTTACAAAATTAGCACTTGACTTGTTGACTTTCACTAGTTTTGAAATTGATGGAGTTTCACTACATCTGCAATGTTTACAAATCCACCAATATTCCCATTTTTTGTGTCAAAAAGATGTGAATTATTTTCATGTAATACTAAAAACGCATCGTAGCCATTATAAGACAAACAATGAGACAGTAGCATTCCTTGATTATTTACTAAAGTGCAAACGTGTAGATATTTTTCAAGCTGATATTTAGCTGACTTAACCTGTGGTGATGGAATTTCCACACCATTTCCTTTCTCTTCAACTCAAAACTGAAACAGTCAACAAGGGCAGGCCCCTAACCTCTTTCTACAGTAAACAGCAGCAAGGTGCAGTAAGTAGAACAACCTCAGTGATCTTTGACCACAGAGCCCCATATGTACGTCTTTGCAAGCGTTTAATGGGTTCCTCTTTTATTCAGAGACAAAGGTCTAAAGGAAGCCTTATCACACAACTTGTGATTTATAACAGAGAAACATGCAAATCCATGGCACTAGAGCTATTTTAAAAAATTGAAAGGTTATTTGAAACTAACACAGTGTTCACACATCTGAGTCTGAATTGAGTGAGATAAGAGCTTTCTGATCAGTGACACTAAAGTATACTGCCCATTTTATTTTGCAGCTACACAATGCCACCTAATTATACTGAAAAATTGAGATTTTTTTTTTTTTTTGCACTAATGCACGGCTGACATTTTCATATGAATTCAGTCAAGCGACTTCCAAATGTTAGACTTAATGGAGTGAAAAACATGAGTGTACTGTGGGTGGAGGGCCAAAAACTGAGAGGAAGAAAAACAGACGTATATTTAGATTTAACTGCACTGGTGTGGACGGTCGGTACCTCGGTCTGGCTGGGCAGACAAGATATCCCTGCGCTCTGCTCATGGCTGTGCTCAATTCAACACTGAATACTTAACGTTCTTGAACTTTTGATCACTTCATAAATCTCAAGATAAAAAGCACTCATCTTGTAAGAAGAGTGAACTTGAATTAAAAGGAAGTAAAAATAGGAAGTACAGGGGTTGAGTCTTTTAAAACTTTAAAGGAGAAAAAAAAAACTTTCTTTCAACCACAACGCCAACTCTTGAGGCCTCTCACTACCTGCTGAGTCACAGTAAATCACACAGATACGTCTTTGAAGTCGATCTCCCCAATCATCTGTGTTGTTGTGAGCACCAAAACAACAATTATTCACTTTCACTAAAAAGTCAGACACGTTGGAGAGCTGTCAGAAGATAGAAGAGTGTCGTAGCAATAACTCGGCCAACGAGGGCTTACACACAGTTACTAACAACGGGCTTACAGGTACTTAGTAGATTTACACATGACCTTCAACAGGAGTCTGACCTTTTGTGACAAAAGTGAACGCTTTCTTATCTCTCTTGACATTTTAACCCAACTGAATACAAGTGCAGAGTTAAATATATCATTTTAGTAAAAGGGATATTATGTTTTTCTATGACCTGTTCACTTCCTTCAGCATTCAGGGTTTCCCCTCCATGGATACTTTGTTAGTAGAGGTGATGATGTGGAAAGCCCTGACATTACCTGAGGGGACTGTTATTGCCAGATGTTTGCATAACATACACTCTGAATAAATGAATGAATTAAAAAAAAAATCAACCTAAAATTTGAGTAGACATTGAATTCTGTATTGTATCATTACCTATAAACAATTAAAGCTGTGTAAAAATTGAAATTTCCCACGGGTGGTTCATGTCCTGGAGCTGAGAACTGGCTCTTTGATGTGTCCTTTGAAGATAAAATGTGCAGTTATAGTAACGTATCCTGTCACATGACGGCTCCTTCTGTTAGCTGACACAAACAGACACACATCGTAATAGAGCGACTGCTTTACCTCATCTTCAAATGTCTCTGTGTGCATGGTGGGAAATGAGCTTTTCACTAAACAACTGCAGCTTAATGGGCTCTATATTGTGTTTTGTGTTCATCATCAGAAAGTTAAAGATGGTAAAAAGCCACATGAACAATCCCAGGAGCATCTTCTAACAAGCTGTAGCTATATAATAAGAAGTAACCATCCACAGCTGGCAAGTATTCACAACTGTCTGGGCCTACAATCAGATCTAAAATGGTTCGTCCAGCCCTCATCGTTACACAGAGAAAATATGACTGCCATTTATGGTATCAGTGAGAAAGCAATAACGATTAAATCCCCTCTAGTTAATTTTTCATTGCAATATCAACATCCATATCATCATGGAATGGTACATTTTCTGTAAAGTAAAATGCTAAACAAATTATGGATACCACATAAATGTTTGATAAAGGATTCATATCTAACAAATAAAGATGGTTATTACTTTGATACAGAAATCCTATCAACAAACAGCAGCATTTTGTTATCACTTCACAACTTGTTATCACTACACAGTATATATCATGGTAATGTTTTATCTTACAGGATTGAGTTCACAATGTTTTAGGAGAGAGAAAAACACTATTTATATAGAATAGAGACACATTCCTGAGACAGCTATTTAAAAAATTGAAGTAGAAGTTTGTATTTGACTTCCAGATGAATTTAAATCAAATAAATTGCTCCAATTAAACCTCAATATGAATTTCTCTTTCATTTATTACAAGAACATGTAGCCTATTCTTCATTTATGCTGAATTGTAGCTATGATTGTTTGTAGAAACATTTTGCACATGTAGCTCCCCTGCTGTGTTTTGAGTAGGAGTCCCCAGGTAGTGCTAGCTTAGCATTTATAAATAACTGCGAGTAATAAGTGATCACCCTCTGGTATAGCCTACCTGTAATTGGCACCAGATGATGTGGCTCAGTCCAGTGAGTGAAAACGTTTCAGGAGATTATTTCAAAGAATAAACTGGAATTTTCAAACCCACCAAAATAAAAGCATTAAACGTGGTGTCATGTTGCTCTCTATTTCTAAAAATGTGAACTTGAAACATCTGCTGACCAGAAATGTGATATGAAAGAAAAACAGCACTGTTGCCATGCCGATGTTTCCTACAGTTCATGCTCAGGGGGCCCCCAGACCATCCACGGGGAACCTCCGGGGGCCACGGCTTTACATGCAGATACAATGGCAGATACAATCCAGTCCTTTCAATGCACAAAAAACAAATGCTCATGCAGGTTAGGCTATAAATCACAAAACAAAGGGGGTTGCACTCAGGTGTGTCACAACCTTACTGGAAGGGCGTACAGCTGCTAACCCTCTATGGAGGTTACTTGAAGATTAATACATGCACAATGTGGATCTGTGGTGGATGCTGAGGATGCCAGGGGTCGTAGGGAGGAGGAGGAGGAGGAGGAGGAGGGGGCGCATGGTTCAGTTTCAACATGGGGCAATTGACAGGTTAATCCCTGATACCTGATCTCCTCTCAACAAAGTGGTGACAGCCTCTGTGACAACATCCCTCAGTCAGTTTTTCTTTAAAACCGATGCAGCTATATCAGTGTTATAACAATATATATACCTGACTTAATAAGACAAGTGTTGCTCGGGAAAATATTCAATATTGCGCAGTGCCAATATCAGATCAGTAGGCTATAACATGAATAATGTAAAAACCAGGAGGGTTTTTTTTCTCGACAATGTTTGAATTAAAATTCATGTCAGTGCGTTAAAGAGACACAACAAGCCCGTAATCCCTTCGCCTCAAACAAACAGGCTGAGAGAAGATGAGCTAGGCCTAATGTTATGTTATAATCATAATAACCTACATTATTGTGTCACACCAGTAAAATAAACCACATATACGTTTAGACATCTTACTTTTAAAAAAAAGGCTAAATAATAACGTTAAGGTGGAAAATAACAAGGCCCCTTGGTTTCCTATCCTTCCCCATTTGCTTCCAGCGGCATCAGTCCGACATTTACCCCGATGGCTAACGCTCTTACCGGACAGTTCGTCGGGTTCCAGTCCGCTTTCGGTGTCGAGTCCGCAGATCACAAAATAATCTGCGAACCGGCAGGAACCGGAGCTGAAGCCGGTGGTCATGTTGAGACTGGTCCGGTGGTACCCTTATCCCCTCAACAGGGAGCATATTAAAGGAACTGGGAGAGGTTATTGCTCTCTGCCATCACGGATGCTACGGCGAAGCTCGAAAATCACAACCGACACTGAAGCTAACAACCAGTTCTGCTGCTGCTGCGAAGCTTGCGTCAACGACGTCAACGGCAAAGACACATCCGGTCGCGCCCCTTCACAATAAAACACCAGCGCTGGAGGGCTAAACAGCAGAAACCTGAAATTAAAATGAGAAGCAGATGTTTTGTTTTTTTTTTTTTAACCGTTCAACATTTCTAATATTATTTTATTTAATACCTGTTTCTATACATAATTGTAATCATGGATACACATTTGAACACCGTGCATGGTGAATATCAATATAGGCCTACCACTTTTATTTGTGAAGCACTTTGTGATTTTTATCTGTGAAAGGTGCTATATAAATAAAGATTATTATTATTATTATTATTATTATTATTATTATTATTATTATTATTATTATTATTATTATATGAGTGTGAGAGTACATTATTGATATGCGTTAATGTAGTTTGATTTTACGCACTCCTGCTACCCACCTGCACCTGAGGAACTGTGGCTGTGCAGGGAGATTTGCTTTTCATGCGTTAATGTATGTTTGTAATGGGTTTGTCTGCTTCTGTGCACGTCTCTGGCTCAGGTATATCAGGTGTATGTTGCACTGATGTGTGCATGCACTGTAATAGAACGTCTCTGACTGTATGTATGTGGTTAAGCAATTGTCAAGTAGGCCCCATACTCTAACCGGAAGTTACTACCACAACAGGACGCTGAGGCGATGATGGATGATGATACTTTTGACTACTAAAGAAACGCAGTGTGGCTGGGCTCCTCCTAGTGGCCCTGGTAGATAGGGGTGCCTCAGTGGCGACAGTGGTTCTCTTTCAGCTTACAGTCTATGGCTGTGGACCATGTTCCCATTTTCATTCATTTTGTGGAAAAATAGTTTTTACATTTTAATCTCACACTTTTTTCACATTTAGTCTTTCTTTTTCATCTTCTCAGGAAATTTTAACCATCATTTACCTCAAAACTACCACCCTCCCTGTAGTGCTCTCACCTTTGAAATCAGTTTGATACTGATATAGACAGAAAGTTTACAGTTGGTGACTTAGTAAACTGCACTGTATGTTTATCTAATATGATCTGCCATCTAAACCTCGAGTGGCATCTAGTGGTAGACATAATAATATATATATTTTTTTTATTTACCCAAATTCCAGCTGTTATTTCGTTGTATCAACCATACAATGACAATAAATCTATCTTATCTTATCTTATCTTATCTGTTACCTGTTCATGAGCACAAATTTGGAAGCTCGTGACAAGCACTTTTGTGTTTCATAAAAGTGCATGGAGTAGAATTGATTATTATAAGTGGGTGATTAAATAAAATTTTATGTCCAGCATCAGCATGCCCAGAACATATAAAACAACGTTATGTGTTCAATCTGAAATGTTTACACAATTCAAATTAGGTCTTATTTAGAGAAGCACTATCGCAAATTCCAATTCTTTGTTCGGCCACTAGATGGGGTCAGTGGTGCAGCGTATCAGATATAAACATCCTCGTCCTCTTTACATACTGTAGTATACAGTCGATGATAGCGTGCCGTTCAGGAGGTGGGGCTTATCATGACAAAAAGGAATTCTGCATTTGCTCCACAGGCACTAGGACCATTGTTTTATGTAGCTCCCCTGGACCTATTTATTGCATATTTCAGTTTGTTTTATTGCTTTTACTGTTTGCTATAGTGCTACTTTAATAGTTAGAGAAGTTAGTAAACAATTTCCAAAGATTTTAAGAGGATACAAGATCAGTTTCAGCTCAGAGGTGATAAGGCAACAATTTAGGTGCAGCTGCATAACCCTGTTTGTGTATCTCATATTTACTGCTTTGCTGTCCATGCAACACAGTAGGCTATCAGGTCACTAATAGAGAGCTGTGTTCAAATTAATTTTGTCTCAGCTGACTGTCTTACTGCTTTTTTTATGACATGATGGATTACAACTTCTCAACATCCACATCTGTGCAATTAAAGAGTCAAATAATTTGTGGACATTCAACTAAGCAAGTGGACTGAACCATTAGCACTATCCACCTAGGGCCCTAACTGCATAAGAACCTCAAATGCTGTCAATATCTGACTTTATGTCCACTCAAAATACCAATGCAGTATTTTGATCTGCATAAAACTCCTTATGAAAGCATATATCCAGTGTATTTTACAGTTACACTGAAAAATTGATGGTTATTTTTATTTTGTGATGGTAGTAAAAAATAATTTTGTTTGCAAAAAGTCTGGAGGCCAAAAAGAACAAAGAAACGCAGAAGTCTGGGCCAGACAGGCATGCAATGGGCCATAACACAAATCGCATATTCTCTTATCTTTTTTCTTTACTCCCTTTTGTCTCGTCAACTTGTCTCGGCCTACAGGTTTATGGTGCTTAGTCATATCTGGTCCCTTCAGCAACGTCATGTTTTTGTAATGTGGTTTTAGAATCGAAAGGAGAAAAGTTTCCTTCTCAGGTCTCACTTCCTGACTCTGACACAGACTGTTGGCTTCATCTAACATGTAATTTCTTGTCATGTAAGTATATGTTTATTCCTTTATTGTAACATAGATTGTAACATATTACGTTACTTTATTGAAATAACCTTACATTTAATATTTGAGGTGTGGTGTTGTAGTCAGTCTTTTCCTTAACATTCAAAACATGTCTTGACAGGTCTGTGTTCATCTGCTTCTGTGTTGCCGAAATTTGCTGCTCAACTAAAACTTGAATAGGTAGGTACCACATGGTTTTACCATATTCTAAATGTACTAATTTACAAATGTACATTCACTGAACACTTTATTAGGAACACCTTTGTCCATCTTGAAGTAGAATTATCTCAGTATTATTTGTATGAACAGTAAAAGAAGAAGTACAATCAGGTTTCTTTGCCCTCCTGTCTCCTCACCTGTTGCGTGTTACTTTGATTAGTTCTGTTGTATTTAGTATTGTGTGTCTTTCAGTTCCTTGTCGGATTATTGTTTGTTGTCATGGTGTTATGTTCTCCTTAAGCAATTAAAACTTAAGTTTGCAAGTAATCTGCCTGTGTTAGCTCTTGCACTTGGGTCCTTCCTCCTACAACCCTGACAATTTGTAAACTCACAAGGATCTTATATTTTATATACAGTATGATAGATCAACAAACACACAAATTCCATAATCCACAACATGTATGTGAATACAGTACATTCCTTTAATTTACAAATGAATGAATGAATGAATGGACAGTTAAATAGGATTCCCTATGTACTTAAAAACATATTCTATATTCTATTTTTCCTGTTAGGTTAGAATGACAGGCAGTGTAAAGCTTATTGTCTGATTAGATGAGAAATCTTTGATTGTTAGACCAGTCACCAGACATATTTGTCTCTTTGATGACAGAGATTTTCTCCAACCTACACTGATGGTTAACTGACTGATTATAACATTAGTAGTTATAGAATTGGTGAAGATAGGCCAAATATGAGCAACATAATCCACTCATTTGAATGGAATTGTTTCCTGTATTTTAAGATAATCTGACCAGTGCCAGGTTGTAGCTAAATATTCTACAGCTCAGACTTGATCTTCTCCTCCGCTCAGACTTGATCTTCTCCTCTAAAAATGTCAAACTATTGCTTGATTATTCCTTATTATTTTTTTTTTCTGTCCTCCCACAGGGAGAATGATGTGGATTATGGTCATACTGATCTCTGGTTGGTTTTCTTTCTTTTTTTCTTTTTTAATTCTAGGATATGATTCACACTTAATTTGAAGGCCCCTCGTACCTTCAAATGGCACTGTGCATGACTCTGTGTGTACATGATAAAACCGTGACCACTCTTGTCTCTCTGTCCCTGTCTCTCATCTATACAGGAATGTTTGTAATCACAGACACTGAGATTGTTTATCAGGCAGAGGTGAATGACATCGTCACCATCAGATTGGACATTCAGACCAAAATCGACATATCTCTCAACATTAAGTGCTTTTTCCTGTCAAAACCGCTAAAAGTTTTGTATCACATGGAAAATGGAAATGACATCCCAGAGTCTCAGGATCAGCACTTTGCAGGACGGGTTCAGTTTGACGGAGAAGGACAGATCAGACTTAATGTGTCCAGAGTCACAGCTGAAGACTCAGGAAAATACATCTGTGAACTGGCTGTTTATGACAAGATCATGGAGAAACTGGCCCTCATGACTTCTAGTAAGTTCTCTCAGAGGTCAAATGTCTTTTTTTTCTTTCTACAAGTTATTTGGTCAAAGGGGAGTAATCATAAGTGACTTGTGGTTGTGATGCACTTATACATGCAGTATTTTTCCGCAGAACACTTTGTCTTGAATGTAACCAAGACCACTGAAGGAAAGAAAAATGTCCGAACTCCTGCAGGTATGTCAAATAATGTTTGTGAGATGTTCAAGGTTTGCATTCTCAAAAATGAACTGTTACCACAGTTATATATATATATATTTTAAAAAGCTAGTGCCAGCTGTTATTTTGCATCACAGTCATGAAACATATGAATTAGTAATAAGACCAGAATTGCGATCCAACTATTGTCTCACCATCATACCAGATACTATAATAGTACATGTAAATCATGATCATTCTATAGGGCTAGCAGTATGATTTGTAATCATAACACAATACAACAATTGTGTTTGTGTGTCACCTGACTATTTCAGACTGACAATGTTAATGATTGGATGATGACCTGTAACTTACTTTTTAGTTAAGTTTATTTGACTAAATAATAATGTAATAACAGAATAACAAATCATCTGGGCTGGACTGTGTCATGTACAGTAGGCTTATACCTGTATTTTCATTTGTGGAGAAAACTCTGAGAAACAGGTATACTTGGCATTGACCTGAAATGCATCATACAAGAAGCAGTTAACAACTATTCTAAGTTTACTGAGTTGTACCAGACATGACCTACAGATATTTATGTACCATCTTCATGTAGGAGCTGAAAGCCCACCAAAAGGTCCGAGGCGGAAATGGGCTAGATGTCAGCATCGTGGATTGATAACAGCTGCAGCATATACAGCTCTTGCAATTCTAGTAGGTGTTGCCTTATATGTATACAGAAACTGCTGAACATTGGCTGATGGTATGTTCAGTTTTACACTCACACTCAAGCAAAGCATCTGGTCTGTCCACTGAAGCAGTCTCAATGTATTTGTGATGTCCATATCAAATAAATAAACATAACATAACATAACATAACATAACATAACATAACATAACATAACATAACATAACATAACATAACATAACATAACATAACATAACATAAGTCTGCTGACTTGTTGATTATATTGCTTTTGTGAGTATTTATAATGATGTAAAAATGATAATGATTATCAAAAATATGTTGTTTTTTCAGCTATTAAATTGTATTTTGCTTGATTGCTGCCTCAGATCTCTGTGCCTGTAGCCTGCTGACACTGTCAATAAGATGCTCTGTGTGCACATTTTAATATAAGGAAATATGAGAGACAACGGAAAGTGCTGTTTTGACAGGAAGATAAATTGCTGGAAATATTCTACATGAATTGCATATTAAAATTGATATTAGATTGTTTGTTATATCCCCAATCTACTAATCTATTATGTCAGTTTTGATTGCTTTTTTTTTTGAAGATAAAGTTGTTTTAATATAGATCTCAATGTCTTTGTTAAAAAGCAGTTATTGTAAGACTGAAATCAGTTGTTATTCAATTGTATGGAAAGAAAAAAAAACATGAAAGTGAGTTTCACCACATTTATGCAAAACTATGCAAGAAATAGGAAGTTGATAAGTCCCTCTCATGTTTAAGTTGAACATTCTAAAACCATTTTAGAAAACTGGTTAAATAAATAAGTTAATAATATTGCAGACATTTCTGTTCACTTTTATAAACAGTTTATGCTTAAATTAATTAATTGTAATAAATTAGGCTAAATAGATACTGCTGGATTATGGATCTAATGTTATGTTCCATATCTGGATTTTCAGTGTCACTCACATAGTGTGATCACACTGTCTGTGTTACAGTCCAATGAAATGTTATTCATATAGGTTACAGTCCATTTGATTGAACATGGACCATATATTTATGTTGCCTCTGCACCAGTAGCAAGTTGAGATAAAAATAAATTAATAAAAACAGCTGCTTTTCCCCACACAAGTCTTACTCAATTGACTATAGAAGCTTTTGTGATTTAAAAAATAGTCATTGCAAGATTGAAATCAGTCAATCAATGCTTTGATGATGGTTTGTGCAATTACAGAGTCTAGAGATATTAGCATTGTGAACATTCAACTAAGCAAGTCAACAAGTGGACTCAACCATTGGCACCTTCCATCTGAGTGCCCTATGACCCTGTGCATATACCTCAAATGCCATGTATGTGCAGTATTTTGATCTAGCTACATAAAACTCCTTATAGAAGCAGAATACATATTACAATTACACTGAGAAACTGATGATTATTTTCTATTTTGTGATTCCAGTAAAAAGAAAAGAAAAGTTTGTTACAAAGAGTCTGGAGGCCAAAAAGAACGAATAGCAGAAGTCTGCGCCGGCCATGCAATGGGTCATTACACAAAGAGCATTCACCAAAAATGATCATATATAGCTCAAACAAAGCTGAAAGCAGTTGTCTAACCTCCACCCTCAAACCAACAAGACAGGAAGTTTGTCTGAACATCAGTTCACACGGAGCTCCACCCTCAGTGCAGATCAGGTTCACATGACGAAAAAGCAGGGCAGAGGGCACCCACATTTAATAGGTACACACTTGTATTTTAATGTGTATCTTATTGCAACTTATGTTTGTAGTTTTTTTTCTTCTATTTTTTCTTATGTTTCGTCAACTAGGAATAAAGGTTTATGGCAATAGGCGAATTTACCAAAATGTTGAAATATCCCTTTAAGACTGGCCATGTTTGGAACCGAAAGGAAAAAATGTTTCGCCTAGATACGGTTATCTCTCAAACTCTTCCTGGTCTGACACAGACCACTGGATTCATCCCCGTTGTCAAGATGTAATTTCTTGTTGGGTAAGTCGTAATGTAATGTTTATTATCTTGTTGTTATTCTGTTAGTCCGCCATATGCTCGGGATAGACGCATTATAGTCAATTGCTCCGTTTCAGTCGAGAGTAGACCAACTACTACTCAAATCGGACTGGCTGTTGGAGGTCCTGTGGAAACACATCAGTAAATCATTTTCATAATTTTTTTGGAGTTGCCCCTCTGTGGATCCATTTAGGAGAGAGATTCTTGGGTCCTGGAGGCTGTTTTTAAAAAGGAAAATGTTTTAAACTTTCAAAGTCATGTAGGTTACCTGTGTTAGCTTATCTAGATGGACTTGAATATACAAAACGGGACAAATACCGTTTGAGGCTGTTGTTAGTGGGATACAAGAAGGAAGCTTTGACCAGAAATAAGAAGACAAACCAACAATAAAGGAGTGGATTGATATAGTTTACATGATGTAGGGAATTAAATTCAAATTAAGATGTTACAATGTATGAAAAGTGCCATATAAATAAAGTTGATTTGATTTGATTTGATTTGATTTGATTTGATTTAAGAAACCAAACTGATGTTTTTGAAGAAAACTCGGAAAACTATTCCCTGATTATTCCTTATAATTCCTCATTATTTTTGTGTCTTCTCACAGGGTAATGATGTGGATTCTGGTCCTACTGATCTCTATGAGCGGTTTGTTTTCATTCTTTTCATTTTAAGATGATTCATAGGCTACTTCATTTGAAGGTATACCTCCAACTCTCAAATGACATTGTGCATGACTCTACAGCACATGATAAATTTGGTTGTTGAATTCAGTCTCTATATTGTCACCAATAACAGTTACCAATGTCCCTCCTGTGCCTCTTTGCTCCCCTCTCTCATCTTAGGGATAATTGTTATCACAGACACTGAAACCTTCTATCAGGCAGAGGAGAATGACAGCATCACCATCAGATGGGACATTCAGACCAAAGCTGACATGTCTCTCATCAACATTTTTTGCTCTGCCTCATCAAAGCCTCTAAAAGTTTTGTATCACATGGTAAATGGAGATGACGTCCCAGAGTCTCAGCATCAGCAGTTTGCAGGACGGGTTCTGCTTGACAGAGAAGCTCTCAGAGAAGGACAGATCAGACTTCATGTGTCCAGAGTCACAGCTGAAGACTCTGGAAATTACAGGTGTGATCTGGCTGTTTATGACAAGACCAAGAAGAAATGGGCATTCAAGACCTCTGGTAAGTTCTCTCTGCAGATGTCAAAATTTACATTTCTTCACATTATTTTATAAAGAGGGTATAATACTTTGTGACCTGTGATGGTGTGTTACTGATGTACTTGTATTCCCCACAGAACACTTTGTCCTGAGTATAACCCAAACCATTAGTGAAGAGAACCGAGTCAAAACTGCAGGTAGGTAAAATAATGTTTGAGAGAGATTCACAAAAACAAACTGACAGTTATATTTAAAAAGAACAAATACTATGTATCAAGTGCCAGCTGTAATCACAGTTACTAAACTTTAAGGTATTTCATATGATACCAGAGGACTGACCCATAAGATTTAAGTACATGTAAATCGCAAAATTATGATTCTATATAAACTTAAAGCAGAAGTAAGCGGAATATTTGTGTTAATATAAGTCTTAAATAGTTATATCTTCCGACAGCAATCACTTACATAGAGTGTTTGGTCCGAAACACTGGTCTGTCAGTCACTCTGTTCTGCTGTGAGCCGAGGAGAAAACTTTCCTTGTATCCTACAACCTTTATCCAATGAGGAGAGAGAACGGCATAAAGGGGCGGTCCTCTCTGTGTGTGCAGCCAAGGGATGCGCGTGAATGTGGTGACGTAGGGACGAGGGTGGGGACTGCTAACTCCATCGGCTGACAAGAAGTTAGCCAAAACGACCGGATCGCTTACTTCTGCTTTAAGACAATTTTTGATTATAATACACCTCATTTACTTGCTTCCAGTTGTGTGTGTCATGTAACTTTTTTCTAGTCATATAAAAGGCACTTGACATGGAGTTTACTGAGTTGTATGAAACATCACATACAAACATTTATGTACCATCTTCATACAGGAGTTAAAACCCCACCAGAAGGGCCACCTCAGAAACAACATAAATGTGATGATTCTGGAAGTGTTGGACCAGTTTTAGCAGCTGTGGCTCTTGGATGTCTAATAGCTTATGGTGTATATGTTGTGGCTCAGCTGCTCCATTGCAACATTGGCTGAACGGAGATCTACAACATCAAGGTTGTTAGTGATGGAAAGTACTGTAGGCTACTTGACCAACATTTTGAAATAAGGTAAATAAGGGGTAGTGCTTTAAAATGTTTGCTTGAGTGAGTTTAGGTGGGAAATGTGTGGTCTTATTAATGTGTTTTGATGATTCATCTGTATTGAGCACTGCCAATCCTACAGGTGGACGCTGCATCGTTTCAGCTCAGGGCTGGGAAGTAACTAATCAAATTTGCACATTTTTATAGGGTGAATATGAACAGTTGTCTTTTGATGATTAATGAGTTTCATCAAAACTTAGTTGCAACAGTGTTACAATCAAATATAATAAGCACTAAAATAATGTTTGCTGATTGCACAGAGCTTATCAGCCAATATGTAGCCTAGCTATGGACCATCAGAATAAATCTCTGCTGATGTGTGGATTGTATTTTATTGTTGTGTGTATTTATATACAGGAGGATATAATAATTATCAAGATATTATTGTACATCTTTTTCAACTATTAAACTTTATATTCTGCTTCATTGCTGCCTTGTATCTTTACTGTCCTTTACTGTTTTTAGGAATATGGTAGTACGGCAGTTGAAAAATTGTTCAGTCAAAGGAAAGTGCTGTTTTCACAGGAAGATAATTTGCTAAGAAATGAAGTGCACATTCAAATTGATATCAGATTTTTTCCTCATCTACTAGGCTATAGGTAGACTAAAGATGCAAAGGACTTGGATGAAAAGATTAAAATGTTTTGTTTTTTGAAGATAAAGTTGTTTTAATATCAATTTCTTTGTTAAAAACAGTCATTGTAAGACTGAAATCAGTTAACACATCTATGCTTAGTGTTAGTGTTATTGGGGAAAAAACAAACATGAAAGTGAGGTTCAGCACATTCATGAAAACCATGCAAGAAATAGGAAGTTGATGAGAAAGTCCCTGTCATACTGTGGTTTGAGTTCAACATTCTATGAAATTCTTTGGTGAAATAAGTTAGTCAATAATATTACAGACATTTCTGTTCACTTTTATATACAGTCACTGCTTAAATTAAATAATTGAAATAAATTAGGCTAAATAGTATATGGCTGCTTGATCGTGGATCTATTATATGATGTTATGTTCTTCTTATAGGTCCATGTGCTGGATCTGGATTTTCATGTCATTCACATTGTGATCACACTGTCGACACACAACAAAAGGTTATTCAAATAGGTTCCAATCCATTTTATTTAACATGGGCCATATATTAATGCTACCTATTCAAGTTGCAATAAAAATCCCTTCCCCACACATTTCTTACTCAATTGACAATTGAAGCTTTTGTGATTTGAAAAAAAGTCATTATAAGACTGGAATCAGTTAATGCCTCTGCTTGATGTCAGTGTTATTCAATTGTATGGAGAAAAAAAACATGTAAGTGAGGTTTGGCACGTAGACCTATGCAAAACCATGCAAGAAATAAGAAATTCCATACTGTAGTTTGAGTTGAACAGAAAATTGGTGAACTGGAGAAGTAAATAATGTTGCTGACATTTCTTTTCACTTTTTTTTTTATAAAGTCGACAATTTAAATGAATTAAATAACATGAGGCTGCTGGACCCGAATCATATTTTTCGCAACGCAGTTTATTGCTATTAGGCTACTGCTGTATTTGCGATAGTGCTACTTTAACAGTTAGAAAAGTTGGAAAACAATTCCCAAAGAATTTAAGACGATACAAGAGAGAACTGTAAAAAATAGTTTCAGCTCAGAGGTGATAAGTACGGTGCAACCAGCTGCATAACCCTGTTTGTGTATCTCATTTTTACTGCTTTGCTGTCCATACAACACAGTATCAGCTCACTGATAGAGAGCTGTGTTCAAATGAATTCTGTCTCAGCTGTTACCCCAGTCTTACTGCTTTTTTAATGACATGATGGATTACAACTTCTCAACATCCACATCTGTGCAATTAAAGAGTCAAATCATTTATGGACATTCAACTAAGCAAATGAACTGAACCATTAGCACTATTCACCAGGGCCCTAACTGCATAAGAACCTCAAATGCTGTCAATATCTGACTTTATGTCCACTCAAAATACATATAAAACTCTTTATGAAAGTGTGTATTCAGTGTATTTTACAGTTACACTGAGAAATTGATGGTTATTTTTATTTTGTGATTGTAGTAAAACATTATTTTGTTTGCAAAGAGTCTGGAGGCCAAAAAGAAGTCTGGGCCAGGCATGCAATGAGCCATAACACAAATAGTATCTTCTCTTGTGTTTTTTCTTGACTTCCTTTTGTCTCGTCAACTCGGCCTACAGGTTTATGGTGCTTAGTCATATCCCCTTCAGACCCTGCGTCCATTGGAATGGACATGACATATTTCTGTCTCTAAACAAATAAATACTCTGTAATTCAATGATGTCAGCAATGCTAGTTACTGATTGGGTCCTGATTATCCAACCACAATCATGTTATGACTTTGAGCACACTCTGAGAGAGTGACAGACATCGGACAAGACAAGCATGGTGGACCGACTGCAGAGAGGGAGGAGGAAGCGCCCATTTTCAGTCAAAAATATACATTTATGTTCATGCTGGCCAAAGCAATTTGCTGTCAGTATACTTTTAACTGTTAAAAGTCATAATATTTGAAGTTATTTTAAACAAATATCATATCATTAATTTGTAGGATTTTTTCAAAGTCCAATGTCCATTGCAGTGGACATCAGGAGTTAGGCGAGGTAAGCCAACACTCAAATGCTTAGTGTCAGTATATAAAGAAACAAAATACCTGTAAGCTTTTCATAGGTAAAGCATGGTGTAACAGTTTATTTATTCATGATTATAACATTTTTAATATATATTTTTTGTTCATAATGTTCTCATAATCATAATAATGAGTGTCAAAGACTCCCTTAAACGTCTCGTAAATCTGAACTTGACTCCATGAATTCAGGCAATGAGGAGGATGTTACCAGGAGTGAGATAGGTGGTAGGCCTAAGTTTAGAAATTAAGACATTTTTTAATTCTTAGTATGTGGTTTTCATCAATTTAATGTCTTATCTAAATGGAATGGATAAGTATTCGAGAGTGAGAATACATAAAATGAGTTCAAATGTGATTGTTTTGTTATTAGATTCAGAGAGGGACAGTGGAGAGGTTATAGTACATGCATGCCAGAAGAACTTATGTGGCAGATGAGATTGAGGTAGAGGAGACAGACAGTATAGTGAAAGAGGAGGACAGGAGGAGATGACAGTAGCAAGGAAGGAAGAAATGAAGTGGCGTCACAGGCCATTCACTACAATCATGGGCACGTCCTTTTTAGAATGCTCCAATTGATGAGGATCATCCCATAGACCCTATGAAGACATCAAACAATATACTGTATACAGTGGCAAGAACAAATATGGAATTTCTTAGTTTTCTGCATTAATTAGCCATTCAATGTGATCCGATCATCTAAGTCACAAGTATAAACAAACACGATGTGCTTAACCTAATTCCACACAATTATAATAGTTCATGTCTTCATTGAACATGTCCAATAAACATTCACAGTGCAGGTGGAAGAAGTAAGTGAACCCTTGGATTTAATACACGGTTGAACCTCCTTTGGCAGCAAAAACCTCAACCAAACGTTTCCTGTAGCTGCAGATCAGAACTGCACAACACCATTGGTCCTTACAGAACTGCTTCAGCTCAGCCATGTTCTTAGGATGTCTGGTGTGAATGGAGATCATTCCATAGCATCCCTATTGGATTCAGGTCTGGGCTCTGACTGGGCCATTCCCAAAGGTGGATTTTCTTTTTTTGAAGCTACTCTAGATTATCTAGGTTGTAGATTTACTTCAATGTTTAGGCTCATTGTCCTGCTGCATCACACTATTCTACTGAATTCAGCTAGTGGACAGCCACCCTGACATTATCCTGTAGGAAGTCTTGATAAACTTTTACTTTAAAAAATAAATACAAAAAATTAAATCTTAGTTTCAACAGTCGACAAAATATTTTCCCATTAGTGTTGTGGAGTGGCAAACGTCAGGCCTGCAATGGAAAGCAAAGCAATTAATGCAGAAAACTAGGAAATTCCAAAGGGTTCATACTATTTCTTGCCACTGTACCTATATTCTACCTAAAGTGCAGTATAACATGGTTGACATGCCAGATTATGATGAAAACAACGAGGCTACCAGATGAAGACTATACATGAAAAAACACATATTTTGTGACAAGTGCGACATCCTCCTCTCTTCTTGCAGGCTTCTATCAAGTTGATGTACATGTTTAGAACTGCACACAAACTCAAAACCATGCAAACATCCAGTTCCAGATGTTTAGGTCATAACTGATTGATTACTATGTGGAAAAACACAACCTTATTTTTCTTAAGTTTTTCTGACATTTTACAGCCTTTTAGTCCTGGCGTCCATTGGAATGGACATGAAAAAATACTATTAAAAACATGAGTTAGCAAAAAAATTTTTTTTCCACTTTGTTTTTTATGTTTGAGAGGAGTCAGAATACATAAAAAAAATTTTTTTTGCTCAGCCAAAAAAATGCGGGTCTGAAGGGGATATCTGGTCCATTCAGCAATGTTTTTGTAATGTGGTTTTAGAATCGAAAGGAAAAGTGTTTACTCCTCACGTTGTCTCACTTCCTGATTCTGACACATGGCTTCATCTCCGATGTAATTTCTTGTGTAAGTAGTGGATGTTTATTCCTTTATTGGTGTGTAGATTGTAACACATTCTGTTACTTTCTTTAAATAACCTTACAATTCATCTTCGAGGTGTGTTGTTGTAGTTCCTTAACATTCAAAACATATCATGACAGGTGTGTGTTCATCTGCTTCTGTGTTGCCGGATCTTGCCGCTCAACTGAAACTTTTAAGACACATAAAAAAGTAGGTAAGACATGGTTTTACCATATTCAAAATTTACTAATTTACAAATATACATTCACTGAGCAATCTATTTACACCTTTGTCGTCCAACTTTATCTTGAAGTAGATTTATGTCAGTATTATTTGTATGAAAGCAATAAATACAACAAATACAAAACCTGAATTTGTAAACTCACAAAGATATCTTATATTTTATATATGAATATGATGGATCAACAAACACACAAATTCCATAATCCACAACACATTATGTGAATACATGTACAAATAAATGAAGAGCATTTGTGAACAACATTTACAACTTATTTTATTTGTGAAGCGAAAAGTGAAGACTATAGATTTCCTGAATGGACAGTTAAATAGGATTCACATTCTCTACTTAAAAACATATTCTATTCAGCTTGTTTTTTTTCCCAGTTAAGTTAGAATGACCTGCAGTGTAAAGCTTATTGTCTGATGGGAGGAGAAATCCACCATGTGTAATATTTGATTGTTAGACCAGACACATTTGTCTCTTTGAGGACAGAGATTGTCTCCAACCTACACTGATGATTAATTGACTGATTATAATAACATTAGTAGTTATACAATTGGCGAAGATAGGCCAATGATGGGCAACATAATCCACTCATTTGAATTAGAATGGAATTGTTTCCTGATTTATTTTAAGATAATCTGACCAGTGCCAGGTTGTAGCTAAATATTTACAGCTCAGACTTGATCTTCTCCTCCAAAAATGTCAAACTAGTATTGCCTGATTATTCCTCATTATTTTTTGGTGTCTTTTCACAGGGAGAATGATGTGGATTCTGGTCATACTGTTCTCTATAAGTGGTTGGTTTTCTTTCTTTTTTCTTTTTTAAGATATGATTCATACTTAATTTGATGGCCCCTTGTACCCTAAAATGATACTGTGCATAACTGTGTTAAATTTGGTCCCTGGATTCAGTCTCTGAGTAGCTACCACCAAAACTGTGACCACTCTTGTCTCTGTCTCTCATCTATACAGGAATGTTTGTAATCACAGACACTGAGATCGTTTATCAGGCAGAGGAGAATGACACTGTCACCATCAGATTGGACATTCAGACCAAAACTGACTTGCCTAGTAAGTTCTCTCAGAGGTCAAATGTCTTTATTTTTCTTTAAGTTATTTGGTCAAAGGGGAGTAATCATAAGTGACTTGTGGTTGTGGTACTGATGCACTTATACATGCAGTATTTTTCCACAGAACACACTGTCTTGAATTTAACCAAGAACCCTGAAGGAGAGAGAAATGTCCTAACTCCTGCAGGTATGTCAAATAATAAGTTGTTCAGAGTTTGCATTCTCAAAAATGAACTGTTACCACATAGGCCTATATATATTTTAAAAAGCTAGTGCCAGCTGTTATTTTGCATCACAGTTATGAAACGTATGAATTGGTAACCAAAAATTGCGATCCAACTATTGTCTCACTATACCAGAAGATGGACTATAACAGTAGGCCTAAATGTAAATCACAAAATTATCATTCTATTTAAACTTAGGGCTAGCTCTGTGATTTGTAATCATAACACAATACGCCTTCTTTATTTGCTTGCAATTGTGTTTGTGTCACCTGACTATTTCAGACTGACAATGTTAATGATTGGATGATGACCTGTAACTTATTTTTTAGTTTAGTTTATTTGACTAAACATACATTTATAACCCTGAGATGAGAATGTAATAACAGAATAACAAATCATCTGGGCTGGACTGTGTCATGTGCAGTAGGCTTATACCTGTATTTTCATTTGTGTATCAAGCATGTTGGGGAAAACTCTGATAAACAAGTACTTGGCATTGACCTGAACATGAACAAGTTTACTGAGTTGTACCAGACATGACCTACAGATATTTATGTACCATCTTCATAGGACCTAAAAGCCCACCAAAAGGTCCGAGGCGGAAATGGGCTAGATGTCACCATCCCACTGGATTGATAACAACTGCAGCATATACAGCTCTTGCAGTTCTAGTAGGTGTTGCCTTATATGTAAGAAAAAGAAACAGAAACACTGGCTGAACGTTGGCTGATGGTATGTTCATTTTTACTTTGCTTGATGTTAGTAAGTAATGGGACATTTGCTCAAGTAGCCTACTAAAAGTTTGAAATAATGTTTACCTGAGTAAGGTTTCATAACATTATACTGTATGTGAAATAATGTCTTGTGGTTTTATTTGTGACCTCCAATGCTTCATTTGTTCCACTGTTATCTAATAGCTCAAGACTGTGGTGGAAGCTGCATCATTTCAGCTCAGCTTCAATCATGGACATATATAGCCTACATTCAAGCTGAATGATTAAACTTAAGAGATATATTTTACAGTGTTTTTTTTATTGAAACTGAAATTGTATGTAACTAGTACTAAAATAATTTCTATTGATAACACATCTGTAGCTTTGAACCATCAGAAAAAACATCTGCTGACTTGTTGATTATATTGCTTTTGTGAGTAGTATTTATAATGATGTATGATTAAAAATGTCACAATTATATATAATGATTATCAAAAAATATTTTATGTTTTTAAATTGTATTGCTGCCTAGACCTCGACTGTGCTGTAGCCTGCTGACACTTTCAATAAGATGCTCTGTGTATGTGCACATAAGGAAATATGAGACACAACGGAAAGTGCTGTTTTCACAGGAAGATAAATTGATGAAAATATTCTATGTGAAGTGCCTTTTTGTTTTTTGAAGATAAAGTTGTTTCAATATAGATCTCAATTTCTTTATTAAAAAGCAGACTGAAATCAATTAACACATGCTTGGTGGTATTCTACGCAATTGTATGGAGAAAAAAAACATAAAAGTGTTTAGCACATTATGAAAAACTATGCAAGAAATAGGAAGTTGATAAGTTGAACATTCTAAAACCATTTAAGAAAACTGGTGAAATAGCTAAAGAAGTTAGCCTAATATTGCAGAAATTTCTGTTCACATTTTATAAACAGTATGCTTAAATTAAATAATGGAAATAAATTAGGCTAAATAGAGGCTGCTGATTACAGATATTAGCTATGTTATGGGCTATGTTCCATGGGCTGGATCTGAATTTCCAGACTCACTCACATTGTGATCACACCGTCTGTGTTACAGTCCAATGAAATGTTATTCAAATAGGTTACAGTCCATTTGATTGAACATAGACCATATATTTATGCTGCCTCTGCACCAGTAGCAAGTTGAGATAAAATAAATAAAAACAGCTGCTTTTCCCCACACAAGTCTACTCGATTGACTATGGAAGTTTTTGTGATTTAAAAAAAAAAGTAGTCATAAGCTTGAAATCAGTCAATCTATCTATGCTTTGTGTCAGTGTTATTCAATTGTAGCAGATGTAGAAAAAACATGTAGGCTAAGTGAGGTTTGGCACATAGGGAGCTGATAAGAGTTGACCATAAGAAAACTGGTGAAATAGGGAAGTTAATAATGTTGCAGACATTTCTTCTCACTTCTTAATATAGGCCTACAGTCGATGTAGCCTACATGTGAGGCTGCTGGACCCGAATCATATTTTTCGCCACGCAGTTTACGCCAGAGCCGTGAAGTACCCGGATGTGTGACGTCATCTCGCTGAGACGAAGCTGTGTGCGGCCGCGACATGACTTGTTGAGTAACCGGCGGTGTGGATGTAAAAACGTCCTGTGATAGAAAACACACTGTTATCATCATGTTGGCTTGTAAACGCGGTCTGTCCGGCCCCGTGACCTCGGCTCTCCGGTTCCTCCGCAGCAACAACCCGGTAAAAGCACCGTTCATGTTGTTTACATCGCTACTGTTTCTACCGGTGAGTCTCTGCATGGAGCTCCGGTGTTATGGTAACCGCTGACCGACCGACCGCTGCTCGGTGTCTTGTCTGTTTGCAGGTCGCCGCCGCTGCCGGTTGCAGCCCGGCGCAGAGACACCTGTCCACAGAGACAGACGGAGAGGTCCGCATCGCACAGGTCCTGAAGGAGAAGTTTCCTTCAGCCTCGTCCCTCAAAGTTGTGGATATTTCAGGTAAACAATAAATAATGATCGATGTAGCACGTGACTGGCTGCGTGCAGTTTATTCTTATTATAACAACAACAACAACAACTAGGGCACATCATCAGGATTTGGGATTAGTGATGCAAGTGACACATTTAAACATTAGCCTAACTATTAGTCGGCCGATTGTTTTCTCAATTGCTCGATTAATCATCAAATTAGTAGCCTACATCACAGAAAATTGTGAAAATATGTGTAGGCTATTGTTCTCTAAAGATTATTTAGTTTAATATGACAGGAAACAGCACAGAATAACAGATTGACCATTCGTAAATACTGATAATTATTCAGTGTAATTTATTGAGTTCAGCACTTAATTGTTGCAGCTGCAGTGTTAAACTATACTCTTGTAGTGAGTTATTGCATCTGGCCAACATCCATGAAGTCTGTAACATCAGGTTTCCCAATTTTTCCTGAAATTAACCCTGTTTCACCAAACACTTATATTTACACTGAATAAAAGAAACCCAGTCCATGACTGTAAAATGACAGCAGGTTTAATTTATAAATACTGACAAAGTTAATTACCAATGGGTTTTGGTGCAACACATCCCTATTTATCAGTATACTTACTATATATAAACTATTATTATGTAGACCAATTTCTTATTATTTTGTAGACAGCAGATTGTCATAACAAAGTTAGGAACTGACAGTGTTGTTTGTGTGATCCTGTGCTGTGTTTAGGAGGTTGTGGGGCCATGTATGAGATCCACATAGAGTCCAGTGAGTTCAAAGGGAAGAGGACGGTGCAACAACATCAGCTAGTGAATCAGGTAAGTTACTGTAACAGTCAGCTCAGTTTGTTTCCTGTGACAGGATAAAATAAAGATTAACTCTAAACTACATTTTGGGAACATGTTTATGATGGCCTTGTTTTATTAATTTTACTGAAGCTTATACTGGGACTTGTTTGATGTGGTCTGTATCAATCTGTCAACCACACACTTGAGATTTTAAGATGTTCCTGTTAAAATAATAATTGATTTTTCTGTTGTTTTGTGCCTCCACAGGCTCTCAAGGACGAGATTCAAGGAATGCACGGACTGCGAATATTTACTGACGTTCCAAAACATTAGAGCAAATCCTCCCACTGTTGTCCCACAGCTTTCCCCTTTGTTCACCCTATATCTACTTTGAATGTACAGAGGATTGTGTAGCAAATGAATCTCATTAACAGTGAGAAGTGTGTAATGAATGAGAGATTACACTGAGCTATTTTTTTAACCAGTGAGGGTATCTCCTCCTCTGAGATAATATATACAACCAGTGAAGGCTACAATACGCACAAAACGACTTGGTATATGCCAGAAAAATGTCTAGCCATGTTGGTCTTCTCAGGGTTGAAATGACTTTTGTGTCATAAAAAGCAGTGGAGAAAGTTATAATAAAACCAACTTGAATATTGAAGCTATGCCACAGAACCTTGTTTAAAACTATTAGAGGAGCACTACTTTTCAATGTCATTCACATTGTGATCACACTGTCTGTGCTGCAGTCCAATGAAAGTTGATTCAAATAGGTTACAATCCATTTGATTGAACATGGACCATATATTTTATGCTACCTGTGCACCAGTAATTCAAGTTGAAATAAAAAGCTGCTGCTTTTCCCCACACACGTCTTACTCGATTGACTATGGAAGCTTTCTGATTTGAAGAAGAAAAAAAAGAAGTAATTGTAAGACTGAAATCGGTTAACTAATCTATGCTTTGTGTCAGTGTTATACACAGAAAATATAAACTTGTGTTTCTGCAAACCTTGTTTGATACTGTCTGAAAGCAATGACAGTTTTGCAGTTGTTGGAGAAATAAACGCTGAGACTCACCACAGAGGAAGTCTGTTAATAATCCAAAGTGTGTGTCCTGAACATTAAAACGATATACAGTTAAGGCCAGAATTATTCATACCCCTTAAATAAATAAATAATCATTTTGTCATGTTGCAGACTTTAGCACTCAGACTGATTGGTGGAAAAAGATGTAAGTGAGGAATGTTTGCAGACTTTGTGAAAATATTGAAATAGTATGAATATTTGGCCTTTGAATGTATTGGCCAAGCCGATGAATAACAGGAAATGTCCATGAATATTTAAAGAAGAAGCAAAAATTTGGTTATTTTGTCCTATTTTTTTTATTATTATTTAAATTAACAATTTTTTTCAGCTCTACTTGGAAAGTATTTTAACTCATAGTTGCACATCATATTGAACATGCTATGCTCTATGCAAAAAAAAAAAAAAATCATCTGTCATAAAAGCTGAGCCTGTGTGAAATAAATATATTTGAGTAAAATTAAGTATGAAGTCTATAGCATTTCCCTCTGTGGAGTATTTGTGGCATGAAAAGAAAATGTAGTAGTAACCTACCTCAAATTTGTACTCGTACTTTTCGTACAATCCTGCAGTATTTAATAGAAAATCTACTTTCCATCACTGGAACACTTGCTGTACTTCAGTCTTTTAACCAGCAGATGGCGCAATTCACACTTAAACGTGCTGCAAGAAAAACACAATACACAGGGATGAATTGGATTTCAATTCAAACTTCAAATTGAAATCATCAGTTTGTCTACGTCACTTACTTAGAAATACAGCACGTTATTTCGCATGATTGAATAAACTGAAAACAACAGAGGGTGAGCTCTCATGGCTCCACTGAAGAGCAGCACCATCCTCTCCTCTCCTCCCTCCGTCCATCCATCCATCCATCCATCCTTTCATCCATCCAGCGCCTGGGCTGTGCGCAGGCTGCTCGCCACATCACTCTGAGCCCCCGAGGAGGAGCGGTGAGGAGAGCAGCAGGTCTCCGTCCGACATCATGGCTAAAGAAGGAGCAGACATGACAGAGGAAACCGAGTTCATGATAGACAAAAACGTGGGGAAAGAAGCGGAGACCGTGGAGTCGTCCGGCGATGCCAAAGAAATGCGAGCGGTGATACTGGCGGCTTTCGGAGGTCTTAACAAACTCAGGGTGAGCAGGAAGGCAATGCCCGAGCCTCAGAGCGGGGAAGTGAAGATCCGCGTCAAAGCATGGTAAATATGAGAAAATTAAATAAAATAAAAAAGACATCTGACATGTGTTCACTGACTGTGATGAGCCGCGTCCTCTCAGTATTTTGTGACCACAGTCTGAACCTGGATGAACAACAACAAAGGAGGATTTCGCAGTCGTGAAGCTACAGGTCTTTTCCTGATAACAGCAGGTCGTTCTGGCTGGAAGCAAAAAAACTAGGCAGCGTTTTGATTTCCAAGCACATTCACTCATGATTTAAGTACATTTTCTGTTTCTATTTTTTAACAGGGTTATTGATCAGTTAGTTTCGTCCCAGACTGGAGCTGGAGAACCTTTTTCCAGTGTTGGCTTTATCTCAGTTTTAGAGAAATTAAAGTGCAAGCCTTTTTAATTTTCCTTGACAGGAAAATTGCCCGTTGAATCTGGCCTTGTATTCACAGGGGTATAAAGCCAGTGAGTCACTGCTGATAATCATGAAATAAATAGCACAGGGCAAGCCTCAGATCTCTCAACATAGCCAATACTAAATAGTTGTGGTATTGATTAAAGAGCTGCCAGTGGTCAGAGACGGGTCAGATGCATTGTTTCCATCCAGATATTGAATGGGGGTCTATTTATTCTTTGTTGCAGTGGCTTGAATTTCCTGGATCTGATGGTGCGTCAGGGGACTATTGATAATCCTCCAAAACCTCCTCTTGTACCTGGGTTTGAGTGCTCTGGTATAGTGGAGTCTGTGGGTGAGAACACAAAAGGTTTTGAGGTTAGTGAAATGACATATTGTGTGAATGTTGTGACCCTGACTAAATGTTTCCAGCCCCCAAAACCCCAAAAAGAGTTATCAATGCCTGCTGCTAACTCATGATGTTTCTTTCAGATAGGCGACAGAGTTATGGCCTTTGTGAATTACAATGCCTGGGCAGAGGTGGTTTGCACACCGGTGGACTTTGTCTACAAGATGCCAGATGAAATGACTTTTGCAGAGGCGGCAGCGTTCTCCCTGAACTTTGTCGCCGCCTATATGATGCTCTTTGAGGTCGCCAATTTGCGAGAGGGGATGTCAGTGTTGGTGCACTCGGCGGGAGGTGGTGTAGTAAGTCTTGTTTCTTCCTACACGACTATTGCACAGGCAACACAACACAAGAAGTTCAGCCGTTTCATCCAGTGCTCATTATCACCCACAGCTTCACAGCCACAAATGGAACAAGTTGTCTATTTTGCTGTTGTTGTGTAATGTGTTGCACACAGTGTAGAAACTGTGCTTTGAATTATCTTTGTCTAAAACATCTGTAGAGTTTTTTGAAATTTTGAAACGACTGAAAAGAAATGCTTAACGACTCAAAAGACTGACAGAAAGACACTGTGGGTTATAACCAAGGCTAAGCAATTAATCAGTAGTATTACACATATCAAAATAACTTGTTTTCTGTGAATTTCTATTATGTGACAGTGGATTGTGCTGCGTTTTGTGTGGTGTGTTAAGACTGGAGGCTCCTGGGCTCTGATAGATTGTTGCAACTGTTTGTTTATTCCCAGGGTCAAGCTGTGGCTCAGCTGTGCTCCACCGTTCCCAACGTCACCGTGTTCGGGATCGCCTCATGTTTCAAACACGCAGCCATCAGAGACTCTGTGACTCACCTGTTTGACAGAAATGTCGATTATGTACAAGAAGTCAAAAAGTAAGTCTTTGTTTCGTTCCTCGTTGTTTCTTCTGGGAACAGTAATTTGTTTAGGGCCGTAAAATGAAATTGAATCTGATGGTATCGCCATGTGATGATAACGTGGACCTTGCCGAGCGAGCACAGAGGGCTGCGCGAGGGTGCAGATGTTACCTGTTGCCTTATTTGGTCTTGTGTGGTCATGGTCCCCATGGCAACTCGCAGCTCATCTCAGAGAGCAGCAGCATTGTGTAGGGCGGAGGTCTGCGCTGGCAATGTGGAACAACTGAGCCAATTAGGGGCCGGGTGTTGATAGCCCACACATTTCATTCACAACAAAGCACGCTCACACACACACACACACACACACACACACACAAGTGCGCGCCACAAAGAAAACACCTTGTAGCAAACCTGCCTGGCGTTTACTGCAACACTGCAACTCTGCCATAGAGTCTGCCTGTTTCTAAAGATGTTGCAGAGCTTTGATGACTCCATCACCACACCGCCTCCTCTGCTTTACAAAAGCTTTTGCAGTAATTTTTCTGCCATATGTGTCAATACTGTTGAATCATTTAACCAGGACAGATGTGTCATCCACTCTACAAATGAATTACGCTGCAACACTGAATTCAGCTGATTATTATAATACTACACAGGGATTCAAATATTGTTTCTTTAGCACTGATTGTTTCATGCTTTCTACTTACATATCAACAGTGGTAGTGGATTAATGTGCCTTTCATCTCTCTGGCCCACACATTCTTCTCAGGATCAAGAGCAAAGTACAATTAAATTAATCTTTTTACAAAAGGCAAAAACCATGGGAATCACAAGACCACCAAGCAGTTTAGCCAAGCCGGTGTCCCAGGCCACAAGGCAGACAAGTAAGGAATTAAGGTGCCCTTGATAATAACATGCCTTTCATTTTTTTCATATACATTTTTCTAATGAGTCTCATTATGTTTTTGTCTGTCTGATTGATTCGGTGTGCGCTAAGAGCATAAACCTTTTTCAACATGATATAAAATGTGTTTCTGCCGAGGAGCCATGTGGGCACTGCAAAACATCAATAATCTCTTTATAAGAAAACTGTGGGCAGAGTCAGAAGAAAAATGTGGGTTGCATGCTGCAACTTTTTCTCAAAGTTATTCTCCAGGGAATCAATTCCTATATTTTATAAATCCATGATGATGCTGCTGCTGCTGCTGCAGAGTTTGAATTATGGGCTGAATATATGGTCTTGTACATTGTTTTGCACAGTTTGTGGTCACAGTCATAAACTAGGCAATTCAGATATAACTGTGAATGTATGAAGTCGGCTTTTTAGTGTACTTTGTCTTAGCTGTATGAACTTTTTTTGTAGATTAACTCTTCACAACATGTTCAGTAGAACCAGAATGGTTAGTTGATTAACTGATTAGTAGATAGACAGGTAATTAATGTCATGTTTGATTAACCTGCTGATTATTTCCTTGGTAAATCATTTGGCCTGTCAGAAAAACAGAATTTCCTAATCCCCAAGTTGATGTTTTAAGATTTGTTTGTTTTGTCCAACCAACCGTCCCAAACCCAAAGATTTTGAGCTCTTTATTGTGTAACACAAGTTCCCACATTTGAGGATTATTTGTTTTTCATCTTATTTCAACTAAAATCCTGACTGATGTGGCAATTACAATGTCTACAATTTTTTTTTCTTTTGCATATTGTCCAGCCCAAATTCAAACAATATTTTTGCATGTATGTTATATGTATCTCACTTTTAGTGGACGTCACCTTTACTTTGTTCTTAATGTTGTAGGATTTCTCCAGAGGGAGTGGACATCTTGTTGGACTGCCTGTGTGGGGAGAACACAGGAAAAGGTTTGAGTCTGCTGAAGCCACTGGGAACTTACATCCTCTATGGTAGGAACAATCACTTTCAGTGTGAAAATAGTGAACTTTATTCATTGCGCTTCAACTTCCAGGCTAATATGAGTACTTAAAGGAACAGTTTGGGAATACACTCATATGTGTGACATGGGAAGATTGTTACCACTCTTATACCAGTCCAGATTTACTAAAATTGAGCAAAGAGGCCGATAACTTAGCTTAGTTTAGCTTAGCTTGGCTTAGTGGTAGATTCTTACCCAGACCGAGGCTTACAACTTAAACAGAAAAACACGTAAAAGACAAAAGCTTTACTGGGAGCTCGGCTTAAAATACTGTGTATGCATGTGTAACAGAGGTGCACTCACTCACCCATAAAGGACGTGCTAACCAACTTGCCAAGTGCTCATTGAGCTCTTGGCGAAACGGTTTGCATCGTCGCCCGCAGAACGGGAGACCAGGGTTCGAACCCCACCTGGGGCAGTCCGTACCAAAACACAACGCAGAGGGCCAGATTAACATCGGCTACATAAGCACAGACTATTACAGCACCAACTTTGCACATTGACCATACGTTGTCTAGACATATATTAAGTTTTGATCTAGCCTTACATCTAACAGACAGGCATGAGAGTGGCATCGATCTTCTCATCAAACTCGCAGCAAGAGAGTGAATAAATTAATTTCCCTTAATATTCAACTATTTCCTTAAAGATGAGTCTTGAATAAAATACAATCCATAGCCTGAAAATGAAATGTGTTGTCTTTAACGGCTACCGTTCTTATCTGATCTCTGTTAATTACTTTAGTTCCTGTCAGGCCTCATGAATAAAGTAAGAGAATTAGATGAATTTATTAGTTATGTTGAATATGTGCGAAGGCATGCTCACACAGATCTAAAGGTCTGAAGGTGCCAAATGTTTCTCCCCCCCACCACGTCACCCTTCATGCTTCTTAGCTGCCTATTAGTGACCAGTCACTTCTGTCTCGCCGTTTGCACAGCATACAGAAATCCTTTTATTTTTGTTTTTTCAGGCGCCTCAAACATGGTAACTGGGGAAACAAAGAGTTTCTTCAGCTTTGCAAAATCTGTGAGTCAGAGATGCAGTCTGTCATCAACATTTGAAGGAAACAGTATCCAGTTACTATCCAATGAACATTTCATGGCAAATGAAACACACATACAAATGAGTCACTCAGGATGAATGTGTCTGTGCTTTTCTTCTTTTTTTTTCCTGCAGTGGTGGCAGGTGGAGAAGGTGAACCCTATTAAATTATATGAGGAGAACAAAGTCATAGCTGGATTCTCGCTTCTCAACCTCCTCTTTAAACAAGGGAGATGCAGTCTCATTAGATCAGTGATGGACAAGCTCCTGTGCCTCTACAACCAAAAGAAGATCAAACCGGTAGTGGACTCCCTGTGGGCGCTGGAGGAGGTAAGAGCCAGATCAGAGCGGCCAGAGGGCTGAAAGATGATGAAGTCAATGATGATGCGATTAAGAAAAAATGGAAATCTGATCACAGCGGTAATGGAAGATTTCATGCACACATCTTGGATAGCACAAATCTTTATTAGTTTGCCCCCCCGCTGCTTTCTGTGGATCATCGTCAGCTGTTCGTGGACACTCTTCCACAGTTGGTGGGTGGGATGCATCTTCCTCTTCCACAATTATTTCACACCCATGCAAATGCCAACAGGCCATATGTTAATCACTTCACTCTCAGTTTGTAGAAAGTCCCCACCCCACTGTTTATTTATTTTATTTTATTTTACTATTTTTGTTTGCCACGTCCCAGAACTGGACAATTTGACAATCAGGACTGGAGTGTCTCAGACGGGTGGACAGGTGGACAACGATGCTGCCTATACTCAGTTCTTGATTTCCTTTCTTTGTCTTTAAACATAAGCCTTTAACTTTACAAACCCCTTTTATGGCAGGTGGGCCCTTCACATCTCAGCTGGTGCTTCTGCTAATAGAAAACTCTTATTCCTCTGCCAGTAAAGAGGCACAAACCTGTCTTTCAATATGTCTTGTTGGCTGCATTTGAATCTTTTAGGATATTTCGTCTCTGGTCAGATGATAGAAATAGTTGTCACAGTCCCTAACGCCATGGCTCATAATGCCTGACTGCATGTCTCTGCTCGCTTGACTAGTTTGTTGCACTTTTCTCGTTCTTATGGGTTTATGAGGCTTGGTGATCTCATGTGACTCCCACATAGCATTGCCTTTAAATTGGCTGTTTTTCCACCTAGTATTAAAAATCTAGTCACTGTGTAGGCTACAGACATAAATTGTTTAGAGTTGGTCCTCAGCAGCAGGCAGTACTTGTCCATATAATCAGACTGGTCAAACTGGACCGAAGGTTAGAGAATAACAAACTGTGCAAAGTTCAACACATTTGTGGGAACTTCTGCAACTGTGTTCGGTGCAAAGTTTGACAAACAATGTTTCATTTCCACTGTATTTATTTGTCCTGTGCTTTATTTTCAGACATTACACTATGTAACAAGTGGAAAAAATAGAAGTATTCCTAAACCTACCCCCCATGCTTACATATACAGTTTTAATACCAGGAAGTGATTTTCCATTTTGACCACTGTTCCCATCAGTGATATCAAAATGCAGCTTCTCTACAGTATTTACAGGTAAAATGTTAGGAATTTGTTTCACGCACACACAAACACTCCCAGGTTACAGATAAGAGCAGAGGGAGGGCAGCTAATACATCACAGGAAGCAGATTACAAGTCCCCCAGAGCTTTCTATCTGCAGCCAGAGAGAGAATACATTGATGAAATGATTGCTGTCCTCAGATTTTCAATTCTCATGGGAAACTTTCCCTCCGCTGTTGTCATTAAAATCTGGCTGATTGCTCAGGCCATTCACCGGAACCATTGCCCATGAAGAATCTCATTAGATGGGAGGATGGCGTGGGATGTGGTGTCAGGGGCACAGCCTGGTTCAATTGTTTACAGGCCTGGAAGGAGAAATCAGAGAGCATTCGTTTACGAGTTGACCTCGGGAAACCTTTTTTTTTTCTGGAATGAAAAAGGCGCAGAACATGCAAGACGTTTGTATAAGAAGAGGCTTTTTTTCCCCCATTAGTATCACTAAAGAAAATATTACATTTGTCTCTCTATCACCTGAGTTTCCCAGGTTTATACTGTCCACACACGTGTCCTATTGGTCACTGACCAAAAAGTCTTTTTTCAACCAAAATGCCAGTGATATTTATCCCCTCTGCTCTGTAAACTTGCCACTTCGCAGCCAAGTGCTGGACAAGTTTCTGACCTAATTTTGCTCTTGGCTTGATTTCCGGTATTTAATTTAACAAATGAATGCTTGGGACACAATGGCTTCTAGACAAAGAGGCACATTCAGTTGTGTCTCTGTGTGGATTATAATAGGCAAGAAAGATATGACATCCTGAGTAATCTTTTGTGATGTGGTTTTTTTTCTCTCTAACAATGAGTCAGATACGGTTTAATGAGTTTCATTGGTATTTTACTGTTTATAGTTTCAACCTGCTACGTTGTTGCTGCCCTCAAAATAGGCTTGTTAAGTTTAGACTAGTTAGAGGAAATCATGACAATTATTGCACTTGCTGCCCTAAATGGCAGTTGATTGAATATATGGACCAAATATTTTAAGTTCTTAAAGACAGCAGGTGCACTGGGATAAGTTTGGTTGATTTGGATCAAAATGTTGGCTAAATGAAATATACTGTGGACAGGTGTCTCCACAGACCCTGGTGACAAAAGCCCTGCCTGCTTCGTTTTAACTTAAAGCTCTGTCTGCAGAAGCTGCATGCACTCTTGGGGAGTTTTGCAGAGTATTTAGGTTTCAAGAATTAATGTTCTTTATCAGTATAACAGACACTCCATATGTCAGTCATTACTCATTAAAGCAGAAGTAAGCGATCCGGTCGTTTTGGCTAACTTCTTGTCAGCCGATGGAGTTAGCAGTCCCCGCCCTCGTCCCTACGTCACCACATTCACGCACATCCCTTGGTTGCACACACAGAGAGGACCGCCCCTTTATGCCGTTCTCTCTCCTCATTGGATAAAGGTTGTAGGATACAAGGAAAGTTTTCTCCTCAGCTTACAGCAGAGCAGAGAGACTGACAGACCCGTGTTTCAGACCAAACACTCTATATAAGAGATTGCTGTCGGAAGATAGATATAATATAACTATTTAAGACTTATATTAACACAAACATTCTGCTTACTTCTGCTTTAAGTAAGTTTCTAAAAGAAGCAATCACTGCCTTTTAATGTGTTATTTAGTTTAAGTTATTTGAAAATGTAAAGTCTCACTGTTTACTTCAGTTATCCTAACATGAGTGAAACCAGCACCAGATTTAGAGTTGGTGTGAGCTTTTTTTTTTTTTTGAAAATGAAAAACATTTGTTTTTGCAAGATGTGAATCAATGAAGACTGAACCTACACGGTTCCTGCAGACTCGGTTATAGGTCATATGAAGCAGTGCAGTTACCTACATAGATCTATTGATCAGTAAAAGCAGTGAGGTGTTCAGTGTGTGATGTCAAACATGGCCGAGCAGGATGAGTCAGCAGCATCTAGTCAACATCAAGGCCATTAACTTTTCTCCCAGAGGGACTGTGAGGGACTCTTGTGTCTGTAACAGCCAAGAAGTGGTTGCAAAAGTGTTGTTTGTGTGATGCTTTTAGCAGATATACGTATTTTGTCTTTTCGGTGTCACCGCAGCCTCTGTCTTGGAAAACCTGTATTGTTGGAAGCTCTGTGTCATTCTGCTCATAAAAAGACACGTTTTATGAGCAGAAATTATTTTATGAGCAGAAGTGAAATCAATGTTATAAAGCAGCCCAATTTCTTTCACAGTTACTACAAAAAGAATTACGGTTCAATTCTGGTTTTAAAATATTGGTGCAGAAGTTTTTTGGATCAGACTAAGATGTAGTAACAACCTGCTGCTCTACAAGAAGAACTTTAAAGGGATAGTTCAACATTTTGGTAAATTAACCTATTGTCATAATCCCTATAGTCTTAGGAGTAGGTTCCATACCTTTAATTGTCGTTGCAAGCTGTTTTTAGATCGGCAGGGCAGAGACGCAAACTGCTCAGCTAACGCAACGGAGGCGTACGGTACTTTTGCCTTTCCTTCATCAAACTCATCAAATACACAATCCAGCAACTCCAAACTGCTCTTGTGGACAAGTTGTGACCTGCACATTCACCACGCTATGAAATAATAATGTAACATTACAAAATGGAGTTGTTTTCGAGGCAAATGCGTAGCCGGAACTACATTCCAAACACGGCTGCTGGGCGGAGTGACTTCAGAAACACAAGTAGTTCAGAGTATTTGCTCTATGTGTCGTAATATTACATAATTATACATGATTATTTCATAGCGTGGTGAATGTGCAGGTCACAACTTGTCCACAGGAGCATTTTGGAGTTGTTGGATTGTGTATTTAATGAGTTTTGAGGGAAAGGCGAAAGCACCGTTCGCCCCCATTGCGTTAGCTACATGTAAGCAGCTCACGTCTCCGCCCCGCAGATCTAAAAACAGCTTGCACCGACAATTAAAGGTAATGAACCGACCCTAAAACTATAGCGATTATGGCAATAGGCGAATTTACCAAAATGTTGCACTATCCCTTTAAGATCTTTGGTTGGTTGACACATTATCAAACTTTTCAATATTGAAAATAAGAGTCGGCATTGTATGAGATTTGATTTGTGATATCACAGTTGATGTCTGCACCTTAAGCTTGTGAAAAGTAAATTGACTGTGTTTTTATCTGCAGGTAAAAGAGGCCATGCAGAGAATTCATGACCGAGGCAACATAGGAAAACTCATTCTGGATGTGGAGAAGTCTCCCACCCCTCTGGTAACAACAGTAATTTTGATCAACAAGAACATTTGCCTTTTCCTTATTAGTTACCAGAAAGCAAACGACTAAGAAACTGAGCTAATGGGACACATTTTTTAATTAGGAAGGAAATATTCTTGAGTTTAAAATCTTTTTTTCGAAGTGCAGTTCAAATATATAGTGTTCACTCCAACACAGGCAGAAAAATAAATAAATAAACAGTAATCAGAGACATTTATATGTTCACACTGGACACATGAAGGTATATTTCACAATTAGTGATTCCAGCTTGAGCTGAATTACATAATAGATAGATATTAATGACAAAAACAAGAGATTAAATATAAGTATCATATGACATTAATGGTTGTGGGTATATGACCAAAAGGATGACGAGGGACCAGAAGGAAGATGACTAAGAAAAATAATTGGCAAACATGCCAAACCAGATGAACCAACATTTCAACAAGTTACTGAGGAATGAAGAAAATATCTCCCCCTTGTGGACTCCCTGTCCTTATTTATGTGGCTTGTGTCGAGTTCAGTGTTAAGATAGAAATGCTGTAAATATAAAAAGGCAATGAGTGAGATGGCTTTTCTTGTGTCTGTGCTTAAATAGCCACACAGACATCTTGCTGGCAGTGCAGTAGTTGCTGTTGATAAATAGTCCAGTCTGACATTTCGGATGCCTACTGCACAGTTTCAGGTCATAAATCTGTAAAGGATTTCCTCCCACTTTAGTCCATCAGTCTTTTCCGTATCAATCTACAAAGTATTAGTAGACTAAACCTGTTCATATTGAGAATTGCCTGCACCAGTACACAATTAATGATCTGCTTAATATTGTATGACCACTGTAGATGGCCAGCGACAGCACGGAGACCAGTGAGGCCGGAGAGGAAGAGGAGGAGCCCGAGGGAGACAACGACAGCAAGGAGCGGATGCCATTCATCCATTAGGGCCGACAGAGGCCTCTGCACTACGGCCAGAGAGGCTGCACAGCTTCACCACAGAGGAACACAACCACACACCAGTGTTGTGCAGTATGTGCTGTATGCATGTATGCATGAATGTATGTATGTATGTATGTACTGTATGTACAGTGTCAGTGTGTGCCTCCTGCCTATTGTTTGTCAGTTGATTGGTCGAGCAAAAATTTTGGGTTAAATGAAGACTAACTACATGTTTGTCACCCAGGCAACAAGTGTCAAGTGCCATTCTCAAAAAAAAAAATAGTATTATTATATTTTTTACCGTATTATGAAGTAACATTACGCTAGCCAATAATGTGAATAGGTCTGTGCCTGTTTTACATTTAATTAAATCTGCCAGCAGTTTATTGAATTAGCACCAGACTTTGCTATTTTCAGTTTAAGCCTAGTTTGTTTAAAATTAGAGTTAGTCAAAGCTCATAAGTGTCAAGCTCAGCAGCATGTTTAAACATTTCACAAGACGGAAAAAACATTTAATTTAATTCTGACCTGTCCTCAGCGATGACAGAGGAGAACGAAAGCAAACAAGTGATGCTGAAGTTTGAGAAAATTACCCCAATGTGTTAAAGCCTCTGAATCACTTTCTCATGTTACAGTAGTAACACATAAACCAGGAGAGATAGAAAAGTCTGTGTGTAGATACTTGCATGATATTTTACTCTTTGATGCCAACCTTGTAATATTACGGGATCACCAGTGCCTTTGAGCTACAGACGAGTATTTGATACTTGACATGTTTTCCTTCGTGCAAAGTTCATATTGAACAAACTTACAAAAAAAAGGTTGTTTTAACTGGAATGTGAAAACGGATGCATATAGTAAAAAAAAAAATCTTCCTTGCATGATTATGTAATTTTGTAGGAACAAGGACACATTTCCCCACTAAACTATCCGTATATGATACCTTACTGTGTCACATTTATCTTCAGGTCATGTAAAGTTGACACTTTTGTAACACAGAGCAAATTCGAGTTTCAACACATCAAATGTATATCTTGCAGAACATATAGAAGTACAAAAGCAGTGAAGATAAATTAGTAAATTCTTGGATTTTCTTTAGGAGGAACATGAAAAAGCCAGTCAGACTGCAGCCCATTGTTTGTGGAGTATCTGCTATACTTGTCTGACCAAAGTTGTTTACTTGCTGGTGCCTCTCAACAAAAGTGCCATAATGCTCCGGTGATAATTTATTTTTACTATGAGCAGGTGTAGAAGGCAGGCTGATGCAGGTTTCAGCACCACTGTGTGTTTCTTAATTTAAGTATGACGCCCTCTACTATACTCTGAATCTGCAAGTTGCTAATGAAATGCAAGAGAGGAACAGCTGACCAGGAACAAATGTTTGCCACACACACATTCATCCACTCCGATTCATTTGTTTTTATTTCTAATTGCAAAAAGTGCATTGAATTTTTAACTATTTATTCGGCCTTGCTTACTCAGCTTGGTTGTCATCTGAATTGTTTATTCATATAATGTTTAGCAATCATGTCATTTAAAAAAAAATGTATTAGCTTAGCAAGAGCAAAACTAACAGGAGTAAACACTGCATGCTTTGAAGCTGAGTGATAAACAGTGGAGACAGTGTCAGTGGTTGTTAATAATTTTGGAAATTGATTTCTAGACTTGGAGAAGCAGATAATGAGGCATAGAGACCTTGAAAATACAGTTTTTATGCCTTCAATGTCAGGTCTGTGTGTGTGTGTGTGTGTGAGTGCGTTTGTGTGGGTGCAAGAGTGAGCATGTTTTTAAGTGTGTGCCTTGTAAAAAAAAAAAAAATAGAAGAAAAAAGTCTAAACAAGAGTTTGGCATTGTAATACATTCACAAAATTCCTTAAAACTCTGGTTTACCTGTGGTCGTATATTTTTGTCACTTTTTGTGTACTTTCTTTGAGTACAGCTCTGTTTACTTGAATAAATGTATCTGCAAACTATTCTGTGACTGTGTTTTTTTTGTCTTAGTTCAGCATTTTAATTTATTTCATATAAGATTTAAACCTTTGAAAGTATTTCTCCCCATGTTAGATTAAAAACACATCCCTCGTACCTCTCTTTATCATTTGTAATATCAATTTGTACTTACTTTGATCTTATGAAATATAGTTTGTTAGTAAATATTTTGTCACCAGAGAAACATGCTGGCATCTAATTAATGCCTGTGTTCTACCATCATGCAAATGAGCCACTGTTGACCTTTGCTGTGGCGCTCACAGGTAGACAACAGCACTGCCAGAATCAATTCATGAACTGCTGACAGAACTGCTGCAAACTGTATTTTATTCATGTGGTCTCTCGATCATTTATTATTAATTAAACTTCGACTACTGATCCTCTATAAAGCAGCTGCCTCATCCTCGACTCCAGGCCCAGAGTTAGTTTTGGGTGTTATGTTTGCCTCAGGGTGGAAAGAGAGTAGTGTTAGAGAGATTGCGTTGGAATAGCATGTGCTATTACAGCTTCTTTTTCTTTTTTTTTTGCATGCTGACTAAACATAGAACTTGGACTCGGGGCTGTGCAATGAGTCTGAATTAAATAGATGTTTGATACAGTACCATTTTATATAATAATCTGGACAGCACATCAAAATGTTATCATACCGATGCTCAGAAATGTACAATTTGAACACTGTTCAAAGAAAAAAGGTGTCAAATGGGAAAATACACATGAGCTGGCTGTAAGAGTTGCATTGCTATATTGAGCCCATATGCCCGAGGGTGTTTCTTATTTAGCTCCCACCTCTCATCTATATACAACATCTCTCTCTAAAAATAACTTTGTCTGCAGCCTGAGCTGGGAGCTGGACTTTCCTCGGGGCTAATTGGAGTTTTATTTTTAAATATTATATAAGTGGAGGTCTGTGTGATTGAACTGTTGTGAAGATATCTACAGTTTATAAAAGACAGCAGCATTTACTTGAGTAGTATCTGTGTACATGTGCTGACAGCTATTATTAAACCCTTATTGGTGTAGATTAATACCAACTAATGCACATGAATCCAGTGTTTCCCTGTTGACTGGGGTCATTTCATAGTTTGCACTTTTTACTGAGTTGACAACAAGGTCTAACATTATTTTTCACTTGTCAAAAAGTGACTTAGCGTGTCCAAAGCTTATACGCGTGAGGGGGAAGGGAAGATGGATGAAGAACGCTCTGTAATAGCAGAGCAGTCAATGAATTTCCAGTTTGTTTGTGAAATGAAAGGGAACACTGCTTAGTGCACCTTGTCCCAAGCAAATATTTATCAAAAGCCAGACACAAGGAAATCATTATTTGCCACTCCACCCTTATACCTCCCTCGCCTCCTCCTGATGTTTGGACAAAAACAAACAGAGCTGGAGCCAATGCAGGGAGAGTATGCCGAAAAGGCATACAGAGGGCCAGTATATATATTGAGCTGCCTGCAGTGTTTTTGGCTCCTTTCACAGCAGTATAAGTTGTGCCACTGTGTCCTGTCCCGTAGGATCCACTGGCCCTCAGACATGGCACGTCTGGCCCTCCCCGTCTTCCTCGTCCTTTGCTTCTCCCTTCAGCTCCACTTCAGCTCCAGCCGCCCATCGCGCACCAGAAAGGCAGTGTCATCTCGACAGTCCGCAGGTAACTGTACACATCACGTACAGCTCAGCAGTTACATGCTCTGCGCCGATGCTCCTCTGACCTGTTTCTTTCTTTTCGGTTCTTTTGTCGAGGTGCAGCTGCAGACGGAGATGATGTGAGGTCCCAGCTTGAGAGGTTGTGGCAGGAGGTGAATTCACTGAAAGAGATGCAGGCTTTGCAGACAGGTACTGCTCTCACTAAATAAAGCTAGAAGACAGAAAGAACAGAAGACAGCAGATAGATTAATCATAATCATTGCATTCAATGTTCTATTTGAAAAACAAGTAAATCAGAGTTTAAAAAGTTAACATATTTGTATTGTAAATGTCTTAAGATGTTGCCTGTAATTCATGCCACTGAGCTGTTATGCAAGAGTGTGACACATAATTGGTAACTTCATAATCAGAATTTTGAAACAGTCAGTGTGAAGACTTACCAGCAGGAGGCAGCAGCACTCACATCTGCTATTGTAGAGAAAAAGGTTGGATCACACAAAGGAAATAATGTAAGAAAGAATTTATAAGGAATGTAAGACCACCTAAATTTTTATATATATATTTTTATAATTAATTTTGTGTCATTTTCTTATATTTTTCATTTGTCTTGTGGTTTTTCATATAAAAATGCTATAAATCTATCTATCTTTGTTGTTGTTATGGCTGTAATAACTGCTGCATTATCACAGCAGAAATAAGATATTGCAAAAATATTTTTTAGCTCTTTCAGTACCTTATAGTTACTTTAAAGTTACTCATTAGGTAAATACTCTTGTGTTTTCAGTCTGTCTCCGTGGCATCAAAGCTCATAGGAAGTGTTATCTGACAATTGAGGAACCCAAACATTACCACGAAGCAAATGAGGACTGCATTGCACAAGGGGGAACTCTCGCAACGCCAAGGGACACGATTGAGAACAGTGAACTGAACGAGTATGCAAAGAGGAGCGCCCAAGGATCCAAGGACTTCTGGATCGGTGTGGCGGACATAGTGAAAGAGGGCCAGTATGTTGATGTCAACAGCCTGCCAGTCAGCTTCTTCAACTGGGACCGCTCCAAGAAGCAGCCCACAGGAACGAAGAGGGAGAGCTGTGTTGCCCTTTCAGTGGCTGCACAGGGAAAGTGGTACGATGAGGTGTGTCGCAGCCTCAAGAAGTACATCTGTGAATATGTCATTCCTTAGAGGCAGTGTTGTTGTTGTTGTTGTTGTTGTTGTTGTTGTTGTTGACATCCTGATGATCATTTATGCGGGTCATTAATTAAAAATTGTGCAAAGCCGTGTTGTCAAATTTGTGGCAATTCATAGTGGAAACATGATTGATATGTGATTATAGAATCTCTTTTGTCTCTATAATGATTAACTCAAGAATTAGCCTTTATACACAAAGTAGTAACTGGCTATATGTCGTGCTCACCAAAGACTCAGGTGATGACTGAGTAGCATGAGAAATAAGATATTTTGGATGAAACTACGGTAACACTTTACAATAAGGGTCCCTTAATTAACGTTAGTACATTATTACAGTAAGCATTAATTAACTGTTTACAGATATATTAACAATCATTATTATGTATTACTTAGGATTAGGAAACACATTAATTAATGTAGTCTCCTAAGCAGTTAATTCATGTTTACTACTCAAAGTTAGTTAATACATTTAAAAGTTGAATAATGTAATTAGTTATCATTATGTATGCATTACTCAGCATTAATTAACACATTAGTTTATATATTAATGCTTAATAATGTACTAACTAACGTTAATTAAGGGACCCTTATTGTAAAGTGTTACTGAAACTACACAGAAATAAACAAAGATGTAATCTGGTGTTTCATTTCGTTAAAACTATTTATTTTTGTCTGTACACTTCTCAACATTTCATGACTACTTCTCCACCTCGAGTTCAGATGCTACTGTATGTAATTTTACATTGAATTAGCTCAATGGGCAAATACAGATGGAGTGATTTACTCAGCAGCCACATGGAAATAATGGGAAGAGTTTTTACTTCTCTTATTAAACATTTTCAACTAACTTTGAGGAGTAATTTACACAAAAGTAAAGGAGCTATTATGTAATCTTTTAAGGGACCCTCGTTGTGTTTTCAAATTAATTTTGAGATTCATTGACTTAAAAAATATTGAAACATTTAGCTACAACAAAGTGAGGAGGCTCTGTAATATTACATTTGGTAAAAATTCCATGCTGAAATATTGAAGGTTAACAAACAAAGAGGTACAAAACTTTGTCCCTGCACTTATAGGGGTTTACAGTGAAACTGAAACTATATGCAACTCTAATAGAGTTTAGAGTCAGTAAAATTGACTTGTCTCTGGAATGTGGGAGGAAACCCAGATCACTAAAAAAAAAACCCTGAACAAACAGAAAAAGAACATGCAAACATACAGAATAGGTTTGTTATCAAACTGTGACCCTTTCTGCTCTGACGTGACAATGTGAAATATGGCAAGGCAAGGCAAGGCAATTTTATTTGTATAGCCCGTTTTTACAAACAGTTTGTCTCAAAGGGCTTTACATGGCATCGTAACAACATCCTCTGTCCTTATGACCCTCACATCGACTGAGGAAAAACTCCATGGAAACCCTTTTAACAGGGAAAAGTCGGAGAAACCTCAGGGTGAGCAACAGAGGAGGGATCCCTCACCCAGGACGGACAGACGTGCAATAGATGTTGTTACAGACAAGAAAACAGTTTACGGTTTATATGCATTTTAACTGTTTGCTCTGAGTTGATGCTGCAACACAAGTCCACTTATTTCTGCATCTCTGCCCCCTGTCAGAGAGATGCTAACTGCAGCTACTCATTGTCACCCACTGCTAATAATGGTAGACATGAAGTTAAATTACAGATCAGGGCATCTCCTAATATTAGAGGTGAAGATGCCCCGTTTTGAGTTTGAACTGTTGAGTCTCTCTTTGTCTAAATATGAAATAAAGACCTAAACTATCTGTAGTATGGCTACAGCCACAACAACCTGCTGGCTTGTTATATCCACTCCTTCCCTCTCTGTCCTCTGTGTACAGTATAACTCTGATGGCCAGAGAAAATTGAGTGATTTGATTATGCTCCATGCTCAATTTGATAGATTGTAAAACTACAATTCAATTCTGGGGCTCCTGGAACAGGTTATAAGGTGGGGCCCATAAAATCTGTGGCCCTCGAGCAGCTGCAGGCTCCATAGAGTCTATAGGCTAATTAATACCATCTTCTGCAGTGTATCTGAGTTGTCTTACTGCAGGGCAGGCTCTGAGTCCCTTTCTACCATTCACATACAAAAATAGTTCCATGTGAATTTCTGTTTGCCTATTACTCATTATAAAATCATGCTGAGCACTTCCTTGAATTTAATCAATCATAATTGCTGTGATGGGATTGAAAGCGGTGCATTGTGGAATTGAAAGCATTACTGAGGTGAGTCTCAGGCTGACCGGTGTCGCTCCCATTACAGTAACATGGTTTTTTGGGTGTTTCAGAGCCGGCTCAAGGCAAAGCAAAACTAAACACCTGCTCAAGGCCCAGTGACCACTAGGGGGGCCCCAAAGCTGTAGTGCATGACTTCTCTTGATCCCACAAGAAATTCTGTGTAATTAAAAAAAAAAAACCTAATTGTTGTTGTTGGGTTTCCATGGAGTTTTTCCTCAGTCGATGTGAGGGTCTAAGGACAGAGGATGTTGTTACGATGCCATGTAAAGCCCTTTGAGACAAACTGTTTGTAAAAACGGGCTATACAAATAAAATTGCCTTGCCTTGCCTTGCCTTGCCTTGTTGTTTGACTTAAAATTGTTGTTGCACTTTGCTGGTGCAGTTTATTTATAACCAAAAATAAAATAGCAGATGACATGTTTACAGCAAATGCATTGTCTATTGGTTTATTTTATTACTCTTACTACACTTACATGATATTCAGTATCACATTAATCAACCTGCATTTGGTACAGTTTCATGATTAACAACCATAGATGGGTAAAACATGCCAGGCTAGGATGATGATTCCTAATGACAGATTAATAATTATAAAAATGAAATAACCGTGTAAATAATCAACAATCAGTTTTATTGGCACAAATAGACCCCCCCTCCAAAAAAAAAAAGAAAAAAGAAAGACATAATAAAAAAGTTAATTTGGTTAGGGCCCCGTGGAGGCTTGGGTCGGCCCTGGTTTCTATTATCTCCCTCCTTTAAAAAAAAAAAGAAAAAAGAAACACAACAACAATCCGAAAAGCACAGACACTTACCGACGTCATCCTGTCCGCACCATAGACTGTAAAAAGGTCCGCACACATCACGCACGCTTGTCTGGATGGAATGTGACGCCACAGCTCCGTGCGTGAAGTCTCGCGGAGTAAAAACACCGGCCATTTTTCTCCGTTTACAGCAGGACACTTTGTGCTTGGGCAGTGTTATCGAGACCGCTTTTTTTTTTTAAAAAACAAGCCTACAAGTTTTGACAAGTTTAATTTTGTGATCCAAGCATCCAAACTTCCTACAAACAGGACACACGCACCATGTTTGTGTGTACCGTTGCAAAGTTTTTTCGCTGACATCCCTGCCCCGGATAGATGCTTGTCTAAACTGTCGCACAAATGGAAATGGTGCCTAGCGAGGAGAACCAGTTCGTACCCAAAGAGGTGAGGTTGTTACACGGACCCAGCCCAGGTCGGAGAAATCAGCCTCTCTGGCCGTCAGCTGTCACCCTCTCGCACATCATTTAAATTCATTATGGCAAAAACTTTTGCACCACTTGGCGAGTTTGTGATCTTTGTGTATCATTTATAGGCTAACTCTGCTGCTAACAGTTAGCTCAACATGACTTCTATGGGCCTAACATGACACGGCTAACTAGCGCTAGCTGCAGCCAGTAGACAAAGTGAGTTTATATTGGTAGCTAAAGCTATTTATATAGCTTATTTATCATTAAGTTATCCAGCCATCTAATTTTTACTTTCTGGTAATCAAAAATACAAGAGCTTTATAAATACCGTGGCTGACTGACACTATGTTATACAACCACCTAAAGACGACAGTTGTCAACAACATTAGTGAGGTAACTTGAAAGTAACATTTAGCTTGTCGGCTTTGGCTAAGCTACTATCGTTAGCTTCTTTTTTCCTTCTCTTTTTTTTTTTTTTTTTAAGTCTGATTAATGGCAACAACTCCAGCTAATTAAAATGTTTATGAACTTACTGAACCAAAAATAAATAGCCACACAGATGACATGACTGGCATCGCAGAAACACCGTTGAACCCTAACGCTACTTTTAACGTTACATAGGCTACATACTTTGATAATGATGATGATGATGATAATGATAAAGATACACTTTATTCCAGACTCAATGTCCATATATAAAAACGCACAAGACAAACATTTAACAGAAACAAAAACACACACACACACGAAAACAAAAATAACTCAGTAAAAGACTAAGAGTTCACCATTAAAAGGGCATTTGTACCAGTGCTTCCATAGCTCTAATATGTAGCATGAGGCACTGTACCCAATGTTCACCATTACCAAAATAATTTCATTGTCGGAATCATGTGAATCTGTGTCTATTTTGTCTCTGTCTTGTGTTGTTCAGCTTGTTTTGAATGGGACTTGTAGCTCCACTGTAAAACCTAAACGCTAGCTTGTCAATTTCGTCAGCTAATGCTAAAGCTAAAGCTACCGCTGTTCACGTACTGTAGATGCAGGTGACTGTGTGAGACATCGCGTTAATGTTACTGTTTGATACGTTAATGCTCCTCATATCATATATATTATGTATATTTACCATTTCAAATGTCAGTATCCTTCGTTAACCCATAGACTGTAGCGTTAACCACGGTGAGAGGTTACTCGTAGCTTTGCTCGTTTGTCCTGCCATGGTAGTTTGCTAACGTTAACGTGCACTATGCTACACAATAAAACAATATTATCTTGCTCTGCGATAGTAAAGTTATAGTGTTGTGTTAAAAAGGTTTGCACATAAGGTAGAATATAAATCGACTCTATGCACTGTCAGTGGTTACCAGATGCCATTTGGTCGATACTGTTTAATTGTGATTTTAACATACACACATCCCACAGGGTTATTATTATGATAACATGACAAGCATTCTCATGTTATTTTACATTCATGCCTATACCCTAATATTTTTATAGTCATGTTATAGATTTACCTGGAGTAGCGATATGTGATTATGGGTGTATTTGTGGCACTTTTGTCTGCATTTACGTCAGCTGCAAAGTCACACGTCAGACATGGGACGTCACTGTGATTTTAAGGGCTTGTGGGAAATTGGATTTTATGATACATTGCTGCACACATTCAATATGCTTGCACAAAGTGATTGTGTGTCCTTTTTATTTACACACGTTAACAATGCGTCTAGTTAAACATGGCTTTAAAAGGCCTTGTTTAAAAGGCATATGACTCACACCTATCAGGAGGAAATAAATTCATATTATATTTGACATTTGCATCATACATTAAACACTTGAAACATACAGTGTATGAATGCTAAAGAGAAGGAAGGGTGTGATCAGTGAATTGCTTCAATAATTAACCTGTTTTGCCTTAGATTAATTTCCTGTTTGATCTCAATACAATTATATTTCAACATATGACTTATGAAAAACTGTTTCCATCTACTACAACATACAAAGCTGCAACATTAAACCCTATGTATCGACAATGATCATATTCCCTATATATATAACATAGGTTATTATTGTTTTACACCACATGTTCTTCTGTGAGATTGTTCAATTCCTTAGGGCCTGGGTTGTGACTTGCTGCTATTATTCGGCACATGCAAAAAATACACATAGCATTATGCATGAATAATTTAAAGAAGATAAGTACTTTCACTTTCAAAGGTGTCGCATATTGGTCTGTTTTGGTCGTACAACTCATGCCAAGCTAAAAACAAACAGGCAGTCAGCATGTGATGTTTGTCCCCACAGTTAAAATGGAATTTGTTGCCACCACTGATGTTTCCCAATTTAGTGCTTTGCTATAAACATAATCGCCAAAAGCTGACACGGTGGATTGTTCCACCTTTTTTGTGTTTGACTTTATCAAGACTTCTTTCTTGTAGCAAAAGCCAAAGTTGACATTTTACATTTTACACATAAAGCCTCCTTTGTTGTCCTCACAGCTCTTTCACTTTTGCCGTCAGGCTACGATCCAATCAGGAATTTGAAGAAGCCAATTTATTTTCTTGGGCCATGATTTAAGAATATACTAATTAAAATTTTTAGAATAGCCTACGTAACATTAGCAGTGTGTATTTCTATAACAATTAGGCGCATAGACCGACCAGCCCGTTTTCCAAGACCATTCAATTGGTACTTGGTATTGACTGGTTTGCAAAGTTCAGGTAGTGGGATCAGAAGTGGGAAGGAAAATTGGAGTTGGAACATTCTTAATAATTACACTTAGTTACATCATTAAAGAAATACTGTCTGTGCTTTACGGTACATGTGGCTTCATGTCAGCACCTTGTGATTATATCCACGGTAAAAATAACCTTTAATCTCATAATACACTTGTGTGGTGTCAGCTGCAGCTTCTTTATAGGACCTGTCAGTTACATTTTGCCAAGATCACAAACCGCTCAAAGAGGTTGGAAGAATGGGAATAACATGAATTTATTCCTGTAATTATCACCCTGTCACCAGGAAAGAAGTTGAGCTGCCGGGCAGACTGTAGAAGGCCTTCATGTTGGCTTCATTAAGCCTCAGAGTGGCTACTGCCTGTTTTACAACTCTTTTTCCTTGATGTCTATGTGTGTGTGTGTGTGTGTGTGTTTTTTTTAACTACACCTATCTCCACATATTATCAGGGTGTGTTTTGGAGTTGCAGACAAAGTATTTTTGATGAGATGAAGAGGATTTCTCAGGTAGACACGTGTGTGGTGGTGTGGGCGATGGTGCTCGCAATTAAGCATGGTGTAAGATTAGATGCATGAGGCAGCGCAGGCAATTGATTAAGATCAAATAAGAGGCAGCTTCAAAGTCCTGCCATTATCTAATGTAAGATATGTGCAGTTAAATAATGACCATATGTAAATGCTTTGGCTGGTAATGACATGCTAGAAGTTGTGCTATAAATGTAGCAAAATGAATGATTTATTTAACATATAGAGTTAAATAATCCATTACACCAATGTACGTTTTTCTGCCTGTTTTTAACATTTTGAATAATTGCATCGAATCTGCAAATCATTTGAGCCTGAGCAGGTAGAGCAAGTACCAGTACTACAGTATACTAACAAGGAAACAAAGTACAGTGACTGCTGAGACAACATCAGGACTTGCTGCCTCTTGAAACTCCTGTTCTACCTGCAAAATATTTTCCATTGTGTGTAACAGTTAAATGGAGCGTGAGTCATCGATTGCATGGCATCACAACAATTGCGGCATGATTGATTGATTGTGAGATGGTAACTAAAGATCAGCAGCTGCCCAGCCAATGGGCTCGTCCCAGTCGTCATGTGTGGGAGGTTTCTCGTTGATGTTTTACTGACTGACATACTGTAACTCCCAGTCATGTATTATTCAGTCAACTGCAGTGACCGCACCACAATGACAGAAAACAAAAATAAGCTGCTTTTGCAAGACTTTTATTATTAGAGATGAGCTACTGCAACTCACCACCACCACATCAATTTATGTTTTATTACTATCAGTTTCATATGGGATGAAAAAACGATTTGTCCATTGATGAAAACAATAAGTCATTGGTGTAAATGTAAAATGTAAAGTTACATGGTGGTAGGTTTACATGTTAATATGTTTATGAGAGCTATCTTTTTATTCATGACATAGCCTATCTGCTTTTCATTTTTTAAAAGTCTAGTTTTTTGGGTTCATGCACCTGGTTTTCCAGATTTCATTGTGAGGGATAGAATCTGTATTTTTTGCAAACTTACAGGAATTTTTCTAAAATAAAATAATCAACAGTTGTCAGCTACTTAAAAAGTGGAATTTTTTACACTATTCAGTTGGATATTCTGCTGTATCTTTAAAAAAAAAAGTAGCCTACATTGCCTACTAACAGGTTGCTTGTGTCAGCTTTGAGGCATGAGGGGAAGTGGTATTTCTCTTTTGGTGTGTGATTCGTGTGTTTCTGTTACTGGTGTGTTTCTGATAACAACATTTGCTGCAAAGCTGCAAAAATATTCTAACACCAAAATTCAGTGCCAGTAAATAGGCACAGGTGTGTTACCGGTACGGTTTGGTGAATTAACAGTGCTCAAAACACAGAATGATAATGAAGAAAATATAGGGTACATCATGCTGATCTTGTGCTGTTCTTGTTTTTTTTTTTTAGATACAAAATGCAGCCGAGGAGCCCAGAGTGCTGTGCATAATCCAGGACACCACCAGCGCAAAGACGGTCAATGAGAGGCTGACCCTAAACCTGCCGGCCTCCACCACCCTCTCCAGACTTTACGAAGATGTTGCCCACAAAGCAGGATACGTAAATGGCACCTTTGACCTCGCCTGGGGAAACATACCAGACATGGTTAGGACATGAATTCAGTCAATTTTTTTTGTTTGTTTGTTTGCGATTACACTAATGGTTATGGTCTGTGTCTGTGATCATCAAGTCCAAGTAAAAGTTGTATTTCAGGTCACAAGTGGTAGAGGTGGTTTGTATTGGATTAAAAACATGTTGATGTGTCAGTTCAGACACGTTGAAACTACATTAATCAGTATTTTATATATCAAAAACTGATTAACTGACTGAAATGTGCAGGTAGTGATGAACTTGCAGAGATCAGCCACATGGAGTGGTTTAGTGTCTTTCAGATTATTGTTTTGTATTTACGGCCTGCTCCGATGTTCCTCTTTTCGTTTAATTTCTCCACTCTCATTAACCTCGTTTCCAGCCACAGGTGGCAGCTGCTTTCAATGAAAAAGCTCTTTTACAGCCCGAGCCAAGAATTTTCAGTCAGTATTGGTCCTGGTCATATGTCTGTTATAAAATCCTAGCGCACCATGGCGTGTCTCCTCTGCCTGCTTCCTGAGGGAGGGCAGGACAGGAGGTTGTACCAATATCTTTTTCATTAAGCTTTTAGCTCTGGAGCTGAGGGGCCTTGGTTGCCCTGCCCTCTGATTCCATCGACAGAGCTGGTTTTGTTAGATGTAATTAAATTTAAGACAATTATTTTAGGTGAATTTTAGCAGGTGTAAGAACCATGGTCCCTCACCTGTCCACTTCTTCAACTTGTAAGAAGTTTATGTTAGCTGCTGCACTGTAGCCCCTGCAGTATCTTCATGGGAGTGGTAGCGTCGTCACCATATCATGACCTCAGGTAACCTGATAGCGGTGGAGATATGTTAGAAAGTCGGTTGGGGCCAGCAGCTCCTGTAGAAAAACACATTTTGCCATTCTTTTGTTCTCTGCTGGAAAAGAAAACAAAGTGTGTAAGAATGGTATCACACAAAGTAAACTATTAAATGAACCCACCCACTGTGTGCTCTCCCCGTATTGACTGAGTTTGCTCTGTTTGTGTATGTACATACTACTCCCTTTTCTTAAATGAGCCCAGGCTAATCCCGCTGCTGACCCAGGCCAAAGCCCAGGTGCTGTGTCTGTTGTTATCTCACTGAGTAGGTCAGTGGATTAAGCCTCTGCATGTTTCCACTGCAGCACTTTGTTGGCTTGTCCTCAGCTCGTCCAGGAGAAAGACAACTACGTAGCGCTGTTCACATGTTGATTTCAAGCTACTTTCCTCGTGTGCGACAGTACAAGGAGTTTGCTGAGAATGAATTCAGTAGGAATCTAAGAGTTCTTGTGAGTTTTTCTGGTTTGTTTCTTGTACATGACTTGTTTTGAATTTTTTTTAGGTATTTTCCAGGGATTGTTGATCTCTGTGTAAAATCTGTCTGTTCATGCGATTGTTGTTTCACTCTGCTCACCTCCAGGCTCCACTGGACCATAACAGTGACATGGCCCTCTCGGATTCTGGGTTTGAGCCTGGTGGTAAGAGGAATTTCCTTCAGGTGACAGACAAAGATGGAGAGCAGCCGCAGATCGCATCGGTGAGTGGCACAGAATTAAGAAAAGGGAGTTTACTGACATCAAAAACAAACTTTTGAGTTTTTGATCTACTACAGATTTAAATGCAGAGCGGCTGTGGAAACTGTAGATTGTTTATTATTGTGTGTGCAGGATGAGTCAGGAACAGCAGATAGCAGTGGGCTAGATGACAGCTCCCAGGAGCGGTTTATCGGGCCCCTACCGAGAGACGGCACTGCAGGCTGCAGTGGCGACTACAGCAGTCCATCTTACTCCTACTCGTCCATCCTCAACAAATCAGAGACAGGTATGTTTCAGTCTATTGTTGAATATGTGGCATCACTTAATTTATTTGATCCCAGATGACCTCTTACTACCTGTTGTTTACCTCCGCTGTAGGTTACGTGGGCTTGGTTAACCAGGCTATGACCTGTTACCTGAACAGTCTTCTACAAACTCTGTTCATGACGCCAGAGTTCAGAAATGCACTCTACAAGTAAGGAACCTTGCTCCTAGAGTCTTTGTAAAGTTTTATTTGTGACGCACAAAGCCTAAAATTCTTTTGTAACATCTGCGGACCTTCAGCTGGGAGTTTGAGGAGTCAGAGGAAGATCCCGTCACCAGTATCCCCTACCAGCTGCAACGGCTGTTCGTCCTGCTGCAGACTAGTAAGAAACGGGCGATCGAGACCACTGATGTGACACGGAGCTTCGGCTGGGACAGCAGCGAGGGTGAGAAGAACTCTCCTGTGACTAGACTCACATGGCCAGTCTGCGTGTTTGTGAAAGGAGAAACCATGTGCCTCTGCATTTGTACACAAAAAAATGACACTTTTTCATGTATTTTTCTTTCCAGCTTGGCAGCAGCATGACATCCAGGAGCTGTGCAGGGTCATGTTTGATGCCCTGGAGCAAAAGTGGAAGCAGACAGAGCAGGTAGGAGAAAGCAAAAGGTTTTTTGTTTTTTTTTCCAACACTTCTGACAACGAAAAACTCAGCAGCCAGACTGAGGCCCCCCACCCCCCCTCCACAATGGAAACAAAAGGCCTACTGTGGGAAAAGTGAAATGGGCCAGTAAGCCCCAGGGTTAGCTGTTTCTTATCTGAGGAGTGCGTTATAAACTGCAAACACACAGACCAGTGTGCGTATATACAGCCATGTGGTCTGTACACATGAGGTCCTGGTAAAAATAACAGAAATAACAGACGACAACAATTGATTAGTTTAGTTTGTGGAGGTCTACTTGTAAAAGTGGCATTTTAAAAATTTTGAAATGTGGGCATAGTAGTTGTAATATAACTGTTTTACCCAACTCTTGATGACATATGAGGAGTTAATGTTCCTTCAACATTCAGTCTAGACTCAAGATAAATTGTTTGTTTACATCTAGTCTTTGAAAACAGTTGTTCTGTTGAGCCTCAGGCTGTTATGCAGCTGCTCCACAGACTGTGTACCACTCCCCGTGACTTGTTTAAAATCAGTGGAGATCCCCTTTATATCTTAACACGGCACATTACTGTGTTGACTGTGTGTATATACAGTCACATGCAAAAGCTAAAACTGATTACTTCCATTTACTTTCATCCGTGCAGGTGATAGACGGACTTCGTGAAAAATTAGAAAGTTTTGGAAGCAAATGTCCCATAATCACTAAAAGAAAGTGAAACTGAAAAGACTCTGAGTTATGCAACTGGTTATTAATCGAAAGCAGTTCTCAAAATTCACAATGAACTTCCCCAAGAAGCTTTTGTAAATCACATTCCCCTGACCAGTAATCACCATTGAGAATGTGGTGGTAGATCTAAAATTTCCCACACTTTGCATTAATTAGATTGATTGTTGGAAGCTGAGATCCTAACATGTTAAATGCAATGTGATAAAGGTTGAAAGGGCAACACCGGAAGCTGACAGAATACAGCTGCAACTGATCAAAGCCAGCGAACGTAGTGTGAAATGTCCTAAAACAGCCACCGTACAACAGATAATCCCTTCTGATTATGATAACCACATGGCATTGTCTTCCATCAGACCAAATTTTTGATTGTTGCACCCCACGAGTGATAAGAATCTAAAAATGGCAAAGCTGATTATAATCTGTTTAATTCATCCTTGTTTAATCCATCAAACACTCCTCTGCGTCTACGTCGGTGCCTCCTTTAGTGAGGAATGGTATCAGGGAGAGAAAATCTTGTAGCCCTAACAAAAGCTGTATTGTTAGGAGGGAAACATAGCTGAGGAGGCCTGACTGTCATGCCTTCCTGTCCTCAGGCTGACCTAATCAACCAGCTGTACCAGGGGAAGCTGAAGGATTATGTTCGTTGCCTCGAGTGCGGCTATGAGAGCTGGAGGATTGATACTTACCTGGACATCCCTCTTGTGATCAGACCCTTCGGAGCCAGCCAGGCCTATGGCAGTGTGGTGAGTTTCTCTCTACATCTCATTCGCTTCACGACCATTTCCTTTCCCCTTTTTTTTTTTATACTATGTTATTGAAACTTTTATTTCTCCGCCACAGGAGGAGGCTTTGCAGGCATTCATCCAACCAGAAACTCTGGATGGGCCCAACCAATACTTCTGTGAACGCTGCAAAAAGAAATGTGACGCCCGGAAGGTGAGCAAACTGAAATTGTGACGTTGGAGTCGTGTTCAGAGAATACAGTGTTTTGTTGCTGACCCTCCTGATCCTCTCTGATAAACTGCCTCCGTGCACAGGGCCTGAGGTTTCTGCACTTTCCCTACCTGCTGACACTACAGCTGAAGAGGTTTGATTTCGACTACACCACTATGCATCGCATCAAACTGAATGACCGCATGACTTTCCCCGAGGAGCTTGACATGAGTCCGTTCATTGATGTGGAAGATGAGGTGAGATGACGGCACCTGTCAGATTTACATTAGATTAATAGATTGTCAGACTAATGAATGTTGGTTGGGTTAAAGGGATAGTTCAACATTTTGGCAAATTGGCCCATTGCCATAATGCCTATAGTTTTAGGAGTAGGTTTGTTACCTTCAATTGTCGGTGCAAGCTGTTTTTAGAACAGCGGAGCAGAGCCGTGAGCTGCTCAGAGTTACGCTACGGAGGCTAATGGGATTTCTTGGTTTACCTCATCAAACTCATCAAATACACAATCCAACAACTCCAAAACGCTCTCATGGACAATTGTGAACTGCACATTCACCACGCTATAATAACAGAACGTTAAAAGACGGAGTTGTTTTCAAGGTGAATTCATGCTAAATAGCTGGTGTGCGTGCCCGTCGGGGGCAGTTTTTCAGTAAGCAGTCTCTGCATTTGCCTCAAAAACAACTCTTGTCTCGTAACGTTTCGTTATTATCTCATAGCGTGGTGAATGTGCAGGTCACAACTTGTCCACCAGAGCGTTTTGGAGTTGTTGGATTGTGTATTTGATGAGTTTGATGAGGGAAACCAAGAAATACCATGAGCCTCCGTAGCGTAGCTCTGAGCAGCTCGCGGCTCTTCTCCACCGTTCTAAAAACAGCTTGCACCGACAATTAAAGGTAACGAACCTATTGCTATGACTATAGGGATTATGGCCATGGGTCAGTTTGCCAAAATGTTTAACCCAAATACTGTATATTCCCTCTATCTGTTCACCATGATTACTTGACCATGATTGGTAAAAGTGAAATATGTCACTGGTTCAGGTTACCTCTGGATAAATATTAATAGCCTGTCAATACTAATATCTAATAATGAGTAAACTTAATACCCCTGTACAAATCTATTAATGGATCTTTTAGTGACCTTTTGTTTTATCAAGGTAACACCTGATATGTTACACTTGGATGTTGTCATGTAGAAAAAGATATACGTAGCTTTAGTTTGTGACGTATCCAGCGCCAAAAGCCTCTCACAGAATATATATGATAAGAATCACATTATTATCCCTCTGTAGATTAAACCCCTGTCTGTTGTTGTTTTCTCTTTGACATCGGCCTCCTGTAGAAGTCGCCTCAGACGGAGAGCTGCACCGACAGTGGAGCGGAGAATGAAGGAAGTTGCCACAGCGACCAGATGAGCAATGATTTTTCCACTGATGACTGTGTGGACGAGGGCATCTGCTTGGACAGCACCGGCAGCACGGAGAGGGTGCTGAAGCCAAAGGTGCTCATCTTGACCACTCACTGTATAGATATTGCTGATTGTTGGTTGATTGTCACTCTCCTTGGTTCATTACCTGCATGTGAAAACGCATTTGGCCGACAACAAATCTACAGGCAGGGGACAAAGTACAGAGAAAGCGATCAGTACCATACAGCCATGAGCTCATCTGGAGGCTCATTGTCTATATGTTGTCTCCCATCTTTAGTTTCCATCCTGTAAATGTTATCGAGCAACTGTCCGCCGGCAGACACAGCTGTAAAGTGATGCCTGTTACATGAGATGTCCGTCTTCCATTCATAATATGTACTGCACTTTCCAGATGATGACCTAGCCAACACTTTGTGGGTCATGGTCGTTCTGTTATGTAAAACGCAAAGCCAAAGGCCCAATTCCAATCCGACCCCTCACGGACTCACTGACTTAGAGGCGCGTTCACGGGAAGTCTGTGAGTGTGTGAGGGCTGTTCCGTTGTCAGATCATCAAGTCAGTGAGTCAGTGAATGAGCCCTTACTGCCCCCTTACCGTAAGTCAGCACCGATGCTGACTTTGGGTAGGGGAATTACCCACAGTTCATAGCGTTGTGAAGTCAAACCATAACACATGGGGTGCAGTCGGAACGCAAGTGTTAAAACAAAAAGAAATTAACACACGTGGACAGAGAGAGCTCCGCCAGTCTCTTTATTGTTAATGGACAGGAGCCAAAAAAAAGGAATAGCCTACATAAAAAGAAAAGAAGTTTACTGTCAATATTAACGTGCAGTTTGTGATTATTGATGATGATTTGATCAGATCTGATCCAGGAACATTTTGTTTTGAGTCCGCCTCCCTCGCACACCTTGTGCGTATTGAAATTACAGTAAATGTATCGGTCCAAGGGCGGAGTTAAAAACATGTTGTTGTCAAGGTAACGTGTGGTGAGAGTGTGTAAGTGCTGTTCCATTCATGTTTACAGCATCTGGACCCTCACACACTCTCACACTCTGTCACTTAGAGCTGACGTCACTTTAGTCAGTGAGGGTTCAGGGCTTGAGTCTTTAGGGGGCGGATTGGAATTGGGGGCAACTGTGTTTTTTCCCCCCTTTTTTTCTTAGTGAATGCTCTCTCCACATTTGTCCAGTCAGTGTTGCTATAATTTCACGTTTCAGTAGCTCTGCAGATCTTGAGCCTGATGTTTCCGTTGCCACTGTCAGCATCATGTTAGTAACAGTAAGATTTCCCCTCAGAGTCTGCTGACCTTCGAGCTGTTCTCTGTCATGGTCCACTCTGGGAGCGCTGCGGGTGGCCACTACTACGCCTGCATCAAGTCCTTCAGTGACGGCCAGTGGTACAGCTTCAACGATCAGCACGTGAGCAAGGTCAGCCACAGCCTGTTCTCTTTCTCTTTTTTTTTGGCCTCGTACGGCACTTAAATGTCAGGCGGAGTGACTCACCAGACCGTATCGGTGCTCGTCATCAGTTTGTTCTCTTCCTAATCTCAGCGAAATGTCATTTTAACATTTTACTCCTGAACGTTGAAATGTGAGATCTTTCTGTGCATTTGTGTTGGGCAGATCACCCAGGATGATATCAGGAAGACGTATGGGGGGTCCTCAGGGAGCAGAGGCTATTATTCCAGTGCCTTTGCAAGGTCAGTTGTCTCTCATTTGTGTCTTTAACACTGAGTAGGTTGACCCACATCACCTGCTTACGGCACATTGTTTAAGAAAATAGAATAAAAAACAACTGAAACCTGTTATTTATATTCTTTTTTTATTTATGTTCTTGTTTATTCTTCAATAGGAAACTACTTTTTATGAGTAAAAAAATAATATTCTCCATTTATCTTCTTCTAGATTCACTAACAAGACACTTTGTTTCTCCCAACAGCTCGACAAACGCATATATGCTGATTTATAGATTGAAAGATCCTTCAAGGAACGCAAGTAAGAAATCCATTCAGTTAAATCAGTTCAAAATAGATCGAGCTCTAGTCCTGTAATGTGATTTACTGCTATACTCTCTTTCTGTGGCAGAGTATTTAGCCGTTGACGACTTCCCGGAGCACATTAAGAGTTTGGTTCAGAAGGAGAAAGAGTCTGAAGAGCAGGAGAAGAGACAGAGGGAGATTGAGCGCAATACCTGCAAGGTTCATGCTCCTTTGGCACAATTCAGATCCGCTGCTCTGCTCCTGAACCAGGATCAGTTCACACATGACCTTTTTGCTTCTATACAAGATGAACTTTTCTTAATCTTATGCTCCTTGCTTCCAGATCAAGCTCTTCTGCATGCATCCCGTGAAGATGATGATGGAGAGCAAGCTGGAGGTGCACAAGGACAAAACTCTCAGAGAAGCGACGGAGATGGCCTACAAGGTTTGTTGGATTCCTGCTTTTCCTGTCCACCTGGTTTTCCAACAACATATAATTAAGTCAGTCACAATCAAGTCTGCAATTGGCAGCAAGTAGTAATTAATTATTCAGTGTTGAAGTGTCCTTAAAGTCTTTATTAAGGGGACTTGTAATGGAAGGTTTTTGCTTGGACTTGTCATGCCATGCAATGATGATGTAACCATTGTTATTGTAACATTAACAAATGAAATAATAATGTTGAGAGAGAGTTTTCAGTGTAGAATATTAGGCTGAATATTCCTACTCTATTCCCAGCTATGGGGCTAAGTCTATTTTTAGAAAGTGCATTGCGGTCCTGGCATCACTGTTGTTGTGGTAATTTGTGTGTTCTGTACCTCAGCTGATGGAGCTGGAGGGTGTCGTCCCTCTGGACTGTTGTCGCTTGGTCAAGTACGATGAGTTCCACGAGTACCTGGAGCGCTCCTATGAAGGTGAGGAGGACACGCAGATGGGACTCCTGCTGGGAGGAGTCAAGTCCTCGTACATGTTCGACTTGCTGCTGGAGACGCGCCGGCCAGAGCAAGTGTTCCAGCCTTACAAACCTGGAGGTCAGTCGCCATCTGATATACTACTGAGTGTTGTGTTGTACTAAGTGCTGCAGAGGTGGCCATTTAAAAATAAATAATCACAAGAATAATGTACACTGCCAGTCTGATGGATGTGTCTGTTAAAAATAATCCTTTCTGCCTGTGTGGGTGTGTTTCTGACTGTCCACAGAGGTGATGGTGAAGGTTCATGTTGTGGATCTGAAAAGTGAGACCATCGCTTCTCCAATCAGCGTCCGGGCGTACTTGAACCAGACGATCACTGAATTCAAACAGCTTATTGCACAGGTTTCCTGCTCTACTCAGTTTCTTCACTGTGTCTATTTCTTCGTCACCTCTGTTTTCTTTTTCTCCCCAACTTTGAACGCAAACACAGAGAACTGTGTAAAATAAATAAGGTGAGATAAGACCTTGTAGGCTGATGTTTGTGTTCCTTTCCCAGGCTACAGGGTTATCTGCAGAGTCCATGCGTGTGGTACTGGAGCGCTGCTACAATGACCTTCGGCTCCTCTACGTCCCAAACAAGACACTGAAAGCTGAGGGATTCTTCAGGAGCAACAAGGTCTATTCGTTTTCTTTATCATTTCTTTTCTTTTGTTCATGTTTTATTAATTGACAGTTTTCACCATATACATGACAAGGCAATTGAGGGGGAACTATTCCAAAGTGATACTTTTATATAATATAGCAGTTCCCTCACACGTAATATAACATCGCCTGCTACTTCCACCTTACGATTTGGAGAGAGTTACAGGCTAAATATTATATGACCCTTCAATAAACAGATAAACAAACAACAGAAATTCAAAAATGAAAACAGCAACAGAGGAAAAAAGGAAAAGAAAAAACAGTCATACAGAAAAAACAAAACAAAAATGTGGGGTAGAGGGTTAGTCTCCAGAGCAGTTAGATAGGGAAATTCACATTCATAGGCCACAAAGTGATGTAATAATTTTCTTTTTCTTTAGTGATTCAGTGAGTTTCCATTGTGTTGTGCCAGTTTTGTTTAAAAAATGTAGCAGTCATATATTTTACAGTACCATCAAGCTTACGAACGCTATTAATGCTTTGTTTTTAATCAGTTTCGTCGTCTTGTGTTCTTTATCAGGTGTTCGTAGAAAGCTCTGACTCGACTGATCATCAGGTTGCTTTCACTGACTCAGTCTTGTGGAAACTGTTGGATCGCCACGGGAATACGATCCGACTCTTGGTCTTACTGCCTGAACAGTCTCCTGGTACCTTGGCCAACAGAACTCTTTGCCAAAAAGCGGGAGGTGACACTGACGTGCCCTTTGACGGATCGAAGGGTAACAGGAAATCTGTAGAAGCTATACTTGAGGAAAGCACAGAAAAATTAAAGAATCTGTCGCTGCAGCAGCAGCAGCAGCAGCAGCAGCAGCAGCAGCAGCAGCAGCAGCAGCAGCAGCAGCAGCAGCAGCAGCAGCAGCAGCAGCAGCAGCAGCAGCAGCAGCAGGGCTCCAGCACCAGCGACAGCCAGAAAAGCTCTGACGCCAGTGACTTTGAACATATCGAGTCCCCGACGCAAGAGGCCGACTCAAACTCTTCGCTCTGCGTCGCCGCGGACAACAGAGAGTTGGAGAACCGGATCAGGACCACGGCCGGCAGCAGCAGCGGCGGGGCCTCCTCCGACCCCGACAACCACTTTGCCTGCGAGGAGCGCTCGGACTCTGAGGTGAACAATGACCGCAGCACCAGCTCGGTGGACAGCGACATCCTCAGCTCCAGCCACAGTAGCGACACACTGTGCAACGCGGACAGCGGGCCCATACAGCTGGCCAACGGCCTGGACTCGCACAGCATCACAAGTAGCCGACGCTCCAAAGCCCACGAGGGCAAAAAAGAGACGTGGGACACTGCGGAGGAGGACTCCGGGACGGACAGCGAGTACGACGACAATGGGAAGAGCAAGGCCGAGGCTCAGTACCTGTACTTCAGAGCAGAGCCCTGTTCTCAGGACGACTCCTCGTGGGATACACAGAAATGTACGACTCCTGTTTATGATGTAGTGTGTAATTGACTGTGGAGACGGTCAAAGAGATGGAGAGGGTGTGTCGGATGTTTTTCTTCATTTTTGTTCCCAAAATGTTGATTTCTAATTGTTGTTTCTTGTGGTCTACTGCAGGTTTAGTAGTGCATGTGGATAAGAGAATAACATTAGCAGCATTTAAACAGAACCTGGAGCCCTATGTAGGAGTGACCTCCACCCAGTTCAAGGTGTTTCGAGTTTACGCCAACAACCAGGAGTTTGAGAGCGTACGACTCAACGAAACACTCTCATCGTTCTCTGACGACAACAAGGTCGGGATAAATATTTAGCACTTCTTATGTGATAGTTTGCCAAAAAAAGTGAGCTTCCACCTGAACTAAAACTTTCACCTCTTAACTTCCCATAGATTACCATCCGACTAGGAAGAGCACTGAAGAAGGGTGAATACAGAGTAAAAGTGTATCAACTGCTAGTAAATGAAACGGAGGTAAGAACTGAGTAAATTATTACAGTGTTTCACAGACTGTCACGACTTCTCCACAATGATAATTATCACGTCATGATGTTGTCTCTGTTTTTTCAGCCATGCAAGTTCCTGGTGGACACGGTGTTTGCCAAGGGCATGACTGTCAGACAGTCAAAAGAGGAGTTGCTCCCTCAGCTGAAAGAGCAGTGCAAGCTCGACCTCAGCATCGACAGGTAACATGATAAAAATGATTGCTACATAACATAACGTCTAGACATTCACCTTCGCGTAGAATTTAGATCGGCATAAAAATATCTTACTGATCTACTGATCAGAAAATCTAAATCCTTAGTTAAGTGGGTACAAAAAAAGGTATAAATTGTATAATATACGTTGTGTGTTCAGGGTTCGTCTCAGGAAAAAGACGTGGAAGAACCCAGGCACAGTGTTTCTGGATTACCATGTCTACGAGGAAGACATCAGCATCTCCTCCAACTGGGAAGTCTTCCTGGAAGTCCTCAATGGTAACAGTCCCTCTATTTTATTTTAATTTAAGCTTATATAGCTGTGTTGCCAAAAGCTTCTATGGCCTATTTTTAACTTGCTGCAATAAAATCTCTCAAATTGATCATTTTACTGTGGTTTAAAGAGGGTTAAATCCTCTATTGCCTCTAAAGACTCTGCAAATGGTGAAACTGCAAATGCCAGCAGATAAATGTCGAGCTGGAAATTGTACCCAGAGAGCAGCAAAGTGCGTTTGACTTCTTCCATTGCCCGCTGCAGTGTCGGGTGACGTAAGGTACAGTTACCCTGGAACTCGATCCACGTTCCTCTTATCTGTTTCTCCAGAACCAGAGAAGATGAAGTCCATGTCACAGCTGGCTGTGCTGACCCGGAGGTGGAGCCCGGCTACGATGAAACTGGGTCCGTTTCAGGAAGTGATTCTGGAGAGCAGCAGTGTAGAGGAACTCAAGGAGAAGGTTTGTCTGTCTCCTGACACATGCAGTGTGTTGGATAAGTTCATGCACTGTTCAGTTTCTACTATTTATTCATGAATTGTGGGAAAATTTCAATTTGTGACTTGTAATTCTTATTGCAGCTCAGTGAAATGAGCAGCATTCCTCTTGAAAACCTGGAGTTTGCCAAGGTATGTGAAATCCATGAGCTCACACATCATTTTCATGTGAAGTTACTTGACTGTTAAGCCCTCTGTCTGCTGTGTGCAGGGTAGAGGAACGTTTCCCTGTGATATTTCTGTGCTGGAGATTCATCAGGACTTGGACTGGAACCCTAAGGTGTCAACTCTTAACGTGTGGCCTCTGTACATCTGTGACGACGGAGCTGTGGTCTTCTACAGGTACAAACCTCATAACCACTGTCCACATCTAAACACAGATTTTATGTTTCTGTCTTAGCAGTGTGTTGACCATGTCATTTGACAGACACACAGGACTTTAGTCAAGTAGTCTTGGTTATAATATGTCCTAATGGTGTTGGGTTGTGATTATCATGTAGTGTTTAAGTTAAATTTTTAGGTTTAGGCATGTGCCAATGTGAAACTTAAAGCAATTACAAAAAACTTCCAACTGGATATGCAGCAAATGAGGCCATCGGCGGGAAGATCAGCTATTTCTATATAATCTAGCGTTATACCTTACGGCACTCAGACCTGGCAAAACACATTTTTCCAGAATTTTTTGTCCACATGGGTCGCTAAAATCAACACATAATGAAAGTTCTTTGTAGATGCTTTAAAGAGGTATGCAGGATTTGTAGCTTAACTATGCTACATTTTTACCTTAATTAAACAGCTTTGGAGTAATTGTGATGGTTTAATAAATGGCTTAACTTGTTACGAGAGAGATGTCACTTACTGCGTCTCTTGGCTGAAAAACAACCTTGCAATATCGAGGCCGCTGCCCCGGGGTCCCAGCTCCCGTAACCCGTAATCTCTTGTTAATGACAGATAAGACTACACAAATATACATGTCGTAACATTGTATATAATGTATAACGTTATCTACCGCTCTATTGATTGATTTCTCACTGGCTTGTTGTACACAAATGCACATGGCCAGGACGAGGGTTAGCAAAGCAGTGGAAAAGCGACAGGATTCGCAAAATTCCCCGTTAAATACTGAGGTTGTTGTGCTCTGAAGTGCCAAAGTGTGCACATAAGTGTTTTTTAACCCTAACTCTTTTTAAATATTAAAGAATTTATTGATTATATTTTGTTTTTAAAGATGCAAGTCTCAGTTACAAATATTCAGTTAAATTAGCAACTTGATAAATGTTGTGACTACCTCTATGTTGAGGGGTCCAGTTGTTGGATCCATGATATTGAAAAGATGTGAAACTACTCTTTATTCGTTTAGCTGTACACTTTATTTCAGAGACAGATTAGGTCCATAGAGACAAAACAATGAGACAATAAAATCATAAAAAAAACTGTAAAACAATTAAACGATTTTAAAAGCTCTTATGGAGATTGTTGTGCCAGTGTTTATGAGGACCAGATGTATACCGATAGCAGCTTTGCTTAGAGCTAATCAGTGCCTTTATAATAGCATTCATGGACTTGTCCAAACGAGACTTGAATTTGTCCATCAGCTGTTTTAGTAGAGCTCCAACACCACAGTTTGCAGTGCAGCTGACTTGCACTGTGCCATCTGGGGACACGAAGCATCAGTCTCATAGCATCATTGAAGGCCACAGTGAGCCTCTGTACACTGCTCTTATATCGCTACTACATATACTGTATACAATGTTAACCATTAATGACTGTGGATCAACCTTGTCTGTGCAGGGACAGTACAGAGGAGCCCATGGAGCTCTCGGACGACGAGCGCAACGAGCTGATGAAGAAGGAGAGCAGCCGTCTGCTCAAGACTGGACACCGCGTCAGCTACTCGCCGCGCAAGGAGAAAGCCCTCAAGATCTACCTGGACGGAGGTCCCGCCAAGGACCCGGGGCAGGACTGAGGCGCGCAGAACTACTCCTGGGTATTTGGATCATCTGGCTGGCGTGGCGTAGCATAGCAGCCAGGCTTCAGGTCTCAGTCTCAGTCTCACTCTCGGGCCTGATAGTGACTTGAACATCAAGCAGCGCTGTGAGACGTGCTCTCACCCTCCACTCTGAGCTCCAGGACTGGCTCAGAAAACCCTATTGTGCACTATAGTGTATTGTACTGTAAAGTTTAAAGGGAAGTACAAAAGCTATTCAATACAGAAAAGAATCAAATACTGTATAGAAAAATCAATTGAACGTAAAAAAGCTGCAGAGATGGATGGATGGAGAGATGTTAGGACAGTGAAACTGGGCTGGAAGGCGTCCATCCCCGTCTATTTAAGTCTCCCGTCTTATCTACATCAGTCTCTTTCACTCTCCTGCGTGTTCCTCTTCCTGTTTTGGACATAGTGTTGATTCCGATTCAAGTGTGACCATCTTGTAAGTCCGTACGCTCACACCTTTTTTTTTTTTTTTCCAGCACCGCTCTGCTAGAGAAATCATTCTTATCTTACATCGCTCACCTTCCTTTAACAGTACATACAACCAAGAACTACTCATCCAGCCTTCCCCAGTCTCACCTCTTGCGGCGAGATAAAACTCACTCTCTCAGTGACTTTGACGAACTGAGGCGTTGTTCACTCACACGATTTGATGAATAAAAAAGAAAAAAAAAGAAAAAGAAAAAAGCAACAATTAAGAATTTGTAAACTGGAGGTTGTTTCTGCTCCTCTAATGCTCCTATAATGCCAGAGTATCGTGTTGTTATGGGTCGTCCTTACTGCTGCTCTTCGTGCTTTATAGGAGCTTTGCCTCTGTTACATCACTTCCACTAGATTTAGTGAGACATAGGCTATTGGTCCTTAAATACAAAGTACAATGAAACAAAACCAAGTAGACTATGTTAAGAATCTCCTTGTTTTGTTTTTTGTTTGTTGTAAATTATTATTTTTGCTCCAGACTTGGATCATTCAGTTAGGTCTCCTGAGGCACCAGGCTCACATCTGTGGTCTGTATTAACCTTTAAGTTAGAAAAGTGGATTTTTCTGTCTCTGTTGTTTTTTGTTTTTTTGTTGTTGTTTTTTTGCACCATGTGAACTTGGGTGTACATCTCTGGTGTCATCCACGTGTGTGTGTGTGGTGTTGTACTGAGGGGGAGGATGCTCTCTGGGTTTTTGACAGAGAGTGTGAGGTTGTTTTTGGCGCTTCTACCTGCTGCTGCTGCTGCTGCTGCTGCTGCTGCTGCTGCTGCTGCTGCTGCTGCTGCTGCTGTTGCTTTGATAGACGGACACCAGAGGGTGCAGAGAGCCCGCTGGACTCCTCAGTCTGCCCGGGCAACCGCTCTGAGGACTGAAGCTCAGCATCCCGGCCCGTCTGGGCTCCTGATGCTGTCACCAGCTATTCACTGTAGAAATGCCAATATCTGAAGTTTTTTTTTTTTCCTTTTTGTTGTTGATGTTTATTTCTTTGAGATTTAAAATCCTGTGTGAAAATAGTTTAAGATGATTTTAGAAATGAATTAAAATGCATTTTTTCATAACAGGTTTCTGTTACTGTAAATTAAAATTGCTCAGATTAATTTTAACTTTGTTTAATTTATAGGACATGTATGCTTCTTATTTTCAAGACTACTTGTTTTTTGGCATTTACAAAAAACAAGATGATAACCTTTACAGTCGTAGTTGTAGCAAACTGGAAGTTTACATCCAGCACAATTTCAATGGAAAACCAACTTGTGTCTTGGTGGTGTGTTGGGACCACCGTGGGCCACCAAATCAGCTTCAGTGCACCTTGGCACTGGTTCTAGTCTAAACTCTGCCGGAGGAATGAACATCATTCTTCTTAAGGACAGCTTTTCATTTGCTGATGGAGGAGGCGAGCACTATGTTGGTCCGAAATCTCCCATAGGTGTTCAAGTGGGTTGAGTTGCAGCACACGATTCACATCTTTTATTCTCATCAAACCATTCAGTGAGCCCTTGTGTCCTGTGGGTCAGGGTGTCGTCCTGTTTCTCCACTTATTTTTGTGGTATTTCCTTTAATTTTTACACCTGTATCCACAAACATCGGGTGTGGACTGCATCACTAGTTCACCATCCAGCCCATATATTGAAATGGTAAATTCCTGAAGCACATACAAGTAACATGAGGTATGAGGGGATTAAATGTGTGTTTTTAAAAAGTAACAACATTTAGGGCAACAAATGTGTGCAACATTACCTGAAGGAGCAGCTCTGGACAACAATTCTTTGACTTTTCCTTTTGACTGATAGTTAAACTTAAAGTGCCAAACAGGACTTTGGCTGTTTAGGAAGAGTCTTTTTTTTTCTTTTTTCGGATGAATATTATTTCTAGTTATTGAGGGCAAGAGTAAAACACAGCCTAATTGCTTGCAATATGTGGTTTAAAAACACTGAATAGCTGGAGCCCCAGTTAGACAGCTGGGGCGCTACGGTCTCTATTTAGTCCTGCAAAGACTTATCAGCCAGGGTCACACACACACACACACACACACACACACACACACACACACACACACACACACACACACACACACACACACACACACACACACACACACACACACACACACACACACACACACACACACACAGGCCACAACCAACGTTTTTCCTCTGGCACTAATGTCATGGGAGATGTTCTTATATTTAGAGGTCATTTGAAACTAGATAATGATGATGATGCTCACAATGTCATGATTCAGAGCTCATAGCAGAGCAGGCTTCGTCCAAAGAAAGAAAAACGAACAAACAAATATCCTTTGGCCCCTTTTTTAGCCCAGTTTTAATACTTTAATAAGTGAAACAGGATTTAAACCCCACATTTTAGTTAATGAAGAACAACTGTACAATTTAAAGCATTTGCAAATGGATACGAGGACCTGCCTGATGAGTGCATTACTAAAATAAAGTGCAATATTATTCAGTTTATTTATAAAAGAAAATCACAAATTTCATAATCATTATATACACAAACAACCAATATGAGGAGAATAGATCACTCCATGACACGTTGGACAATGTTTCCTCTTGTTACACATTCAATAACACGTCATCTCTGAGTCTTGCAAGTGTTGAGGCTTAGGTCTAAAGCATAGCTCTGTGAAACAAACAAACAAAAAAACAACACAAAGGTGTTTCTAGGCAGCAAGGCAAGTTTTTGGAGGATCAAGCAGCAAAGGTCGGCAAAAATGCCTCTCGGGCGTAACGAGGCCAAGCGCAGAGAAAAAAATAGAGCTGAACAACGAGCAGCCAGAATTAGATTCACTCTGAAACAACTTTGAAGTTTCATCTAAAAGGAGTGAAGCGCTGGCGTCACGTCAAACAATCTGGGTGATGGTGGTGGGTGATACTTGGCAGCCGTCAGACAACATGACTGCAACCGTGACTGCTTCTGTCATTTAGTTTTCCTGGTTATACAGGACACGGACCGTGACTTGCACCTGTTTGTTTTTGTTGTAAATGGAGTGAGACTGCAAATTCAGTGGTTCAAAGGTAACTCTGTTCTATTTTGGTCTGAGTTTATCAGGATGTTGCAGCGCTGCCAGTGACAATGACATGACAAATTTAGACTGTGAGCGCCTATTTCTGGGATTAACACTAGATAAAAGTGAAGGTTATAGTAAAATATAAAGATGCAGCAGCACATGGTCAAGAAACCAGGATTTAGTATCAATAGGATTTTGCAAATATATATATATATATGTGTGTAGGTATGTGTTTCCTGCTTTTATCTACATTTTCAGAAACATTGGGTCTCAATCACAGCAAATAAATATATATATTTTCATCTTTTTTTCATGCTGTATAGCTTGATCACTTTGGATTTAGTGCTAAAACCTTGCAGCAAAGTAGAGACTCAGGTCCAGATGCAACGTGAATCAAACTAAAGTGTGTCTAGAGTATATAGTCTATCTCTGAGTACAGTGTGTCTGACAGGTCCTCTTCACTCGAGTCCTCTCCTTTAAGGCACATGGACCCTCTCCTGTCAAACAGCAGAGCACCACAGTGTGGAGTCAGCGATTAACGTTGCATAGCTCTGTGTTTTTAATTAAGACATTTTGTGGTATTAAATGTGCTGTGCTCACCCCAGGTGCTGGCAGTGGAGGTCTCCTGCACAGGGACAGTGTTTCGCCGGTCCCTCGTCCTTATCGTCCCAGGACAGCAGCGCTGCCAGGTGGTTGGAGGCGCCAAAGCAGCGCTCGCGCTCGATGGGCTTGGCCGAGCAGACGGGGAAGAGGAGGGCTGAACACACGTAAAGGAAATAACACACATACCGCTGACTGACTCCCTAGGAGAACAAGCAATCAGCATAGAGAGCACTGTGCGTCCTGTACTGTACCTCTGTGGAAAGCACAGCAGAGGTCGGGGCTGCAGTCAGTCTGGCGCTGACAGGTGCTGCCAGCTTCTCCTTTTGTTGCGTTTTGAGTGCACTGACCCCACACACACAGCTGCTCACCACAGCACTCCACGTCTTTAGTGCAGGACTGAAAGGACAGAAGAAACTGAGCCAACACTTCACTTCACAGACTTTAAATTCTTGTAGTACCTTCAGTTAAACGCGGCTGAAACTCATCAACAGGATTAATGATTCTGAGTGTGAAGTCTTTTGCCTCACAGAGAGAAGTTCCTGTCCTATACACATCCTTTATGAATAGTTAATCAGGTGGTGCAGAGAACTGGTTACGTCCATGCATTTTCTTTTTTTCCTGTGCATCGTTTTTGACGAGACACAGATCCTGTCCTCTGTATTTATTATCCCGGCTATGTGTCCTTGTTTGGCCGACTGCCAGTCTCTTCTCCCTTTGCATTACTTGTTACTGTGCTGTCCCAAAACCAAATTCATCCAATTAAGATTCAACATAAAAACTAAAAACAAGTCCTCGATAAGATTATTCAACCTTGACACGTGACGTCCTTTCATGTGAAGCTCACAGGACACGGCGTCCACGAGCGGCACACTCCAGTTACACTTGTGGACACACTGCAATGCAGTTGAGGTGAAAACCACAGCTGCTGCTGCTGCTGCTGGTGACTTGTATGTGAAGGCGTCCATATTGGATTCACTTACCACATCCAGTGCTTTGCAAGGCAGACACCTGGAGTCGTGCGAGACAGAGAGACAATACCTTCCCGTCCCACAGTCCTCATGAGTGTTGCACCCCTAGTGACAGGAAAGAGGAGGGGGGGGTTACATAAGGGGATGTGCAACTTCATTTTCCGACTCCATGATGCCATAATTCCCAGTAAACGCATAAGGATGACATTGTTTACATTTTCAAAAACATTGGTGAGCTGCTATATAGAGCTAATACTAAACACCAAATGATATGTGAAACTAAACTCAATACACTTATACAATACACACGTATTATAAACCTCTCAGTCTGGTCAATTCATATATTATGTGATGTTAAATAGGATTCAAACACCACAGGTAGAGAAACTCTGAAATTAATATGTATTCAGGTCAGGAGTATTTGGTCCAGAAAGCAAAATGAAGATGAAGATCTAAATAAACTAAGCTTCTGAGCTGCATAGACAGAAATCCTGCAACATATTTATGAAGGCAGAAGCACGTCCTCTAGTTTTATTATAGCACAGACTCCCAGAGCTGCCATGTAGACAGAAATCCACGTCTGCTGTTTCTCTGCAATCTGTCTCAACACTGAACTCCCTCTTTTCTGCATTTATATGAAGTATTTAAAAACCAAAAGCTCTATTTAAAGGATGGATTTCCTACTGGCCTGTGTATAGCGACATATTCAGAGCACATGAAGGAACTTACGCGATCAATACTGTTTTCTAAGTCACTGGGCAGGACAGTTGTGGTGCTGATGTTGTTGGTCTCCTGTGTGTGACAGAGCAACATCTGTTAAATTTCATTCACAAAGAGGAAACAAACACAGTCTCACTTTTTTTTTGCTTCTTGTTTACAAACCCACCTGTTCTACTGAGGTGTGGACAGATTCATTATCACTCACTTTGTCAGGACCAGTCTCATTGTGTTGACCTGCAGGAAGGTCACTGTGATCAGGGCTCAGACTGACACTGTTGTTCTCCCTCTGGAAGGATTGGACACATGATCACTCACAGATCTCAGCCAAACAGATGCAGGCGAGAGACAACTCCCATTTTCTATATAGCTCATTCCTCTGCTGCATGATTTGCACATACCAACTTATAACAAAGACAGTGAGCAGTGTAGCCTACTACTGATGTTATGTAATAAACAAAGCTAAAATAAAATGTGCAACTAGCTGCCTACTTGGTGAAACGTATCCCCAGGCTTCTGCTGCGGATCTTCTGGCAGTTGCTCCACTTCCACAAACACACGGTCCAGCTCCGATTGTCCCTGGTCGCCGGTGTTGTCCTCCAGGATGTGGCCGATGCCCGAGTCCACTATCTCAGGGAGGATCCCGCTGCAGACTGCGGTGAGAGCCGAGACGAGCAGGACGACCTGCATCATGCTGCTCATGGTGCTGATGCTGCTGCTGCACTGTGAGGAGGGTGTGGTGCTGGCGAGGCCGTGATGCTCAACACCCCGCAGCGTCACCGCAGCTGATCCGCCTCCAGCCCTGCGGGGTCATCACCTCACACGTGTGAAAGTATCCCGACTAAACAGGTAAAAAAAGAATAAATGGAAAATATTAGTTCACTTCTGCATAATTAATGATTTGTATTGAAATGAGTCGCAGGTGTACTTATAAACTTATTCAAACTTAGTAAGTCGAATTGTTTCCATATTATGTGTGTGTGACAATGATAAGGCTATTAATAATAAGAATAGGCCTATATAGAACGACCTCCACGACTATAAAAAGAAATCGAGACTCTCAAGAATATCTGGAAAATATACAAATATAAAAACGCAAAGACTTTTGAGAAAACTTTCCATCAGACTGAATGACTCTGCCACTTTCAGAAAAACACGTGATCACCTGAGGACGATGCTGTTTTCCCATTTTCAAAGTAAAAGCACAGTCTTTGTATTGTTTAACCTACTTACCAAAATAAGACACAACCCACCCAATGAAGCTTTAAATATAACAATTAACTTACAATTTCATCGCTAATAGGCTATATTTTGAAAATATAACTCACCTTTCTCACATTTCTCTATCATTTTGCACAGAAAGTAATGTAAAACAACATAGGCTATTATAGCCTATGTATCCTAACAGTGTAAAAATGAATGTTCAATCTAAGCTAGGTGTCAAATATAAATACCAGGCTACATTTAAATCTAAATGTCAACTTAACCCCACGCAAAACAGTCAAACAGTCAAAACTAAAGCCTGCTGGCAGATTTCTGGCAGCAAACATACAAAATGACACACATCATTATTAATGCATTGTGGTGGGAGATGGTTACACCGATGTTAGAGTTGAGAGAAACTAAACCACAACATTTTTCATTACCAAACTCAAGGGTTGTGATAAAAACATGACACCTTGTAGTTTCTTAGCGCAGCCAGGAGATGGCGTCATTTCCCTTCACAGTGAACCTTATGTATCCAATACAGCGTCAGTCCAGTGGTTTCGTCCACGTGCTGTGGACCGCTGCTTCTGCTGACACGCAGTAAAACGTAAAACGTAAAACGTGTTGTCTCACCAGGCAGGGGCGCGTGGCGCCAGGTGGTCTCGCGTTTAACGAGGAAGTAGCTACACCTGGAAAACCTGTGTGTTGAGTCCTGTTTCAGAAAGAAGTTTCCATTGTCGATATCTGCTTTTATGTAGCCTACATACAGTTTATACTAATAATCTTGAAATGTACCTTTAAATCTGTGTCAAGTGTAGCCTAAATACATTCATATTCTTTCTTTTTTTTGTATTTTAGATCTGCAGACCGAACAGATTCAACCCCAAACATCCAGTCTGTTGTGTTGCTGGTCTTTTCTCCCTCGAGGTAGCCTAAACTCGCAGGTTATCAGATGACAGCGGGTGGTCTGTGAAGTGCTGAACTTTGACATGAGAAAGTCTGGATCCCCTGGATTAAACAACAGTCAGTCAGTGAGTGAGTGAGTGAGTCCCAGTAGCAGCGCTGCCCTGGGGATGTGTCTGCCAGCGGAGCACCGCCCTCCTCCTGCACTGACCCAGCAGCAGCAGCAGCAGCAGCAGCAGCAGCATTACAGAGAAACTACCGCCTGTCAGACTGACACCGAGCACCGGCAACACAGCGCTGCCAGGACCCTGTTAGACGGGAGATACTGGGAGGAAGGAGAGTTTCAACTGGTTCAGATATGAGGTGAGTAGCCTACCTTTTGTTTTACACTTTGTAGTAGTTTTGTGAATGTGGATGAGCTTGTGTGGAGCTGAGACACCTGACTGAAGTTTGGACCTGCTGTGTCTCAGCAGCAACATCAGACTTGACTAAAGTTAATGAAACTGTGCTTCAATGAAGATCACTAGTATGAACTCAATATAAAGTCACATTGAATACAGCTCAGTAGCTTCATTTTGCTGGTGGGAGTGGGAGTTTGGACTTTTATGAGCAGCTGCTTACCGTAAATCTTTTACTTTGAAAACCTTGATTGAACATTGTGTGAACTGAGCCAGGCAGCTTGGCTTGTCTTGTCTACTCCCTGATAAAACAAAACTTATCTCCACTTCTTGCGTAATCTGCATTTTTGTACTGCTGATAGCTATACTGTACGACAAAGCCACAAATCACTTTTTGAGCATAAATCACAAGCTGCTTTTCACACAACGCCCTGTGAAGTGACAAGCTCAAAGGTGGGGAGAGAAAAAAAAAAGCAGAAACAGGTAAAGCGATGTCATGTCACTCACTATCATCCCTCACCGCAGGGGGCTTTGTGTTTTTAAAATCCCACCATTAGTCTGTCACCGTGGGTTTTCCTTTTAAAAGCCTCCCTCGGGCTGACCCCACCTGCTCAGCAGCTTCTTCACAGCGAGTATACGTAGATCTCTTGGCCTGGTTTTGTCGGTTGAAGTGACACCAGGTGAATAATAATAATAAGGGAAGGTGTGGTGTTGACAGGCTTTACTGTCGGGCTGCTGAAAGGAGCACAGTGAGTTACACAAACTGCTTGTTAATGTTTTCCAGTGTGGCTGCAGGTTCATGCATCTAACTGCTACTGATAATACACAGTCTGGTAAACACTGCATTCCTCATGAAGCAGGACACACACACACATATTTGGTCCAGGAAGGCAAAAATAAGGAGATATTTGAGGAATAAATGAGATCAATAACTGAGCCTTGGTACATTGTGGATGGGCTCAATTTGTTTCTTCCTCTTCCACATTTCAACACACTGAGTCTGGTATGATTCATACGTTTTGCACGATGATGCAGGAGCGTTCAGCAACATTTCTTCAGAGGTCAGAGGAGTCATATAAACTGTGGTAGCTTTGGGTGAGCAATCATTTCCTGTGCATTTCACGACCGTTAAAAAACAGAGCGCAGCGGCATCCTGCGTCCAGCCAGTGAGATTCAAACTCTTCTTACAAACAAACTCCTAAACTCCGCCAGTGAACGCGCTATCATCTAAACAGTGTGCAGTACATACATACAGTGTCTGGTCTTTGGCCCCACACGCTGACGGCTCACTGTGATTTATACTACAACTGCCACCACATTATTCCCCCCCCTCCCTCTCTCGCTAAGCCTTTCATTGAGTCATTCATGTGCTGTGATCTCAAAGTGTGTTGCTCAATAAGAGATGCAGTGTTTTTTGGGGCTAATACTTCATCTTGTGGTTTAGCTAAATAGCTGCAAGGCTTATGCTGTGATTACAGGTGATTCATGATCCCCTGTCAACACAGAAAGTTGCTGTGGAGCCGAGAGAAAACACAAATATAGGATAACAAAGCAGTGTTTGGGATATGTATGACGCTATTTCACTGTGTATATATACTAACAGGTAGCATGTTCATACTGTAGTTAAAAAAAGTTATTTAGATCAAACAATCAATGGTTTTATGAATGAATTAATCAACCAGCTTTATATATCCGAGTGATAAAATTATGTTATAGGACGTCCTGCTGTGGATAAAACAATGTGAACGTGTTTCTTGTGGCCTGCGAGTGGAAGCTTGTGCTCATTATTGCCAGGGAGGTGTTGTGAACTTTCTCCTTCCTCTTTGCAATATGTTTCCTTCCCTGTTCCACGGCATAAAAAACGGACACATGTGCCCAGTTAAACAAAAGAGATAGGAACTCTCAGAGATAGGTGGGGCTTGTCGCCCCCGCTGCAGTCTGCGAGTCTGTAATCAAACAAAAAGTTTTTCTCCTGTATCAAAAACAAAAACACAACAACAGTATAGCTACAGTAGTTGTCCAGTCAGTTCCCATCTCCTCAGTAAGAACGCTGCCCTGCCAACGCAGGTCAGATCAAAATAGGAGACAACATTTTTAGTTACCATGACAAACATTTCTGCTTTCTGTGAAGCTCTTAATGCATCGCGACATTGGGAAAAACCACATCTAAAACCAACAGGGAGTTTTTTTAGTAAATGAACCCCAGGATGTCATTACCGGGTCCCCTCTGGCAGACACAGCAACACACTGGAATGGGTTTTAAACATGTCTTTTTAAACATGGCTTTAAAATCACAGAGGTGGGATTTTACAGAGGCAGCTCTGCTCCCGTGCTTTGATCTGGACAGGAAACTCTCCACAGGAAGAGTTTGGATGGGAGGCGTCACACACTTTGTTCTCGGAGCGTTTTGAAATGCAAAAGAAGTTATCTTATCTGTTTTGTTTTGTTTTTTGGTGCATGGCCATGATTCAGTTTGACAGATAAATCATTTTTAACATTTTGTTTAGTGAGACTTATAATGAGTCTGTGTTGCTATCAGGCCCGGTAGCAGGTCAACAGAGGTGAGAGTGTTATTGAGTTGAACTTTGTCCTCTCGTGTTCATCTGAGGCTGTCTTGTTTACATGGTCTCATGTTTACAGTTTCTAGCTCCTGTTGATATGTTTTCAGGTCATGTGCTGTTTTTTTTTTCTGCAACATGACACTTCGTCTATTCTGAGCCTGGCTTCAATGATTGTTGCCTTACAGAATCTGCTATTCTTGCCACACAGTTAATACTGCAGCCTAAACCTG